>NW_026637213.1:0-693194 GCF_028554395.1 Pezoporus wallicus
GGCGGCGCCTGCGGGCAGCGCGGGAGATTTGAACCCGGGCGGCGGTTGGGGCCTGGCAAGAGCGCTGTGCGGCGGCCGCCGCCATGGGGGTCTCCGGCAGTACCCCCGCCCGCAGCCAGCACTTGGCGCACGTCAGCGACCCGCGCTCCCCCAGCGCCGGCATCCTGCGCACCCCCATCGAGGTAGGCGCCCTCCCGCCGGCCGCCCCTGCCTCCCCCGGCGGCCCCCGACCCGACCCCTGCCCTCTCTGCAGGTGGTGAGCTCCCCTGTGTGCAGCCCTCAGCCCGGCCTCGCAGAGCTGGCACCGAGCACCAGCCAGGACCGTGATCCGCGTTCGCCTACACCCGGTATCTTCCGCACGCCCATGAGAGCCGTGTCCAGCGGTGAGTGAGGCCGCAGCGGGAGGGCGGGCGGGTTGCCTGGCTCAGCGCATCATCCTGTTGTTCTTTCCCCGGCAGACAGCGTGGACAGCCTGGTGAAGCAGCTCAGCGAGGTCTTCGGGACCGGGGCCACGCCGCGGGAGCCGGCGCCGCCGGCAGCGGCTTATCCCGCCGAGGAGCCGGCCCGGCGGAGCCCTCCGGAAGTGGCCGCCTCTTCGGGAGAAGCAGTGGAGAGGCCGCCCTCTCCCAGCGCAGTTCCGGCTCGGCCAGCCCGCACCGCCGGCCTCGGCTTCTTCTCTGGTAATTGCTCGGTGTGGTGGAACACGGGTACTGCTCCTTGTCCCTGGGGAGCTGCATGGTCCCTAGTGTGAGCAGTTGGGGCCCTCAGCACCCCTGGTGCCCTTCTCCAGGCTGGCTTGCTTAGAGGCCTTATTCATTCTCCCCAGCTTGGCTGTCTCCCATTGCCTTAGGTAGTCTGGCCTCGGGTCTCTGCAGCTGGCAGTCCCTTGGGAACTGTTCTTTTCTCCAACTGGTTTCTGTCAGCAGCTGCAAAGATATGTTTGCAGTCTAGTCAGAATCGAGAGGTAAATGTCAGCTCTTAGCTCTGAAATAGCTTTGAAATTGTGGAGGTTTGTTCAGTGGGACCTTGCAGTTTCTCCTTGGGAAGAGCTGGGGAGCAAGGGTGGTAATAAAAACCTGAAGGCAGGATATATGGAAGAGAGAACCAGGCTCTTCAGTAGTGCCCAGTCATAGGACCAGAGACAAGTGGAACGCAGAAGACTCCTTCTGAGCATCAGGAAATGTTTTGTTCACTTTGGGATGACTGAGCTGTGGAGCAGGTTGCCCAGAGATACTTTGGAATCTCCGTTCTTGAAGAGAGTCACAAGCCATTTGGACATAGTCCTGGGCAACTGGCTGTAGGTGGCCCTGCAGAAGCAGGGGTCTTGGACCACGTCTTCCAAGCTCCCTTCTAACGTCAGCCTTTGTGTGATCCCTTTACATGGAAGTCATTAGGTAATGGTTTCTGCACAGGCAGGAAAGATAGATCAGAAAGGTTGTGAAGCATTTAAAATACAGCCTTATCATGACAGACTGTTGTGTTTCCTTCTGTCACCAGGGAGCAAGCCCGTAAGATACAAGACCAACAACAAAATCCTAGCAACATCTGGTGGAACTGGCCGCTCTCCTCTCAGCATCCTACAAGATGATAATTCCCCCAATGCTCCTGCCCCTCGACAGGTAAAGCTTAATGGGCCCTACTGTGGGAGGGAGAATGGGCTGGGGGAAAAATCTCCAATCTGTCATTTTCTGTACTTTGTAGGGCCCCAGTTTGGAACTGTGGTCTCCTAGACCTGTAGAGCCTAGTGACTTCATGTGAGTCAGTCTTGTCCCTAGATGCCCTCTAGTCTTGTTCAGTGTCTGTATCTGGCCTTGCCATGATATTGTCCATATCAGTGCATCCTTTCTCTTTAGGCTGTAAAAAGAAATCTATCACTTAAACACTACCACAAGAGAGCCAAAGCTGAATGGCCTTAAAATGGGCTACATTTTCCACTGAGAACTAACTAACCTTCAATTAACTTGTGGTTTGTACTGTATTTTATTTCTCCAGGGTAAGAGGCACATACTGGGAGAGAGCCTTGGGGAAAAGAAGGAAGTGATGGTGGACCTGAGCAGGAGCCTTAAATCTGGAAACTGTGCTTGGAGTGACTTGAACAAAGAAAACCAACAGTGCCCTTTTGTGGAGAACTAGGCATTTCCTCTTCCAGGATCTTGCTGTAATTTGCTTCTATGTTTTGAGAGTCTTCTGGGGTGAGAAATTCTACAATAGACTGAAACTTCAGACTTGTGGTCACTTTTCTCACCTATCCCTGTTTGGGAAAGAGCGCTCTTTCTTCCCTCCAAGCTTTGCACGTCTTGTGTACAGTACCACCTTCAGCTCTTCTGTTGTATATCAGCTGTATTGACTTACTGCAGTGTTCTTATCTGTATTAAATAAATTTGTATTAAATCTTTGCTGACTCTACCTATGTCCTTATAAGACAGTAGGAGTTCCCTGGTTGCCCAGTGCAATGTTTCCTTTGAGGACAAAGACTCAGGAACAGGCTTGAACTCCGGGTTATATTAGCCCTGAACCTCATCTGTGTCCCTGCCTGTAGCACGCCAACATGGAGCTGTGCTGGGAAAGGTCTGACCATTAACCAGTATACTATAGAGTGAGCTGGGAAACTACAGCTCTGTGTAGGTCACTAGTGTCACTTCTGGAGTTCTGCTGCTCCTACACTGGCCTGAAACTAATCTATACAGAGGACTATAGCCTACTGCAGGGGTTTTGCTCACGATGGATTCAGAACAGGATCAGTTAATGCTATGGGTTAATATTTTGGCCTTCTGTAGATAAGTTGCTACACTTTCTTGACCTTCAGCTCTCCCTTTGGGACCCCAGGATGTTGGTGTGAGCCAACAAGTAGAACAGTGGCTGGTTGAACATGATGCCTGTCCCTTATAACAGAGCTTGTAACTACAAGGTGTGCAAGGATACATTTTCAGCTCTAGGGCAGCAATGTAGGGACTAACAGCCTCTTCTCAACTGAAAACATAGGTGAGGGCATTTTGAAGGAAGAGCAAGGCCTTGGGATGAGATGCTATTTGGATGGGGTCAGCAGACAGTATTTACAGAAAGAGAGTGATGTTTGCAGTAGCTCATTGCAGTGATGGAAAGAACACAGCCTGCTGTGCTTATGTGAACTTTCTTTATTTGCCTGGGCTATGGAGGTCTGTAACAGACTTGAAAACGGGTTGATGGCTACTGGTTTGACAGGGTCACCACACAATGCAGGGATGAGGCAAAAAGAGAAGGAACAGCAAGAAGCAGACAATAAATAAGAATAAATATAACGATTCCCGGTATTCCATCAGGCCTGAGGGCTATCTCTCCCTCATTTATGCATAGATAAGATTTGAGCTAAGTCTTCCCCAATGGAAAATGAGCCCAATTTACACTAGCTTTTTGTCTGAGGTTGTATGATAGAATTCTCAAACCCAGTATGTCTCTGAGGTTGCCTGCAGGGATACAAGGCAGCTGCACAGAGAAGCACAGGTAGAGCTGTCTGGGACAGAGGTACAGGATGTGGGGCCCTCTGAAGGATGGCTGTTGATGCAGGTAGAGGTGTTTGAAGGAAGACGCAGGGTGTCTGAACTGTAATGTAAAGTCCTGAGATATAATGAACAGAGTTTTGCAGGTGTTCAAGCCTGCACAAGGCTGGAAGCTGCTGGGCCTGTTTAGAGGAAGAGAAGGGCCAGTGTGTGTTCCTGCTCCCCAGCTCCCCCTCCCCAAACTCTCCTTTCCCTTTCACTCTGGGAGACCCCTACAAGCGACCTGTGTCTAGAGACAAGCGGGAGTGATAGGTAGGCATTTCGTTGTGCTCAGCTGACAATGCTGTTTGCATGGGCTCTGGTTGTGGACCATGCTTCTGTTGCTCTTTCCCTCTCTGCTTCTGGCTTCAGTTCCAGATCTTGAGGAAGCTGTCCCAGGAGCCGGTGGCAACGGCCATGCCATCTGCTGTCACCCCCAAGCAGCTCACTCTGTTGTCATGGCCAGAAAGGATTCCTATGGGGGGAAAGAAGAGAGGTCAGGAAAAGGAATGGGGCCTGGGACTGATGAAAGTGATGACTGAGGACATGCACTGTAGGCTGCGTACCTACACCCCTGTGTATAGTTACACAACGTGTTATGATCAGCATGTGGCTAATAAGAACAAACATGCAGAAGAACTTTCGTGCATTGCATGCAACCACCACCCACCCTTAGGACTGGCCAAAGAACAGTATTCTTGGGAAGGTCTGACTAGCAGAATCCTAATACAACTGCTTTCACCCTGGAGCAATGGTAGGACTAAGAAACAATGTGGCATCCTTGGTAAGTCTGAGAAATATCTATGCTATTTCTGCATAGACTACATTGTAAGTATTCAGAGGCTAGGGGCCGCATCTGAAACAACATTGCACTTGGGTATATTCTATGCATGAGCATCCCAAAGGGGTTGGATGGAAGCTCGGGTCCATACTCAGCTCGGTGCCCTGCCATCAAGTGGTACTGTGAGTAGCTGGACCTGGCAAAAGGCAGAGGCTGGGAAAAGGTAGGAAATTCTACTGGTGCTTGTGAGCAGTTGTAGCTAATAGGAACCTTAATGCTCTTTTCCCCCTTGAAACAACATTGTTTACACACATGACTTCCTTAGCATTAAAGAGCTCTACACAAGAGAGCTGTATTAGTTATGGTGTGCTCCTTAAGTGTGAGGAAGCTTTGTGGGGTATCAGTCAGTGTAGGATGTGCCCCTTTTAGAAAAGATTAAGGCCTCTTCCTTGCCTTGGCAGGCACAGACAACCTTGCAGGGAATGAAAGGAGCACCCCCAGGAGCCACTCACCCACACGCTCTGCTTTCAGGGAGTCCCAGATGTTGCAGTTGAAGTCGTCATATCCAGCAAGCAAGAGGCGCCCGCTGCGGGAGAAGGCGACGGATGTGATCCCGCAGATGATGCTCTCATGAGAGTACACGATGAGCTCCTGGTCTGCCCGGAGGTCAAAGAGGCGGCAGGTGGCATCATCGGAGCCGGTGCAGATGGCTTCACCGTTAGGGAAGAACTGAGGAGGGCACATACCAGGTTTTATTTAGGCTGTGCCTTACAGATTTCCTCACCTCTTCACCTCCCTGTTAACCACCGTGAAGCCACAGAGGTAGGAAAACTCAGTGGGACAAAACACTGGAACATAAAAGTCCAGTCTGCTGAACGGGGAGACCTTATCCTAAGATCTAGTAAAGCCATATCACCTTGTGAAAATAAATAACCTAGGGGCTAGAGCTGCTGCAAGACGCTATAGTCTTGAGGAAGGACACCAGTGTCTCTTTAACTCCAGCTGTTATTTTGGGGGTCGACAAGTGTCCACCCATGATTTGCCAGATGGGGTCTGACATGATTCAGAGCTACGAGAGCCTTCCTCTGATCCTCATACCCCAACCTTCTCATACACACTTCTGTGTCCTTGCTACGAGGAGCAAAGAAGGGCTTCTCAGTGGCAAGTATGGCAGAAAATTGTGTGGATGGCAGAGCAGCCATTGGAGAGGTGAGAAAAGCTGTACTAACCAAAGCCAGTGAAGGGTGGTTCGAGCAACAGACGTTGCAGGAAGCTGGCAGACTCATTTGGTTAGCCACATGGGATTAAACTAACATGTTCCTTGTCCTGCTACCTCTAGGGCTTTGGCTTGAATCCTTTCCTCTGAGGGGGATACTTGCCCCCAAACATCTGTGTTGCTTCCTGTGAAGGTTTAATCTTCAGAAGACCTCCCCAGAAGAGCCAGCCTCCAAACTTCAGTGAACTCAGGCTCTTCCTGCTTCAATCTGGATCACGGGGCCAAGGAAGGTCTCCTGAGACCCTTGTTCCCTACACGACTATGACAGCTTCTTTCACCTTGTCCCAAGACCCCGTTTCAGAGCTGGTGCATTTTCCTTGCCTCCCCAGCACTGTGCAGCCAGCATACGTACACAGATGGCGTTGATATCAGACTCGTGCCCTGAGAAGGTCTGGCGGCAGGTGCCCTCTCGCACGTCCCACAGTTTGGCTGTAGCATCGCAAGCCCCAGAGATGAAGAGTTTGAAGTCTGGGGAGACGGCCAAGCTCATGCAGTCACCGGTGTGACCCAGGAACACCGTCTTCTGCTGCCCTGTCTCAATGTCCCAGAGCGCGCTGTGGGAGAAGAGAGAGGTTAGCAGAGCCGTCCCAGGCAGAACAGAGCTATCAATGGGCTAAAGAGCTGCCGCACTCCCAGGCAGAAGGAGGGCAGCCATGGGTCTGGCTAAGCATGGGAAAATGAGGGTATCCCTGGAGTCAGCTGTATACCACAGGAGGTGTCTTCACAGCTGTTACTAGTCATACCTTTGCCAAAGCAGAGTTAGACTAAGGCTGGGGGTGTGTGAGATTTGACCCTATACCCATAACTGCAACAGTTGAAGGAAATATTGAGAGAAGGTCAAGAAGACCCCACAGGCAAGCAGGTGACAAAGGTCTGCTGTATCCACACTCATAGGATGCATGGGCCATGTTTGCTGGGATCCCATGCTGCAGCCAGGCAAACAAGCTCAGTGTAACCTTGATCTCTGTTGGAAATGCTACATCCTGTCTCATCCTCAGTCAAGAGGTTCTTCCACATAAACTGATCGTGTTTTCTGTCATGACGCTCTGCTTTGTGAGAGCTGACGACATGCTCCTTACTGCTTCATCAAGTAGACCTGCATTTTGACATGTCGTCCACTGGGATGAGAAGCACGTGTTCTGGAGGAAGAATGAATATGGCTTCCTAAGGTGCTTTTTGTGGCCTCCATGCGTAGGAGGAATTAGTCCTTAGTGGACTGCTATAGAACTAAAGTACTGCACTGTCCTCTTGGCACCAGAGATCACATCACTGGGATGCAGATGCAGAAGGTAACACTCACCATGTGGTATCTCCAGAGCTAGTCACAATGTTGTTGTCATCAAGAAATCGGCAGCAGGAGAGGTAACCTGGGAGGGAGGTGGGAACAAGCAAATATGAGAAATGGGGCAGGGCTACGGGAGTAAGGTTTGGAAGCAGAGGGCACCCAGGCTGCAGGCAGGGAGCACACACACCTGTATGGGCTGAGAGCTCCCTGCTCACTTTGACGTTGCCTTCACGAGTCTTGAGGCTGTAGATGGAGCACATGTTGTCAAGGCCTCCACAGGCCACAAAATTGCCCGAGGGAGCATAGGCACAGGTCATGACCCAGGAAGAACGCAAAGGGATGGCATGAACCTGGGAGGACAAGAAACCATGTCGGGCTTCTGGCAGCAGAGAGAGCAGGACAAGGGCATTAGCTCCAAGGGGACCCACTTCAGCATCCTGGTTTGCTGCAGCCATCTGACTCCTACCTTGTTAGTTGTGTATGTGTCCCACACGATCAGTTTCCCATCTTGTGAGGCACTGACCAGAAGTCTGTAAGAGAGGAACAAGATCCTGTTAGTAGATCTCTTTCCATCAGAGCTTTCTTGCCCTTCACACCCATGTGCTGCCCTGCATGTCTCTCACTTGGAGTCTGTGGACCAGTGCATGGCGTAGATCTTGGCCAGGTGCCCACGCAGGGTTCTTCTGGTCCGCATCTGTATGCGGCCAACAACCTCCACACCGGACACGATCTGAGGAAACAGGGGGAGAGGAAGAATTCACCTGGGACTTGCAGGAGCTGTATTCTTCCCACATCGCTGCCTCCTAACTCCATTCCCAGCTGGAGAGAGTCCCCCTTGGAGTGGTGCTGGCTGACACCACGACACCCCCATGTGCCTGGCCAGCTCTGTCCTTACCTGAGCAAGCGTTGTGTCTGCACAGGCTTTCCGGGCATCCTGGAAAAGAGACAAGAGCAGAGGGTCAGGAAAGAAGCCGTGTGATGACAGCAATGTGGAATGTAGGGGCATGGCGTAGGGAATGCTACAAGAAGGAACTGCGGCTTTGCTGTGTTTTGACTGTGGCCAGCACAGGGAGATCCTGGTCTGTGACCAGAGCACCTTGGCAGCAGTCAAACCTCAGAAGGGTGAGCCAAAAGCTGCTCAGCATCCGGTGCCCCAATGGACACCCTTTCCATGGGTCCTCCCAGCTGGTAGAACAGAGGTCCTGGGGACACACTACACTCTGGCCCTGTGCAGACACAACTCTGGTAGCTACTTCTTTCTCATTATTGTAGTGTCCCTTCTTCATTCCTTTCCTTTCCCTTTCTCCCCCCGACCATACTATGATGATCTCTACCAGCACTTAAAGGTCTGTGCAGAACTGCAGGGGCTCAAGTATGTAGATGGAGAAAGCACAACCCCTCATTGTGGCTGAGGAGGACAACGTGGACAGGGGGTAGACACCCTCTTAGCAGTTTCATGACTGTTGCCAACATTACCGCAATCTGCTTCTTCAGCTGCTCAGCCTCCTGCTTCATCTGTTCCATTTCCCCCATCTTTCTGACCTAGAGGTGGCTCTTCCTTGTGCGGCAACCTTGATTCTGGGGAGAGAAATCCAGGGAGAGAGGTGTGAAATAGAAAGGGCACTGATGTGACTGCTCAGTTATGCAAATGTAGGCACCTCTAATAAAAGCTGTGCAGCCATTTCTTGCCTGACTGCTTGGTAATGTGCTGTAGCTGGTCAAAGCCTTTAGCAAGATCGTACTTGGCCTGATCAAAGGTCCGTTTGGTCTGGTATCCTGCTTACGAATACACTGAGAAGCTGAAGACCTCTAGAGCTTCTGACGGGGGTTCTGGAAGCACTTGTGCCCTCACCTCTTTGTTTTTAATCTTTCCATCCCAAGCCCTGCCAAGTTCTGGGTCTGCCTCATTGGCTTCTTCCTGTCCGTGGCCAAGCTGTCCCCCTCAGATCCAGGAGGAGGAGCCCCATGGCTGTCTCAGATCATTTGTCCTAGGCAAAAGCATCACCAGGCTGTGCCCACCTGGGGGGTGATCTTTGACCATCAAGGGAAAAGGATCTGTAAGGACCTACATAAGTAGATAGTGGTATTTCTCCTACTTTCCTGGCCCCAGCCTTTCATTGATGTTCAAAGCTAGAGGCAGCATTAGTTGAAAATCCTTGATGGAATTTTCTTCTATTCATTTGTCCGCACAATTTTTGTGCCTATGTCAAAGTTTAGCATCCTCTGTACCCTCAGGCTCTGCAAAGAAGATCTGTTCTGTTACTCCGCAAAGGCACTAGTTCCACTTGGTGGTCCCTAGCTTTTGAGTTGGAACAATCAGCAAACAACTAGTGTCTATTCACCCCAGCATCACTTGGTATTTTACAGGTCTTTGTCATATCTGTCTTCATCCATCTCTTTTCCAGACTCCAGAGCACACTCAGTCATTCCTCCCATGTAAGTCACTGCATTCCACTACCTCTGTTGTTCTCTAGGCCCTTTTAGGTTGTTTACAGAGTGTAGGCGATCTGCTTTTGAAGAGAGCAGTGAACCAGAACTGCAATCCATATCCAAGATCCATGCGCACGCAGCAGCTCTGTCCTCTTTTGTGTGCACTTAAATCTTCCCCAGTGATTCCAGCATCTCCCACTCTTGTAGCCAAACTGGGTCTTTAATTGCTTCGATCTTTCTCCTGGGTAGGTGTGAGTGTCCAGAAATGCTCTACATGTTGTTCACCATTAGAACCAGTGCTTTGCCCCAAGGCCAATCTCCTAATCCATGTGGGTCACACCACCTCCATCCCCCTCTGGCCTGCTGTGTGAAGGCCTCATTTCTTCCAGCCAACAGGGTTTTGGGTCCTGCCAGGCCAGGCTGCACTCTTGCTGAGGGCAAGCTCATGCAGGTATCTCCCAGGTCCCACCTTTGCTTGCTACTTCATAGAGCTCTCTGAGTTCCCCTCCAGAATCCCTTCCCCTAATGTCTCCGTGGCTTTGCTTTATTCCTCCAGGCAGAGTAAGTTTCTGCTTGGTCAATGACTCCTGCAGCATGGTTTTGACTTTGGGAAATACAGGGGGATACAGGTTTCCCCTAGCTCCTGGAAGGCTCCTGGAAAGCATGATCCTACCCCAGGAGGGAAGCTATTTCAGGCTATATTTGCAGAGAAAGGCTTGCACCTGCTGCGCTCAAGCCTGAACAGAGCCATAGCACCGCTGCCTGCCCCCTGCTCATGCACTGGATGTGGCTGCTGGCCCCAATACATGGCAAGGGAGCAGAAAAGGAGCCCAGGGCTGCAGTCCGAGCCCAGAGGCACATGCCTCAGCCACACTGAAGGATGGGGACTGACCAGCACATGAGCTATGCCCTTTTCACTGTTGTTTTTCTCTCTCCTTTAGACAGAACAGTGATGAGGGAACAGCAAGGATGCAGGGATGCACCTGGTCGAGCGACGCTGGACATAGAAGCTCACCTCCATGCACTTACCCTTTGGGAAGGAGCTGGGCACCCCACACCATCTCTCAGCTAAGTGACAGACTGGTGAGATGCTGGAGGCCTTTCAGCTTTCAGAAGGCCTTCTGGAAGGAAGCATCCTCCTTATCTTGTGGTGTTTGTCCCTCGGTTTCAGTGTACAGTCAAGCTGCAAAAACTGCATCCAGCTCTGGTCACTGCCTACCAACGCACCAAGTGGCAAACCTGAACTTCCAGTCACCCTGTGAAGAACAGCCCTACAATCGTGGTCCACTCCTTCCCCTTTCTCTGTTTTCCCTCCATCAGCCCTAGGCACTGCACTGCCTTTTCTTGCTGCGACACCTCTTCCCCCTGTCTCCTCTCAGTCTCAACTGCTTGGTCTACAAGCTCTCCAGGCTGTTACTTCACACACCTTTGGCCATCTGAGATTATTGTCCATCCACCTGCCCTAACTTGTCTTTGTGGACTTCTGGTTTTGCCCACCCAGGCCTGCATGGAGAGAGGAGCCTTGTTTTCCTTCCAACTTGTGCCCCACGTGAAGCTGGCTGCACTTTCTCCTCATGGCACATCGGAACCCCAGCCTTCTTCGCTTCTCTCCTCTTTTACCATGCTCTTCCCCTCTTTCTCAACTCTGGCACTACCACGGGAGCACCAGTTCACAGGCTCCTGCTCTGTGAAGATGCACAACGAGACAAGGGTTTTTTTTGGAGCTGGTAGACAGGTAAAAGGGTAGGGGCGTGATGTTGAGGGTGGATAAAAAGGGCTAAATATAGAGAAGGTGCAGCTCGGGTTCAGGACTCTGTCCGGACCTTTAAATCCCTCTGGGGGGAACACTCTAAATGAAGTTGGGAATTGTTCTCAGCCTCACAAGGACAAGGAGCCACAGATGAGCGATAATAATAGCTCCAGCTTTGCCTGTCGCCTCCAGCCATTACATCCCACTGCAGGCTGTGAAGAGTGAGTTACCTGGTCCTCAGCTGCCTCCCAGGAGCACCATGGCGGGGGTGTGAAAGAGCAGCTCCTCGTGGTCATGTACGTTTAGGACAGGAAATGGGGGAAGCAAATGGAGGAAGAACAGAGGAAAGAGGAATGGAGCTTGGAGTCAAGCCAAGGCATGTTCCTGCCATGACCAGTGGGACCCTAGGGATGCACATTTGTTTCGGATCCGCAGCTCAGCTCATGGTCTCTCATGGTAGCTGCCCAGGCTGGTTTTAATAGGAAAGGCTTCCAAACAGTGCATACTTGATGCTTTCTCAAAGTCAGGGCTCTTGCATGCAGATGCTAAGCAGTAGAGGAAACCAAGTCCTTAGGTACCTTTGGAAAAGCAATTCGTCACCATTTGCATTGCAAAGAGCTACTACCAGGAGGATCTTTGCACCAGCACTGGTCCAGAGTCAGTTCAAGCCAGCCCTCTTCTGAGCTCTGCCTTGGCTGTGCTCATCCAGTTCACAGTTCTTGGCTTTAGACACCACATTTAATTCTTCTGCTCTCTGACACGACAGTCCTTTCCCCTCCTGCCTTCCCTGACACGCTTGCTGGAGGCATCTGCTGTAGTGCTCCTGTCTGTGAGCAGCCAGACCCATCCTGAGCCCTTGGGTGTCTGTTTGTAGCAGACCAAATGCCTCTACTATGCTCTAAGAATGATAGAGACCCAGAATCATTCACCTTTTGCTGCCATACCATGACATCCCAGGACAGGGGCTGCATCCCTTGCACCATGCCATGGCTGGGGCCCAGCCTGCACCCCAAGGGCTGTCCTACTGAGCCACCTGCATCACTCTTGTGGGGATCAGGGCACAAATGATGGGTGGGGAGAAAGGGGAGGTGAACCCCCTTGTTTCCTATGCTCCAGGCAGCTTTCTCCTCCCTGGGGAGGGAGTGGTCCCTCTTCAGGAGGACTGTAGTTAGAAAAGGTGCAGGAGGGAGGACTGAATATTAATAGGCAGCAGTCCTGGGTCTCTGTGTAATCCCTAGCTGGACTTTGCATGCTTGCCCTGGTGACCCTGGGCTCCTTGCAGAGCCGGATACAGAGATGATCCCTCTCACCTGCGATGGAGATCAAAGGCCAGGGTAAAATTACCCTGCTCTGCTCCTTACTTTCTGAGGGCTCCTTCTCCATCCATAAAAGCAGTTAGCTGCAAATAGGTGTGCACAGTGGTGCACCACGAGTGCAGGACTGTGTGCCATAGTGAGTACCAGGTCCCTCAGAGGAAGTGTAACCCCCCTGTTCCAGTCCGGAAACTGGTGAGATTCACCTGCCAAGGGGAGAACAAGCAACCCCATCCCGGTGCAAAACCCTTCATCATTGTAAAGACATCCGAGTGCTAACCTAAATCCCTTCCCCACCATCATCTTCCCTCCCACATCCTCTGATGGAATCAGCCCTTGTACAAAGACTCCCTACAAAACCACACCAAGAAACTCAGGCTCCCAAACGCCGGGCTCACCAAGGTGACCTCAGGCATCACAAGAAGGCAGCATCCTTACCGGGATCTGTAGAGCGAGGTTAAGTTGTGGTCCCCCCTGGATGGGACCCTCACAGCCTCTTTCCCCTGCTGAGACACGGCTCCCCGCCAGGCAGAAGCCCCTTGTCACTGTGCAGTGTCCACTCGGTCCAGCACGTCCGCACAGCGAGTCCCTTGCTCCCGTTCTGCTCCTCAGCCCCTCCAGGGACTGATCTCCCCATGGGAAGGCTGTGGACGGGAGGGGTTGGGGGAGGGCTGATTCCAGGAGCAGCGTCAGGCAAATTAAATCAGACACCAGAGACTTGGGGAAATCGGATTGGGACGTAATGCAAAGCAGGTGGGATGGGGAGGGGTGAAAAGAGAGAGTAGCACGCTGCTCCTGAAGGGAAAGAAGCCATCATGGGCGCATTGGGCTCACTTCTGTTCATATCAGCAACTAATGAAGTGCAGATTAGCCAGAACAGGCCAGGATTAACCAGCCACTGGGGCAGGGCTTGCTGCACTTCACAGTGCACAGGAATTCCCGTTTTCCCAGGGTGCCACCACTCATGTGCTGGGTATGTTGGGAAGAGGGATGGTGCCACCTACAGTGGCCTTGCAAAGGGAAAACCAATGGCAGCGCCACGCTCACCCCCTCTCTGGGCAGCAAACTGGGCTCTGTATGGGGGAACCAGAACTGGGCATAAGGGTTAGGGGTGGCAGAAGATTTGGTGGCATGCCTTTTGGCAGCCACTTTAGTGGGATGCTGCGAGGGGATTATCTTGGCCTCAATCTCTTTTAATCTCTCCCACGGCTTTGGCCCAAGCCTGAGATAAATACCTTTTAACGGATCTCATCTGACGTCAGGAGGCCATCAGTCTAATCACCCAAGCCAACTTTGGGCAAAGCAAGCCAGAGATGTGGATATTGGCCCCTCACCCCCAACATGTCCTCATCAAGCCAGGAACTAGCCAGCACCCCTACATGGATCATAGGGCGGTTGTGTGAGTGCACTGATGTGCTGGACCTATCGCCAGGGAAAGGGCAATTGAAACACACACATCAAACTGTCTTTTTCCTGTTACCCTGGGGAGGATGGAGGCACAGGGGTTGCTGGTGCAGGTTTCCCAAGCTTGTGTGTTAAGGAAGTGTGGGGATTCAGGCTGAGGAAAGTCTCCCCTTACCATGGAGCAGAGGCCCTGTGCCAACTGCCATGAGGGATCACCCACCCAGCTCTTACATCACTGGCCCTGGCCCTAAAGATTTATTCCAGCTGAACTTCAGGCAAGGTCTCCACGCACAAGTCTCATCAAGGCCTCATCATGTCATGACCACAGATTGATCTCTGCCTCTAACGCTTCCCAAGAAAAGGGTCACTGCTCTTTTTGATAGTCCATACCCACCACATTCAATTCCTGTTTTGCTGCAATATAATCCCATCTCAGGACACTAATCCCTGGGCTGTGACAGCAGATTGTATTTGTATCAGGGTGAAACTGCTAAACAAAGTATCTCCTTTGCTTTCAGGGGCAAGTTGGTGAATGGAGAGAAGGGAGAAAAAAGAGAGGTCTTGCTGCAGGGAAACCTGAGTGTACACGGCTCTTCCCAAGATCACGCCTCACCCTTCCCAAGGGTTAGCCATGGCAAAGCTGACTTTCTCTCTCGTTCCCTTACTGGAAGTAGCTGTCATCTGAGCAAAGACTTTGTTTCCCTTCTCTGAGGGCTCACTCTCCTTCCATCATTTGTTAAGTAAATTTCCATCAGCAATGAGTGTGCACATCTTCCTCCTAGTGAATAGACTCAAGCCCCCACAACATCTGTGTCCAGCATTTTGCTTTTATTCCATAGAGTTACAGTTCCTCACCTTCTCCTTCTCAGACCAGTTGCGAGGTTCTGGAGTGTGCAGGTGCCTAGGAAACTCAGAGGCTTCTGGTTTAAGTTCCTGAATGTGAAGACGGCCCTTGCTGAAAGACCCCAGACCCCTCCTCCCCCTCTCAGATTTTGCCCTGGATGACCAAGAAGCTGGCACTGCAAGGAGTGCGGTGAGGAGACCCTGCCTTCTGACTTCTGAGTGGCACAGGCACTGTGGTGAGGCAGTGAAGAAAGTTCCTGATGTCACCAACTTTAATAACTCTGTCCCTCCTCCCATTTTTCAGCTGCTGGGATGTCACAAAGAAGAAAGCTACATCCCTCCCCATCACTACGGCTCTAGCATGCTAATACACTGCTCCAGGCCTCTGTGGTCCTGGTGCTACCATGACCTGGTGCTAATCCTGCCCCTGGGGCCCCTTGTTACTCAGAACTCATCTCTGGCCCGCAGGTCCTTGGGATGCTGTGTCCTGTCCAAGCCAGGCCTGTGTCTCCGGCTTGTATACCTGGTTTCACTGCTGGGAACAGGAGTCTCTGAGGAGGATCTGCCACTGCCATCAGCTCCTTGACGTTCTTCTCTATCAGTCTGGTCCTGCTCCACAGCCCTCTGCTCTATCAGCTCCTCTGCCTTCACCCGTTCCTACAGCCATGGAGACAGAGATGATGTGAACCCCTCCCTGCTAGGGTCCTGGCTCACAGGGGCTGACAAAACACATCTCATCTTTGCCGCATCCATCCAACCCGCCTAGAGCACATTCTCTCTTGCAGGATCCATCAGAGACTAGTCCCTCCACCAGGTATCTTGTCAGAGGACAACCCCCAGCTGCTGCACTAGGCCCTGCCCCATGGGAAAGCCCACAAGCCATTCTCTGGGGGGATTTGATCTTGCTTGGAAGTACTTGTAACCCTTTCTCCAGCCTGGTCTTTTACCTGCTCAGCGTGCTCCTGGGAGTGTGTGTACCAGAGAGCAATGGCACAGCGCCTTCCACGGCTCACTGCCCAGACACCATGGGGGTTCTCCTTGCCAGAGCTGAAGGCTACCAGCCTCCCACACTTAGGGTGCACCTCGGCCTGCCAGAAGAGAAAGAAGAGACAATGAAGCCAGCAGCCTCCTGCTCTGGGACAAATGGCCTTTCTATGGAGGTCACGCTGCCTCTGGGAACTCGGAACAGCAGAGAGCCACCAGTTAACCACTGCCAATCCATGAGCAAAGCAGATGTTGGGGAGGAACAGACAGAACGAAAGGGACAACACAGGTTGCAGACACCCACAGGCTGGAAGAGCCTGGACCATCTCAGTTAAGAAGGAGTTAACCTCTCTTCTGTCTTGACATTTGCCTCAATTTGCCTTAATTTGCCTTTAGCTGCTCCAATCGAATATGCCACAGCACCAGTACTGGACTGGTTTTGGAATGGTGGGATCCAGCAACTGACTAGCTTCCTCCCACCTAGACCAAGTCACACTCTGTCCTCTCTCCCTTTTATGGCTACTCCCAGACTTACTGTGACAGTCACAGTGTCCATTTCAGTGAAGAAAAGGCCTCCACCTTGGAAGTCATCATTGAGATAGAGAATGCCACTGCAGACAAAAACAAAGAGGACATACGGGAAGATGAAGCTCATTCCTCCCAGGTGCTTCCCCATGCTCCTTGTCACAGGAGGCTGTGAATACCACAGATTCAAAAGTAGACCAGTTAGCAGAATCCAATTGAGGGTGTTAACTACAGCAGTGCCTAACTCAGGTGGTCCCTGATGTTCAAGCCACAGGAGGCTAAGAGAATATTCCAGGCAGTTATCTCTACATGCTTGTGCTGGTTTGGTTTGGTTTGAATCTTCAGCAGCATTCATCTGTAGCACCATTGTGACAATGCCCTGGACTACACAGACCTTCATTCTGACCTGGCATGATGTTGTTTATGTTTAAAGATTGGGAATAATGCAAAGCCTGGAAGAGGAGACTGATCAGCAAAGAAAGCCATGTCTTAAGAGTGAAGGAATTTTAGGGTAACATAAGAATGGTCAAGAAGAGGCTTAATGCAAGCAAAAAAGAAAATTAAAACAAGACATTTCTTTACTAATGTTAGACAACAAAGTAGTGAGGACAGCGTGCAGCGCAGGTAAGATCACAGTTGACTAGGTGAAAGAATGGACTACAAGCTATTTGCATTCCTCCTGGCATTCAACTAAGCTGATAGAAAACGTCAGAGGAAAGGAGGCTCATCACTGGGACTGGGAGAAAGAAACAGAAATTACCACTGCGGCTGCTGAAGCAAAACGTTAAGGACATAAGGACAGTGAGAGGATTACCAGCCTTGAAAGCCAGGAAGGCATAGCTCTTGTGTCATAGGGGTTTAATAAGACAGTGAAGTCAGGGTGGTAGCATGACTGTGGAAAAGCAAGGAGAGCTCTTACAAGCATGAAAGGGCAGGAGGGTAAGGATAACGACTGAAGCATATAACAGGACTGCTAGCCTAACTGGAGTAGTCTGGAGGGCTTCAGACTCCATTTCTGACACGGACTGTTGTGGGACAAGAGGTAAATGTAAAAAGTCTCACAATATAAAATGGGGGCACTAAAAGGAGATCGGGATGGCCACACAAGCATTGACAAAACAGCTGGTTTCCCAGGGAAATGGTTGATCTCAGCAGTTTGGACTAGAGTAAAAGTACTGAGAACAGTGCCATAGGGAAATGAGTAGAAAGGTGAAGAAGATCACATGAACGGCGCAGTGAGTAGTGCACCACTGGCACCAAAAGGAGTACTGTTCACCTGGAGGAGGATTACTGGGACTCCTGGACCCCTGGGCCCAATCCTGTTCAATAATCAATGACTATAACACAGATACAGAGAAGAGATCCAGGAAGTTTGCAGCACAGGGGCATATTTCAAAAGGACACTGGAAGAGCTCAGCCCTTGTGAGTTCCTTGGTCAATTATAACTGCCTCTACAAAAGGACAGGAATACTCTTGGAAATAACTCAGTGGCAGAGATCCCAAGAAGATGCTTTAACATTTATTCAAGGAGAAGTCAGAGAAGCCTACTCCTCAGGGAGGAGTGAGGTGACAGGACAGCTTTACCAGGGAAGGGACAGAGATCTCACCAGTTACGTGACAGAGCCTGGTAACTTTACAATCTGACTATACCAGAAGGGAAATGGACTCAGTGATACTGGAATTCCCTCCAAGTCCCACATGTTTACCATAGGCTGCTCAAAGAAGATTTCTGCTCTGGGTACAGCTACCACCCAAAGAAAAGGCAAATAAGATTTCTGGATGTCCAGGGATGGGATGGGAAATAGGAAGAATCAACTGTAGTGAACTGACCACATTTGGCTGCAGTGTGCAATAACTGTCACCATCTCTAAAACACATTTCAGGTTCTTTTACAGACGAGTAACAAAACCTGCCACAGGCTGGGAAAAACTCTCACATGGAATGGAAAAACCCAAGACAAAGTATTGACAGTGAATCTTGAGAGAGATGAACAGACGGGATAGTCACTAACTGCTCAACCAAAGGAAACACAAGGCGCTTGGTTTTCCCTCTCCTGTAATATCCAGAAAAATGTGGAAGACAGAACTTGATGAGAAGAACCAGAGTGTCATAAGGGCTAGCAGTGGACTGTAGAACTGTGGGAGACCTACAAGACAACAATCTGGTATCACGGTTCTGGTCTGTGCAGCCTTCCAGCATCATTCTGCTCTCTATTAATGCTGGCTCTAAGGAGGCAGAAAGAGCAAATCTTCCCAGCCTAGGGAAGGTGTTTCACTCCTCATTCTGAAGCCACTGGTGCAGGCTTACACCTGATGCTACAGTCCTGGCTGGCTTTGAGCCATCAACCCATCACCTGGTTTCTGTAATCTGAGCTCATCCTCAGATGGGGCTGAGAAGGCATTCTGATCTCCACATGATCTAATGCAGGTCCCTTTCTTCTCTTACCTGTAGTCCCTGTACACATAGGCAGGTGGCTCTTTCCAGCACTCTTGCCCCTCAGGATCCAAGAGACAATTATCAGCATGGACAGGGTGACTAAGATCCATGCGACCTTCCTGTTCCCCTGAAAACGGGAGTCAAAAAAGAATACAGGAATTTTCAGCTTCAATTAAAAACAAGGCAGAGAGAAAGGGGCATAGGGAGAGTAAAGGGAAGAGAGCCTCCTGAAAATACGTGGCTGGAATTTAGGAGACTCTCCAGGAGATGGGCACTAACAGGATGAAAGATTCTTTACCATCTACGGCTGTGCGGCACACAAGGTGCGTGAAGGAGAAATGCAGTTTCTTTCCAGGAGTAAAATAGGATTCTATGATTTTCCGTGATTTCTCACTGGCCTGCAGAAGCAATTTGGCGTCTCTCCAGTCCACGTCCCCATTTTGGGCCAGCTACAAGCGAAAAACAATGCTGTTAGAATACTTGCATGAAAAGACACTCTAAAAAATGATGGGTACACGTACACAGGACAGAAAAAGAAACCTGTGTTAAAAGTCCTGTGGTCACACATAGGAGAAAAGAACACGTTTTCTCGTGTAAATGTAAATCAGGAGTACACCTGTACAGCACAGAGATTCCCTCCTTCTACTCAGCACATGAAGCCACACCTGGAATGCAGCATCATTTTGAGTCCTTCAGTGCACAAGCGATACAAGAAAACTGGAGTGAGCCTTCAGTCAAGGGCCTTAAGATGGCAGGGGTGTTGGAGCATGTCTAAAAAGGCTGAAAGAGCTGGGTTTCTTCAGCCTAGAGAAGGCCAAAGGAGGATCTAACTACAGTCTCCTTTCACCTCTAAGGGCATTACAGAGACGATGGGGATAATCTCTTCTCTTTTTGGTCACTGAAAAGACAAGAGGCAACAAGCAAAAGCTGCAGCAAGGAAAATTTTAATTAGATATAAAGGAAAACTCAGTCTTCCCCAGAGTGGTACACACTGAAACAGGTGCCCAGAGGGGCTGGGGAATCATCACGCCTGGAGATGATCAGGACTTGCCTGCACAAAACCTGCACAGCTTTGGATTAACCACGCTGTGAGCAGGGGGTCCCATTAGAGATCTCCAGAAGCTCCTTCCATCTTACTCTCCAATTATCAGCTAAGCGTGTCTATAAGACTGTGCAGGTACAAGGAACAATCCTGAACCCTTGTGTCGCAGGAGGGAGAGCATTTTTCAAGCCTGCCACATAAAACATGCCTAAACGTGATCATGGAGGGGAGACTGCACATGTGCTTGTGAGGAAGATAACACTCCTGTGCCTCTATCCAGACTGCATTCCACAGAGACAAACATTTGGGTGACAAACACCGTTTCTGGACAATCAGGAAGGTGTCAGACTCACAGAGCCACTTACTTGCATGGCCCTCAGAACAGTTAAACCTTCAAATCTCTCATGTGGGGTATGAGGTGACCGTCTTGCCCGGTAGCCATCTCCTGCTTCTCCTGCTGCCTAGAAGGGTAGAGATGACGCACCTCAGGCTGCCGTCTCTCCTCCATGGAAACGCTGCAGTCCTGCATTCTGAGGAGGGCAGACTCAGGCCTCACCTTTGTCAGCCGGAGAAGGTCCTTACACTCAGACTCCGTCAACACTCTGTCAAACACAACCCTCTGGGTCCCATTCATCTGGTGGGAATCCATCGTGACAGCAATATCCTCAAAAGGCAAAGGCCCTGTTGAGAAGCAAGTACAGATAGGCATGAGCAAGCTTTGGACAAGAAGCTCTCAGACACCAACCCCCCGTCTGGATAAGGAAGTGGAGAGACACTATACATTCTCTGAGAAGAGAGGGCAGTTCCCCAGAAGTGCCCATTCCTCGCAGACCTGGGCCACTTGCACCCCTCACATGCTTCAGGGGAGACAGAGCATCAGCTGGGGAAGCTGGCCTACAGCGAGTGCTTCAGGAGCCAGCAGAAACCTGGGGCCTGCTGGGAGAGCAGCAGGGAAAAGTTGAGTGCACTGTGGATCGCAGCAGCAGAACAGGTCCAGCCTACTGGGGTGAGGCTCTGGAGAAAAGAAGCAGGTAAACACCTCCATCAACCCTCCTTTCCATCACACATTTCATCCCAAAATTATCGCCAGTGAATCTACTTTCTTCAGCCCCAAAGAGAAGCAATGGGTAATAGTTGGTGATCTGATCTTTTGATCTTTGGCCTTTTTGCTCCCCCACCTCTGACCTCTGGATGGTCAAGAATTCTAAGGCACTCAGTCCCTCAGAACAATCTGCTCTCCCATGTATCATAGCAGAGAACTACTTGGGATCATTTCAAGCAAAGACTCCAGGACAGACCCCTGCAAGAGGCTGTGTGTCCACACATAAGAACAGAGGACCAAGAAGAACATGGTACTCTGCACTGCAGTCTATAGCATTTAGCCACAAAACTTTTGGACTTGTGTTTTTCAGGGAAAGACTTGCCCAAGCCAAATAGTCTGCTTCCAGTTTCCGCCCCCATCTCCCCTTGTCCCCTTCAGAAAAAATGGTGTTCAAAGTCGGGCTGGTGGAGTTGAACCAGGTTTGGTGTAGACACTCCTGCCACACTGAACAGGGATCTGCATGTCCATAGACTTGTCATGTATTCAGGCACCACTGCTCTCAGCTTCTCCAGCCACAGTGCTCTTTGAGTTCCCATCCCAGAGACACACGCAGTGAGATTTTGCAAGATTACACATGCATCAAAGAGGGAGAAAAGAAACAGTAAGAGGACTTGCTGAGCCATTCGAGTCAGTCTGCATCTATGCTAGCATTCCAATGTCTGAGAATGGAAGAAAAGACAGCACTTAGCTGGGCTAAGTCTGGCTGACTGCATCCAAGTCCTTCCTCAAGCTCTTTTACTTACCCCTCTTATCCCTCTCTTCCACATCCAGAGTTTCCTGCTTTTGCTTCTCCTGATCCTCTCTCGGGAGCAAGGGAAAAAACAGAGACCAGGGCTGTCAGAACACAGAGCTATGCCTAACTATCCTCTGTGGTAGCATTTCACACCCTGTTCCTGTTTAGTCCATTCCTCAGTAGGTATTACTGCTCCTTGTACCATCCCCTACTACCAACACTTATATTTCTGTCCTATTCAACTTGGCAACCTTACCTGTGTTTCTCCTTCAGGTTTTCAGGAATCAGCTCATCTGGAGTCCAAAGATCCTGTAGGAACAAATGCAGATGGTTCAGTATATAACATTCTCCCACACTGGATCATGTCAAACAGCCAGTTCCTTGTCCCACTTCTCCAGTGAATACCAGACCAACGGTTCTGGCCTCCTTCTGACAACAACCACAGTGGGCTATGCATATGGTTACAGCAGCAATTTCAAACTCACTGCAGCCCTGGAGCAGTGGAAAGGCCCTAAAGACCCCCTTTGTAAGGACTCAGGGGTCCTTCCTATCAACATCTGATCTCTTCTGAAATGAATTGAAATGAATTCTGGTAACTCTGTTGGTGAAATCAGGGCAGGAATATTAAGAAGACACCGATACTTACAGGGTCATTAAAAGTTCCTCCTAGATGCTCCACTGCATAATAAATCAACTTCTTCTCCATCAAAGATCTCTGCACATAATGTTGAATACTCTAAGGAAGCAAAGAGGCTGTTAAACAACCACGTCATAAAAGACAAACCCACCCCTCTATAGGGCAGAAAGCTGCCCCAACACACTTCTGTGCACTTTGAAAACCAGGTTGTGTCCTGAAGGGACCCTGCCTGGTACAGACTAGAAGTAAACTCAGGCTCCAGTTTCTTTACTCCTGGGTTTGACACACATCTGCAGTGAAACGTGTTTCCCTTTTTGTCTCCTGGACTCCGATCCTGTTGTATGGGACAGAGGAGGGCCAAGAAGTACAAACCTGGGGTTGTAACTACCTCTCTGGCTGTGATAGCTGTGTCCTCTCCCAGTTCTGTGAGATACTGGTTCATCTTTTCCAACATTGGCTCGTCCGTGGGATAGAAGAGCAAGTAGGAAGCAGCACATTCAGCAGCCAGCGCCTGGTTCCCAACTTGTGCAGGGATAGAAAAGAACAAACAGATATGTCTCTGAAAGAGTCAATGTTAGCAGCATATGTGCATAGGCCAGCAGCAGCCAGCTTCCTGCTTGGGATCGGACAGCAAGGAGGCCTTACAACAGAGTACACATGGTCCCACCTCCCTCACCCAATGGACATGATGAGGGGCCTGGAGGCTTCTTTGAAATACAAGTTTTATCAGTTGTCTGACAGAAGCAATGAGACAGTTGGGACAATGTAGAAAGGAGCAGAGGTATCCAAGAGAAGAGCTGAGGGACATGTGAAAGTGACAGGGTGACAGAATGACCAATATCATGACAAGCCATCAGTTCAGTGAGGGCAGGCAGGGCTTGATGTACAGTGAGATTGGAATTTGCCATAGTGATAATAGTATCTGGCTTGCAAAGTAAGATTAACAATATCACTTAGCAAAACAGGATTTAATAACAGGACTTTGTATAAGCAATGCATTCCTTACTAACCACATTAACCTAGAAAGAGGAACTAAAGGACTGATGAAAGGGGCCTGCCCCAGGGGGTGCCAAAGACTGGCTGATTACCAAAGAAACAAGTCAGCAGAAACGGTGGTAAGAGAGTGAAAGGTGAAGGTGGCAGGGGGAGACTGTGAGTATTGACTCAGTTCAGGACCGAAAAGGCTTGCTCCCTCCACACCCTCAGGGAGCATGCACTCTCATTTACATAGCAAAAGAGGACAATTTAATGCAGAGAAGATACAGTACTAATTAACATCATGATTTCATGATTCACCAACTTCTGACCAATGAAAAGTAATTTCTTTAACCAATCAAACGTACAGAATCATAGAATAGTTAGGGTTGGAAAGGACCTTAAGCTCATCCTTGGTATAGACTCTGATGCATGCAGAATGAGGGTGTGCCTGCTCTGTGCAGCTGCCACTTAGCACCCTATCTTGTGCAAAAGAGCAAGTAAGTAAAATACCTCGACTCTGTGTTTATACTGGCACTTTGCACACGAGGTAAACAATCCCACTTTTGGGACTACAGGCTGACTCAGAAGGAACACCACCGCTGAGATGAGATATATATGCATGACCTAGATAGGAAGCAGGGGCCTGGTCTGGAGCCATGTACTGAAAAAGTGTATAAAATACAGCAGATAGCTGGTGCAAGAGAAAATAAGAGAGTGCTGGAAGAAAGAAGCAGGAACAGCCATGCAGTACAGAAGCTGCACAAGTAAAACTGAAGTGGACCACAAGGCACCTCTCCCAAGGTGGCCACAGGTTTGAGAAAGAAAAGAGAGGTTCTGGGAAGAGTCGGCTGGGGGCTAGAAGGAGGGAGAGACAGGTAGAGCTCAGGTCAATGTGCCACTTCTCCCATGACATGCTGCCCTCCAGGCCCAGAAGCAAAGGGCAAGTTTAGGGGTGCCACAGCATCACATGCTGGGTTGTGGCTCTGCTCACCTTGATCGTAGGCAAACTGTAGTAAATCGAGATGAGAAGGGATGAAATCTTCCGTGGCAGAAATCCGCCCTGGCTTTGTGGCAATTTCAAGGACGCACTGCTGTCTGCACTTCAAAACCTGAATATAATGGGCTGCAAGAGAGAGGAGCAAGAAAGGCAGTAGCTCGCACTTCCTCCGGACAGGAGCACTGGGAACCCAACCCTCTGCGCATCTAATGCTACCTGCAATGGCTTCATACAAGCCAGGCTGCATCTCCTCCTCCTCCTCATTATCCTCATCCTCCCAAGGCCCTTCACACAGGGCACGACACTCTTCCAGTGCTGACAGCGCCTCTGTGAGCGACTCCTCCAGCCTGGCCACAGCCTGCAAGTACTCATCTGCATCGTAATGCTGCACCCCAGCCTCGTATGCTTCCTGCGAAAGACAGATCCAGGTCCCTCATCAGCCTGGGTGACACCAAAGGATGCCTGAGCCTTCAAGTCGCTCACAGGGTAGTACTGACATCTAGGGGCCTGCCCGATTACACACAGCCCACCACGCAGTGACAGCTCATCTTCTGGGCTTTAGCCAAATACAGTTCTCCAAGGCCCTGCAGCCTGCTGTAACTGTCGCCAAGGTCTCTGTGGCACACTTGCTATTGTCTTCACCCAGAAGAGAAGGCTTCAGGGAAACCTTCTTGCAGCCTTTCAACTGTGAAAAGGGGGCGTTTAAGAAAGACTGAGCAAGACTTTTGACCAGGGCCTGAAGGGACAGGACAAGAAGCAATGGTTTTAAACTGAAAGAGGGCAGATTTAGATTGGAAATAAGGAAGACATTTGTTATGATGAGGGTGGTGAGACACTGGAGCAGGTTGCCCAGAGAAACTGTGGCTGCCCTATCCCTGGCACTGTTCAAAGCCAGGTTGGACAGGACTTGGAGCAACCTGCTCTAGTGGAAGGTGTCCCTGCCCGTGGCAGAACACTGGACTAAAGTGATCTTTAAAGGTCCCTTCCAGCCTTAATTATTCTATGTGTGGGGCCCTGTCTCAAGCCGTGGCTCTTGCATGGGAACAGCTCAGGGCCCCAGTCTGGTCCCTGGGATGGGTAAGAGCTGTCGATGCCTGGCTCTGCACTGAACTCTCACCCAGTGTGGCGTGGCCTCCAGGTCTCGGAAGTTGTCCGACCTCACCCCTGACATCCGCCGGTACTTCTCTATGTCCTCCCGCATTTGGAGGTGCTGCGGATTAGCGACGAAGAAGGTGTGAGCGGCGGATACGGCCTGATCCAGCTTCTTGAGCTGCGGAGAGAAGGCAGCAGCGTCTGTCACACTGCCGCGGGCTCCCTCTTCACACCCACCCCTCACCCTGGATTCACCCGCAGGGTGCCCTTGCCCACCACCTCCTCTGCTCCCCACCTGGAAGAAAGCCACCTGGAGGTAGTTGTAGGGCTCCCGACGCTCGAAGTCCCGGCGGATGGTGCGGCTGGCGCGGTGGGCGGACGGCGCGGCGCCCAGCCGGCGCCCCAGGCAGTGCTGGAGGCAGTCGGCGCGCTGCAGCACCGGGCCGAACAGGGCAGCCTCCCACGGCCCGGCCCCCGGCGGCCCGCCGAGGAAAGCCGCCTCCCGGCGGCAGGCGGCGCGGCAGGCGCGGAGAGCCGCCCGCAGCCCCGCGTAGCTGTGGAGGGCGCGCTGCAGCAGCTCGGCCGCCCGCGCCCAGTCCCGGGCGAAGTACGCCCGCACGCCGTCCGCGTACAGCAGGTCATAGGGAACCAGGCGGCCCGGCGACGTGGCGGCGGCGGCGGCGAGCAGGAGGCACAGGCAGAAGCGTGAGGCCATGGCCGAGACGCCGGGGAGAAGGAGAAGGAGAAGGAGGAGGAGGAGGAGGAGGAGGAAAGGGGTCCGGGGCGGGCAGGCGTCCTACCGAGCCCCGGCCTAGGCCCACCCCAGGGGCCGGGCAGGGCGGGCCGGCGGGCGGTGCCGGGTGGAGGAGCAGGGGGAGACATCGCCCACGAGGTTGTAGTTAACGGAGCAGTAGCCGCGCCAGGACACGCTTTGACCGTTCACAGACCAAGTCCCATCACATGCAGAAGTGCTCTGGAGGTGAAGGGCTGCCCATCTCCTGCTCTCCTCCGATGCAGCCAAACCCCTGCCCATGGCTGGAACTACAGCCAGCACTGGGCAGGAGAAGGGTTATCTCTCACACGCTACCTCTGTGCCTCCTTTCCAAGCGTTTTGTGCAGGACAGAACCCTGCTCTAGACTTCACCTCTCTCAGTTTTGACAGCGTGGGCAGTCGGGAGCCTTCCCCTAAAGCCTCTGTCAGCTTTCCTGTTTGGGTGGGAATTTTGGGCCATTGTTTTTCATGCAAAGTTTGCACCGGAATCAAGAGTTTGCACCGGTGAAAGAAGATATTATGGGCGAGGGTATTTTTGCAGAGAATTTCCTTTCAAGCCTGGGGTTCCCTCAAAGCAATAGCTTTTGCTGAGCAATATTAGAAAGCACAGAGGCTGCCCCTGCTTAGCTGCAGGCAGCCTGACTCCCCTGGAGAGGAAAACTTTTCACCCAGTCTCCTGTGACGACTCCTCTACGGGCTTCATTCCCTTCCCTGGGCTGCTAAGCATCTGCTGCCTTCCAGATGCACTGACAAGAGAGGGATGGAGAGGAAGGAAAGGAGCCTCGCACGTTCCACATTTCCCTTCCAGAAGCCTGTGAAGCTTCATTAAACATTAGGCCAGCTATTTTGTTTCTATGGAAACAAAATTAATACTAATATATTATTTTAAAAACAGACACACGATTGACACTCCAAATATAGAATTTTAATACCGTTCTGTGCCTGCCTCGTCTCTTCGGGCAGAGCGGATGCGAGGGTGGAATTCACAAAGGGACTGGACTGGCGAGGGTGCCAAGTGGTGATGGCAGCGGAGGGTGTGTTTATAACCTGAGAGCAGGCACAGGCTGGCTGTTCATCCGTCCACCTCACTCTTCCGCAGTCCGTGTCCCACTTCTTCTTCCCCCACCAGCGTGGGCTGCCGTGTTCCTGCCTGCTGGCGAGAAGGATGAGAATGCAAATTAGTGATCAGGTCCCGGGACAAAGGGAACACTTGAAGTTTCATTTAAAAATCGTGATGGCACTGAATGTTTTTGATGCTGTCTCTCATAGTTTGGGATCCTGGAAGGTCTGTGGCTCGCTGGCCTCAAGGGTCCTTTCACACAGTGCTTGCTCTCCATCCGGCACCTGCAAGGCTTCGCTGCAAGCCAAGGAGCAGCGCCGTGGCCGGTCGGCGTTCTCCTCCTCTCTGCTGCCAAGGGAGAGGCGGCGATCGCGGCGCGATGCGAGCGGGAGACGGGAGTGCCGTGGGCTGCAGGCTGGGGAGGGCTGCGGCGTCTCGTCAATGAATGTGGTGATCTCATCTCGGAAGAAGCAGGCGCTGGAGCCCCGGGGCACCAGGCCCCCCTCCAAAAACTGCCGTAGGGTTGTCAGCTCATCTTCTGGGGGCCGCTGGCGGTGCTGGTAGTCATGCAGCTGAGGGGGCAAGAAGATGGGGCCACCGGGTTTGCGGGGAGTGGGAATGCGAATGTCATCAGATGAAGACCACTTGTGTAGGAAGGATGGAGCAGAGCGGTGGGCGGAGAAGATGTTAGTCTCATCGTGTGACATTCTCCGAGAGAGGGGGACCTGGAAAACGGAGAAGGAGGCAGGTGATAGAAAACTTGAAGAGACAGAACAGGAAGGGAGTAGGTGAGGCTTTCTCAGAGGAGTCTAAAGGACACAAAGGTGTGGGAGACTGGCAGAGAAGGAAGCGGGTTGTGGGGCTGCCCCTGACAACTGTCATCTCACCTGCAGGTAATGCACCTTCTCCTGGGGCAACAACATGTGGTGCATGGGTAGCAGCTTGATGTCTCGGGAGTCCCGTTTCACAGCTGCAGCGCCGTTCGCATCAAACCTCACTTTGCAGATCCTGCCGTCGCCATAATCATCACACACACCATCTGTTGGCAAAGAGGAGAACAGCAGTCAACGCTTTTCGGCCAAAAGAGTCTTACCAGAACACCCCGAAGCCATTCTAACCCTTGTCTGACTCCCACTGCCCTGCCTGCAGCCCTCAGGGCTCACCTGTGAACAAGGACCTCATCTTTCTGCTTACAGCAGCACTAAAGCACCCAGAGGTTGCCCTGTTTCTTCTGTCTTGCTTTTGAATAGCTCACTGCTAGAACTTGGACCTTTGGATCAGTGAGCTGGCCAAGGGCCACTTTTGTTGTGGTTTGGCAGCTGTATTCATGGTCTCTACTCTTGCATCTACTGTTGCACTAGTTTTTCCTGGATGCTAGTGAGTCCTAAGGCAGCAAGTGAGTGGCAGAACCTTCTCCAGAACAGCTTTTCTCATGGTTGCCAACCTGAAGCTGTAACATCCTAGCGACTCACACCACCACTCCTGGTGCAGTCAGGTCCTTTTCACAAGGCAATCCCCTCTTTCCTCTGAAGTCTTTTAGGGAGGGGGTTAGTGAAGAAAGGCGACTGTGGGGTGGTGAGGTGCTTACCATCATCTCCATCTTCCTCAGACATAATGGCCACACATTGCTCCCACACAGTGCGGAGATCTGCTCTGTAGCGCTCGCAGGACCAGATGAAGGAGGGGAGCAGCAGGGTCTGCACCATGGAGCACCAGAGCACAGCCAGGACCATCCAGGTTGGGGCCGTATCATAGCGCAGGCTAAAAAAGCTCACAACCTTCAAGGTAAGAGAGAGAAAAGACACTGAGAAAGAAGACAGAATTGGGGATCAAGGGAGAACGATACCAGGAGTCAATCTGTTGTAGAACATAATCTGTCTGTAAAGGATTTGTTAAGTAATTACCCCATTCCTGTGCTGTTGCCCCAGGTTTGCTGGATCATATTCCAAGCTGTCAGATCTCTAATATGAGACCTGGTTTTTGCATCCCTTTTTTTCCCTGTGCTCATTTATAAACTGGAGCTAAATAGGTGCTAACAAAGGACACAGCCACTGGAAAAAAGAAAGCAAAGCTGTGACTAAGCCTCTGCTCTCCTAATGGCTCCCTTTGAGAACTTCCCCAGCCCTCCAGTTTTGCTGAGAATCAACCAGCCAGCCAAAACCTGAATGCTGACTATGACTATATGAGCAGAAGGAAAAAGAAAACTGCCTGCAACAGCTCTTAAAGCTGGGGTATCAGCTCTCCAGAAGCAAATGGGAGAAACAGAAATCTCATTGTTTTTACAGAGCTAGATCCCCCTGTAAGTTTGCAGAATTATTTCCTCTCCTCCTAATCGCTTGAAACTTCCACAGTGGTTTTAGCTCTGTGTGTGTACACCCCAGCCTTCAGCTTGTCTTACAAAAATACTGCTGCAGAAGGATGAGAGAATTACTGCAATCTTTAAAACCGGCCCCCAGAATAACACAGATTTGGCAACACCATGGCTGGCTGGTGGACAGAAAACTCTTTTTCTCTGAAACCTGAGAGAAATGGAAATCTAGTTAAACTGCAGAGTCTGAAGGGGAAGGGAGAACTCGCTGCTTACCAAGATAGGCACCCCAGTGAGCGTGTCATACAGGAAGACAATAGCGCTGATGAGGTTGGTCATCTGCAAAGAGGTCTTGGCTGACTCGGAGCCATCCAGTGAAGACCTCCTTTTGCCACGTACATCCTCCACTACAATGGCTGGCACATTGAAAGTGGTGTGTGCTGATGAAGAGCAGGATGATGCCTCCTCTGACCTCTGATGGCGGCACTGCCGGCGTCTTCTGTGTGCCCACAGGGTCTGGTAGAAAGTGATGCCCACGCACACCAAGCCCATGACGATTCCTCCGAGCAGAAGGAGGCTAAAGCAGACACCGAAGCCCAGCCCTATCTTGCTGACAATGAACTGGCAGCCACGGGCATAGTAGCGCTCGCCATTGTTGTGCCAGCCGATGGAGGGCAGGGTGGAGAGGATGAATGATACCATCCAGATACCCATGACGGCATGCAGAGCCTGCTTCTTGGCATTGCTCAGCCGGTAGTTGACTGGCCACCTTACCATCCACATGCGGTGGTAGGAAAGGGAGGCCACAGTGAAGCAGGTGGCCAGTGCCAGAGTGTAGTATGTGGAGACGAAGACCTTGCAGATGCTTTCGTTCCAGTCGTAGTCGGAGGACTCGCGCCGCAGCTGCACCACAGCATAGGTGGTGAGGGGTACTGCTGCCATAAGGATGTGGGTCCCAGCAAGGAAGCATAGCAGCAGCTCCAGGGGCTTGTGTTTCTGTTGCTTGGCCGTGATGCTGAGGATAATCCAAGAGTTGGCCAACAGGGCTAACATCCCACATGCCAGCCACCACAGGGAGTTGTTGTGTAAGGTAGACTCTGATTCAGAGTCCCCCATGCTGCCACCCCTGCTAGGCTGCACCTGGTCCCTGCTGCTGGGGTTCTGTAAGAGGGAGAGTGGGACTCCGCACTGGGGAAGCCACGTCCCTCCTCATCTGCTGCTGTGATGCGAGGTGTATGCACGCTGGTGGGGTTTCTCAAGGCATTGCCACCAGGTAGTAGGCAGAACAGCCGTCAACTCTGTCTCACTTTCAGTACTCCCTTTCCCTTCTATTTGATTATATTTCTTTCCCTGGTTCTAACTTTTTCCCCTGTTCTCCTTTTCCTCTCTTCCACCTTTCTCTCTCTTTCTCATGAACACTTGCCAGTGCTTCTCCCCTCACTCGCTTGGGCTCACTTTTTTTTTTCCTCCCCATCTATTTCATCCCCCTTCTCCACTCTTCCCCCAAAGAAAAAGCTCTCCTTACTTCCATGTGCCCACCAGGGACCTTCTGTCTCAGGGACCACCTTCTGCTGGGACTGGTGAAGGCCACATGCAAACAGGGACTGCTGGGGACTCCAAACAGTTTGGCAGTAGCAAGTGGCTGCTGCCCAGCGTCCCAGTGGATGAGGAGCTAGGTAAGAGTTTCAGAGATGACAGGAGGCAGGACAAAGGTCCTGTGCAAATCGTGAGGGTGGTTCATACACCATGTGTAATTCTCCTTCTCACCAAATGCCCCACGCTCGTGACCAGAGAGAGGTTTCTTGCCAAGGCTGTGAGAGAACTATCAACGGAGAGTGAAGGGTGAGGAACAAAATCCAGAGGGTTCCCTATCCAAGACCTCCCAGCACCCTCACTACATTGTCCTTTTTGCTGTCCTCCAGGGCTCAGCCTGCTCTTTAAGCTTCCCTGCACAGCACAGAACAGAGCTGGCAAACAATAAGGAGATGGCGGGGAGGGGAAGATCCTTTTCAAAGGTTCCCTTGGAGATTCAGGGCACGAGGTTCCCTGTAGAAGAGAGGAAAGAGAAAAAGTAATCTAACATAATTCTATCTCCTCAGATCACTCTTTCTCCTTGCCCACACAAACACCTTGTCATGATTTAGGCTGTGCAGAGAGCTCCCTGTGTCTTTCAGGGAGCAGAAAAGCCAGTTTTGCACCAGTCCTTCCATACCTCAGGCTGTACTCTCTCCCCAAGCAATTCCTTCCAATGCTGCTGAGACACGCTGTGCTCCCTGCCCTTCCTGTCTCCGGCTCCCCACGCAGAGTGTTACCCGTGCCATTTCTGCCATGCCCAATCTGCATCTCTCCGTGCCATTCCAGTCCTGCTCCTGCCAGACAGATCCACCAGTCTTTGGACTTCAGCTTTTCTCCACCAGTGCTCTGGATTTAGCCTGTCATCCCATCCTGTCCCATCCATGGGTGCGTGCCACCCCGCAGTCCTGAAGCAGTCTTTTGGCCATGCACCGCACCCACCTAGAGCATTTCTGCTTGAGCAGCTCTGGTCTCCAGACACCCCATGGTTACAAATCCACTGAATGAGCCAGCTAACCTAGTCCTGAGACTACACACCTCTGCCAGTGACCCCTGGTCCTACCAGCACAGGCCCCCTTCTCCCGTCTTCATCCAGAGGGGGCATCTAAGCAGCATATTCCAGGAAGGGATAGGCCTGCTCTGTGCCTTGACCAGAGCAGATGTAAACTTCAATCTTTCTGTGCACAGACCAGTGGACTCCCAGCCTGGGCTGGTGATCCCATTCCCACCCTCCCCTTCCCTCTGCTCCTCTGTATTTTCTCATCCTCTCTGTAACCACCTGAGGCTTTTCTTCCTTTCCTCCCTGCTTGGAGCAGTTTGCAATGACTGGATTTGTAGTGCCCTTCGTTCTGCCCCAGTTCATCTTTTTCCCCCCAGTGCCATCATCACTCTTGCAGTGAGGCCTGTGGCCTCTGGAGACAGTTATGAAGCTAGCCAGCCCAGCTAATCCCAGGGGAAGGATTTTCCTTGCGGCATCTCCTTCTGCCGCCCTTCCCACCCAGCTTGTTCTGGTGGCCCACGCTGTTCCCTCGATGAGGCAGGAACCCCCCCGCCTCTGCTGGCTTTGGGGCCCAATTCTGCTCCGAGCTGCGGTCCTCCCGCTCTGGGCCACTGGAGAGCTCCAGAGCTGATGCAGAAAGGCCAGGTCAGGGAAACCCATCCTCGCCTGGTCCTGCTTCCCGGCCAGAGACACCCCTTCATCCCACCGCCCATCCCACCCGCAGGGCGAAGGGAGCCTCCTGGGGCTGGTGACTCAGGGGAAGGCGAGGGCGGGGGGTCCAGCGGGAAGGTGACCCACAATAACTGCACGGAAGAGTAGAGAACCCCGGGGCGCGGGGGGATGCGGCCGGCCCAGGGCTGATGTGCGGTGCTGCCCCGCCGACCCCTGCCTTTGCCCGTCACTGGCAGCCCGGCCACGGCGGCCGGAGGGGCGGCGGGGGGTCGGGCCGGGCCTCGCCTCGCCCGGCGGCGGCGGCGAGGGGAAGCGGTGCGGAGCGGCTGGGGCCGGGGCCGCGGAGCCCGTGGGGCGCCCCCCGGGGCGCGGCCGTGCCCGGCGGCGGCGCCGCCCTGTGCGCGACGGAGCGGAGCGGAGCGGGGGCCGGCGGCGGGGGCCGATCGCGGCGGCGGGGGCCGGAGGGACCCATCTTACCTCTCGCCGGAGCAAGCGCTGCCATGGCGACGGGCGCCCCGCGCGGCTGTGCGCGCCTCTGCCCGGCTGTACCGGCCCCCGGCCCCGGCCGCCGCAGCGGACGCCGCAGGCAGCAGCCGCCCCGGCCCCGCGCTCCGGCCATCCGCCAGGCGGGGCGACGGCGAGGGGAGAGGGGCGGGGAGCGCCGGCGGCAGACGGCGGCGGGAGCACCGCCGGGCCGAGCAGCCAGGGGGCGGGCCGGGCGGCCGGGCGCGGGAGCCACCGCCCCGGCATCGGCATCGGTCCCAGCCCCGCCCGGCGGCCCGGGCACCTGCGGCGCCTCCCGGGGCTGGTGTTGGCCGGGGCTCAACCGCAGGGGCTGCTGGTGCCGCTGGTGCCGGGTCCCGGCCCGCTCCCTCTCGTGTGCATCCCTCCTGCCCCACGGGGTAAGGCTGGCAGTCCCCGGGAATACGGGATGCAGGACGAGAAGGTGCCCGGCTCCTGTTCCCAAAGAAAGAGGGTTATGAGGAGGTACCCAGACCGTAAGAGTTGTCGGAGGACGCGTGCCGACAGGAGGGGAAAGGCAAAGAGCTGGTGCTAACAGAGGGGTTTCCGAGGGGTGCTTGCAGAGAAGGGTAGCCAGGACGCCTGGTGCCCAGGGTGACTCCGTTTGTTCAGCTGCTGGGAAGGTCTTTCCCATCACCGACCGACAGCGTGGTCCCACAAACAGGGCAAGGGGACGAGAGGGAAGGTGATAGAGGGGAGTAGTGCTCAGAAGAATGGGTTGGTCATGTCAGAGGGGTAAAGCTCCCCCTCCAGGGGTGTCATCTCAGTGAGGGCAACCCTGGCTAGAAAGTCTTCACAGGACAACAGACATCTCATTTTCTTGTTACTTGCTATTGAAGGCACCACCACCATCTTCCTTGTCTTGTTTCTTTTGGAAATGAATGCCTGCCAAAATCTCTGCACGCCTTTCCCCCATTAGAACTATGGTGGGAGTCTGTATTTCTGGACAGTTAGGGTGCAGCTGCATCAGCACCTCCGTTTGGATCAGGAGAACATGAACAATTCAGATGAACCTTCCTGAAAGATGTGCAGTAAATGTGCTATGAGGACGATGAGACTTCAGCTTTGCTTTGGGCTGGGGGTAGTCTGAAGTAGACCTGCAGACATTTATAGCATGGCCACTAATTCCTCAGCAGCAGCTGTGTTCCTCTGCATACCCACTCCTGCTGCATTGCTGCGTTTGCTAAAGCGGACCTGATCCTACAGATCCGGGATCTGCTCAGCTTTATCACCCGCTCTGGTAGGTCTGATTTCATGCATCATTCTAAATACTGGCTGAGGTGATCCCAAGTGCCTTGGGTACTGAGGGATTTTGTCTAAGGCTTGTATGGTCAGCAGGAGAGAGTCCTGAGTAAGAAAGCTGGAGGTGTTGCTGGTTCTCAGGCTCAGGGACAGCAGTGAAGGCAGTTCCAGTGGTATCAAAGAGATCATCTCTGAGACAAGACCTGTTTGCATTGCACTAGCTGTTGTGACTGGGGCCTGCTTTAGAGATGGTGAGTAGAATCAGGAACCACTAGAACAGATCTTGCTTTGCATCAGGTAGGTAATGAGATATTTTCTGAGGAAGGTAGGTGGCGATGATGCTGCCATGCTTTGGCTATTCTTTGGCATGCGGGAGCATGCACAATGGAACAGCCCCGAGGTGGTTCATCTCAGTGGTCAGTTCAGCAACAGCCAGAGATGTGAGAAGGGGCAGTTATGGTCCCCCATCAGCCATTTCTTTTCAATTCCCATCATTTGTGGGAGGCTTATGCCTTGAAGTGAGAAAGTCTGTATCCACAAATGTAAACATTTGTGCAGCTCCGGTTGTGTCATTTCTGTGAATTACTTAATGTGATAAGTTCCACATTACCATCTTCTTCTGATTCAGAAGTGGAGTCTCCTTAGTGTGAGTTGTTATCCTGCCTGCGTGGGTGAATAAATCCTCTTGTTATCTCAGTGAACAGTGAACTAAGCTTCCGATGCTTTCTGCGCTGCCTGCCTCAGCTCTGCTCAGGTGGGGATGTCCTGCAGCCCAGCGTCGGCTACCACTGACAGAGACTGGTGAGCAGAGCTGGATGGGGATGCGTCCTCCCACCTCAAGGAGGCTTCTTGTGTTTGCAGAGGTGGCTGGGTTCTTAGTCTGAATGAAGGCACAAAACTGAAGATGTATTGTGAAACGGAACAAACTCTGGCGGAAGAAGAACTGTTGCCCTGAGGCTGTCATACGCCTGAGCAGATGCTCGTCCATCTCTCCATCTCATCTAAATGGATTTCGAAGACTCTGTTTATTTGCCTAGGATTACCAGACACCTCATTTCACTGGTTTTGATAAGAGGTAGATTGCAGTTGTGTATGTGCTGCATATTGACAATGCACGTGCGGAGAGGAGTGCCAATGTCTGGATATGGAAACCCTGAAGCCCCACAGTGCAGGGTTCCCTGTGTATCCAGGGAGTCCAGGCTAGAAGTGAGAACACCCTTTCTCCCACCTCATCTCTTAGAAGGACTCACAAAGCTGGGAGCAGTTTTCCCTACAGAGCCAGGCTGGACTCTGACCAGTCTAAAGGCTTTGTAGCTCACTAAAACACCCTCAGACATGCAGGCCCAAAGAAACACCAGTGTTACACTGCCAGGGTAAGAAATGTTTCCTAGAACAGTTCATTGTATGAAGATGAGTTATTGCTGGAGAGCAGTTCAGCTGGTCCAGGGCAATGCTCTCTCTGAAGGTGCCCTGGGTTCTTAAAGAAACATCTGAAAGAGCTCTTTAACCAAGAAACAAACACCAGAATCCTTAAAGCAAAAGCATGAAGAGAACAGCCAAATTCACATCACACTGCTTTGATGGTTTGCAACCCTTACTCAGGACCTTGAGAAGTGACCATGGGAGGTTTCACATGTTTCTCACAGATCACGATTAAACCCGTCCTCAGAGCCCTAGCTTACACAGCCTCTCGTGAGGCTGCACTGGTGTGCTTCCAGGCAGGTTTCCTGGCGTCCTTCCTGGGATGTGGTTAATGGCTAACGAGAAGCCAGCCAAGCAGATATGTTGGCAGATTCCCTCAGCAAAGGCAGCGACTGCAATGTAGATTTATCATATCCAAACCTGAGATTCTATTTCTAGCACTGTACAGAAAGATTTAGTGATTTCTCGGATAATTCATCTGCAAAATGGGCAAGTGATAATAGCTCACACCAGGGGACAGACGACTAATGCTGTTCATGAGCTACACAGAAATATAAGGGTCTGCAATGTAAAAACTAGGGTTTGAATTTGTGGATGCTTGTTTACAGATGAATGTTTGTCCTTACACAGCTGGACACCTTATTAAAGATTGGTTTTCCTGTTACATACATCAGTATTTGTATATGACATTTTTCTTGAGAAAAGAAAATACCAGGGTAGGTTTGTCAGGCCCATGGTTGTTCTGATGCTGCATGCCATTTGGTGCATAGCCTCCTGCTTCCCCCACTCCACTGCCCAGCTGATGGAAGGCTTTGTGCGCTCTTCTCAGTATGTTACTGACCCCTTTTGCATCCCTCCTGGCCCTGTAGCATCACTGATATCCCAGTGCGCACAGTTCCAGTCTGTAAAGGACGTTCGAATGTAATTTCAGTGTTTAATTACACCACTTCCCAAAATTACCAAACACTTACTTGTTTGTTCTCATACAGGGAAAGGATAATTAGGAGCTCTTGAATCATTAATCTGGGATCCTATGATGTCTGGAAGGAGCCAAAATGATTTATTTTCTTTGGATTTGTAACCCAGGAATGCAGTTTTCATTTTACCACCCGTTCCCCCAGCTTGCCTAGGTATGCGTGAGGTTTCTCAAGACCAGAGCAATCTTTTCCTCATTCAAAAATAGGCTGGGATTTCAGGAGCACTGCTGACGTGCTGGATGCAGCTGGCCTGAGCAAGGGAAGCTCTCTGGCTCTCACTCAGGACCTACGGATGCGTATCATCAGGTCCCATGGACTTGTGCACTGTCAGGTTCCTTAGATGATCTCGAACCTGATCTTCTCCTACATTGTGTGGTTTTTTATTCTCCCAATCCCTGCCTTTGCCATCTGAAACTTGGGCAGTGCGGCTGGAGCACCTGGTAGAGCCCAAGGCAAAATAAGTGGATGAGTACCTCATCTTCTCTATGTCCCAGGCAAGCACGTCTCCCACTTTCTTCCAAAGACAGCCCACATTTTCCTAGTCTTCCTTTTATCACTGACATACCTACAGAAGCTTTCCTTGTTGCCCTTGATGTCCCTGGCCAGATTTTGTTCTATCATGGCTTTACCTGATCCCTGGCTGCTTGGACAGTTTCTCTGTATTCCTCCCAGCCTACTTGCCCTTGCTTCCATCCTATGTACGCTTCCTTTTTGGGTTGGACTTTGTCCAGGAGCAAATCTTTCATACATACAGGCCTTCTGGTGTTTTTGCCTGACTTCTTCTATGTTGGGATGTTTCGCTCCTGAGCTTGGAGGAGGTGATTCTTGGATATTGCCCAGCTTTCTTGGGTCCCTCTTCCCTGCAGGGCTTTATCCTGTGGTACTCTACTGAGCAGATCCCTGAAGATATCAAAGCCTGCTCTCCTGAACCCCAGGGTAGCAAGCTTGTGCACTCTCCTCATTGCCCTAAGGTTCCCAAACTCTACCGCTTTGTGATCACTGCAGGCAAGGCTTCCCTTGAGCTTCACATTCCCGCCAGCCCACCCTTGTTGGTGAGACCACGATACACCATAGCACCTCTCCTCATTGGCTCCTCCATCACTTGGAGAAGGAGCCTCCTGGATTGCTTAGGCCCTGCTCTGTTGTCCCTCAAGCAGGGTGGTTGAGGTTCCCCATGAGGAACAGGGCTCATGAAAGTGAGGCTGCTCCTATATGTCTATATAGGGCCTTATCCACTCAGTCTTCCTGGTTGGGTGGCCTGTAGCAGACCCTGGCCCTGCCTTCCCTTAAATCCTGACCCATAAACTCTTGTTCACTTCCTCTTCCATCCCCAGCCAGAGCTCCACGCAGTCCAGCTTGTCACTGACACAGGTGGTGACACCCTCTCCTTGTCTTCCCTGCCTGTCCTTCCTGAAGAGCCTGTATCCTTGCATTCCAACACTTCAGTCAGAGGAGCCATCCCACCATGTCTCTGTGATCCCAATAAGATCACAGCCCTGCAGGATGCACACGTCTCTACCCCCTCGTGTTTATTCCCCATGCTAGGTTTGCATAGAGGCATTTCAGCTGGGTCCCTGCTGAAGCTGACTTACTGGATGGAGTGGCTGGAATTCCTCTGTGCTGCTGTTCAGGTGCCCTCCTGCTGACCTGTGACCCCTCTGCAAGCTCTGGGCATCTCCTACTGGCAATGGCATCAGACTGGTAGGAGCAGGATTGATTGAGGTTTCCCTGCCCCAGCAACTTTAGTTCAAAGCCCCTTTCACCAGCTTGGCAGGCCTATGACTGAAGATGCTGTTTCCTTTCTGGACAGATGGACCCCATCAGCCCCCAGCAGCCCCAGGCTTCTCAAAGCGAGACCCATGGTCCAATTAGCTGAAACCCTGTCTGCCGCACCAGTCCTGTAACCATTGTTGAATGGCCAGATTCGACCGGCCCTTTCAAACCCCTTCCCAGTGATCACGAGGATTGATGAGAAAGCTTCCTGTGCTCCAGAGTCTCTTACTGCTGCTCCCAGGGCTCTGTAATCCTGAACAGGAGGAGAGCCAAACACTTTTTCAGGGGGGATGCTGGGGAAAGATGCTGAGACACATGAAGCAAAGGCAGCCCACTGTGGTTTGGTGGTGTTGCTTGGATGTGATTACACTAAAGAGCCCTGGGGTCCCTCCTGGTAAACACGTACTTGGGAATACTCTCAGAAAGGACCCTGTCCACAGCTCAGCACTCAAAAGTGTCTGGTACTCCTATTCACCTTAACCTCTGAGTGAATAGAAGCTACTCTCTCTCTGCAGCTGCATTAGGCCAACGAGCCACTCCAATGGACGATGAAAACTGTTCTTTTTCTCCCCACCGAGATAAAAGGAGATGAGAAGAGGCTGAAGTGCACAGCTTCCTCCCTTCTAGACCTCGGGAGCATGCGAACAAACACAGAGGGTCATTTGGCTCTGAAGGCTGAGGGATGCGAGTGCTTCACTGCAGAGCCCGCAGGGAGCATGAGTCACATGGGCTGCCTCAGCAGATCCAGGCTGACAGCATCCACCGAATCACTGCCTCGCCTTGCACTCAAAGGGCAGAAATAAACTGGGAAGCAGGAGGGGCTTGGGAGGTGGGGCTATAGCCGGGGTTATTTCAGCCCATGTGTTTCTAGCTCAGCAGAACCGGACATCTTCAGCTGTGTCCAAACTCCTTCCTCTGCTGGAGCAAGCAGGTCCGTGGGTCCTGACAGGGGAACGTGCATTAGAGGTGTGTCCAAAGGATGGAAGCATGTGCTTTTGGTCTTCTGCAGCCCAGGAACATGGGGAACAGCAGTACCAGAAAGTACCCAACACTTCCTTAGGAAAAAAAAAGCACTTTCCATTTTTTTTTCTAAACTTGCTTTCTGTGATGTTTCCGCATAGCTGTACAGAGCTCTTGCTGCAGTTGTCATTTCGTAAGTATTGGCAGGTAAGCCTTTCTGAGCCCTGCATCAGCTCGGGACTACCCTGAGGAGCTGTCACCACATGATAAAATATGTCTGTCCTTGTGTTTGCTGCTTTGCAGACTCGTGTATCATTGTGGTTTGCATCATGCAGAGGCATTATTCCATTGCATGGTGTAGACACACCCTTGTCACACCTAGTGAAGGTGTGACAATGCCACCTGAGAAGGAGGATCAGGATACCTGCAACACAGCCTATAGAGCCCTGGGATGCCACAAGGAAGGGACCACACAAAAGTGGTCTGATAAGGACCCCTGGCTTTTCATCTCTGTCTTCAGTGTCTCACAGGAGCACTGTTGCCACAGTATTACCTGTGAAGACAGTGTATTGTGTCAGAAAGGGGGTGTGCTGTTGTATTGCCTGGGCAAGATGTCACTAGAGTCCACTCTAGCTGGGGACTCACAAGGTACCTCTACATTTGCACTTACGTTTTGTGCAAGCTTGTTCTTATCTGGTCTGTACCTCCAATTCCCTACTGCCTTGAGGCCCACACTGAAGCTTTCAGTATTGCACTCAGAAGGAACACAAAACCCATGTAGGACTTGCTCTGTGGATGACTTTTCTCTCAATCAGGGCAGTCAGTGCATCTAGGGAACAAAGAATATCGTCATGTGAAAAGGTACAGACAGGAGAGCTTCCAAAAAAAGATTATGAGATAGGAGCATAATGTGGTTTGTGCTTGCAGGTGAGTTTCAAGTAGAGTAGGGCAGGGTCATGACTGTTGCAATCACGAGACCTACTGAGGAAATGTGCAGTGTTGAGGAGGGTTTATCATTTTTGTTACACTCCTCCAGGTGGGAGAACTGGAAGCTGTGCATCTGTGCACACGGCTGTACACTTACAGGCATCCCAGCGGTACCACCATATCCACTGCAATGCCAGCTAGGCTACCTAGAAATGGATGGAGGGACCTTCTGCATCTATGAGAATGGGAACACAGCGTTTGGTTGCCTGGGGGGACTCAGCATGTTTCTTCTAGACCTTGGAAAAGAGCAGGACTGGGGTTGCTGAGCTAAGGGTTGCACATGCCCGTGGTGACACTCCTCACCCTGTGAGAGGCCACTCTGTGATGGAGGCCAGGTAGGGCCTGTTATCTTAGGGTTTTTTTATTAGGATGATCCTCTGACTGACAAAGTCAAGGCTTGTGTTCTTAAGAACAGATCTGGTTGGTCCAGCTGCCAGAGCCTCAGATGAGTGTCTGAACGGCTGGATGATGGCTGCAGTGCCAGAGGAGCTTTGTGATGGATGCTCACCCAATGTGCTGCTTTGTCCACCCAGGGATCAGGCGGTACAGGATAACCCCTCTGCTATGGACATTGGTATGAGTGGAAAGTGGAGCAGATTTGGGGACTTGAGCAGTTATTTAAGTAGAAATGTCTGTACTGCAGGAGCAGGGGTTAGTTTTGGTTGTGGGGTCTATGCCAAACTCTTTAGAATGATCGCTATGTTGACCACCACTGACATGTGCTCATTTTCCCTCATACAGCTCTCAAAATGGACCTCTCCTTAACCCTTGATGATGCTTTGCTTAGCAGATTGATGGGCCTCAACTGGCTCCCAAAGTACACTGGCAGTTCAGGGACAGGACAGGAGCAGGAGAAGTGACTACACGCCCATAGGTATGGACCAAGGCTTTTCCAAAATTAATGTATTTTTGCATGCACAAGCACAAGCTATGGGAAGGAAAACAGCATTAGCACAGGTCTCCATCACTCCTGTTTGCGTGAGGATGACGGTGGAGAAGCAGGCATGACACTGGTGGTGGCCTACACCTGCTGCCACAGCTGCCTGGGGCTGCATCCCCACTGAGGGGCAGAGACGGGGTTGTGGGGGACAGGATTTCCCCCCGCTCACAGATGTCATCTCTGCCGTTGTTGGCACCTGTGTTCTCTGTCAGTAACGGCGTGATGCTCCAGTACCTCCAGCATGGGGGTACTCTGCCATGGGGAGCCCTTCCCACAGCTCTTCTGTGCCTCTGCACATCAAGCCCGGTGCAGGTGGACAGATCTGGACTGCAGGCAGTGACAGCTGTAGGAGCTCGAGGCTTTTCTGACCCACCGCTGGCAGACAGTAGAATAAGTTCTGCAAACACAGGGCTTCTGTGTACGTATTTCAACGGTACTTTTTTCTTCCAGGACATTCTGGCATCTCTGCAACACCCTTGTACTTCCATCCTAGATTTACTGGGCTTCTCACTCCCACTTCCCATCTCCTTGAGCCAACAAAGAATCATTTCATTGAGAACCATGTTCAATGGCTTTCTCAGAAGCATCTGTTCCTTGTGCTCTGGAGGTTTGCTCAGTGCAAGACTGGTTTGTTCTCCTAGGAAATGACTTGGTCACCCCATTCCAAACTTACCTTCTCGATCAACATTCACAACTACTTCAGGTGGTTCCAGAAGCTATTGGTAGCCTGGACTGCCCTCCCAACAAAATTATTCCTGAATTATGGCACTGCTTCTGGTGTTTTCACCTGTGTCTTGGCTCGTTGTGGGAGAGGTGAAGACTACAGCCTGAGGATGGGGTTTGGGGGGTTCTGTAGGGCTCAGACTGCCCAGGAAAGGCAAATGAGGATGGACAGATTTCACAGAGAGAAGAGGGCTGGTGCATTAGGGAAGGCTTGTGGCAACCAGGGAAGTGGGAGATGGTGAGAATTAGGATTACACATCCTAGCAGGAAAGGGAGAAATGTGAATTTGAACAGAAAAAAGTGCCTCAGAAAACATTTGGTCCATCTTGCAAAAAAAACCCCAAACTAACCCAACCTCAAAGTAATTTATTGTAGCTCAGGCAGATAAAAGAATTGCATAAAATTGGTTCCACAAGAAGGTCAAATTAAGTGCACGCACAAAATGCAACTCTCTGTGTGTGTGTATATATATAGATACTACTCAATGTCTCTCATTATAGAACTGGTGACCAATTACAACCTTTAAGGGTTTCTTATCTTGTCTCTCAGCTTCTAGCCAGACCACATCCCTCTGTGGCATTAGACTGGGAAAATGATGAAGAAATAAAGAATTACATCAAAACAGGAGAAAGATGTATTAACAGAGCACTATGCGCTGGCCGGTGTTTAGGTACAAGCAGAGACTTCATCAGTCCTTCTGACCCCAGTGCTGCAATATTACTTATTGAGCCAGCTGCAAGAGAAAATACTGTGTGAGTATCAGTACAGCACAGGTGAAAGCAGTACTGGATTCACCTGAATACCTTGCAACCAGCCCCACACTTGTTTGTGTAGTGTAGAGAATGACTCCCTGCATCTGTAGCTAGGAATTCAAATGGTTACTTGTGCATCCACATGGTTTAGATTTAGGTTTCAGTTACACTGAGTTGCTTACTTGGCAGACTTAAAGAACAACTGTATCAGCACTTGTATTGCACAGATTTATCTAGTCTTTGATGTAGCTCTATGGGCTTTGTCCTCTCCTTTTGAGGAGTGTTTTTGAACCTAACTCTCTGCATACACATCCCAGCTGTTAAGCAGTATTTACCAATAAACATTCTCACTGAATTCTCAGTGACAGTATGAAATATAGGTCAAACTGTCACAGTTTGCCACTGTCACCAGTGAAAATTAAGCAGAAGTCCAGTTCTGTATCTATACATTCACTGAACTTGCTCTTGAAATCATTTATGCTGTCCTTAGCTCTCCACTTCCAGTGGCAGAATAGCTGTCAGTGTTTCTCCCCAGCTGCTTCTGCATCCAGATACCATGTAAGCTTAAAGACCTGGGAAAGGGCAGCTTCTCTTCCAAGAAATCCTTGCTCCCACGAAAAAGGCCAGGAACTGATGGTGTGTTTTTTATCACCCAAAGCCTTTGGGAGAGAGCCTGGTTCACTGTGTTCTGTGGTTTTATCTTCTCTTTCCTCACTCCCAGGAGGTTATTGGACATTTTCAGATTGCAGTCTAGCACTGTGCTAGCACAGCTGTGATTACATAGACTCATAGACTGGCTTGGTTTGGAAAGGACCTTAAGATCATGTAGTTCCAGCCCCCTGCCATGGGCAGGGACATCTCCCACTAGACCAAGGCACATAACCTGGAACTTGATACTAAGCAAATCTCATCTCTGAATGCAGAGCTTGGGTTGCAGCCTACACAAGTCAAGCACAGCCCTTCACTCACAGAGTAACCCATACAACCTGGTGTGCTATACTCGAGATTTAATATTCACCTCAGTATCTCTTGAATTCTGACTCTTAGCATTTAAGCAGTCTACAAGTATTCACATCCTGTTCAGATTAAGTTGAATTTAATTTTTCATTTATCAGCAATAGATGCTTCACTACTATATTTGTATACCTGATTTGATTTTAAAATTTGGGTTTCATCCTTAAGCTTGGTTATGTGCCTTCCACCTCCACAGGTATATCCAGGCCCCAAATACACTGTGGAACCTATTGAAGAACTGAGGAGCTCCAGCTTGTGTTTGGCTAACATCTCTCAAACTTCAAGGTAATTCAAGTGAAACCTCTCTGCTCAAAAGATTCGCAGCACAGTGCTACCATGGGTTTGGGGCAGAGCAGGAAATTCATGAAACATAGCTCGTGACTTCATGTAAGAGTTGAAAATGCTGACGTGCAGCTGTACTGCAGCACCAAGCAGGATCAAGCTCCGTTTCTTCCTGTTCTACCATCCAGCCCCCCTGTCTTGAAACCAGTCTTTGCCTATTCTGGGTGCTCTCATTGCCACTTACCGTTGACACTGACATGTCTTGTTTTCCAGCAAGTATTGTCTTGCTTGTGCCATCCTTTTTCTGTGTTGCTGCCAGGAGAGAAGGGATAAATAACAATTGGATATTTTTATGCTTCAAATGCTTTCCTCTGAAGTGGCAGTGAAGTACTGTCTGACATCTGCAGATTGTCTGTTTCTAACAGTTTGCTCTGAGGATTGACCCTTTACCTGTTCTGCCCCACACCCACACAGAAAACCAGAGTCCTCCTATGGTTTGATCACCTTTCACGGGGACCAGGGCACTCACCCTTCTCCGCTGCCATCTTACGCTACTGATGATGCACAGGCACGCAAGGCCAAGTGTTAATACACTGCCTCCAATACTTGCTCCAATTGTCACGTAGCTGTTCCAAACAGGAGTCTCCTCTGCGGAAGGAAGAAAGCATTCAGAAACAAAGAGAATTTTAAGATTTTTTGGGTGGAAGCAAGGACATGATGCTGATGTCCGTACCCACGGGGTAATGAAGGCTGATCTTCCTGTCATTGTCTTCTATGAGGTGACAGTTCCACAGCCCTGCAGCACTGACTTTCACCTTTACTTCATGCTGCTCCGACTTCCTGATGTCCATCTCCGTCCCATTCACACGTTCCCAGAGCAAGTGGGCATTGGATGCGAGTGGACCAGAGACTTGGCAGGTCAGGGTCATCTCAGCTCCTCTGGGGAGCGGCCCTGCGTGGCTTGCTGAGACTGTAAAGGAAAGAAGAGAACACACGAGTGAGGGAATAGGGAGATGGGTCCCCCCATGCTTTTGTGGCTTCCAGGTTTCTGCAGATCCTCATCTCTTGATACCCTTCTCTTTCTCTCACCTTTCATCACCACCAGGTCTATCCTGCTCTGCAAGAATCTTCCCTTGTACGCCAGCTCGCACTTGTACTGCCCAGAGTGGTTGAAATGGACTTTGGGGAGTTCCACTTTTATGGTACCTTCAGGTTTGCTTTCAGGTATCTCAAACCAAAAGTGACTGCTTTTTTGGGTCTCATGCTGCTCTCCTTGTGCTGTGACGCTGAAATTAAGTAGCTCATGGGCGGTTGCACTTTCCTGTTGTTTCCAATTCAGTTGTCCTGTGAAACCTTCTTTCCATTTTATCTTCTGGAAGTTCAGGAGCCATGACAAGATGACAGTGCTGTCAACAGTTACATACTTTCTTTTGAAATTTGGATTCCCAAAACCTGAATTCAGAAAAGACAAGGAATACAGAGGCAGGGAAAGCCAAGGCTACACTTCCCTGTGGCTGCCCTTAGGCTGGAGAGAGACACTCTGTGCTCAGTTGAAGGAGTTGAAGAAAAGCCATGAGTTACCCCAAAAAGGTTAAACAGTAGTGTCTGAGAACAGGTTTAAAGAGCCAAAGCTCCCAAGCTCACCAGAGCGGACAAAAACAGATCCGAAAGAGAGGAGGATCCTCTCCTTACCAAGTTGGGAGAGGAAAATGGAAGCAATTGTGGAACAGGGTTCAGGGAGCAAAGCAATCCTCAAGCTGCAGTGATGGAAGCCCTGGGAAATTGACCCTGGAGCACCATTGCTTGGGATGCTGGAAAGTAAAAGCTCAGCTCATGAGCTGGAGAGAGCACTGGTTCCCGAGCATGCATGTGAGTTGCGTTTTTGTTATTGCATACCTAATACCTTCACATCAAAGGAGATGTTTTGATTAATCAATGGAGAGTCTGAATGGATGTGACACATCCAGGTCCCGCTGTCTGTAACCTCCAGCTGCTTTAACTTCAGTATGTACTTTTGACGGGTCGTGTTTTCTGAGGGTGTTGATCTTACTGTGTTCTTGTTATGGTCAGACACCGTGATAGTGAGATCCGGTAGAGAACGGGATGAACTTTGCATTAAAGTCAGCTCAGGGACTTCATTCGCCAGGAAGCACCCATCTGAAGAAATCGTCACTGTAAAAACAAAAGGTGCAGTCAGTAAGTCTACCACTTTTCCTGTGAGAGAGGGACGTGTCACAGCAAAGAATATGGAGATTCTGTGCTCTGGAGATGGAGGAGAAATGAGCTCTGATAGCCCAGGCCAGAAGAAATGGCAGCTGGATAAAGAATTCCAGCAGAGATGTCTCTCTGGTCCATTTCCCTCCTCACCTTCCCATGGGTGAAAGCCCTTTAATCACTCACATTGAAGGACATGCAGTGAGATACTGACTACGTGAGAGTCATATTCACAGGTGTAGGTGCCAGCATCGGAGAGCCTTAAGTCCAACACCTTCAGGTGTTTACTCCTGCGGTCAATTTCTGATCGATTGGCCATGGTAGCTTTGCCTTTTGAGAAAATAAGCTTGGTTAGGAGGGGAGAGGTTTCTCAGGGATGTCCTGGGGAGAAGGGGTGATGACTTGGAAGCCTTACCTTTCAAATAGTTATCTCCATATTGCCTTATAAGAAGATTATTATTATTGTACTTCCAGGTCACCTCTGTTTTATGAGGTATGCCTCCACAGTTCAGGGTCACTGTCTGTCCTGCCACTCCAATCTGTACTTCACTTTGCTGAGCCATAACGTGGATCAGACCTGAAAGTCAATGTCCACCAAAAAAAAACATACATTCACTTCCCAAAGGGTGGCTCAGTGAATATTTCCCATCTCTCCAGAAAGAAGCAGATTTTTCTTCTCCCTTTCCCAGATACTAGGATGGTTATCCTCAGTTTCTAGATTTTTCACTCCTTTGTCCCATCCATCCATCCATCCATCCATCCATCCATCCATCCATCCATCCATCCCTTCTCTTTCCAGCTCCATAGCTTCCCTCCCCATCACTTTGGGCTCTTTACTTGGTTAATGGTTATTCTGTTTCACATATATTCAGAAAGAGTGAAAATACCAGTGGTTGTGGTGGTTTCACCATCATTCCCAATTTTGAGATATTGACAGTTTTACTGAAACAACCTTTTTCCACTGGAAAAGATATAGTTGTCCTATTGATAGCAAAGGCAGAGCAGCATATGCCAGCCTTTCTTCACTCCCCAGTCAAGGCCTCAGGCAGTACTGGCAGATTTTCTCATCCTTTTCTCCAGTTTTTGCATGGAGCCAGACTGAGAGCCCAGGAAAATGACAGGATAAAGTAAGAAAGAAAAAGGGAAGGCTGGCCTAATGTCAGGTTCCTATTCTTGGAATGAGGGTTATGTGAAAGTAAAAGGAGTAGGAAGTACAATGTTGAAGAAATAGTAGTGATAGTTTCTTGGAAGAACCACTTCCTTTCCTTGCCTGCAAAGAAGACTCCTGCAGGAGACCGTAAGGAAGAGATGGAGTTGCCAGAGGTATGACTGGAACTGCTGGGAAGCCCTCAGAGCTGCCTAGCCTGCAGATCACCAGGTGACCCTTGTGCTAGAGAGCCACAGAAGTGCAAAATAAAAGCTTTCTATGAGTTTAATGGAGGGGTTTCTCCAAGAACATACGTAAACCACAGCATTGCCCATACAGCCTTTTGATAATCACACTTTGGACCACTGTGAAATTAAAAATGTTATTCATGAGCGTTGGGATCTTTTGCTTTGCTTTTGGTTCTAGGGTGCATAAAAGATTTCCAATCTTTCCTCTGCAACCAGGGGAATCAAAGCTGATTATCTGAGAAGTGCAGGCTTGGGCTTCTTTCCTTTCTTGGAAAATGAGCACTAAAAAGTCCACTTAAATTTAATAACATCAGCAGTCAAGCTAAGCAAGCTGGTAGCATCACATTTGTAAGTGCAAATGTGTAATGAGAAATACATGTTTTGCCTGGACAGCTGGAGGTGGTGTGAAGGGCAGTAATTTTCACTCTGTGCTCCGTGTGCACCCTGGCTTCCATAGAAACCCTCCTCTTGCATCTGTACAAGGCAGCTCCCCAAACCTAGTGATGCTCCAGACACCCTGGTTTTGGCTGGCAGGTTCAGAAGGTATGCTGGGAGCAACCTAAGTCCCAAAGTTTGAGTTGTCCATGGTGCCTCTGAAATAAAAGGACATGGATGCAGGGACCCTCTGGTTCTAGATGTCCCTCTGGCCTAATCTCCTCTGCATGGCCCCACAGAGAGTCACTGGGCAGTGCAGGGATGAGCCAGACAAGGTAAGAAGGCAGCTGTCACAGCTCCATGGTTGGAATGAGCCTGCTCTAAACCATGTGAGGTAAGTTACATGGCAAATCACGAGGAGTATAAAAGCACCCCACAGGTCGTGAGGCTTGTGGAAAGGCTGTAAGAACTGAGGGGGAGCTGTTGCTGAGCTGAGGACTTACCCAGATGCAGAACCAAGAAGGTGGCAAGCATGCTGCTCACCACCATGCTGCGTGATTCCATCACTGCGGGAATGCTGCTCACTGCTGCAGACTGCACGGCTGGAAATGCTGTCGCTGCTAAGGGTTGCTATCCTGGAAGACCCAAATACTCTGTTAATAATGGTTGATTTTCAGACCTCAGTGCATAGGATCCATGTTCCCAGTCAGCACGCACCCATCCTTCAGCACAACGAAATGGAAACTCATTGGTAAAATCGCTAGAGCCCTGTGTTTCAGTGAAGGATGCAGCTGCAGTGTTCCCTCTAGAGTTTGACATTAAACATAGCATGTTCCTCATCCCTAGGTTTCTGGCACTCACTGGACTGCAGGTGTTTATACTGCCAAGAATTCTGTGGGGTTTTTTACTTCTCTATGGTGGGTTATTGCAGTGATTAAGGCTAAACACATACAGAGCTGCTTTAGCAAATGCACAGCTAGCAGGCTGAGGGAAGTAAATATTTTCCTCTATTTGGCACACCTGAGGTCTACTCTAGGATACAGGATCCAGTTTTGGGCCCCCAGTACAGGATGGATGCAAACAAACTGGACAGAGTCCAATGGAGGGCTAGTGCAGTATGGTAAGGAGATTGGACCTCCTTACCTGATGTGCAGGGAGAGACGGGAAGGTGGGTTTGGTAGGGAGAAGAGATCCAAGGTGGGACCTTATTTCAGTCTCCCATTATCTAAAGGATATTACATAGAAGAAGGAGCCAGATGTGCGCAGGAGAGGAACAGGAGGCAGCACCTATAGGCTGCAGCAAGGAACTAGACATAAAGAAGAACTTCTGCCCACTGAAGATGGTTCGATGTTGGAGTTCAATATTGGCCAAGAGATGTCAGGCAATCGTCACCCTTGGAGATACTCAGAAATTCCCTGGATAAGTCCCTGAGCAGCATGCTGCAGCTTTAGAGTCAACCGAGCTGTGAGCAGGAGGTTGGACAGGAGACCTCTAGAGTCCCTTGCAATCAAGTATTTCTGTGTGACTGTTGTGGTTTAAGCCCAGCCGGTAACTCAGCACCGAGCAGCCGGATGCTCACTCTCCCCTTTCCCCTCACTCTGGGTGCAACATGGAAGAGAATCGAAAGAATGTAAACCCCACAGGTTGAGATAAGAACAATCCAATAACTAAAGTATAATATAACACTACTATTACTAATAATGGTAAGGGAAATAACAAGGGGAGAGAATATAAAACTGAAAGGGCAAGGGAAAACAACAATAAATACAAGTGATGCACAACTCAATTGCTCACCACCTGCCAAGAGATACCCAGCCTGACACAAGCAGTGATCTGGGCATTCTGGGAGACTCCTGCCAGTTTCTATACTGGGCATGATGTGCTGTGCTATGGAATACCCCTTTGGCTAGTTTGGGTCAGGTGTCCTGTCTCTGCTTCCTTCCTGGCTTCTTGTGCCCCTCCTCCCTGGCAGAGCATGAGACTAAAAAGTCCTGGATAGGGATAAGTGCTACTGAGCCACAGCTAAAACCTTGGTGTGTTATCAGTGTTGTTCTCAGACTAAAGACAACACAACACTGCACCAGCTGCTAGGAAGGAGGAAAGTAACTGGTACAGCTGAAACTAGGACAGTGATTTTGTGATTCTATGACTAAGGCCATCTTTAGGCTGTTATTAATATTTTTCTTTAGTTTCTTCTCTTTTTTTTTTTTTGTCTATTTATTTGTCACCTTAAATACCTCAATAACCACCAGGTCTGATGTTGTTGGAAAGACTTGTTTGAGTTCTTAGGAATATTCAACAAAAAGGCTGGGGAGAAGGGAGGAATGAGGTCTGAAAGAAGTTGGCTTGATGGTAACAAAACCTGAAGTGGGATCTGGGAGCTAACATCGAATTAGGTGAAGTATCTGACTGTAGCACAAACCAGGTGCTGGTGTCAGCTTCAGCTGGGTGGGCTGACAAGGTGAAAGGCTGCTGGTGCAAGGAGACTACTGAGCTCTCCATCCCTAAACCAAGATATATTACAAAAAGGAAGCCGAGCAGATTAACTGGCTTGGGAGCAAGCAGAAACGGAACATCTCACCTCTCCAAAAGCAAGCACTCCCCATGCCAAGAGCATGATAGACTGAATACTGGAGTTGTGACAAAAAGAAATGCAAGAATAATTTTATGCAATATTTATGTGTGTGATATTAAGTAGAATATATTCTGTTAGATGATAATTTAACACTGAAATTACTTTAAATGATCAGAGCACATGAAACTATCAAGGAGTAGACAAAAACGTCAGCATTACATTTACATGGAGATCAGGCCAGCATGACTGACAATCTGACAGCTAGACAGACATACACACATGCACGTATGGAAACTGCAGGTGCAAGAGCAACGCAGCAGCCACGTGCACCATTAGAACAGAAATAGATGGCAAAGGCACAGTCAGAGAAGATCTGTGGCTCACCTCGTGCAGAGCAAAAAACCTACCCAGCCTCAGCTAGAGCTGTTCTGTGAAGAAATAGTAAACCAAAGAGGCCAGTGCATATGATTGGAAATCACTTCTAGAAGGATGCAGTAGCAGTGATCAAGCAGCCTGCTGGGCTATGCTACAGAATAAAGAAAAGGACAGCAACAAAGCATCTGCATGCATCTAACTTTGCAGAAACATCTATAACCAAGAACTGGCATAGGGCCCTGAGTAAGAGCCATTCCTGAGACAACAGAAGAAACCTTGTTCCCGCTGTGAACAGTCCCATCACCCATCCCAGTAGCACCAGCAGCAAAGGTCAGACCTCGCTCTAAAGTAATACCCGCACATTAACAGAGTCAGTGCTGGGTTTGAAATACTTCAAAGTCATTAAACTTTATATAAAACCTGAAGGTAATGGAGCAGATAAAAGTTAATGAAATTGCTGAGTCACACCCCATCCTTTTGTTTTGGTGGAAATTTCTATTTTTCTGTCATCTTATGGCTTCAGTTTGTTCTTCACCTTCTTGCTACCTGCTTATTGAGCAAAACCACACAAGCAGAGCACCGTGGGACCCGTGAACTGCTGACTTTGCTCAGCTTGCTAGAAACAGATTGATTTATCTTTGTTTTTCTGTTTCTTCTCATGGTTTCACATGTTCTGCATTCCTACTTCATTCACACTAATCTTTGTATTTCTGTGGCAGATACCTACAATAGGATGTCTACCACCTACATGATACGTATCAGTGGGGAAAACGAGTTGCCTTTAGTTAGCATTTCTTTTATACACGTTCTCTCTCTCCCTGTTTATCTCTACTCCTCATGCATGCCACTTCCTATTTTCCCATGTCATTCCCTCTGTATCCACATCCCTCCAGGCCAGATCACAGGTGACGTTACTCTGGAGTTAACAGAACTTGGGGAGCAAGGCTCTGCCATGTTAACTGAGCAAGCCACTCTCATTAGTGGGTGCCTGTAGCAGACCTGCAGCGTCTTTACAGGCAGCCCGGCTGTATCTGATGGTAGTACTCATAAATTAAGTGGTGTCAGGGAATGTCCCCAGGCACTGGAACACACTCATCAGTCCTGTTAAATTGCTAAAACATTTCCTGACACATTTTTGGCCCAGGACAAGTCTCACTCTCCCCAGAAACTCTTGGGATGCATTTAGGTGATAGCATGGGCCAGGGGCCACTCCCATTAAGTGGCTGGCCTGTAGCCAGTTCATTTTGAAGGTTAAGTGGGTTTAATAGCCCAGACCATCTCATGCCAGTTGGCATCTGTGCCAGAAACAGTCCAGGCATACTTAATTTATTAGCACGTCTATCAGTGTATGAGCAGGGCTCCCTCCCGAGTGAACACTGATTTTCATTTCATTTCAACTTCCCCCTCCTATTAGACTGGTTTAATTTCCTTCTTGACTTGTTTTAATGATCCCTGCCTCCCTGATGGACAGGAAGAGGACAGTGAGCAGCCTTGCTCCAGGGAGTGATGCCCGCAGGACCAGGTCTGGCCTGGGGAACAGCCCCTCACTCCCTCCAGCACCAAGCCCCAGTGGCTGATGGCTGCAGGGAGCTCTCCCTCAGGCTGGCACCAGCATGACACAGGAGGAAACTGAAAAAGCACACACCAAAAACCCCAGCAACCGCTCCTGGTGCAGAGTCGGCCTCTCCTTCCCTCAGTGTGCTCCGGTGCCTCTTTCATGCCGTGCGGTTTGCTTGTTTTCTCCTCTAGCCCTTGCTTGTGGCTGTGTTTTTGATCTGACAGCAGCTTGTTCGCTCTGCCAGGCAAAGGGGGGGGCCTCCAGCCACCCATCCCCACAAGAGCTCCACACCTCGGGCTCTGCTGCTGCTCTGCACTTCCCCTTGCAGAGCCTGTGGCTGCCTCCAGCCCCTGGGCATCAGTCGCGTCCGGGGCTCAGGGTTACAGGGGCCACCTCGCTTTCTCTCAGTTTAATCATCTAAAGCAAAGCTGATCTGGCTTTTTATTCACTAGCGGTTTCTTATTAATGTTATTAACGTTATTAACGTTATTATTAACTTATAATGTCTTATTATTAACGTTAACATCATACTCACTTATTAACGTTGAAGTATGTGAGCAGCAGGCAGGGTAAGAGACCAAAAGCCACAAAAATAGCCAGCAGAGGGCAAACAGAGAAGGTCATTTCCCCCTCTGCTTAGCTCCATTTCCTTCCTCCTGACCCTCCTCTTTTTGACTGCACGAACCATCTTTCATCCCACAGTTCACAACTGCAGCACAAGGATGGCTTCGTAAAGCCACTGGAGGCTGTGATTAGCAAAGGCACTGAGATGCCCTCCAAAGGCAGGCTCTCCATTGCCTTCCCAAGCCATGTGTGTGCTTGGGTTGACATTCAGGTACCATTAACTCAATTGCAAAAATAGAAACAGCAGGATCTTACCATTTAGTTGAGGGCCTTTAGTGACAGGACAAGGGGTAACAGCTTTAACCTGCCAGAGGGGAGATTTAGATGAGATCTAAGGTAGAAGCTCTTCCCTGTGAGGGTCCAGAGGCACTGGCACAGGGTGCCCAGAGAAGCTGTGGATGCCCCATCCCTGGCAGTGCTCAAGACCAGGTTGGACATAGGGGCTTGGAGCAACCTGCTCTAGTGGAAGGTGTCCCTGCCCATGGCAGGGGGTTGAAACTGGATGAGCTTTAAGGTCCCTTCCAACCCAAACCATTCTATGATTCTACAATTCTATGATGTGCAGCCCAGACAGGCGAAGGGTCTATACACATACTGATAAGGTCAGCAGAGCAAAATGATGTATTTCTGCTCATCCAGAGTAAAAATGCATCCCTCCTTAATTCTTTCCTGGCTAATACAGGGTCCCTGCATGAGGCTTTGGCAGATTGGGTGGACACCATCCCTGGGCACCCAAGAACCACAAGCAGACACAGAATAGATGCCCAGTTTAGCTGTGGGAAGCCCTGCTGTACTGCAGGCAGCTTTGGCAGCCATGTTCGTGAAGCACGGGGGAGGATAAAGGAAAAGCCTACAGATGGAGTTGATGTGCACCAGGGACTCAAGAGGACTGTTGAGTTTATAGCAGAGTACATGAAGTAGTAACCTGAGCTCATGCACCATGTATAAAAATACCAGAGACGGCTGATGAAGGCTGAGTACAATACGCCACCTGAAAGCTGACAAATTCAGCCAGAAATGAAACTCCCATTTTCAGCAGTGCAGCAGCCCGTGGAAGGGGAAGGCAAAATTCCTTTGCTTGTATCCTTAAACTGAAATGATCCTTCCTTCTCCAAGAAAACCTGCGCGCTCAGCCCTGAGCTAGTGGATCAGGCTGCATCGGCAGCCAGCGTCAGGCAAGGAGCCAGTCAGCCTGGATTAGCAAAGCAGACCCCTCCGGTCTCATCGCATACAGATGTCACGTACAGATGTCCCTGCTTAGCTGGAGACCAGCACCTTCTGGTTTTTCAGGCTTTATTTAGAATAAAGTTCCCCTTCCTGGAGGACACAAGGAGAAGGTAATAGCAAGTGGCAGCTGGTGGAGGGATGCTCCCCACTGCATTGCCAGCCCTTGGGGATATACAGTCACCAGTGACAGGCCCTCATACTGGATATTTTTCCCTATATGTGGTTTAAAAAGATCTGATAGATCTTTAATTGGGCAAAATGCATCCTTCCGTGCTGAAACAGCAACTCATGTGGAATAGAAAGTTCATAACATTAAACAAAATGAAAACAGATTAACAGATTGGCCTCTTTTCTCAAAGAAAGCAAGAAAGCAAGTTTCCTTACCTCTTCTCCTTTCTTTCTTCTTCTGTGTTTGTACCCCCTTGTGCTTTTCACCTGCCGTAACTGATCTCACCCAGCTACAGTTTAAACAAAAGAAGAATGAAGTCGATGTTCAGAAAGAAGCTCAACAGCCGTCAGCCTTGATGTCTCCTCTCCAGCTGGAGCATCAGAAAAGCCTTGCTGCTGGTCCGGGTTCTGCTCACATCCACCAGCTCCTCTAGGCAGAAGGTGACTTTCCAGATGCACACGATTTCAACTCTGGGTGTGAACAGAAATGGAGACCTTAATGAAAGCATGGGAAGAATGAGTGTGTGAAACAGAGAGAGCCTATTGGCCTATATGGCAGCTGATGGGAGGCTGTGACGGGGCTGAAACTTAAAAGCGAATGGTTGGTTCTGCTCTACTGTCAAAGAAAGCTCACAAATTAATGTGTTAGCTGAGCAGATCTGGACCCAGCCTGTGCCTCTGGTCCTTTGTAAGAGCAAGCCAACCTCCATCTCGTAGCCTGTCTCTTGCATCGCCACTAAGAGGAGGCACCTCTGAGAAATGGGCCATGGACCTGACACCAGGGGTAGCACAGGGATAAAAACAGAGGAAGAGGGGATCCCTGATTGATATGTTAGGGGCACCTGTCTGTGGAGTATGGCTGAGATTTGGGGTGTGATGACAGAAGATGTTCTTTATACCAGTGGTGGGTTGAATTTGGCTCCTCAGCAAGGCAGGGGGAGAAGATAAGATGATATATGGGTCAATGTAAAACCAGATGATGCTCACCGGTTACCATCACTTGCAGCCCAGACTCCACTTGGGGAAAGATTAATTTAATTTGTGGCCAATTAAAAGCAGAGTAGGATTGTGATAAATAAATCAATCAACAGCAGAAAAACAACCCCCTCTTTTCTTCCCATGCTCAACTTCACACTTGACTCTTCCGTCCCTCTTTCTTTCCCCACAGTGTCACAGAGGAAGAGGTAGTGGCAGTTGTGGTCAGTTCATAACCCTTGGCCTCTGCAGCTCCTTCCTGCTCATGCTGTTCCCCTGCACCACTGTGGAGTCCTTCCTGTAGTGCTTCAGTGTGGGTCCTTCCCATGGGCTACAGTTCTTCATGTTCATGTCGACATAAGAAAGACATTTTTTACAGTGAGGACAATCATTCACCAGGACAACCTCTCCAGGGACATGGCTGAGTCCCCATCAATGGAGACTTTCAAAATGCGATGGGACAGGGTGGTAGATAATCTCCTCAAGGGCCCCCTTCCCATGGAAGGCTGGACCAGGCGACCTTTCAAGGTCCCGTCCAGCCTGGGCTGTGCTATGATTTGATGGTTCTATAACTGCTCCAGCGTGGGTCCTTTGCGTGGGGCACTGTCCTTCAGGAACAGACTGCTCCCAAGTGGACTTCCATTGGCTGCAGGGGACAACCTGCATCCACATGGTCTTCTCCATGGGCTGCAGGAGAATTTCTGCTCAGGTGACTGGATGGAGCACCTCCTCCCTCTCCTTCCTCACTGATCTTGGTGTCTGCGGGGCTGTTTATCTCATGTTTTCTCACTCCTTTCTCTCACAGCAGGTTTTTTTACCCTTTCTTAAATACGTTATCACAGAGGCAGCACCAGCACTGCTGACTGCTTCAGCTTTGGTCTGTGGTGTGTCTGCTTTCAGCTGGCCAGACATGGCTCTGCCTGAGCCGGCCCCATGTCACATGTGTCCTGCTCACGTCTCACAGAACCCACCCGTGTAGCCCCTCCACTGCCGAAACCTTGCCATACAAATCCAATGCAGGGCTACTCTCAGGTAACCTGTATCACTACTGAATCTCAGCTGTTTCCCTTCTCTGTAGGGTGGAGGAGGGGGCTTTTGTGGTTTCCCACCCACATTTGGTGTCTTTCTCTCTGAATCCCAGCCTCAGCCACGGCAGCGGAAACCCACTGAGCCCCAGACGTGGCTGAGATTTCATCTGTGTGCCACCCACTCTTCTCCTCCTGGCAGCGACTTGCCCCTTTGTCTGCAGGGTAGGGGGACGAGAAGTAACCAGGCTTTGGAGAAGCAGGGGCAGACAGAAACAGTGCTGAATTCATTGTGTGTACCCGGTGTGAAAAGAACAGTACCAATCAGGCCTTGAGTGCAGCAGCTGGTCCATTGTCACGTCCTTGGAGAAAGATGAAGCTGTCCCTTGACAGGAAAAGAGTCACCTTTTGTGTGAGACCAGAACTTCCCAGTGTGGGAAACAGGCTATGGGATGGGAATGGACAGGATGGGGTGGGGTGAGATGGGATGGGATAGGTGCCTGCTTTGCCAGTGTCCAGAGCCCATGAAAGCCTTGTTCTGAGACACAGCATTGCTGCAGGAGGGAGCCTGCTGCATCACATCAGTGTCTTCAAAACACCCTCACATGCCTGCAAAAAGAACTGTGCGTTCTAGCTGCCAGAGAGGGGCTGCTGGGGGAAAAACAGGGCTGAGAAAAGTCAGGTTGGGATTTTAAGACCCTGGCATCTTGGGCTTGAGGCTCTGTGGCACTGAGCTGATGCTTCAGTTTGCACGGATCCTGGCTTGCATTTGTCCCCGCAAGCCTGCTGTAATGCAAAAACACTGGCTTGTTTTATAAACAGTTGGTTTATGTCACTGCAAATATCCACCAGAAACAGCATTCCCTGAAGGGGTAAAGCTTCCAAAATGCACTTGAACTTGCTGCAGAGTTGGAAGGAGGAGCAGGGCTGTGAGTTTGAGGTGACAAAAGCTGGAGGCTTGGCCCCACATAGACTCATTCTCACCCCAGGGAAGGGATTCAGGTGGGAGCCTTATCTCTCTCGCTTTTGTGGTGAGCAGGTTCCCCTGGGACCGAGGGCCACAGCGCGCAGTGATGTGTTGTATCACTTTCATCCAAGCATCTCAAAGCGCTTTGCAAGCATTAATTAAACATCAGAATCCAGGAGGGATGCATAATATCAGCCAGCCGGTCCCGCTTCTGAATGTCAGATTTCTCATAAATATGGAACTGGTTTTTAAATTCCATTCCAGCCTGGTTCTCCCCTCGCTGGGACAGTCCCTGAACTGCACCATGGCGAAAGCAGGGCTTACCCAGCACTACAGCACTGACCCTGCAGCAGTGTGGCAAGAAGAGCCCCAGCACTGCACACCACTGCCCCAGCCAGAGGCATTCCCCACCAGGGTGCACTGTCTGTATTTGCTCTGGTCCATCACCAGCAACATTTTGCCCAGAGAAGCTGTGGCTGCCCCATCCCTGGCAGTGCTCAAGGCCAGGTTGGATGGGGCTTGGAGCAACCTGCTCTAGTGGAAGGTGTCCCTGCCTGTGGCAGGGGGTTGGAACTGGATGAGCTTTAAGGTCCCTTCCAACCCAACCTTTCCATGATGCAAACCGGAGTTGGTGAGTAAGATATTCTCATAGACCTGCGTGGACAGAAGAGGCTCCCAGGCTGTGCTGGGGGTAAGTCTGTTGTGGTTTAAACCCAGCTGGCAACTAAATAACCCAGCTGAAACCAGGACAAGGTCACAGTCTGCAGGGACACAAGGTCTCCCCAAGGAAGGGCAAAAAAGGGGAGAAAGGGCTCTCAGAAATCAAATGCTGAGAAGAGCCTCCTATGGACTCCAGTGGAAAGCCAAGAGACCTCCAGAGATGGTCTCCTTAAAACCAAGTTCCCTGCACATCAGTGAGGGCTGGGAGCGTGCCTGTGAGCTCCAATGGGCAAAAGATACCCAGATGTATTGGAAAATTGGTTATTGCTCAGTGGTATCAGAGAGAAGGAAGGGCAAGTGTTGAACACAGCATGAAAACCTCATCTTCAGCCACCTGGATGTCAGCGGCTTCAAAGGCTGGGAGCTTTCTCTTTGCAACAGAATAGCTGATGCCTGTAGAGCTTGTTGAGGGGCATTTCTGGTCCTCAACATGCAGAGCTAGAAACAGCCAGCCATCTGGTGAGGGGACCTGGTGGTTTGCCCCAGCACAGCTATTTATGGACCTTGAAAAGGAGGAAAGGCTCCTAGGTTGTGCTTGGAGAAAATACCTTTCTGCAGGTGCTTGGAGTCTCTCTGCTGCTTAAATTGGGAAGGGAAGACTCTCTAAGCAGATATCATGAAGGTTCATTTGCTGATCACAGAGAAAAATGGGGAAATCTCCAGAGATGCTCTTCATGAGCAAGAGGTCCCCTGTGTTTTGCCAGGAGGTATGAAGTGTGATGGAGAAAGGATAGCCAGATGTGTCAGAGACTGCCTGGGGGCACTGGAGAGAGGGGTCGTCCAATAATCACGAACTGCAAAAGTGTGTCACCAAAAGTGACAGGGGCTAATGTGAGCCTTAAACAAAACCAAGCTGATGTTAAAGATGTGAGAGAAATGCAACAGGTAGGAGACACGCTGATGGAGGACTTTTTAAGGACCTGTATGAGATAGGTATTGCTTACTATCTTCTTATAGCTTTAAGGTAGGTTGAGATGAGATCTTGGGCTAGAAGCTCTTCCCTGTGAGGGTGCTGAGGTGCTGGCACAGGGTGCCCAGAGAAGCTGTGGCTGCCCCATCTCTGGCAGTGTTCAAGGCCAGGTTGGACAGGGCTTGGAGCAACCTGGTCTAGCGGAAGGTGTCCCCTGCCTGTGGCAAGGAGTTGGAACTGGATGGGCTTTAAGCTGCCTCCCAACCCAACCCAGGCTGTGATTCTATGATTATAAATTGCTTTGGCAAAAAGAAGGGGGAAGAGTTGGTGTCAGTATTTGTTATGATGCACAACTGGAGAGTTTTCATCCGTACAGAGGATCTGAACTATCATGCTGGAAGCAGCTTGAGGCTTGGAGCATTGATGTGGGGTGTGATTCAACAGCACACGCCATCAGGGTTTGCTTCTGCGTGGTAATTATAAGTATTTTCGCTTTTACTTCCTTAGGCTGAAAGCAAAGGGAAAAGAGGCCGCGGGCGCATCCGCCGGTCATTGGAGAGCTGAGTCACGGGGCTCGCAGCGCAGGAGGAGCAGATGATGGATGCTCCCGATAATGCAAGCGCGAGGGCGGGGGAATTCCTGTCCTTCATGGACACTAGATGGCGGCACAAACCTGGCCCAGGGAGACGAAGGCGCTGAGCGACGGTGAGGGGAGAGGGGCGAGGGCCGACCAGCCCCAGCCGTGCCCCACTGGGCTGCCCCCCGCCATCGCCCCGCAGCCCAGGTCGCCTCGCAACCCGCATCACCCGTTGGTGATGGGGACACAAGGCTTTGACAGCGGGCAAACGGGGCTTTGGGATGCGGGATACCAGGGGTGGGGGGGGGGGGGGGGGGGGGGGGGGGGGGGGGCCCGGGGGGGGGGGGGGGGGGGGGGGGGGGGGGGGTCGTCCATCCGTCCTGCGCTCACCAGGGAGCAGGTTTCGAAAGGCTGAGAGTGCCTGACCGGTGGGTCCCCGATGAGCTCCTGCAGCTACTGCAGCTTGGTAGGGATCCGCTGGTGCCTCCTCCTCGACGTTCCAGGAAAACAGGGGGTGCTGACCTGGTGACCAGAGAGGAAGACACCCAGTGTTTGTAAACGAAGAGGAACCTCTATCAGAATGCAAATAAGCAAGTCCTTCCAAAAGCTGCCCTTGTGCATTCACCTCCTACACACTGAGAGTGTCCTATGTCCTCTTCCTGCAAGACCCTCTGAAACCTATCCCTTCAGGTGGAATGACATCCGTGTCAGAGTACACAGCTTTTGGAGCCAGTTGCATTGAACTGGCAGTCCAGCAAGGTGGAAACCTAGGAGTAGGAGCTCTTGAACATGATGGAGCCAACAGCTATGTAATTACTGTCCCAGATGCCTTGAATCTCAGTGGGTGGCAAAAAATGTAGGTCCTAAACCAGGATTCCCATGAGGAGGCTGGTTTGAGGGAAACTTTGGAAGGCAAAAATGCAGGACCCCACATATTTTGGGTTTCTTCATTGCTGCATCGAAGTGTTGAGGAAATCCAAGTAGAACAGTAAGGCGTGGGAGGTTTCTTGGCAGAATTGGTTCTGATAATCTTCCTACCAGTTTGCCAGGCAGGTAAGAAATCAGAGTGCCTCCATGGCCTAGAGAATTCCAGATCTGGTTCCAATTTCTTATTATTTCTTAAAGGTTGTGCCCAACATGCCAACACCACAACAAATGAGTGGTTTCTAGTTGCTTCTCGTCAGATTACACTATTCGCTGGCACTTCCTTGGCCTCTCACTTGAAATCCCTCAGAAATCTTGGACGCAGAACAGCTGGACCTAGTTCTGATTATTTTCTTTCTGACAGTATTGGGTTTTTTTTTACAACAAGAGATTAATTTGGGATTAAAGATTAAAGCCTGTTCCTGAAGGATGCACCCCGTGGAAGGGACCCACACTGGAGCAGTTCATGAAGAACTGCAGCCCGTGGGAAAGACTCATGTAGAAGAAGTTAATGTAGAACTGTCTCCTGTGTGAGGGACCCCACGCTGGAGCAGGGGAAGGGTGTGAGGAGTCCTCCCTTGAGGAGTGAAAGGGGCAGAGACAACCTGTGGTGAACTGACCATAACCCCCATTCCCCATCCCTCCAAACTGCTGTGATGGAGTGAAGCTGAGCCTGGAAAGCAGGGAGGGATGGGGGGAAGTGTTTTAAGACTTGGTTTGATTTCTCATGATCCAACTCTGATTTTACTGGTAATAAATTACATATATTTTCTCCAAATGGAGTCTGGTTTGCCCATGATGGCACCTGGTGAGTGTCTCTCTCTGTCCCTATCTCAGCCCATGAGGCTTTCATCCTGTTTTCTCTCCCCTGTGCAGCTGAGGAGAGGAGTGATAGAGTGGCTTGTGGACACACATCCAGAATGCTGGACCATTGGCAATATTTATCTATGATTTTTGCACCTGCAGCTGTATCTTTGTGGAAAAGCATCCAGTCTCTTTCCTTCGCATGACATTTGCTTTATTTGCTCTTTATTTGCTGTTCCTACTTATTGACTGCACTTGGGACAGAATTCCAGATTTGTTTGCTTTATTGTGCAGACTCTTGCTCCTTCCACTTCAACTCTCCTGATTTTCCTCATGCCATCCTGATTCAGATTTCCTTGAGGTCTGTCATTCAAAGCAGCTCAATGGCCGTGCTTGTGGCTTTTGTTGGTGCCTGTATTTTGTCAGTGATGCTCATTGCACAAAGTGCTCTGCTGGTTACAAAAGCAAGTCTCAACATCTGTGAAGCTTCAGATGTCATTCTCAATACTTCAGACAGAGCTGGTGGAATTTGTATTTATACTCAACCATATCTGAGGCCTCGTGGCCTTTGTAGATGATAGTGCCACACAGATTATACACCTCAGACACCGTTGTTCTCTCTATTACAAAGACAGTATTTTCAGGAACTACTACTGGTATTATGATGATTGTGCCTCCTGCATACGCAGGTCTTGCAGCATAACCAAACATAACTGCAATGGGGCTCAAGAGAGTCTGAATTAAGGCATGAGTTTCTAGTGTTCAAGGAGGGAAGCAGCAAGAAGACCAAGTATGTAGACAACATGAAGCTGTTTGAATTTGTTAGAAGACGAGAAAATGTCAAGAGCTTTGGAGAAATGGAAGCAAGCTGTGCTCATCAGCAACAGGAAGGCAAATGGAATTCAGCATCACTGTTCCCAAAATCATGTAGCTGGAGGGAAAATGTGAACTGCATAAATATTTCTAGGCTTTGGCTTACTGTTACTGTACCAGATCAGGCAAGAGCCCCAGAGCAAAGGATCCAAAGAGAGTTGACCATGCATAGAGATAGGCCTCAGCAAACTGTAAGGGAGAAAGTCCCCAAAATCTGGGATTTGTACCTGAAAGGCAATGAGTCAGGAGAGGATGGGGAAGGTAGAAAAAATGGGTGTGATAAAAGGCAGTAGAATAGTGACTGGTTAAGGGATGACAGATTAGGAGTCCCTCTTCTTCCAGCCTTTGTGACAGGAGAAAGTAGATGATGAAAGCAGAAAGCTTTGAATTCAAAGCTGATAAAGAGGAACTGTTTTCACACAGTGAGTAAGCTGACCTGAGGACTGATTGCCAGAGGAAGTCGGAGACTACAAGAAAACACTAAAGTTTAAAGACAGACCAGGCACACATCTGAGCAATGAGAACATCCAGGCTGGTAACAGGCAATGCTAACACTATTACCTACAGGAGGAGAGAGAGCATCCCATTGTGTATGAGAAGAGAGAGCAAACCACTGTCAACAGGCACTGGGAGAACATGATGTGGTCCTGCTGAATATTGGATTGCTCCTTAGCCCTGCTGGGCTTAACCCACCTTTTCTCTACCTCCAAAGCATCTGGCAGAGAGAGGAGACTGAGCTACACAGATCACCCCAACCTGAAAACAGTTGCAGCGTTATCATTTGCCTGGTGCCATGCTGGACTGTCCTGCCTTGTGTTGGCTCTGTTTCAGTGGCTGTGTGGGACAGTTGAAGCAGACAAGTCTACCTCACACCTCTGCTGCGTTTCTCTAGGACTCAGTGGAGAAATGGGTATCATTTTCAGTAAAAGATGTGGATAGCTGGATAGCTAAATCACTGCAGAGTCCAGACATGCTCCGCAGAGTGGGCTACTTGTGACTTTTTGGGTGCTGCTCCACTACTTGCAGTATGAGGATCCCTGAGCGCATTCAATACCTGTGTGCCTGAAGGACCTGAGTACCTGTCTCCCCCAGCTCTTTGGGGAGAAAGGTGAGAGCCACAGAGCAAGAAGGCCTCTTCATGTGCCTGCTGAAATAATGAAAAGCTGGCTTGGCAGTGAAGCCCTCTACTCAAGTCAAGTGAATCTTCCATCCTAAACACTGAGAGATCAGCTTTTGTACCACCACCTCCCTAAGCAGCCACAGCTTAAGGACCCATATGGAAGAAACTACTTGTGTCACTCTCTTTACTAGTGAGGCTTCCTCTGGGGTGGCATGCAGTGACTGCAGTCCTCCATGGCTGTTTGGAGAGGAGTTGAAGAACATTCTCTACCTACATGAAACCTAAACACATTGGGGGTCTTGAGAGGTGGGGCCTGGTGGATTCATACTTACTAAGTATATCCGTAGCAGGAGGAGAGTGACAGAGACCCATAACATCAACTGAAGATCTACCAGGAAAATGTGAGGGCTAAAGGAAGAAATGAATCAACAGTGACAGCCAGGCAGGAGAAAAACCAAAAGACTCTGAAACACAGCAAAGAGGAGCTTTAACTTGTGATTTCTTCTTCTCTAGTGGCATTCAATTTCCCCTTCCCTACTGTGAAAATGTCAGAAATGAACAGGCAACTTCAATAACACAGAGCTGAAAGAGATAGAGAAGGCAGGAAAGTCCTTAGAAGCTGCTTCCCACAGGGCATTGGTACACCCGGCACCAGCACCAGGCACAATCCTCCCCAGGCACACGCAGGGGACAGCAGGTGTTTTGGTCAGGCAGGTTTATTTTAGTTTCTAAAATGAGTTTCTAATAAAATAAAGCGTTCAAAATGTGCAACACGTGCCATTCTCTGTGGGGTCCCCTTTGCCCCTGAATGAGAGCTAGAGCAGGGCAGGGTGGGGAGAGGGAGAAGAAAGCGGGGGGGGGTGTGTGTGTGTGTGAGGTGTGTGTGTGTAGAAAGCACCATTGGGCTGCAAGGGAGCTGGGTTCCAGCTATCTCCTGGGTCCAAGTGTCCCACCACTAAAAGGCTGTGAGAGAGGCCATGAAGGAGGGGCAAAGGGTGGGAGAGGGAGGTGTCACTGGAGTAGGCAATAGCTACCGGCTCGAATACTCCCAATAGCTCCAAAGCATCTGTGCTGCTGCAGAGATGAGTCGTGTTTTGCCCTCATATGCAGCTTCCAGTCCTTTTGCAGGTACAGATCTCCCACAGCTTCCTGCTATCATCACGCCATCCCTAGACCCTCCTGAGAGGTCTGCATAGTGTCCATCTCTCTGCAGCATGGCACACAGAGTTTCATCCTCCCATGCAGACTGGTCCCTGCTGCCATCAGCACTCAGTTTGCTGGATGTTCTCTTTCTGGTTTTCCTCCACCTCCTTCTTCCTCGGCATAGCAATTGCAATCATCCCATCCAGCGCAGGGAAGGCAGGAGACCGTGCCTGAAAGGGAAGAAAAAGGCAATATCAAGCATGGAAGAGAGACTGAATGGCACAAGTCTGGGCTGCCATGGAAGATGTGGTCCTGCTGCTTGCAACCACGAGGCTCTTGTTCCCTCCTACAGTCAGGGAAGAGCCCCAGTCCCACTCTCTGAGACATGCAGTTTCTTCTGGGAAAGGCTGGTTCAACACTATCCTCTGTGGTGTCATAGGCATAAGGAATAACAAAGACAGGACATGCCCAAGAGAGAGCAAAAAATGCTGTGGGCAATGGTCAGGCCATTGCCAGGTTCTATGGGATGCCTGATTTTACAACACTTTTTTCAGAGAGAATAATTAAAGGTATGAAGGTTCCTGCAAAATGAGGTGAAAACAAACGGAAGACAGACCCACTTTCACATCTTGCTTTAACAAGTAACTTCCTAGACAATGGAAAAGAGGTAGATCCCAGGGCCCCCGATAGCAGTAAAGTGTCTGGTGACACACAGGCAATCAATACAGCCCCTTCTGCACTGGAAGGGGATTTTCACTGTGGGCCTTTTCCAAGAAGCTAAGTAGAAGGCAACTACATCACAGCTACTCTGCAAAAGTGTCCTTGGTCAGCAAAGGGAAACCCTAAAGGAAGAATTTGATGTGTAAATGATTTTCAGGGAACACGTTCTTTTTCCAGTGACGTGCTGGGGAGGGATCAGTCCTGGTCTGGTCTCTGGGATCATAAAGGCAAGGCAGAGTTTTCAGGAGACAAGATACTGGAACAAGCTGATCAAACTAAGGCAGCAGACAGCCCAGGTGTGAGGTCTGAGCCAGCCACAACAGACCAGCGTCGAGATCAGCATCAGGGGACCAGCAGGCATTTATACAGAACAGGAGACTGTTACATCAAAGTATCCAGATAAGGAATAAGAAAGGACACCTACAAAAGCCTGGAAATTAACCCTGCTCTATTACAGCATGGCTTGATCTCTGGGAGAATAAACAAGAGACTTTTCAAGGCTGGGCTGTGATTGTCCTCTAGGGGGGTTTAATCTTCCTCTGAAGTGTCTGACATCCCCCAGATGAATGCTATGGTTAGTCAGACCTACTGGTGCCCAGGATACAGCTTTTGCTTCATGTCCATGACATCTTCAGAGGCTGCCTGATTCCCATTCTTCCTCTGGCTGCTGTGCCCCTGAGACATTTTACTGCTGTCTCTAGGGCACCCAGGGTAAGGTCAAACAAGGATAAGGTCAAATAAGGGCTGATGTACAGGAAAGCTAACAGAAATGGGGTAATGGACACTTACCCTTTTTTGTAGGGCCAGAGCCATGACACAGACTATAAGCAGGAGGAAGAAGGTGAGTGTGAGCCCAAACGTAACCTGCCCACTGAAGATGGTGGGAGGGCTGGAGACCTGGGCACCTGTAAGGAACAACCACTGTTAGGAAGGAGGGGAAGGTTGATTTTGCACTGGGGCAAGGCTGGGTCTGCAGAAAGACAGGCAAACTGGAAGAGGCTGCAGGGTACTGGAAGCAGCAACAGGAGGAACTGGTGAGAGCTAAGACAAGACAACAGCAAGATGGGATCCAAGGAGCCAAAGAGGAGGAGAGTGGACAGCACAGGGTGAAGCTGGACAGGGTGAAGCCGAGACAGGAAGGGGCACTAGGGAATTAATAGGATGAGAAGACAGGATTTTGTTATGGATCCATGGGGAGCAGTACCTGTGATCTGCAGCCCATACTCCACTGCTCCCAGTCTGCCTTCTGGGCCATACACACTGCATTCCCATGTGCCCGTATCCTTTTGTGACACATGGGGTATTTCCAAGGTAGGGCCAATCTGGAATCTGTGGCCCCGCAGGTTATGGGAGGTGGCCCTGGCCAGCTTGCTGTTAGTAGGGGCTGAGTCAAGCTGCTTCCACTGGAAACGTTCATGTCCCTGAGGGTGTGTGAGGCTGCAGATGAGCAGCAAGTGACTCCCCTCAGAAACGGGTCCTTGAATGCTTGGAGTGACTGCAGGAGAGGAGAAAGCAATACCGTTAGGAAGGACTACAGGCAGGTCCACATCTCTTCCTTATCCCTCCTTCTTCTGTAACACACTTCCTTTTTTACCCCATCTAATTTATTTTGTCTTCCTCAGTCTTAAGAAGAATCAAGTTCCCCTGGAAAACCCCTGCTTTCATCAGAGTCCAGCGCAGTGCAATGCCTTGAACAGAGAACTTGTTTCCCAACCTGGGGTGGGAACTTACGAGCAGGAGCAACCCGTGCTCACGCACTGACGTGCGAGGAGGTTTATCTGCAAGCAGCGTGGGACCCCTGAGGAGTTATGCACCTCCCTTTGTCTCCCCTCACCTGTAACCACTGCCAGGGTCACATCCCTGCTGATCATCCTGCTGCTGACAGAGACAGCACAGCGGTACTGTCCTGCATCACCCAGCCCCACCGCAGGGAGATGAAGGGGGAAGCTTCTGCTGCTCGAATTGTAGGAGATGCCCCGGTCTTGCAAGTGTCCTCCTGCAAGGCGGCTCCAGTGGGCTGTCACCACATTGATCCCAAAGGCACTGGGAAGGTAGCTCAAGGTGCACGGTAGATCAGCTGCAGAACCAGCTGCAGCATAGACCACAGGGTTGGCTGGGCCTTCAAAACCTGAGCCAGAGAGAGGACAAAGTGGGGTGGTAGCTGGAAAGAGCTCCACAGGGAGGTGAGGACGGGGTGGGAGCTGGAAAGCTGAGGCCACTGGGTTTGGCCAGTCACATCAGACTGAGCAACCTGGGGATGCTGGAGCAGGAACACAGAGGCTGAGCTCACCTAGAATTTGCAGGTTGTACATGGCAGAAATGATCTCATTATCGGAGTATCTGAGCTGGCAGCGCCAGGAGCCCGCATCGCTCATGGTTGGCCGGAGGATGGAGAGAGCCCCATGCGAGGAGCAGAAGGTCCTGGAGGTGGGGACCAGGCGCCCATTGTGGAACCAGCATGTCTCCACGAGGCTCGCACGGTGGCTGGAGTTGCACTGCAACAGGAGCGGCTCATTTGCCACCACAGGGCTGGGTGGACTGAGGGTTACTGTAAGAAAAAACAAGTGGCAGAGGGGGAAGCTGAGGTCACATTAGGACTGCCCCTTGTGCCCTAGCTTTGTCCCTCAAGCAGCCCTTTCTCCAGAGCTGAAAGCAGACAGCAGGAAGCTGTGCGCTTTGAGGCGGCTCCCTGTTCTCTACCCTGCTCTGGCAGACACGGCATCCCCTGCCCGTCCCACCCTTACAACCTCCCCACTCCTAAACCCAATGTTCCCCAGGTTTTCCATTTCCTCCTACCTGTGATGACCTCCAGCTCCACGTGGCAGCTCTGCACCTTGGTGTTGCGCATCACCCACGCCTCGTAGAGCCCGGCATCCTCGCTCCGCACCGGGCTGATGCGCAGGGAGAAGTTGCCGTTGCGTAAGGCAGAGTCCTGGAGTGACACCCGGGGCCTCATGGGCAGCGCCGTCTTCCTGAGCCCCGAGTCCTCCACCTCCAGCACTACGTGTGGCTCCTGGTGGGTGCTGCTGGTGGGACGAGTGAGTGGCTCGTGCTGAAGGCACCAGTGAGATCAAGGAGGGGGGAGCAGGAAGGAAGGAATGTGGGGAAGGAGAACAGGGGCCAAAAGTCTCTCACACCCTCCCCAGTTCCCCCCCAAGGACACGGATCTGTCCTGGCCCTGGCGTACCTTCCCCCAAGCCGCTTCCAAAGCACAGATGTCTTGTCAGGCAGTTGCTTCCAGCTCTTCCCCATCTTTCTGTGGCTCAGGTAGCAAGGCAGCACGGCTGAACTCCCCGCTCTGGCCCATACTTTCTGCTTCCTGCTTCCCACCTCTGCTTCTCCTGGTAGGATGTGGCCAGCTGCAATGAGATGGAGGGCTCAGCAAAGGGTGGGACTCACGGAGCAGAGAGCAGTATCTGCCTATCTTCACTGGGGTTAGAAGGGCACTGCCTCCCTTCCAGACCTGTCAGAGACCAAGGAACAGCCAGATTCAGCTTACTGAACTACTCTGCCCTCCCTGATACATTCAGCCCCTCTCACCATTGAAAGCCAGCAGAGTGAAGGTGAGGAACAGCACTGGGAACACGGGCCTCATGGCGGCATCCAGCAGATGCGAGGGTCTTTGTCTTCCCACTCAGGTCTGTGCTTGGTCAGGTTGGAAGCTTTAAGAGCTCAGCAAAAATGAGGCACAAGCAAAGGAGATGATGAAGTGGGAGGATGAACAAAGGGGGGCAGCTGGATGTGCTTGCTCTTCTGCTGCCTCTCTCTTTCTGATCAAAGCATTCCCCTAGATGCCCTTATATTGCAGGTGGGCAGCTGATTTCCCCATATCACTAAGAAGATGCGTCATGGCCAAGAAACCAGTACAAAGTCTGAGGCACGTGAGGGCAGAGCTGAAGCCAGTGTAAGAGAGGGACCAGAGACACTGCTCTAAGCATCTTTGAGTGGAAATTCTTTGGGTCGCTGTTGTTTTTCTTACAGGTTTCGCTTCTACATAGACAGTGGAAAAAGTGTAGAAGACACTTCCCAGCAAGTGCCCTTCATGTTTTTCTTTCATCTCTTACCTTTTTTGGTTTGATCTTTCCGCCTCTTTCAGCTTTTCACTGATTGTTTCAGGGCTTTTGAGAACACGCTCATCTTTTTTCCTGCTCTTCTTTTATTTTTGTTGTGTTTGGGTTTTTTCCTCCCTCTCCCTCCATTTAATCCTTCAAATGTGCTAGTTTCACAAGCAGTATGAGGAAAGAGTCTGTGGTGACCTCCAACCAGAGCACATGTGACCCATCAATCCTGAGCCCAGCAGCAATATAGGACAAAGCTGAGATGGTCTGAGGGGGCAGACAGGAGAAGCAGGAGAAGCAGCCGGCAGTGAGAAGAGGGGCTGCAGGCTGTAGCACTGCGAGAGGGGTGAGGAAGGGACCCTCCTAATCCAGCAGCGCTGGGGAAAACCCACCCAAGCTTGTGCTCTGAGGGTGCTCAGTCCAGCTCCCGTGCAGCTGATTGATAAGCTTTGCATAGGGCAATACATTTCCATCCATGTGCCTCAGCCTGGGGGCCCCTTTTGCCTCAGAGAACCCACCACTGTTGTGGCTCACACTTTCCAGCAACCCACTGACTCTGGCTCTTTCAGACTTAATCAGCCCTTCATGACGGGTGTCATACAACCAAGCCCCTTGGCAGCTCATGCCCTGAGGGTGGGCTGGGGGTGAGGGAAGGGACGTGACTCAGAGCAGGCACTTCTTCACTGTGGAAGGATCCTTGCTCACTCTCTAGCTTTCCTCAGCTGGTGGTGAAGGTGGAGGATAAAAGAGCAAGTGGTACACCTCATTTCAGCAGCCCCTGTTGTGGTGACAGCTCTCATCTCTTTTATTACACTCAGCTCTTCAGCCCCCAGAAGAGTTGTATTGGTGCACAGGAACCTGGTGCAACCTTTTGTGCCTCTGTGTCCCCAGGGAACTGCTCTGAAGTGGTCTTTGTGCCCCTCTGTTACACAGCCCATGGCATTGTGTGAGAGAGGAAGAGAGAAGATGGGGGAGAACTTGTGACGGTTAACAGGAGGTGTTTTTTCCTCCTCTTCAAGAAAAACAGTTTGTGGTGGCCAGTCCAAGCAGAAAGCACCAACCTCTCTTTCCCCTGAATCAGCAGTGCGAGAGTGGTGTGAGTGTGGGTGAATGAAGACGAGAGAGAAGGGAGATGGAACCGTGGTGGGAAGGCACATACAGCTCCACCGCCCAGCATCATGAGCTCCCTCTCCCCTAGCTTCACTCAGGGGACACACTGAACTCACTACTCTCTCCCTCCATTCTGATCCAGTCTTCACTCTGAGCCTCAGCACCTTGACATTATTCCCTTCTAGTCCCCAAAACCACCCTTCACCTCATCCCTGTCTAGGAAGTACTTTCTCCTAGGAACCAGTTAAGGACAGACACTTATTCCCATCTTACTGCTGCTTCCCAGGAGGCAGTCACAAAGGACAGATGGAGAGCCCAGAGAGGTGCCAGGAGCTGCCTGGCACTGGGGGGCACTTAGGCTGAGGGGTTATTATGCTGAGTGAGCGTGTTGTGAAATGCAGGGTTTGGAGGTACCATTTTACTCAGCACAGGCTATCTTTAGCAAAGACACCTGTGACGTTCGAACGACCCATTTGAAATGCTGACTCCCTCGAATGGCATTTTCGTCATCTCCCAGAACAGGACCCGCCACAGAAGTAACAGTGACCGGGGCAAGAGCAGCACCAGGGCATCTTCTCAGAACTGCCTGCATGCGTCCCCCGGGCAGAGGGGCTGACAGGGACATGTGGGACACCAGCAGAGCCATGGGCAAGGAGGGTCAGGCTATGACAGGAGCAGTGCAGGACAGGGATGAAGCAGCCCAGCTCACTAAATACTCCCTTGTCTGTGTTAGGCATTAGGTAGCTTCAGCCAGGTTCCAGACTTACCTGCAGCAGTCACCTCGCACACAACCTTCATACATTGTTTTTCTTGTCTGTCTTGACATGTCTTGGGCGTGCAAATTACACTTACCAAGAAAAGTAGGAATAGAAAGCACTATTCTGCAGAATCATTGAGTTAATCTTGCTGAAGGAATTTTCCGTTGTTTCCAGATTTCTGTGATACCATGTCTCTCTCTGAGTGATTCCACTTTCATATTTTAGTCCTTGCAGCAGTCTGAAGTTAGTCACAATCTTCTGCTTTATGCTGACATTTTGAGGTGCTCTATAATTGATTTGCAGACTTTAACTCGTGCTATGACTTGAAGGCTGGGCTATCAGACCATGCAGCTTGAGATCAGCTGGTCTGGGTGTTCCTGAGGTAGAGCACCCACCAAAAGGACCTCATGCAAAAGGTCCTGATTGCTGTTTGCCCAGAGCTAAAGCAAACACAACAAGCAAAAAGTAGTTACTTACTAATAAGAGATAACAAATAACTTTTGGCGAGGGACTGCAAACAGAAACCAGGGAGACAGAAGGGAAGGTCTGGCAGGGGACATGGTGTGAGCAAAAGCACCGGGCAGGTGCCTAGGGAGGCAGTGAGGTTCCCAGGGGTCAGGCTGGGATGAGCTGCGAGACTTTTGGCACTGACTGGGAAGCTCAGGGAGAGCTAAGCTCAGAGAAAGAGGGGAAGGAGCAGAGCTGCCCTTCTCTGGGTGACTGGGACAGATACAGCGGTTCTCAAGTTAACACCTTGTGGCTGTGGAAGGGCCAAGCAGCAGAACCCTGAACCAGAAAGAGCTGATGCTCAAGATGTGACAGGCTTTGTGTGAGAGGCACCGTGTGGAAAAGCACCCCTGAGGTAGAGGAATGAAAGCCAGTCTTCCCTCACAAAAGGCTGCGATGGTTTCTACCGAGGCACCAACCTGGGATCCATTCTGATTATGAAACTGCTCAGCTTTAAGCCCAGGGTGGGCACCAAACACGTTTCCTTTCTCACGGGAGGAAGTAGTTGCTCCAGACTTCTGTCCCTCTGCAGTACCTGGAAGCAGCACGCTATCTTCCCAGGGCCAGGGTACACCACACGTCAGAGTGGTCTTAGGAGAGGGACTCATTTATCTGAGGTGACAAATCCCAACAAGGGGTGAGGGGAAGAGGATCAGAAAACAGAAAGTTCACAACTTCCAGTAGATCTGGGCAAAACACAATGTGCCTCTGCAGAAGGGCTGGCAGGAGGAAGCGTGTCTGGCTGCCTGACACCTACTGGGAAGCTCTTTTGAATAGGTCTATTTTAGAGGATTTGCTGAATGGGAAGTGCCTGAGTCACCACAGGTCTGTGATGTGGAGCTGAGGAGAGGCTAGTGGTGGCCTGCTTCCCAGAACCCCATGGAAACATGTTTGGGAAATCATGGCTTTATGGAGTCTTTGGACAAATCTGCAGCCTGTTTGTTTCTTTTCAGCGTTAAAAGGTGAGTGACCTTTGGATGACAATCCTCAGCAGACAGCAGAATATCCCAGAGAAACCTGGATTAGAAAGTCAGGAACGACACTGGGGGATGCTCATTGAAGCTGGGGGCTGCATTGCAGCTAAAAAACCAAAACAAGCCAACGATTTAATCTACAGCACTGATGGGCATATTTGTCAGCTAAGCATCTTGTATCTGGCCAGCATTAGCTGCATAGAAGTGTGTTCTCTTTCACAGGGCCTCCAGATCCTTCCGGGGAGAAAGAAGGGATGCTCTTTAGATATCTACCTGCAGAGATGGTGATGGATATCGGTACCTTGGCCAATACCTACTCAGGCGAAGTCTTTGATGCGCAGGATGTCTTTGATGTCACAGCCTCTGTGTTTTGCAACACAGAGGGTGAGGTGGATCAACTACCAAAGTCCATGCAAGCAAACCAGGTTACATTTTGACTTGTCATTGCAGCATTCATGCCATGCTTTTAATCCAATGGAAAAATATGTGATAGGCTCCCAGACATCCCAGGGCTGCAGTGAGTTTTCTCAAGAGCAAAGATGTACCCAGGAGCCCAACACATGCAAGGGATGGGAGAAGCATGCGAACTGTGAGGAGAAAGCTCTCAGTTCCAGTGACCTGACACAGAGCTGAAGGAGTTAGGCACTGATTCAATGTGTTGTGTGCTGCTGAGTGACTGGGGCAATAGCAGAGGGGTCCTATGAGATTCCCTTGACTCAGGTATGGGCTGAAAGAGGGTGAGGAGCACTCTGACAGGAGCTGAACTTTGGTCTGAGAGTGGGACTCCCAGAACATGGTTCTCCCAGGGGGAGCTGAAGAGAAAGGATCTGACCCTGCAGGGTCCTTTGGGCCCTGGAGGTCTGGAAGCTCCAGTGCCAGCTGCAGAGCTGGATGACAGCGCTGGACATCAGAGGCAGTGCAGAAAGCATGTAAGCACTGCTAGAAATGGCCAGCAAACAAGACCTCTGAAAGAGGCGTCAGCACCAAGGCTGGTGGTAAGAGTGATGTCAGGACAGGCTGGGAGAAGGATGCTGGACACCCAGAGAAACCAGGGAGCCTGGGTTACCCCAACAGATCACACACAAACTCCTAAAGAGTGGCTGCTTTCAGTTTCCAGTCTCTTGGCAGTCTTGCAGGGACACTGCAGAACTGTTTTCGCCTGGGGGAGCTCCAGAACAGATATGGGTTGTGTCTGCTGGTGTAAGACCTTCCAGCAGCTGATATGGGGGAATATTGATGGTCTCCTGGGTGCCAAAAGAGAGGCTGATCCACATACGCCAGGGTCAGATCCCCATTACTCCTGTTGCTGTCAACTGACAATACAGCAAGAATTCCCCCCCCCCCCCCCAAGCAATGTTGCCACAGAAGGATGTGTCTTCTGCTCAAGGGGCTCACATCTTCTCTGTGTCTCTCTATGTCTTATTCTTGGCAGCATCATGGGTCCCTCTGACATAGAAGAGGCACCTTAACTTGTTTCAGACGCTGGGGGATGAGCATCACACAGCAAACACAGAGGTCTGACTCTAAGCTTAGTTGCATGTGTCCTCAGGAACTGTGGAAAAGTAGATCTGTCCCACATGTTGTGTTTTCATGGTGCATGATGGCAGGAGAACATGAGACCATATCTTGTGGTACACTGGAGCTCTGGAAGCTACAGGCAATTACTTATTAGTAAAGAATATGTTACTTCTTTCCTTGTGAGAAAGCTAGAAATAATAAAGTAAAGTGTAACTGAAGGAACATATAATGCTATGAGAAGTCATTTGCAGAAGAATACAAACCCTGGGAAGGTTCCTGCAGATGATGGCACAGCAAGGAAGGGGATAGCAGTGCTCCAGAATACTCCTGAGAAGAATAGTCTCTGATTTGGTGATCCCCAACCACTTTGCTTTGAGCAAAAATCACTAGGGAGGGAGATGGTGCATTTTTAAACTGAAAGGGTTCACTGTGAATAGAAATGGATTTATTTCTCTATAGTTTAGTTTTCAGCTGGATCAATTCTCTGCTGCTCATCAGTGTTGACAAAAGAGAGGCAGCAGGAGAGACGAAAGGGAAGATGGGATTGCCCCTTTCTGCAATGCTATGCATTTATGCTGGATTAACATGACTGTGTGACAGGCTGCAATTCAGAGTGTAGTAGCAGCTGAGCTGGTTCTTTCCATTCCCTCCTCATTTGGCACCTCAAGGCAGGTAGCAGCCTGCATCATTTTGTAAGGTAGCTTCTTCTACTGGCCCACGAAGGAAAAATGCAGAGTCAAATAAACCCACTTGTTAGTCACAGCATCATTGGAAGATCCCTGGGAAGGCACCTGTGGGGTCTCTACCCCATTCCTCTGCTCCCAGCAGGGTGACCCAAACTAGACTGGGTTGCTCAGGGCCTGGCCAGTCCTGCACATCTCCAATTGTGGAGGCTCTCCAGCCTCTCTGAAAACCTGTTCCACTGCCTAGGCACCCTCACAGGAGAGGCTTTTCCCTGGGTCCCATAGGAAGTTGATTTGTTGCAACCTCTGCTCCTTGCCTTGTGGCCCTTCTCTGTGGTCCTGTGAAAGGAGTCTGGCTCTATCTTCCCTCTAACCCCACTTTGGGTAGTAGCAGGCAGCAGTTAACTCCCCTTTGTCCTCCACCCACAGCCATCTTAGAACCCATTGCGGGACTTGCTCCAGTGTGTCAGTGTCTCACAGCATTGCAGATGTGCCATGAAGATGGGATTAACCACTGCTTGCTGTGCTCCTGCTGATGAAGCCCAGCATCTGGCTAGCCTTCAGCACAGCAGAGACCCTGCTGGCTCTGGGGTATCCTCATGTCTCACCACACTGGAGGAGGACTGCTGTCATTATGGCACCTACAACAGGCTTCGCTGGTGTAAAGTTGGCTGATTTGAAGGAGGCTGGGAACAAAGAGATGGAACTCTACCTGTATGTAAATGGACTTTAAAAATGCTAAGGAAGGATTGAAACTATGAGACCTCACAGTTCATGACAAGGACTGAAGTCTGGGTTCCCAAGGTGGAGCTCCAATATTAGTGAGTTCTGCCTGGAGTCAGTCCCTGGGGTACAATCAAGGCTGCGTGGGGAAAACACGGGTTTAAGCTGGATTTTTGGGGTTTGGTGCTATTTATAATTTTCCATGGGTGAGGTCCCACTGTCCATGGGGGGAACCAACCATGCTGGGCAGCATTTCCCCCATGGTAACAGGCTTCGCTGTTAGCTTTTGCTCATAAAGCCACAGAAGGCCAAAGGGCCCTCTCTAGCTGCACAGCGTGCTTGAGAGTAGAAGCTGAAGCATCTAATGATCGTGTCCTGTGTAAATACTCCAGACCCTTTGCTGAGGAGATGAAAGCATCCTGGGAATCCAGACTGGGTGAGCTTCCCGTGCTAGGATGCCACATTCAACTGCCTTCTGATGTCCGTGGCTGTCTTACTCCGCCGAAATGTGGTTAGGAGTGCTTCACGGCTCTGCAGGTGTGACTGTCTCTCCTAGCATGGTGCTCACTTCCCATTTGTCCAGGTTAATGGGAAGCAACCGCCTCCTAAGACCCCTGGCAAAATCACACTTACAATTAAAACATAAGGTTATATGTTGAGCAACAAAGTATGTGGATCTCACTTCGGGAACAAGCTAAGTATGCTGGGCAGACAAGACTCCAGGGATGGAGATGCATGATAACATGCTGTATAAAATAGGTTCTCAAAGACCAAACAGGTTGTGTTACCTCTGTTTACAGCACAAGTTACTTGAAAGTATCCATGAGTTGAAAAAGGAGGTGGAAAAATATTTAGAAGAGTGGTACAAAACCCCTGATTTAGGGCCTAAAGATCTTGCTTTTGAATGTGCAGAACTTGAGGTGTTTGATCTATTTTAATCTGATCTAAAGGAAAGAGGGTTGAGCTCAGGCAGCAATTTCACTGCAAACAAAAGGGAATTCATTGTCTGCGTCACAAAGGTGGAAGAATTATTGTTAGAGGATGCTGTGGAGTATAAGTGAGTTGAAATGGGGATTAGGCGATTTGTGGAGGATCAGTTCCTCGCTGGCTTTTGAATATGATGGCCTAGGTATGACTGCCAGGTCAGGATGACCTTGACCCTTGTTTACAGGAAGTTTCTATATAATGCCTTGAGTTTCAGTGCCTTTTTGTAGGGAGCTTGTATCAGCCATAGCAGAGCACAGCCATTTTTATGCTATTACATTCATAATCTATCTTTGATATTTTCTTCCCATGAAGGGAAGATGTGACATAGAGGCAAGTTCTCTACTCCAGTAGAGGAGAATAAGCTTGAAATCAAACCCAAAATCTGGCTGGGAATGAGGTACATGTTTTTCACAGCAGGGCTCTGACATGGGAGGAACTCTTGTGGTGGCCACTTCACCACCTGCAGACTGTTGACATGAAAACTGGTCCATGGCATCCTCTTGCTCAGCCCTAGGATATGGGGCTCTCTGCAGGAATAAGGAAGACAAGCTTGGGCTGAGCCACGTAACCCACAGGGAAAGGGAAGGAATAGGCTCCTTGGTTCAGCTGAATGGAGGTGGTAGTGGCCTGTGGGTGTGTGGACTTTCCCCTGAGTTTAGCAGGGACCTGCTGTTTTTTCCCTAGCTACAAGTAGTCACAGCGCTCACTTGTTCCAGACTCAAAGGAGATAAAGGGGTTTCTCTTTGTTTCATGTGTTTTGGGTTTTGTTTTTTTTTTTGTTTAGTTTTGGGGTGGGTTTTGTTGTTTTTTTTTTTGTTGCTATCATTTTCTGTGTGTTGCTGATAAAGTCAAAATAAAAGTCACTCGGGAGGACTGGTTACCTCAAGAGTTCTGCGTGTCACCCGTCTGAACTGTAAGACCAGATCAGCTTGTGCAGAGGAGGAAATATGGACAAAATGGTCCAGTCATGAGCTCAGGTAAAGCTCAGAAGCCTTAATAATGAAAAGGAGGCTACAGTTCAAACCTCAACCAACCAACCAAAACCCAGCCAGAAACCCCAAACCCATCATCGACACCACCACCAAAAAGCACCTCGGCGGTGACTGCCTCAGTCAGTGCAAACCAAGTGTTTGGGGAGGATATGAAAACAGAGAACTCCTCCAAGTGAAGGGGAATGCTCCAGAGATGTCCTGGCAACCTTCCCAAGTGCTTAAGTGTGGAATTTTACCTTACAGATGCTCTCATGAGGAAAATGATCCAAGACATTCCCTTCCAAGTTTGCTTTCCTGTCTCAATGCCATTGGGAATGACAGCCCCTGGCTACATATCACACCCCACCACCACAGAATATTTGTGGTAACATGGCCCTTGATGGTTCATCAGACTAATAGAAACATTAGGTTTAAAAGGAGGACAAGAAGAAAAGGTGACTGTATCATCAGAACAGGGAACTATTCAATTGACTCCCATGGCAGGCTCCTACAGGCAGCTGCCCCAGCACAGCTGAGTGGATGAGAAACTATGCTGAGGAGTGGAAAGGACAGAAAAATGCCATTGCTGTCACATAGAATTACACTGTGCCTGGCTGGTGTCTGCAAACGGCTCTCTGAGAAGCAGGCTGTCCAAGCAGTGTCCTAAACCCTGACTTTGCTGTTGGGCATCCAGTGTAGGTTCTTGATAACCAACTGGAGTTGTAGGCAGAATAAAACAGGCCCCTAACTTCGTAAGTGGGTGGCAGTCAATCAAACTCCAAGGCTCTACCTGCGGGATCCAGTACCAGAGGGAATGCTACTGGGAAAGGGTGGAGAATCAGCTACAGCTGAGAAGACTGTAAGTGGCATGAATGTGCATGTGCCCTTCTAGCGGAGGTCCCCTAGACCTGCCTTGGACTCTCTGGGCAAAGGACCATTTCTGCTGGAAGCCAGAGAGACACCTTTGGGTGTGCAAATCAACCTGTGGACACCCAGCCGAGACAAACATGATGCTGGTTGACCATCAGAGACCTCTCAGTTCTGGTGTCAGTTTGGTCTCTCATAACAATGGTGGTGTGATCAGCGCCATTCCTGGTTCTTCCACTCTGGAGACAGCCCACAGCATGCTCTGTGCAAGCCATCGGGTACAGAGAAACTCGGATGGAGACCGCTCACCACCTCTCAGTCAAGCACGTAGACACGCCAAGTTTGCTGCCACCAGGGGGCCCCTGAAGGAGGAAAGCTGCGGAGCTGTGCACAGAACGCCAGCGATTCCTCTCCCAGGAATAAAGCTGTCCGCGAGGACCAAGAAAAGCAGCATAAGGTGCATCTTCCAAGCGGAAAGATGCAGAGGTTTGAGCTCCATTTTGTTGTGCTGCCTCTGTTGCTCTTTTTCAGCGCAAGCAGAGGTCTTGAAAGAAGAGACTGGGGCTTAGCCCTTGTGTCCCAAGTTATGCAGAAGGACTTGGCCCCCTAAAAGTCTTCAGCGATGAGAACACATGCAGCACTGACACGTTCTGCTCTGCAATAACTGGGACACCACAGGTGTCACCACTGTATCCCAATTCCCTGGCAGCAGTTTTCCTTCTTGGCTGCAGTCTGGGATCCCATCTGTAGATTTTTCTCCCTTGGAAGTAAAAGCAAAAGCAGCACCGGGGAATACCAGGAGCACCTATAGGAATCCTGCCACAGAAGGGAGACCTTAAGTCAGAATTTGATCTGAAAATCCTTTAAAACAGAGAAAACAGGGTGGAACAGGCTCCTAACCCAGCAAGAAATTACAGTCAGCTGTTAGCAGTGCTCTGCAAGAATGCTTATTCCTTACAGATACCCTGAAGAGGAATGTATTTTCTTTAGTGAAGAGCAAAACCTCATGGCTCATTTGAATGACCAGGTTGGCTTTCTTAAACTTCTCTACTGAATCTTCTGCAAATTTACCTTGTGGAGAACTGGCAAATTCCCAGCTGTAATCTGGGTCCATGTCAGTCATGCTGCTGTCCTGGATGCTCAGGAGGTTTGTTGGAGCATAGACAACAGCCTTAGCTGGTTTTGTGACCAGATCGGCCATAGGAAAAAGTGCTATTTAAGAAACTGTCCTTCATGTAAGAAAACAGCAATCAGCTGGAAGTTTTCACATAGCATTTCCAGTGTGCTTATGGAGGAGCCTAACAGAGTGCTGCCCAAGCTCCTACTGTCGAGTACTATCTAGTGAAGACCCTTCCGTGAGGTCATTTGGATGTGCAACAACAGTAAAGCTGCTGCAAGATGCTTCAGGTAAGAGGCTTGGAAAATTTTCATTACACATTATGCATCCTAATTAATGTACCTCAAAAGACGGATGGAGGCCTGGGAAAGTCTAAGGTATGATTCTGCCTGAGCTGCCAGGGAGGTATTGATAGACATACATAACCGTAAGAGCTCTGAAAGCTGACTACTTTTCCTACATCTTACAGCCTTTGCTGGTTTTAGGCTCTTCCACCTTGGATGCATGAATCCTCAGTGACAATTTGGACTTAGGGACAAGATTCACTGCAGGACATGTGGCCAAACACCCTGCTGACATGACACTGCTTCATGGAGTAAGCGACTAAATTGAGAATAAAGTACCTTGAATCCTGCTAGGATATTGGAAATGGTGAACTGAACTTCTTGAGACAATGTGTTTAAGATTCGTAGTAAAGAATGGGAACAATAAATGCCATTACAGAAAACACCAGAGGTCTAAAGTCTGTGCAGCTCCTACAGCCCTCTGATGACCAGTAGCGTCAGCTAGATATCACACACAGCACCCATAGGCTCTATAAGGCACAGGGGAAACTTCTAGCAGCTTCTCACAGAAGCCACCCCATGGAGCCCCCCTGCTACCAAACCCTTGTCCAATATACATGGAGTGTGTGCTCTTCTGTCCTCTCTAATTTGCAGCAAGTCTCCCAGCCATAGCCTGCACAGGTACACCCGACAGTGTGAAGCTTCTCTGCTCTGATAGCCCAGTTCTCTGAAGCCCAGCTCAGGAACCACTGCTGTGCACACATACTTCCAGCTGGCACTCAGGCTTCCTGAACAGACTGAGATGGGAAAGCATCTTCTTTTGTGGCTGACAGAAAGTGCCTCCCACGAGAGTGAAGCTGTAGCTGATGGCACTGCACTTGGTCCATAAGCCATCTTGTGTACCCGAGACCCTTGAGCACTAACACCTTAGGTCTCTCCTAACCCCTGTGACTTTTCATGTTTTGCTAAAGCCATAAAAGCTCACCAGGAAACTGTGTTGGTTTTGCATAGCAAGGTTTTGGTAGCGGGGGTTACTGGGGTGGCTTCTCTGAGAAGCTGCTGGAAGCTTCCCCTGTGTCCGCCAGAGCCAATGCCAGCTGGATCCAAGAAGGACCTGCTGCTGACCAAGGCTGAGCCCATCAGTGATGGTGGTATCTCCTCCGGGATAACATATTTAAGAAGGGGACAAGGTGTTGCATGACAGCAACTGCAGCCAGAGCAGAAGAGTGGGAATGTGTGAGAGCAACAACTCTGCAGATGCCCAGGTCAGCGAAGGAGGAGGGCAGGAGCTGCTCCAACCACTTGAGCAGAGGCTCCCCTGCAATCCGTGTGTAGGCCATGGTGAGGCAGGCTGGTTGTGCCCCTGCAGCCCATCGAGGTCCATGTGGAGCAGATTCCACCTGCAGCCCATGGAGGACCCCATGCCAGAGCAGGGGGATCCTTAAAGGAGGTTGTGACCTGTGGGAAGCCGGTGCTGGAGCAGCCCCTGGCAGGACGTGTGGCCCTGTGGAGGGGACCCACGCTGGAACAGTCTGCTCCTGAAGGATGGGGTAGGGACCCACGTGGAAGGGACCCACGCTGGAACAGTCTGCTCCTGAAGGATGCACCCCGCAGAATGGACCCACGCTGGAGCAGTTCGTGAAGAACTGAAGCCTGTGGGAAGGACTTATGGAAGGAGAAGTTCATGGAGAGCTGTGTCCTGTGGGAGGGACCCCACGCTGGAGCAGGAGATGAGTGTGAGAAGTCCTCCACTGAGGAGGGAGGAGCAACAGAGACAACCTGTGGTGAACTGACCACATTCCCATTCCCCTGTGCTGCTGGTGGGGAGGAGGTAGAGAAAACCAGGAGTGAAGTTAAGCCCGAACAGAAGACCGGGGTAGAGGGAAGGTGTTTTAAGATTTGGTTTTATTCCTTATTACCCCGTGCTGATTTGGTGGGTTGAATGAACAAATCAAAGTAATTTTCTCCAAGCCGAGTCTGTTTCGCCCATGACAGTAGCTGGTGAGTGATCTCTCCCTGCCCTTATCTCAGCCCACGAGGCTTAACGTTCTGTTTTCTCTCGCCTCTTTAGCTCAGGAGGAGAGTGAGGAGAGCTTTGGTAGGCACCTGGCTTCTAGCCAGGGTCAACCCACCACAGAAACCAACCCCAAACTCACGCACCAACGATCCACCACGCTCCAGCCCTGTCCATCTGCAACGTGTCCCCAGCATGAGCCCACACAGTTAACCGCAGGCTTCTTTCCTGCGAGAACACCCGGGCTGGAGCAGCCATGAGTGAGCCTTGAAATAAAGGAGAGTGGTGGGAGGGAAAAGTACATGGGCTTCTTAAGTATCTGGGAAGGCAAGTTGTTTCAGTTTCCCATATGGTGTCTGGGAAGTGGCTGAGCAATGCATCTCCTAAGCAGAGGGCCTGAAGAAGACCCTGATACCAGAGGAAGGGGTTGGGGAAGAAGTAATGAGTCTTTGTTATGCTTTGCAAAGCTGGTCCAACAGGACCATTATGGACTTTCCTGAAGCAGGAAGGGGTTTCCTTCTAGAGCAGCAGTGGCTGGAGGGCTCACTTTTTCCAGGTTCATGATTCTGCCCATGCGATGGTTTCAATCACACTGGTCTTATTTCCTTTATTGGCTTAAAACTGGTGTGAAAGACCAAAGAGGCTGGGCAGAGGGGATCATTTGCCTGAGGGGAAATGAGGAAGTGACAGCGGTAAGATGCAAAGAACATTCATTTCTGGGTTCATCACTTCAAAATATCTTCAGACTCAGCACAAACTTTCCATGGCAGGCCTCTATGTCTCTGTGTATTGCAGAAAGATGTAGGTGGGTAGGGACCTCTGGTGATCTCTAGCTGAATGAATCCCCTTGCTTGCAGCAGAGTTGACTCCAAAGCTAGGTCAGGTTGCGCTGCTTACCCAGAACTGTTAACTGGTTTTATTCACCCAACACAGAGATCAGCAGCCTCCTCTCATGCTGCCATCTGCAGCCAGAGCTGTCCTCTTCAGGAAGCTGCACTTCCATGGTCCCCCAGCTTGCAACCCACCAGCACTGTCCTGGTAGGCTTGGCACCCTCCTCCATGGCCACAGCCTTCCGGAGGTGCGCTCACCACCCTGGGTCCAGGGCTCAACTTCCTGGTGATCCCTGCCAAGGAGCGAGGGGACACATTCATTCGAGCTGGGACAGGGACCCAGCTAAGACCTAGTGGGCAGCTCTACCTGCTCTCTGCACTGGTGTATGTTTGATTGCCTAAGCCACACAGGAGAGCCACGGGAAGGAGATATTGGCAGTCTAGCAGAGCCTGAAGGAGTACGACTGTGCCACCTCCACAGCTCCCAGAGCAAGCAGCCCTGGAGGAGGAGAAGAAAGGTGGAAATCTCTGGTGCTGCTTGGCTGGCAGGACGAGAGCTGCGAGAAGCTTGGAGCAGGTGCCATGGGAAGCAAGGAAAGGACAGCTGCCCCCAGTTGATGAGGTTAAGGGATGGTCATAGGAAGTAAATGAAACGAGCAGAGAATTCACACAGAGACAAGAAAGGTGAATAAGGCCCCTGAATGGTATCATTACTTCTGAGGAATCACTGGTGAGGAAGGGCTTTGCTCTTACCTTAATGATGCCATTGTGACATGATTGATCTCACTGTAGAAGAAGAATGACACAAAGCATCTGCAGGCTCTGATGCAAATGAAGGTCACAGGCAGGCTTGAGACAAAGTGCAGTACAAAACCCTGCAGCCTCAACTTCCGGAAATCCTTGCAACTTCTTGCTGTGATCGCCTTGTCAGCTAAAACACCATCAGATACAGCATGGATCTTTGCAGATCTAAGGAACTGGACTAACAATCAGGTGCTGCCTCACTTCCTTCCGGATAACCCGCTGGATAGAACCAGAGGTACTGGTGCTGCATCCACATAGAAAGCAGAGACGGAGTTACCTCTCCACAACTTCTCATTGGCAATATTCACTACTCATAGTCAGGCACTGCTGCAGTGCTGGGGAAGAAGTGTGAAAACTGTCATCAGCCTCTGCAGAGATCGTACCATCCATCAATAGTCCACCTTCTGTACTGAACAATAAAAGGTGACTAGTCAGCAGGAAACCTGGGGGAATCCTGAGCACTCGCTGCAATGTGAAAGTATCTTGAGGAGAGACTAGAATCCATCATTTCTTCAAAGGGAGCAATAGCAGGAATACAAGATTGCAAAAGCTCAGCTAAAGGCACACTGGGCATTGATCAGTGCTGAAGGCAAGCAGCAGCAGAAGGGGTGTTGCAAGGCAATCCCAGGCTGCAGCTGCCTGCTTTTGGAGAGCTGTTCACAGGGGGAAGGCACCCTAACTGCCGAGGGGGCTGTGCGGGGCAGGATGAGGCCACAGTGACTGCAGCTGCAGCAGAGAGAGGGCATGGGTGCAACGACTGCACTGCAAAATCCCCCAGCACACGGCTCCAGCTGGAGATGGAGATGGCCCAGGGCCTGTTTGAACCGGGCTCATCCATGCTGGAGAAGCACCCATATCCGCTCCGACACTGAGCTAATTTACAGCCCCTAACTGAAATGGGTGCAGACGCAGCAAAGGCTCCACCAGCAAATGGGTGCTGGGTGAGCAGTGCGCCCGTATCTTGCAGTGCAGGGAGATCACACCAGGCAGGCATACAGCCCCTGAGACATTTTCACATGGGAAGGGCCTTGGCAGCAGCAATGCCATTTTGCATCACATCTACGTGTCCCTCTGCACCCTGGGGAATAGTGCAGTCAGACAACAGCTGACACTTTGCCCCTCTGAGACAAGCAACTCTTTGCACTTCTAGTATCTGATCTGTTGCTGCAGGCGGACAAGCAGAAAGCCACTGATACTCAGACAAAAGGTGGTATTATTTACAGCTCCTGGTCTTGGCTGCTCATTTGTATGATTGCCAGAGTGAGTTTTAAAAGGCAAAATGCTAACAGAAGATTTAAAGGTCTGCAGAGATAAAAATACAAATGGTTGACCCTTCTCTCCCAGGCAGCTGGTAGGACAAAGACCTGAAGCACTCGCCTCTTAAAAAGCTTCCCTGTTGCTGCAACTGATGCTGCATGGCCCATGCCTGAAGCCAGGAGGGCTGGGAGGCCATAGGGCAGCATGCAGTGAGAGCTGCACTTGAGCATCTCCAGCAGCCACAGCTGGGGGTCTCTTTCCAAGCCTCTGGAACTGAGACCCGGTTGTGGTTTCAAGAGCTTTGTCCTGGACCTCTACCTTGTGCCTAGTCTTCAGCACACAAGCACTATTCCAACACCTCACACAGATCTTAGGCTAATTCAGGCTTCCCTTCCCTACCTGCTGCTGGTCAAGCCCCCTCCTCCTTTGGCAATCCAACTTCCTCCAATGTAACTGGAACGTAACCAAGCATGTATGGACACAACCAACCACGCAAGCAGTTTCAAATCTTTTTAAACACTTTTATTTACAGTGCTAGTTGAAAACAATATATATATTTATATCTATTATCCTCATGATGTCTGTGCCATAGAAAACGCTGTGGCTATATTGCCTTTAATTTACAAAAGATGGTCACAAGAAAATCTGAAGGGAAAAAAAAACCAAACCAACAACATGGAAATCAACGTTTGGTCCCCAATTGTTTCTCGTGATTTGTTTTAAAAAAGCTTCCAAATTAAAAAAGTACACAGTTCAGATGAAATTCATATATAAAAACAACATTTTTTTTTTCTGAAAAAACTCACGAGGGCCAGCTTGCTGTCATGTAAACTTGAAAAAAAAAGCTTAAAATAAATTGTTTCCATGTGTGGTTTAATAGAACCGTTATTTGCTTGTAATTTTTTCTCTCAGGGTTCAGTGGGAAAGTAGATGAAAGGTGGCTTAGGACTGGAAAACGCACCATGAGATCTGTGCCCACAGCCCCCTGCACTCAGGGAGGATCTGACAGCAGGTCTGGGGAACAGAAGCTGTCAAAAATCTGTCACTCTAGTGACAAAAAGAGGAGGGTGCATGGAGAGAGAAGCAGAGGAGCTTGCCACGCGAGGAGCTTGGCATTCAGGCCTGGCAAGGTTACTGCACCCCAGGAAACGATCAGATCCTTGCGGGAAGAGGATCACTTGTAAGTGGGGCACAGCGGAAGGAATGTGGGGGGCTGGAATGATTTCAGCTGGGGAATGCCAAGGGTGGGCTAGGTCTTTGGGTGAGAAGGAAACTGCTGTCTTCCCTGTTAGAGAGCGTTTCTAATCTTTCCTCATCTGAGATTGTGTGAAGCCAGAGGCTAACAGACAGTGCAAGCACAGGCTGGAATGGAAGAGGAGATGGACGGAACATAGGAGATGGGAGGGGAGGACTCAAGCTGAAGACCCATTTTCTGTTTTCTGTCTCTTTGGATCCACTTCATCCTATGGAGGACACAGAGGGACATAAAGGAGTTACCACTAAACATTCACCACACCAAGGCACATAATTTCTCCACAAAATTCTTACTGCTGTTCCTCCCTCCCCATGGAAATCCATTCCCCTTTAAAGCATCCTTGAGTGTCTGACACAACTGTTAGGCTGATGATCACTGTTAAGATGTGGACAGCTCCTTTTGGAGGGATAGCTGCCAAGTTACTTTCAGGATGCGTAAGAAGCCCAGGCTCACACCACTTCAGACAGGCCCTGAGATCTGCCATCACAAGTCCATCTTGTGGCCAGAAGCCCAGAAGTCACAGGTGACTCCTCCATCTCAAGCACCTTAGGTCTCAAACACTCAAGCACTGTGACCACTAGTGGAAGGCCCTGGATCCTACAAGGAGTCTACAGGGGTTTATTATCCTCTTGCCACATCAGATTTATTTACCCATCTGCTGCTGAAGCAATGAGACCCGACGCCAGGGGCACCTACAAGGATTTGGTCAGCACAGCAGGTGACCTCATTCTTTCTCACTTCCAATTCTCTCACACTATCACTCACCTCTTCCTCCTCTGCAGATCGTTTTTCTGCATGACCATCCTGCTCTTGCCCATTCTCGTCTCCTTCTGAGCACAAGCAAGAGAGGAAACCACAGGTTAACTGAAGTAGCATTTACAGGGATGCAATCTCAGTCAAGAGGGCCCAGTGAAGGAATTTTCCCTCCATGATCTTCCATTCTTCCAATACCAATTATTCCTACCTTCATCCTCATCACCACCTTCTTCTTCATCAACATCATCAGGATTCTCTTCCTCATCTTCTTCAGCTCCGTTTTCCTCATCCTGAATAAAATTAATTGGTCAGAGCAGAAACGGACATTGGGACGACATTACCACATGTTCTTTTCTGCAAGTGCAGCAGCAGTCTCTGCAGCTCCAGCCACTTCAGACTCCAGCTTCAGATGTGCATTGAGTGACCTCTGACACAATTATTCCCATCATCCTAGCTGAAACCCTCCTCCCAACCAGCCTTCTTTACAAAACCAATCCTTCCAGACCCTCCCCACCCATGTGAACCTCCTTGATTTCCACAAGCTTACATCCCAACAAGCTGCTGCCATCCTATCCCAACATTTAGAACATCTCTCTGGTTACAGGATAATGACTTAGCCTGTGCTCATAGTACACCCGCTTCCAGATCCCTTCTCACCTTCAATCTGTGCATTTCCTAACTGTTCCTCCTCCACCTTATTCATCTTACACTCCCCTTGCACTTTGAGATACTTCAGTGGGTGCAGGGCCACGTCTCCTGTGCCACCTTCTCCTAACTCCCATTTGCTCTTGTTTCCATTCTCTTCTTTGATCTTTTTTCCTTCTCACTGGGCCATACTGACTACGCTAAGTCCTTTAAGGCTCATTCTCCACAATTATCCTACAGCTTGCTCTTCATTCGCCCCTCTCCCTTACGAGCTCCCTTGGGCTGCCTTTCTTAATCTGCTGTATTCCCTTCCTATTCATTACCCACACTGAGCCAGGCTAACCACCTCTTATAAAGCTCCTCAATCTATCATAACGGCCTCACCTCTACTATCTCCTTCTTCTTGTCTTTGTGGACTGTTTTCTCGTCATGTTTTTCCTTCTTTTCTTTCATTTCCTATATGCGAGATGAAAACAAAACCCAAAACATTCCGGTGGTCCGCGGCAAGAAAATAAAGGGATACTTAAACAAAGAAGGTTTAGAAGGGGATGCAGAATAACGGTGAGAAAAAGATCTTCAATCTGCCCGCCCAGACAAAGAGGAAACCAGCACGAACGCGTCAGAGCTCCTTCCAGACCACACACATGCGGAAAAGTCCTGAAGAGTTTTAACGGCGTTTAAAAGAGCCTTGTCCATAGGACTGAGCCGTTTCCGGCTCCCTCCCCCTCAAACCCCGCGCTTTGTGTCCACACAACTTTCCGCCCACCTTGTGGCGGGGGGGTGGGGGGGGTGGAGAAAGTTAAACCGTTCGTGCCGTTAACCCGTCCGTGCTAACGGCTCTGACGCCTCCCGCTATGGCGGAACACCCGGCCCCCCCACTCCTGGCTCGGGTATCGAAGGGAAGAGGCCGGTGGGAAAGGTACGAGGAAATAGGCGGGTTCGGGAGAGAAGGCGGTCAGCGGCGGGAATGCAAAGTCCCAGCGGTGCGGCGGCGGTGGTGATGGTGGTGGTAGGCAGGCTCCTACCTCAGGGACCAAAGTACCAGGGTCTCCCGCGGTGCGGGGATACGCCGGGGAACGGGATTTATACAGCACCCGGTGACGACGAGGGAAGGAGGGACCTGGGGAGGGAGGGGAGAGGGACTGGAGGCGGAGGAGGAGGAGGGAGGGGAAAGGGGAGAGGGACGGGCCTCGCGGCGGGGAACGGGGCCGATAGAACAATGTGCGCTGGGCGCTTCTCAAGGGTCGGTGGCCGCCGGGCAGCGGGGATCACCGCAGACCCACGAAACGCGGCACCTCCCGGCCCATCGAGGCCAGTTGGGAGCGCAAAGCACCAAAGCCCCCCTCCGCACACTCCTCTTCCCGCCAAGCCGCGGCACCAGGGTAGCCGAGCACTCTGCCCGCCGCCGCTTCAGCGCGGCAGGGGAAGCTGCCCGCACAGGCTTGGCCGGAGGGAGCCGGGCTGGGCGAGGAGCGGTGTTGCAGAGCCGTGTGGGAGGGCAGCACTGGCGACGGCAGCGCTCACGCGTCCTCTTGCCTGGAATTTTCCACTCCACTTGCTCCCCCGCCCTCTCCCTCCCGCTGGAAGCGCTCCCGGCGGCGGGGCTCCTCCCTCCCGCCCAGCGGCCCGGCCCTCCGCTGAGCACCCATCGGGGGAAGGGGGGTGGGGGGGCGGGCGGGGGAGAGAGGTGGCAGCGGGGCTGCTTTTCCCGCGCTCGGAAAGAAAGGGGACGGGGCTTGGCGCGCGCGCGCAATTGGTGCGTGGGGAGGAAGGCTAGCGAGAGCGCCCCCAGTCCCCATATAAGGAGGGACTCATGGTTTTGGCGCCTGATTGGGTTATTCAAATGAGCCGTCTGCCTGGCAACAGGTTTCCTATTGGCTGCCAGGGGTACCCTCGTTGACGGCGGGGGGGGCCGCAGGGATGTTTGGTGCAGTGAGGGAGGGCGGGCTGCTGGCACGTGGGGCGGTGGGAGGGCGCGCGAGGGACCGTTGGTGTTCCCTAAGTCGCGGCGTGCTGCTGGGCACCCTTCGGGTCGGCTCCCGTTGTGTGGGCGCTGCAGCTGTCCCCCTCAGGGGAGCGGCCCTGGGCGGCTTGTGAGGAGAGCGACGTGTGTTGAGGCAACCGGGCAGCATGGGCCGTCGGAGTTGTGTGCATGGGGGCCGCTAGGTGTGCTGCGCCGCGGCGGCACGGGAGCTGTTAGGGCCGCGGCACCTCCCCGTCTGTGAGCCCCCTCCCGGCGCCGCAGCCGGTCCTCTGATGCTCTTCGGCCGAGCAGCAGTCGGTGTGCAACACTGACCCCTGCAGCCTGCCGCAGCGCCCTGCCCGCCCGCCTGCCTGCCTTGGAAGCTGGGCTCTCGTCGCCCACGGCCTGCTGGAAAGGATCACCGCACAGCGCCGTGTAAGCAAAGGTCCTCTCTGCTGAACGGCAGGTTGTGTCTTGCAGCTGCGGGGATTTGTTGCTAATAGATGTTCTTAGAGCTGCGCTTCAGACCATTGTTCATCAGCTTGAGCAGCCTGGGATGACTAAAATACCTTTCCCAGAAGATTTATATTGTCCCGCTCTTAGTCACAGGCACACACGCAAAATCTGCATGTTTTTGCAAGCCTATGTACAAAATCAGGCATGTACGCAACGTGGGTTAGTGGAAGGTGTCACTGCATGTGGCAAGGGGGTTTGAACTGGATGATCTTTAAGGTCCCTTCCAACCCAGACTATTCTATAATCACATATGGATGTACATTTGTACACAGCTATCCTCACAGGTATAATGCAAGGTATAATCCATCTGGTTGGAAAATAGGCAGAACCTCAGCCTCTGTGCAAAGTCAGGATTTAGAGCTAGTGCTCTGAGTTGGATCTAATGTGTGTCAGTTTTAGCATTTAATAGAAGAAGCAGTTGGTACTTGTGGAACCAGGAGGGCAGTAAGTACATATCTCCTGAAGGAAATCATGAAAGGCATTGGACAAGTTATAATCTGTGTGACGGGAAGGTAGGAGATCACCACCTTGTCATAGAATCATAGAATCAGCTAGGTTGGAAAAGACCTTTAAGATCATCAAGTCCAACCATTCCCCCATCTCGTCTCCTCTACAGCTACAGCTGCTTGTGATCTGACTCATATATGTTCTTAGCTACACACAATAGTAGTGTAGCCCTAAATACAATAATAGTGTATGCACAATAGTGTAGCTACACACAATAGGCATAGTGCCTGCCCCAAAGAAATTGTCATGTAACCCAGACATGCAGATCTAGACTAGTATCAGAATAATAAATCACCAAAATGCATGCATTAATTTCCTCCCCTTCCCCCCCCCCCCTTTTCATAAAGCCCCTCTGGCAGTCTTCTTGGATCTGACTGCTATCAGCATTCAGGCCCTGGTTTAGTACAAGTATTCCTCTTTAATCCCTCTCTTCTACAAGAAAAAAGTCTCAATTTCTGGAGCTACAGCCAAAAACCTGTGAAGTGGCCAGAAATTGTTCCTCTCTGCTTCTGCTTGTCAGGAGCTGTGTGCCTCTTGCTGTTCACCAATCTGGGGTTTTTGTCCTTTCCTCACACACTCAACTACTGAAAATGCAAAACTATACCAACAGGCATCCCTTGACGGAGACACCTTTGCATTAATGCACACACAGGCATTGACACAACATCCTGGAGAGGAGAAAGGGAGGATTGTGTTTGGTGATGTGGCTGTGCCCAAAGTTGCTGTTGGCACAGGTGGCACACCCACAGATGCAAACAGGCAAGCTCCTGCTGGTGGAAAGGGAGCAAAGGTGTTTCCAGCAGCCTGTGGGATGGAGCAGGGTCAGCTCTGCCATTTGCATGCTACCTGTGGCCCCAACACTTGCGGGGTGCAGTCTCACATTTCCCCTTCCATGCTCCCATCGTATTCTCTTGGCAATTTTTACCTCATCTGTTGCTTCTCAGCTTTTCCTCCTACCTGTATTCTTAGCAGCAGCCTTCCTTTGGCTCTCTCTCTGGCTTCTCTTTGTGACCTCCTTTATCCCATGTACAAAATTCATCTTGCTTCCTTCCTTTCATTTATCACATGTTCTATTTTACCCTGCACACCTGTATCAACCATAGTTTTCCTCTTAAATAAATGAAGTTCTTCTTCGTGTCTTGTGACATGCCCATTTCTTCATCCCAGCTCTTCTTGCTCTCAGATCCAGATGGTGAGATTTCCTTGGCTTCTAGTGTGCAGCTCCTTTGCGCATGCCCTGAGGGTATCCCTTAGCTGTCTCACCTAATTCTTCCCTGTGTCTTCTGCTCCTGCATCCAACTTGTGCCACTCTGCATTTCATCTGCTGGATGGATTTGAAGCTTTTCTTGCCTCCCCTCTCCCATCTGTGTTTTCCCTTTGTTGCACGTACAAGTATACTTCTCATGCAGCCTGCAGATGCGAGTCCCTTTGCAGTATGTTCAGTAATCTTGGCCTCAAGTTGCTTTGCCTACTCAGCAGAATTTATTCCATCCTTTTCAGGGTCTTTTGTCCTTAGACAAAATGAGGGAGGTGCAAGAGTTACATGATACATCATTGCTTGGAAAGCCTGTACGAGAGCATGAATGCAATTTCCTCTGTACAGTAAGTTAGAATTGTTGCGCTGTGCTCGGTGTTTCTGCAGGTGTGTGCAGCACATGTACCTATTTATAGAATCATAGAATAGTTAGGGTTGGAAAGGACCTTATGATCATCAAGTTCCAACCCCCCTGCCATGGGCAGGGACACCTCACACTAAACCATGTCACCCAAGGCCTTGTCCAACCTGGTCTTGAACACTGCCAAGGATGGAGCATTCACAACCTCCCTGGGCAACATATTCCAGTGCCTGACGCCCCTAACAGGAAAGAATTTCCTCTTTATATCCAATCTAAACTTCCCCTGTTTTAGGTTTTAACCCGTTACCCCTTCTCCTATCACTACAGTCTTTAATGAAGAGTCCCTCCCCAGCATCCCTATAGGCCCCCTAAATTTGTGTATGGTACTTCTCTCCTGAAGTGTATGTTAAGCTTACATGTGTGTGTCTTCATGCATGAGCATATGTTTGCACATGTGCCTGGGCTTTCATGTGTGCTATGTGTTTCTGCAGATGCAGGGTGCAGGCACCTGGAAGAAAATATTTATGCTTTTGGTTTTAGTATCTTGCTAGTCTTGTTACTGTGTTCTGTTGGGGGAACAGGGCCTTTTTGCTGTTGAAGGCTGAACTAAACGAGCCATTTTTCTGAGCAAAAGCAAATCACAGTACTGGCTACTTCAACAATTTTGTTTTGTGAACTAACTCACGAGTGTGGTTCCGAAACTCTTTCAAACTTCTGAACAACAAAAGAGCAGAAGGTTGTGTATTTGCATTAACTTTTCTTAGATTTACATAAATTCAGATATACACAGTATCTATCCTTTCATTTACAGTGAAGCTAGCAAAATCTCAGTGTGCAGAGGGAATGTGTTTGGATGCATTTATGTATTTATTACTGGATGCTGGAGAGGGACTCTTCATCAAGGACTGTAGAGATAGGACAAGGACGATGGGTTCAAACTGAAACAGGAGAAGTTCAGGTTAGATATAAGGAAGAAGTTCTTCCCTATGAGGGTGCTGTCGTGCTGGAACAGGTTGCTCAGAGAAGCTGTGGCTGCCCCATCCCTGGCAGTGTTCAAGGCCAGTCTGGACAGAGTCTTGGATGACAGGGCTTAGTGTGAGGTGTCCCTGCCCATGGCAGGGGGTTGGAACTGGATGATCTTAAGGTCCTTTCCAACCCAAACCATTCTATGATTCTATGATTCAATCCACACTGTTCACCTTTCTGTCCTGTCTCTGTTAAAAATCCAGGCAGATAATCAGTTTCGTTGTTCTTTCATGATGCTGTATCCTGAAATCAAGAGGAAATACCCAAGAATTCAACCACTGACCAACTTTGCCCTGGGAGATGGCTTCCTGAGAGACAACACATTGAAATAAGCACTGCAGCGGGCTGTGGTAGGTAACACAATGAGAGCAGGCAAGAAGAGTAGATGGGAGTGATGAGGGGTGACACCAGCCCCCAGAAGCCTGGGAAGGGGAGGGAGGTTTTCAGTCGTGATTTCTGTGAGCCTCTCTTTGCTAACACAGCACAGACGGAGGTCGTGGTTCTCACTCACAGTGTGGCAGATATGCTTAACATGAGCAGTACATTCTGAAAGCAACCGCTGCCGCACAGGACAAGCTGCAGGCACAGCACGCTGGCCCTGGCATCCCAGATGTGAACTGTCATGTGTGAGGCTCAGATCGGAGCTGTCCTTCACTCGGGTGCCCTTCAGCTGAGGTCAGAGTTAGTTGTTGGGTGGAGATTATGTAAGAGGCACAGATGAAGGGAACCAATGAGGAAATGGCTGTGGGTAGCTCTGACTTCTGATAATTAGGATTTCTTTGTCTTACAGGCGTCCACAGGGGCCCTGGAGCATTTGGATGCATTAAGAAGCTGTGTCTTCCTGGCCAAAATGATGGGTCCCTGGAAGCAGCAGGTAACAAAGCACGATTTTTCAGTGTGCTGTTTATTTACCTTCACCATGTGATACTTGGTTTGCTTTTGAAATGCTTCCGCTGTGGCTGCCCTTTGGCTGACTGAGGGCGAGGGGGATGCTGGGGGAGGCTGCCTGGCAGAAGCCAGTGGTAGGCGGGAGAAGGTGGAGTTGAGGGCAGCGGCGCCATTCATCTCTCTTCCATTTTGCCCTTCACTCGCCTCCTCCGGGATGCTGAGCTCCTTCTTACTCCCCTTCCCCCCATCCTCCACGGCTTCAGCACAACCTGAGCAGCTTGAAAGGGAACAGAGAGACGTAGTTAATGGCTTTTATTCATGATGAAAACAGAAGCAGCCTAAATAGAGAATGTGACAGGGGCAAGATGAGAGTTTTTGCTTTTCATTCACACACCACCCCCCCCCCCCGGCATGCTTTGTTATTCTCACCTAGCAAATGGCCAACCCCTCAGTGAACATTAGGCGTAATGTGGTGACTACTATAGAGAAATGTGCAAACAGCACAGTGGCACAGCTTCAGTGTTCCTCAGAACTGTGGGCTTGTCCCTGTTCCAGAGAAAGGTTGCACTTCCAACTCCTCCTTCCAGGCTTTCACCCAACATTTGCCACCAGCACAACTCTTTGAAAGTGAAGTGCCTTCACGATTTGCTGAACTGGTGACACTACTGTTAGCACAGTCTTTGGTGAGACAGGTTCATCAAGAGTAATGGCTGCAGAAACATTTAGTGAGACACACAGCCTCAGCCCGCAGTCTGATAAAGTCATCCCTTTGTGCCACAGGCCACTCACACAGGAGCAGCATGAGGGACAGAAAAAGGATCTTCAAAGCAGTACTTTTTCCACACTGTTCTATTCCTCCCCTAGCTCTCTGTTTGGAAGGCAGCAATGCCTGACTTGGTATTTGGAAAAAACTGAGGAAGTCCTGTCATCTCCAGGACATTCCAGGAGTGGAAGGATCACTGATACCTGGGTGACAGCAAGTCATTTTATCCCAGATCTGGGACACACCTTCCTCCCCCCCCTCCCCCAAAAAAAAGATGCTTACATTCTTGTTCAAGCAACTCTTTGCCTTTCTCTGAATGCTGCCACTCGAGGTCAGCTCCACACACTGTAAGCAAACACCAGGAGAGCCTCAGAGCAAAAGGAAAACACCCCAGCCGGGGAGGGCTTTCCAGACTGGAGGTCTCTGAAAGATGTTCCAGGTTGCAAAAGCAGTGCAGAGAGATTGAGGAAGAACTCTGTGTGACCTTCAGGGCTCACTTACCAGTTCTGACCTGGTGACAGGAGAGCTTGGCACCTCACCTATGGACAGTCTTCTCAAGGAGCACTGCCCAAGAGGTCTGAGGTGGCACAGCCCATGCCCTGCACATAGCATCTGTCTCACCCTCATGATCCTGCCCCACTGTGCCATCCACAGCTTCCATGTTGTGGATGTCAGTTGCAGCCTCTGAAGGATGCACTTACTAAATGCAGTGAGGGACATCTGAAGGGTCTTACGCATGCACATAGGCTTCCAGTGGGAGATCTTCCTGGACGCTAAGCAGTTCTGAGATCTGCTATAGTAAGAAGTCCCCTGTGTGTTCCACCACATGATATGTGCTACCAGGTCACGTTCCTCTGTCAGACTCCGAAATCCAAGGACGTGGCTTCTGCCACAACTCAGGAGTTTGATTTCTCAACCATGTTCCGCAGCCTCTGGCACGGGTTTAGCCTGGCCCCTGCACACATCAGGGCAGATTCAGCACTCAACCCCACTTAGGGAAGTGTGCCCTGGTCTCAAGAAGCCACAAGCCAGCCCACTCTCTTCCTTCCAATCCAGTGGAGCCGGTGGTAGCTGAAGGCAACCATCATTCCCCAGGACTGGTGACAGAGACTGTCAGCCCACTGGTGCATGGCGACTTCCTGAGCACACACTGAGTCCCTGTGCTTTGTCTGTGGCTCTGGCGGCTACTCGGGGGCAGTGACAACCCACTGCCAGTTTACCACAGCCACAATGCTGGCAGCACCGCCACGTCCTCTGTGGTGTCCCCCTGGCTCGTGAGCGTGGCAGAGGCACCCATGGCCCCGCTCCCTCTCGTTCCAGCCCTCCAAGCACTCTCCTCGCCCATTCGGCCGCCCTCCTCTTATCGAGGTGGGAGGTTGGCAAACACCCCCGGTGCCCGTCCACCACCGCCTTTGCTCGAGGAACAATAGCCCCTTGTCACTGGGGCATGTTTTCACTCGCTGCCAGCTGCAGCTCGCTCCCGGACCTACCAGGCACTGCGGGGCCGGCTGGCGCTACCGGCACCTCCCCGACGGTGAGGCGTGCTGAGGGAGCCGCCGCCCGGCCTGCGCCCGCTGAGCCCCGCAGGGCCAGGGCCGGGCCCGGAGCGGAGGGGCGGCGGACCGCGGGCCGCGCCGGGCGCTAGGGGGCGCTCTACAGAGCAGCCCTTCCGGCCCCATCCCCCTTCTCTCTCTGGTGATTGCGTCGCCGCCGGGCCTGTGGCGCATGCGTGCTGGGAGCCGGCTGGCCGGGCGGGGCGGCAGCGGCGAGTGCGGGCCCGGGCCGCGATGGGCGCGGAGGAGTGATCGGCCTGCGGGCGTCCTGCTGCCGCGGACGGGCTGTGCCCGCAGCTCGGCACCCACCGGCGCGCCCGCAGGCAGGGCACGGGGACGGGGCTGGGGGCGGGGCCTGGGCCCGGTGCCGGGAGGGTCGCGGCCTACGGCGCGGCGGGAGTAGCTCTGCCATCACCTGCCCGGCCCGGGGGGAAGAGGAGGCGTTGCGCGGGAGGGCCGGCTCCGGTGCTCCTCCCATCCCCGCCCTCCACCTCGGTTGTGTTCACCCTCTCTCCCCTCCGCAGAGGCCGCCTCCGATCGAGGGAAGCATGTTCAGGCTGATGAGGGATGGCGAGCCGGAGGACCCCATGTTTGCCATGTGAGTCGAACTGGGCACCCGCTGGGGTGGGGGGAAGGAGGCTGCGGCCCCGGGGTGTTGGGGTTGGGGGATGGGGGTGCAGGTGTGCTACCCTCCCGTCCGAGAGGTGGGCACAGGGCCTTCCGGGCGGCTGGAATGCCGCAGCGCAGCAGCTGTGGGATGGCTGCAGGGAAACAAACACGCATGACCCCTGCGAAAGGGGCAGCGCAGGGAGTAACCTGGTTCGTCTTGGTCTGGTTTCTGTAATACTAGAGCATGGTCTGGGAGGAAGGCGTGATTAAATAAAGTAGGCCAAAAGGCACTGCAACTGTCTGAGGGAGAGAGGGCTGGAATACCTGATCCTCTTCTTAGTGGAAGGATTATTGTGCTTTCTTACGCCAAGTAGGATTTCAGTTCAGATAGATAATAAAATCTGCTGTTCCATCCAGTGTTTGTTGCTGTTCTGCTCCGTCATTAATGGATCTGGAGAAGAACGCTAAAGCAGTTGTCAAGTTGTAAGGAACTAAGTTAAGAGAAGACAGCCAGCAGTTTGAAATACGAGGCTTCAAATCTAATGAAGGTCCCAAGAACTCTTCCTGGGATTCCTTTTACTGGCTGTTTTTGTTGCTGTCCACAGTCCAGAAATTGGATGCTATTGATAAATTTTGGCAGTGAAACTAAGTTGGCAGTCTTTGCCAAAGCGGATAAGGAATAGGCTGTAACACAGTAAGAATTTGATTATGTTAAGCATTGCACTACTAGAAATGTAGTGGAACTAATATATGTAGAAAAACAAAGTCTGAGTTTTGCTTGTAAAATTGGTAATAAGCAAGAATTTTATCAGCTGTAAGCACGTTAGCAGGAAAGGAAACCTTGATGCCCCAGTTAGTCACAGAATGACTGTGTATTCTCATTGATGTGGCAGGAATGAGTCTGACTTTTATTATGGAAAGCATTTCCAGTACAGGCAGAAAAGTAATGGTTTGTAGTAGGCACTTTTGTGATCTCAGGAGTATTCTATGCTGCTGAGGTTACTTGCACTCAAGAGGGATGAGTGCAGGCTGTAAGATCCACATGGAAATGCTATGGTATTTCCCAAACTGTGGCCACTGTATTCTGTGACCATTTGTCCTTATTCTCCTTTTTCTCTCCTTGACCTTCCAGCATGTCAATACAGCCTTCAAAGTGAAGGCCGCAAAGGAAACAAAACCAGTTAGGGACCCCAGTTATTTTTCCCATTCCCTCTCAAATCTGCAAAACCTGTACATGGTCTCAATGTCTTGCCAGGTATACACATAACATTGTAGGAAAATAGCAGGTAAAGGTTACCTGGGACAGAAGGAGGTTACACAGTGTCAGGCCATACAGCCCCTTCTCGAGGTTTCAGTCTTGTACTTGAGCATGTTTGTTTGCATGTATGTGGAAGGGTAAGAGGGCAGTATCTAGGGTCACATACTCTCTGGTCCAGTCAGTGTAGTTGTCTCTTTGCAACCAAGAGGGTCTTTGTGCACCTCCCTGCAAAATGAAGAACTGCAGGGTTTGGTTGCGTGACAAATCTGTTAATGTAAAGGGGTTTGATGGCACAAGAGGAAATTCATGTGAAACGATGGTGGTACGTGCAGGTCTGAGAAGTGACTTTCATTTGTTAGAGCGATGAGGTTCTGGAATGGCCTCGGCCGTACTTGGCCCTGAAGTGTTAGTGGGAGCAAAACACCAAACTACTCTGAACAGACATTAGTTAGTGCCCAAGAGGGATTCTGTGGTGCAGTATCTTCTATTTCAAGAAATAAATGGGATCCAGAAGTCCCTTCCAGCACTAAGGATCACCATAAGCAACACTGAGTTCCTGGGGTTCTGGATCGTCAGCTTGGAAAGGAATGTACACTTCCATAATGTGGGGCTTTGTCTTCTGTCATCCCTTCCTCACCATTGTTCTCTCCACCTCTCTGAAAAGGGACCCTTTTGCCATCCACCGGCAGCACATGAACCGCATGCTCTCGGGAAGCTTCGGCTTTGGCCCACTCCTTGGCATCACTGATGGCACCACCCCTGGGGCTCGCCAGCCTGGTCGGAGGATGCAGGTAAAAGAAGTGCTGAGCACAGGACAGGATTTGTTAAACTGCCTTGTTACCTTCTATCTTTCACCCTTACTGGGTTGGGCGCACCCCTTGCCTTTGTATGGATGGTGGGCACAGAACTGATCTCTCTAAAACTGTGGTGCTCTTCTTTTTTTTACTCCACGTTTAATGTATTAAACACAGGTGCATTCTAGATTGAACGGGAGGAGGGGAAGAAGTTGTTTCTCCGGGACATAAATATCTTTTACTTATATTATTTTAGGAGCCTTCTGTCTCGTTTGTTAGAGATGGTACGGTTTGAACTGCTGTGAGTCTGTGGGGCACTTCCTTGATCTGTTCGTTGGACATGATCATTTCTAGTTGTGTTTCTGAGAAGGATGAGGGTGTTCTGAGGAAAATCTGTTGTTTGGCTGTTTCAAAGTCATTCTCTGTTCTGTTTTTCTGTTGTCCTGGCAGGCAGGAGCTGTTTCACCCTTTGGGATGCTCGGCATGGTAAGTTCTCTGTTTTTTTGGGTCACATTAGAGGCTTTCCAAATTAGTGGTTCCATACTGAGATTCATCAGTGCTGTGTGCAGCTGGTGCTAAAATGTACCCATCTGTGAGCAAGACTGTCCAAACTGGTAGTGAGGGTGGGAAGGTGTGAATAGACCAGAATGAGCTCTAGATTTATAGTAAACAGAATACAGAAGAGGGTATTGAACCGGAGGCAGCTGGTCTCACGTGGATCTCTCTGATTGAGTTGCTGTGTGACTTCAGGCCTTTCTCTTGTTTCCCCTCTAATGTTTTAATCTAGTCCATGAGCTGGTTTAGAGAAGAGATTCTAACGCTATTTGTTTCAGGAGACTGTATTTGCACGTTGACCAGAAAAGAGCCCTAAAGCTGTTAATCGCGCAATATTTCATAGGGATTGGGACAGTTAATATCTGAGAAGAGCAGATAGTCTCTTAATAACCTCCTATGTCTAAAAAGAAGCTCTGGATCTGTTTGGAGGTAATGAAGGAACTGTGATGACATGAGGAAGAGACTTGGCCATCAGTAGGCAGAGGCGAGCGTTGAACCTCCTTTGTCAGTGATGGCAGAAGAGGAAGCCTACAGAATACTTCAGGTGAACAGGACTGGAATGAGAATGGCTGTGTGTCTTTGAGGACACCGTGCTTGGGGCACACTGATCTCCGTCATCTACTGAAATAATACAGTGGAAATAGGTTATTCCAGATCCAGCAACTTCAGCTGCCTCGCTCTGCAGGATTGCTTCAGTGAAAGAGGCTGAGCGTCCTGGCATTATTGTAGCTCAGGAAAGGATTAATAAGGATACAAACAGATAGACTTCAAAGGGTAATAGCATTGCATGTGAGTGCTGCTCTGCTGAAAAAGAGAACAAGAGGCTACTGGAGGAAACAAAAAAATCAGCAAGTTGAAAGTAACGTAGTAATTTTGTTTACATATTGCACAAGTAACCTGTGAGACCTGCTGGCCCAGTAGATTGCTGCAGCCTTTAGGTTTACAAGATTAAAAAGTTAGGTGTTTGTAGGGAAAAGGAGAAAACTTGTTACTATGTTAAGAAAAAGTACAACCAGTGGAAACTTCCTTGTGGTTTAGGAGTTGAGGGTGATGAGGTGAAAACATCATTGGGGATGACTGTCCTATGGTTAAGGTTGCTGTTAGTACACATCCTGAGATTTCTGCTCTTAGCTTTGTGGAGTGCCTGGACTCTGCATAAGGAGTCAGGCTTGAACTAAGTGAACAACCCGTGCTGTATCCAGAGATCTGGAGAGCCAGAACACTTGGACAATGCAACCTGAGGGAACAGCAACAGAAAAAAAAATGTTTTTTTTTTCTTCACTACTGAAAGAAAGGGAAAAGAATAAGGTTTTCCTACTTAGGCAGCAGTTTCTTGTCCCTTGCACATAGTTTGTTGTTCTTTCCTCCTGTATAATTCCAAAGTGACTTCATATGTTTTTGTGTGCTCTTCTTCTTTCAACAGGCAGGTGGCTTTATAGATATGTTTGGGATGATGAACGACATGATTGGAAACATGGTAAGAACCCTCCATAAATAAGTTTGTATTGGGAGGAGTACTGAGAATGCTCCTGTCATCCCCTTTAATGTCTCCCATCTTCCTGTGCTGCTTTGGTATGGGCTGTGCTCAAGCTGCCAAGGTGGCAGAGGCTCTAAGCCTTCTGTTGTGACCGGGATTCGGTGGTAGGGAGGTTGTTCCTGAGGTGTACCCTCTGAGTGCAGAGAGATGGCTGAGGAAGGAAGTGTGGGGGTAGACTCTTTTAGTAAGAAACGAGTTAATTTCAAGGTAGATGTGTTCTCCAGAAAGTTGGACCCGTGGGATTTATATTCCTCCTATTGTAATTTCTTCCTACTTTGTTGTATAGGGAGAGAATTAATTGCCATCTCCCCTCTCATTCCTTCGTTATACCATTCCCTATTTCTTTTTTCAGGAGCATATGACAAGTGGTGCTAACTGCCAGACATTCACCTCCTCAACTGTCATCTCGTATTCCAATTTGGGTGATGGGCCCAAGGTCTACCAAGAGACCTCTGAGATGCGTTCAGCACCTGGCGGGGTAAGGAGGAGGCACGAGGCTGCTGGGTTTGCTGTGGGTGGGTAGTCTTCATTTGGTGGCTCAGTGCTGGCCACCCACAGCACTTCTGCTGTGCAGTCAGTCGCAGTTGAGGAATGCGTTGTGACTCACTGAACCATGCTGAGGGCCACTGGGAGGGAATGGGAAGTGCTGGTAGGGGAAATCCATTTTCCCTTCTTCATGATGTTGTGTCTGACATCCTGAGAGAAGTGGCAGTGCAACGTGACTGAAATAATGCCAGCAAGAATCAGTGACGTGTGGGGCTGGGAGAATGAATTAAAAGGGTGATGCTATCCGGGAATCTGCCCTCAGATCCGTGAGACCAGACGGACTGTAAGGGACTCGGACAGCGGCTTGGAACAGATGTCGATTGGACACCACATCAGAGAGCGGGCACACATCATGCAGCGGTCCCGGAATCATCGCACGGGTGACCAGGAGGAGAGGCAGGACTACATCAACATGGACGAAAGTGAGTACTGCCTGTGTGCTCCCCCCAGCAAGCCCAGGTACCGCTTCCCCACCACGTCCTCACCTGAGCTCCACCTTTCCTTACATAGGTGATGCAGCTGCATTTGACGATGAGTGGAGGCGGGAGACATCCCGCTTCCGGGCGCAGCGGGGGCTGGATTACCGGCGGCACGAAGGCGGCAGCGGCCGTCGGGCTGAAGGGACCCGTCTTGCAATCCAGGGCCCTGAGGATTCTCCCTCCAGACAGTCCCGTCGGTATGACTGGTGAACCCAGAGCAGACCTTGTGGGGGGTGCAGTGTGGCCACCCCCAGATCTACCTACACGCTCTTGTAAGTCTTCACAGGTTTTTATCCTCTTCTGCTGCGTGGTTGCTTCTCAGCCATGTGATTATTTATGTTCATGGCACCAGTCTTCGAAATGTCGGTTGGAAATGGGTTTTCCCACTTAATCTAGAGAGCAGTGGAACATGTGAATTTTGAGAAATGACTGTGTTGAATGGGATGGTGGATGCTGTTTAAGTTACTTTGTCATCAGCAAGAAAATGTGGTGTCGTCCTTAACTGGTGATTGAAATGGTATGAAATGATGTAGGATTGCAATCTGTAGAGTGTTTATTCTGCCACTCTATAGAACTTAGAGACCATTTGCTGCCAATCAGGTTTGAAATAGAAGTGCCAGTGTCTGCTCTCCTGTGGTTTGAATAGGGTTCACTAGGATGTGATCAAGTGCTTGAAAAGGGACTCTCTTGGTGTCTAGACATCAGTTTTAAACATGTCTTTATATTCTGTGATGATATTTTATGCTGCTTTCTAATCACCACTTAACTCTTCTCATGCTCTGTTTCCCTTCCTCCCAGGTACAGACAGTGAAACTCTGAAGCCCCTTCAAAGCACCACTCGGACCCTATTCAAATTTAGTATTAACCTCTCTCCCACTTAAAGATTTGAAACAAAGCAACTAATCTTCTGCATAGCTCTTCTTTGCCCCATTTGGGTGCTGCAGTGGGGCGTGGGGAATGTTACCAGTGTGCAAAGAATGCATTCATTGCCCGTTGCCCTTCTGCTCTCCCTCATTTCTGTTCTTTCTGCCAGTAGTGGTGGGCATGAGGAGCTGCCACCTTTCCTCTTCCATCCTTTCCACTCTTCTGTGCTGGGTTGGGCTGGTTCTGAAGTTTGTGTTTAGTCCCCTGTGAAAGAGATAGGAGGGAATTCTGCTAGAACCCCGTGTCAGTCCCCTCACAGGGACAGAGGCTTCGATTCCTCTCCTGCTCCTTTGTGCAGCTCTGGAGAAACGGAAGGATGTGTGCATTAGAGAAGGGAGGAGCAGAACAGAAGCTGGATCAGCCTGTGGCCCCCGATGCCTCTTCAGTCAGCTCCCCCACTTTTTTAATTTGTGAAACTTGTAACTAGATGTTTACTGAATAAAGAAACAAATGTAAAGAATTGTTTGGGTCAGTCTTTACCTTCAGCCAACCTAACGGAGCCTGCTGTGGGATTGAGTAACCTCTTTCATATCCTTGGGACATAACTGAGAAGAAACTTGGTGGTTAATTCTAAGGCTTAATTTTCTTAGAGAAAATAGCCTTATAGCCTTCCCCTAGAGTTACAAAGTGAGATAATGCTCAAGGTGGAAATTGAAGACCCAAGGATCCACTGTTGGCAAAAATACCCTTTAACAGCTGTAGTTGTGCTTGCAATCCAAGGAGATTGGTTGGTCTTTCTTGCTGCCTGGCCATCTGTGCAGCCCAGAATTGGGCCGCTGGGGTTTTTCTATGGCCAGGGAATATTTCTGTTATTTTCTCCTTATTTCTCTGCAGCTGAGGCTGACATTGTTAGGAATGACCTTTTCTTAACTTCAATATTAGCTGAAGTGGGAGGCATTAAGAATACAGGACTAGAGGACATCGCCTGGATTCTTGGGCTGGTTTCCTGCTCCACCACACACCCCTATGGAAACCTTTCTATCAGTTCGTTTGGAACAGAAGGCAGGGTGGGTGGCTTACACTTGGAAGCGCTGTGCTGGAATCTTGCCATATATCCCCATGTTGTACGTATGGGCACTAACAGAGGGACAGAGGACTTGCCCTGGAAAAGGGATGCAGAAACAAGCACCTGAAAGAGCAGAGTTTCCATGTGTTTCACCCTTCAAGGAAGGACAGGACAGAGCTGTAGCTGATGGAGCTTCACTGACAAAAGGAGGGCTTGGGGAAGGTTTAGTGGCAAGCAAGTCATCTTGGGGTTGCCAGACTGAAACATTTTGAAATATAAGTGGATGTATTGTATGGATCAGTCTTTATAATGGTTTTGATCTCACTTTCTCAAAACTGGTCCTGTCCAGCAGTTGTAATATTTGCTGATTAAAACATGGATTGGGCTAACAAAGGCACTAGAGCAACCTAAAGTGAAGAGTAGCATGGGCACAAGGTAACTTCCTGAGCCACACAAGGCTATGTGCTGATTTCAAATAAATAAAGGATTATTAAAACAACCAAAGAGCCAATATAAATTATAGCTCACTGATAGAATTCAAGTAATGGGGGGGGGGGTGGGGAAGGGACCCCAGAATATGAAATTATTTCTAGTAGGATGCTGTTGTGAAACTAATGCTCATTAGTAACTTGACTAATGACCTGAAAGAAGGCATTAAACCAGAGCTGGTGAAGCTTTCAGAGGACCGAAGGAATAATTAAAGTGATAAATGATGGAAGAAGATGAAATGCACAGAGCAGTCCATAACTGTTGGTGTGGTGCTTATTCATAAACAGTATTGCTGGCTGCACTGGAAGCAGCAGGACATGCATCTAGGAAAACAAATATAGTCTGTGATCTTCCAAGATGTTGGACTGTTCTCTGGAGGCTCTGGAGGAAACTTTGGAAAATCCACAGTGAATTAAGGGATTGAGAGATGACCAAGGAAATGAATGCTGCTTGCGTAATTCTTCATCTATGGAGATGGGCCACGCTAGGATGCATTAGCCTGTGTTCAGCAGAAAGGGAGGTGAAGTTTCTCCCCTGTATCACAGCAGTGAACCCATTGTGTGAAATCCGATTATACAACACTAAAAAGGACACCAAAGAATAGAAGGACTCGAGAAGGGAGCAACAAGGATGACTTGAAGCCTGGAAACACTGGCTGGCACTACAAGATAACATGAAATCAAGACTTTGGTGCCTGAGCTCATTCCACATGAGCATGGGCTGGTATTACCTATGTGGGAATGAGGCTTCTGACAGTAGAGGGCTCTTGAACCTAGCAGAAAACCTGCTGCTACCTAATGATGGAGCTGGAAATGAGATGCAGACCTTCACGGGAGGGCGATTAGAGCACATCTGGGTTCTCCAGCTCTCACTACTCCAAACCTAGCTGAGATGCCTCAAAGAGAAGTTCGAGAGCAGACACATAGAGGAATGGGATGAGGTCGTTCCTGACCACTTGAGAAGCCAAGTGACGTGGTTATACCTGTCCCTTCAGGCTTTAACATCTATGAATCACTGGGGAAAGCTGGCACCATGCTAGACTGCAGGGGAGGGTGGGAAGAGGAAGAAGAGACCTGGTGACCTGACTGGGACTTCAAAGCACATGGAAGCACAGAAGAGCTGCAGGAACTGGAGCTCTCTGCAGGCACAATGTTGTTCTGGGGAAACAAACGTGCAGTTCCATGGGGCAGGACTGAAAAATCCCACTGGGAAATGCCAGTCCCATGGCACTGAATCCAGTGCTGAAGAACAACAGGATTTAATGCAGACCTCAATACAGGGTCTAGGTTAAAATCTTGTTTGATTTTACAACTTTTTCCTACCTGTCTACAAAACACTCTAAAATGCTTGGGTTGTTTTTTGTTGTGTTTTTTTTTTTTTTTTAAATCCCTTTCTTAAATGTAACTTTTTATTTTTCCTCCTGGGAATTTTCTTTTTTAAAGACATCAAAAAATGTCTCGGTGAGGAAACTCCACTGAGGTTATTACTAGTTCTGCTATCTCCTCACATCTACCTGGTTTGGCTGCCTGGGTTTAAGAAATCCTGAGGGTGTTTAATACAAACTTAGGGGGGGGCTACAAAGGAAGATAAACAAGGAGGTACAAAGGAAGGGAAATAGAATAGACATTGCCTGCCTCCAACTGCTGGTGCCTTACTGATCCGGGGTAAGGTGGAAGTAGAGGTACCGGCCTCATGGTATCCATCCTTTACTGGTAAGGGAAAAGGAGAACAAAGATTGCAAAAAGTGCATAAGAAAATAAATAAAACCCAGAGACAGTGCCAAATCGGATGTGGGTATTGCACAGGAGGATGGAGGTGGCCTTGTGGGTGTCAGGAAGAGCAAAGGGACTCTCTCAGTTGACTCTGTTAGTCTACTTTGTGCTATTAACGCTAAAGTGAGTAGCACAAAGTAAAAGGGGAAAGGCACACAGGACCCAAGATCAAGACTTTCTCAGCTGTAAACTGAAGCCACTCTGATTGTAAACAGCAGAAGACAAGAAAGACTCAGGGTCACCAGTGGATCATATAATAACTAAGCACCTGCTGAGGCACAGAGGAGCAGACGCACACAGTCCTGGAGGCATTTCTGGTAGCTGTAGATGTGCGTTGCTGTTGCTGTGCAAGATGCTGGTCAGACTTCACCTGTGGAAAAGAGCTGTGCTTAAGAAAGCTTAATTTGAAGTGCAGGTAGGAGCAAGCTTGTAGGATAGCCTGCAAGCTAGGGAGAGCTCACAGTGCATGAGGGGACTGGTTTGGTTAGTTCAGCAAAGTGAAGTCTATACTCAAGGGAAATAAACAGCAGGGAGGAAGAACAGCTTGAGCAAAAGCTGCACTGGCACCGGCACAAGAGAACTCAAAGGGGCTGGGGCTTCACTTATGCCTTGGAACAGGAGGGTGTGAAATTGCTTTTAGCACACACACAGACACACACAGACACACACACACACACACACACACACACACACAATTGCTAGAGTGATTCTGGATGTTCTTGTTACCTGTATGATGGTCACGGCTCCTGAATCCAGCTGATGTTTCAGTATCTATTGAACTCATTGCAACGTGAATACAATTGCACATTGCACAGGGAATTCCTACAAATGGACTCCTTTCCCTGGCAGAGCCTGCCACCAGCAAAGGAGGGAGGCACAAATCCAGACCCATTCCACTCTGCGCTGGCAGGGATGCTCCTGGAAAACTGCAGCAGTCCCAAAGAGAGACACCCAAAGGGTGGGTGGGTGTCTGAGGAACCACGAAAGAAAGCAAGTGGCATTTTCTGAGTATTGCGGCTAAGCAGTGACTGATACTAGGAAAAGGGATGAGGAAAGAAGAGCCCTGCAGATGGAGCAGGGACAGCTGTTGAGAGGATGGCAGGGAGGAAAAGGGGTCATAGAAGGAAAATGAGCAGCTATTCTAGGGCATAATCAGGAGACAAGAAGGATGTCAGTGATCTCAGCGATGCGTTTGCAGCTGCTGACATGGACCGTGGGATTCTTCTGACTACCCTACAGAGCCAGGACCTCATCCCAGCAGGGCTGGTCCAGCCGTGGCAAGGGACAGGCACAACCCTCAGCAGCTGCTGTTGGCAGGGAGCCCTTGAGAGAAGGCATGGCCCCACGGGAAGCAGAGCAGGGCACACATCCGTCTGTGTTCATTCATGCAACAGAGCAGACTGCCAGGTACCCGCCTTCCCCAGCAAACCTTCAGAGGGGAGGTGAGCCGATGCCTTTCCGTGTGAAGCCCTGGGGGACCACACTGCCACATGGACATCCCACAGAAGGGGAGCACGGCATCACCGTGACATCTGCAGCACCCCAGCACGCACTCCTCAGCTGGCACTGGGGACCTGCGGGAGGATGCAGGCAGTGGGTATGTGTCCTGCTGCTGGGCAGAGGGAGGGCTGCCATCACCCCAGACCAGCCTGGGGAAACCTCTGTCATGAGACACCCTCCTTCCCCAGCCAGCAGGGCCCAGCACAAAGGAGCCCTGGTAACATTTGACAGAGACTCTGGTACACACCAGCCCGTCCAGTCATCAAACACCAAACCCTCCCATGTGTCTCCTCTGGGGAGCAGGGGCAAGGGCAGCCTCAGCAACCCCAGTAACCAACACGCTGGCTCTCTGAGGGGAGCCTTGCTGAGGGCCGTTAAGCACAAAGCCCACCTCTCCCTCCAAAGGTCCCTCAGCACAAAGCACTGGAGGATGGGGAGACCTTGGGACCAGGGTGCTTGCCTGCTGGGTACGCTTCCCCCACTCACCAAGTAGAGCTGGGCACCGCAGCAGTGCATGGTGCCTGACACCCCCACCACAGCAGAAACTATGCCCCAGTAATGCAGTAAGAAGAAATTACCCTCATTACCCCAGCTAAGAATCCGTGGGTACCTCTTGGCACCGGATGGCCAGAGGCTGGCAAAAGTCAGACACCAATGATGAACCCATTCAGGTTGTGTCCTGCTTCCTCCCTGTCCTCAATCCAGGTGTGCAAGCCAAATATCCAAAGAGGATGTTGCAATGAATCACTGCACAAGTCATGACACTTTCCATGCTAGGGCTGGCAGGCCTCCTGCTCTTCAAGCTGGGACCAACATTTCTCCATACCTTTTCTTCTGCAATCCCCTAAACCTCATTCCTTGGCTTAGGTTGTCTTGTGTCCAGGTGTTTCTATTCTGCTCTACTCAGGCTCTGCTTATCAGCCTTTTCTTTAGGATAAAACAGGGTTAAAACACAAAGATGTTTAAAATTAAAATGCAAACTAATAATAATAATGATGCTCAGTACTCAGCTCTCTCTTGCCATCTTCAAAGTGATTTATAAATGTTAACTAATGAATTAATCTTCACATCTCTGACTGAAATTCAGCATTACAGCTGAAGTGAGCAGGAAAACAAACTGTGGTTTTCAGATGAAGGGCAAAGGGAAACCTGTGCTCCTGCCCTCTGTTTGCCATCTGACAAAGCAATCTGCAGCAGTAGTTTCATTCTGCACTGCACACCTCTCTTTTATTTTTCAACCATACCAAAGGTCTGAAGGCATCTGATGTGCTACCTCCTGCTGCTTGCTTTTTTTTTTTTTTCAATGGAGGTCTTAAAAGGTGTTCCCTTTGAAAAGTGAGCAAAATGGGAGAGCTGTGCAGATGCCCCTCAGTCAAGTACGTTTGATCCCAAACTCTTCTGAAATCCACAACACAACCGCCTTGAGAGGGGCGAATAAGAAGATGGGAAGGGGGAGCAAGGCCAACGGCAGCACGTGGCAAATGCCACTACTGGAGAGTGGAGCTGAACCTCGGAGAGGAGCGCAAGCCAGATGCTGCAAAATGAGGTTATGGCAGATGGATGCAGCAGATTCGTGCTGACTGTGGTTTAGCCGTGAAGAGCCTGGGGCTTCAGCACAGCCTAGGGCTGGTGTGGTGAGTCCCTGCAGGACCCCGTGTTGGTCCACACCGATTGCTCATGGGGTTTTGTACTCAGTGTGTGTACAGAGCTCAGGTACTGCTCCGCCTTCCCATGCACTGTGCAGGGCACTCACACAGCTGGCATGGAAATCTCAGTGCTGGCTCAGGGATGCTTCCAACTCTACTCCCAGCATTTGCAGCCCAGATTTAAACTGTGAATTCAGGGTATTTAAAAAGACCCTTCGTGCCCGATAGCCACAGTGCAATTAAAGAGAGGGAAGCCCAACAGGTCAGAGGAGAGCCACGGTGCTTGGGACAAAGAGCTGTTGTGGCTGTTCTTATTCAGCAACAGGACTCTTATGGGGCACAGACATCCTTCTCCGTTAATAGTAACTTCAACTCCCTGGTCCCTGTTATAGCCACCATTCCAGCCCAGCTCCCACTGGACCACAGCTGGTGGTTAGGACACATACTTTGTCCAGCTCCTTGGCTCCATCCCAAGCAGATTCTCCTCACTCCTTCATATCACACCTCAACAGCTTTGCAAGCAGCTCCTCTTTCAACGGGCATGACGTGCCAGACATTTGGCAGGTGCTTGGGGCTTGCCAGGTACCACCTCTTCTGCTGGCACTTGCCTTCCAAGGGAGTGCTAGAATCTGATGTGCATGGACCTTATTGCTTCTCACAATCACAAACACAGCAAGCACAGTGACTTTCTTCACTGAGAGAAACAGATGAAGGTGATGTGGTGCAGAGGGAGGAAGTCTCAATGTAATTTAAACAAAAGCTGGAAGTGTTGTCACAATCCCTTCCCTGCAACTTACGTACAACAGGACTCATCGAGTAGACTCTATTGCTGCCAATCAGTCAGACCGCTCTAGAAGGGTGTCCTGGGTTCAGCAGTAGCAGTCGTTTTTCTCCTCCTTGGTAGCTGGTGCAGTGCTGTGTTTTGACTTTCGGCCTGGGAACAGAACTGATAACAAGGATGTTTTGGTTTGGCCAAGGACTTTGTGAGCCTCATGCTCTGCCAGGGAAGAGGGGAAGCCGGGAGGAAGCAGAGGCAGGACACCTGACCCAAACTGACCAAAGAGGTATTCCATACCACAGCACATCATGCCCAGGATGTAACTGAGAGTTACCTGAAAGGGCTGGTAGACTGCAGGGTTGGAGGAGGTATCAGTCACTGCTTGGTCGGGCTGGGGGGGGTGAGTTATTGGTTGGCTGGTGCTGAGGTGTTGTGTTCTCTTCCCTTGTTATTTCCTTCATCATTGGTGGTAGCAGCAGTGATTTGTGTTATACCTTAGTTACTAAACCGTTCTTATCTCAACCAGTGGGAGTTGCATTCTTTTCGATCCTCCTCTCCATCCCTCCAGGAGTAGGGGGAGGGAAAAAAAGGGGGGAGTGAGTGAACGAATTACCTGACTGGGTTCAAACCACGACAAAGGGTTAAGACAGCCCTGGCTCAGTTGCCCCCTCATGTGCTCCTGCAGCCAGATTTGCACCTCTCCGCTGTACAGCTTTATGCTAGACCTCTCCCAATTGGCACTTCTCTGCAGAGGACTACAGCTAAAGCCTCAAACAGGTGAGTTGCTGTAGCTCTTAGAGACCTCAGCCAATAAGAGCAGCTACCCTGGGACAGCTTGGTATAGCCCTGCCCAGCAGAGCCAGCTGGTGTGTCCTGCCTTGTGACTACACACACAGAAGGAAGCTGCTTCAAACCTGGATGAATTCATGGGTTCAGGTGACAGGGCTTCCCACCCAGCATCAGAGCTGTGACAGCAGCCTGGAATTAGTAAACAGCAATATTGCACAAATCAGCACTTGGGGGCGGTCGATATTGCGATGGCATCACACCCGGCTACCGCTGCAACAAGCACCATCTCACCCGCCTCCCCACAGCCTGAGCAAGGCTCCTACTGACACTGCCTCATCTCCAGCTCTCACCTGCCTGCACTGAGAGCTGACCCAGGGGGAAAACTCAGCCAGACCAGTGAAATACAGAGTCAGGGAATCCATTTTAGCATTGGCACAAGGAAAGAGGCGGACCCAAGCAGGGGTGGGAGGCACAGTGGCAATTCACACCAGTGTACACCCTCACTGACCAGCAGTCTGACCCTTGTGTCTGACGCAGCTTCAAGCCAGGCTCAAGGATGTAGCCTCTGGATAACCTGCTGGGTTTCCTGGGCATCTCCCAGGAGCCACTTTCATTACAACTTGTTTCAGCCAGGCTCCAGCATTGCCCAAAAGCAATCAACACCCAAACATCAATACTATGCAACCTCAGCCAGATGGCATGGACTCTGGTAGCTTTAACTCTACTGGCCAAGTCCCCACGTCACTTTTCATTTTCCCCTCAGTCTCAGCACTGTCCTCTGGGACTACCTGAAAAGCTGCATGTTCTTCTGACCATTCCTGGTGCAAATCAATCACCCAACTCTTTAAATAAAATTTATGATTCATTCCTGATTTATGGACTCTCATCCCAGCACAGCTACCCTGGCATTGCCCTTGGAAAAGGAAGTGAATGTTTTCAGGATATATCAACCAGAAACAGGACAGAGGCTTTCAATATCATGACTTAATTTTGGAACATCCAGAATCAGTATACAAGACAAAGAGACACCACTACAGGAGCAGAAGTTTGTACAGATTATGTCCATAGAGCTATATTTTTATTGTTTTATATATATTTATCATATATTTATGTATTTTTAAAAGAATCCCTTCAAAACCTACCCTCCCACCCAGCAAAACAAAGATTAAACAATCAAAGATGGCAGCTGCATCCTGGAGCAAAGTATCCCAGGGGTCTCAGAGCCAAAATGATTGCTGAGCACCAGTACACTCTTTCCAAGCTTCTGTGATGCCCTGTGGGTGCAACGGTGACTGACAGGGTTTTATGGCTCTTTAAATTGACCTGTCAGAAGACAGGGAGAGAGAAAGAGAGAAACACATGGCCGAGGCGATGGGGGCTGGAGTGGTAGGGGAAACAGCAACACAAACAACTGGAAGCTTTGAATGTGAAATGCTGTGATGAAAAGGAGAGGTATGCTGCCTGGAAAGCCAGTAAAGAAGATAGGAAAGAGAACAAACATGCAGGAGAATTAGGTGGCAAGATGTATCTCAGAGAAGAGCTCAGAAGCATCACGCTTGGGACCTTTGTTACCCCTCCATCCCCCATCTCTCTTCCTCTCACCCTCCCAGTTGTGAAGGGAGATCCAACTAGTTTGATTTAGACCAAATCTTTGCGCTGCCCCGCAGCCTGTGGAGAGAGGAAAGAAAAACAATCAGGATGGACACTCAGGCTGATCTCCAACTTCCTTTTCTAAATGCACACAAAGGGCAAAAGGAGAACACAAGGAAGGCTTATGAACTCTGCTTCAGATCAAGAACTACATAGATTTCCCCTCAACTGAGAAGGAGAAAAGATCAGCTGGGACTACACCTCTGACCATCACTTGTCCAGAGAGCAGACGCCTGCAGTCAGAAGCCTCACTGCTCTGAAACAGGGCTCCCCTCAGCTCACCTCCTGAGCACATACACACGCAGAGTGGCTCTGTTTATCTGCCCCCACTCCTCACCCTTTGGCTTTCGAAGTCTTCTTGCTGGCCTGGCGCTGGTTGGTGCCAGGGGCCGGCTCCCTGAGCTCTGTTAGGTGCTGTTCTGGGTCCTGGGATGTGGCTGCTGCAGCAGCGGCTGTTGTCACTTTAATGGTCTTCTTCAGGTTTGCCACCTGCAGCAATAGAGAAGCAAGAACCAAGGAATTTCCCAAGGTATTTAGTTTGTTTTGTTGTTGTGATTTTTTTGTTGGGAAGTAGCTGGGGGTGAGGGAAGAGGACGGTTGGGTTGGTTTGTTTGGGTTTTTTTAAGCCAAGTTCTGGAGTTCCGAGCTGCAAGCTCAGGTCAAACAAAAGAGCTAACAGCTGCCCAGACCCCTGCACTGCAGAGGAATGTTACACCAATTCAGGACTCTTACTCAGGCATGGTGCCCCAGGCTGGTCTGGCCTAGGGAAAAGGTAATGCCTTACTTGAGCAAAGCCTGTAACAACCACAGGGTACTGGTTCCAGTTATTTTAAAGCGAGGGGCACTGGCTGCTCCCTCCTCATCCCACTCACCTCACTCTCTATCTGCTGCTTCAGTGCCAGCTGCTGCTCTTTATGCTGGTTGGCCCGGCTAACCTGCTCCTCAATGCCCGACAAGACAACCTCACAGCCCTGGCACCTGCAGAGAAGATGTGGAACTGAAAAGGCCACGTAATTTACAGGGCATAGAAAGAGACGTGAAAGATGGCAGCTTTCAACTCTAGAGGCCAAAAAGACTAGAAGGTGTCAGCTACACCACTCAGGGAGGACACGGGAGCAAGAGCCCAATCTCATAATGTGTGTAGTGACATTACTACCTGGGAGGGGGAGAGAGAACAGGGCGACACTAGCTTAGGAAATGCAGGCTCAGAAAGCCTCCTGCCAGCAGCCAGGACTGTGCAAAGGTTGCTGCAGTCTCATCACCCCTCTAGCCACAAACAGAGGAATCTGGAAAATTACTTTTGGAAAATTACTTTCCATTAGTATGGGAAAGGCAACCAAGTAGGCCACTTACAACAGTACCCCCCAGCAACACACAGAGGACCCGGGGAAGCCACCGGCCACTCCTGCAACCATTTTTGGGTGTTAGTATTGGGGGCTTCCTCCTCACCACTCCTGCAATGTGCGGGTGATGGTGCTTAGCTCCTCCCTCCGGATGTCCCTCCCAATGCTGTAATCCACCTCCAGGCGCTGGTTCCGCTGATCCAAGCTCCCTCGCAGCACATCTGCATACACGGCCTCGATCACAAGGTCCTCCAGTTGCCGGACGTTCTTCAGCTGTAACTGCTCCAGCAGCACCGAGTAGGGGATGCACTGTGGAAACACGGTGGTAACTAGCATGAGGTCATCCAGTGGAAGGGGAAACTGGGGAAAAATAGGGCCACTACCTTGATCTTGGCAGCCAGAGTGACGACTGACAGGTGCCTTAGTTTGTTCTTCTGAGCCTCTGTCAAGGGAGGGAGGTTTGCTGCTTCAGCTATTGGCAGGGGAAAGAACAGGGTATAAGAATTTATGCCTCTTTATCCATTTCCCAGTCCTTCACAGAAGGATCTGCACCATACCTGTTTCTTAAGGCATATGCACACCAATCCCCCAAGTGATGCTTCATCTTGCCAAACCATCCCCATTAATTCTCTGCTCAAAAGACCTTTTCCGAGCAGCCTTCCTCCCCTCAGCCTCAAGACATCCTCTCTACCTGTCCTGTGCCTTATTTATGTGGGTCTGCACATCCCAGAGGATCCCCGAGTCTTTCCCCTCAAAAACGCCTTTGTCAAGACGTTCTTCGAAGCTCCGCACTCCGCTGGCAAACGCCAGCATTAATTACTGCCAGTGCTATTAATTACTACCCCAGTGGTCTGCAGCCCAAGCCGCGGCCAGGCGTGTGCCGTAGCGCTGGAGGCACGGCCCTGGCCGCAGAGGAGGCAGGCTGAGCGAGAGCCTACAAGGCCCCGTGGCTCTGGCACGGGTTCCGCACCGAAGGACCACCCCCCCCCCAGGCCGGGGTGAATCGCGCTGTGCCCCCGCCGCCGCGGGGCCGGGCCGGGCCTCACCCAGGTAGTCCGCGTAGGTGCCGTAGGCGAAGATGGTCAGGAGGCGGAAGACGGGGGAGAACTCGCTGTCGGCCAACTGCGGGGACACACGGTCAGGCTCCGCCGCGCTCCGGGCCGGGCCGCGCGCAGGGCCCGGCGGGCCTGCCGCCCGGTGCGGGCCGCGCCGCGCCATGGGGCCTGCCCGGTCTCACCTCCCGGACGGCGGGCATGTCCAGCAGCTCCCCGAAAACGTAGATGCCCGGCGCCTCCAGCACCTGGTGGATGAGGCTGGCGAGGGCGGCGCCGCGGGCCGCCTTGGCCAACAGGAGGAACTGCTCCTGGCTCTGCCCCGTCACCTTCCCCTCGGCCGCCATAGCGCTGTCGCCGCCCCCCGCGGGGCTCGGGCCTCGCCGCGGTCGCCCTCACGCAGGCCTCAGCCCCCGCCCCGCCACTGCTGCTCTGTGGCACCGCAAGCGCAGAGCGGCCGCTTCCGGGTGCTAACGCTGCCCGGCCCCGCCTCCGACTGGCAGAGACAGCGGCAGGACCCGCCTCCGCTGCTTCCCCATTGGCAGCCCAGAAGGACGAGTGGCGTGGTGGGCCCGGCGCTAGGACGCCCCCTTCCGGCCGGGGTGTGCGCCGCCGGCTGGAGCGGTGTGCTGCAGCCGCGTGTGCCAGCCCCGCGTTTGTGAGTCTGTCCGCAGGTGTTGGTGAATATCTGCTCTTTATCTGTCCTGTGTCAACATAACCGGTGAGGAAAGAGACACACTAATGCATGGCACCATCTTTTGTCTGTTTCACTGGCACCACACCAGAATGAAGAGGTGCACCAAATACCTTGTGTGTGTGCCTACACGGGCTTTGCTCTGCTTTCACACGGTTCAGATCTCGCTATTTTGGGCAGTGTTTTGGGGATATGTAAATGTAAAAGATCTTATGCTGCAAAGCACCGTACTTGGGTATTTAAACGATGCATTTCGTCAATCCCCGCATGCATCCCCGCCTCTACAGCATTCATTCTTATGGAAAAATTGCTTTACTACCTGCTGAATCATTAACCATCGCACTTGTCAAGAAATTCATCCCTGGTGCAGGCAGGGCATGGCCATAAAAAGATAGTTTAAACACTTCACAAGGATAGAAATGTTTATGGTGTATTTTAAGTATCTCTTCGTGGGCAAATGACTTAGTGTAATGCGATCAAAGGCATCACCAAGGGCACGCTTCCTTCTGCTACGTGAAAGAGCTGTTTTTAGAATGATGGGACTAAAAAGTGGGGGTCATTTTGGGAAATAAAAACCCCTTCCTAGTTTTCCTTGTCTTGTGTAAATCATGCGGTAGGTGGAACTGAGTTGTGAGTGGGACTGGGAGGAGCGCAGTCACAAACACTCGTTTTGATATGCAGTATTTAAACTGTTTGGCCAAGAGTTTCCAATCCAGCCCCAACCTCATGGCTTGCTCCTTTATAAATGAGCATTGCTTTTCCATGAAAGCAGAGGAGGCAACACACTGAGGGGAGCCCATACCATGCACAGGCAACATGTTTTGAGCATGTTAAAATCCTAGTGCTGCCAGGACAAGTTTGCACTCTTGCCCATGATTGTCAGCAAGAGAATCGGTCTTCAGCTTGATCAGTTTAGCATGTAATTAAAGGCAGTTGACTTGAGCTTTGCCAGACTTCTGTAAGCGTAACATCTTGAAATAAGCATAACATCTTGAAATATTCATCTGGGTAAAGTCTAAGTTTGTTAAGGTTTTACTTGCCAGTATCAACAACTCTCTTCTTGCTGCTTGCTTTGACTCTAGCTCTTCTCACACAGCTGCTGTGGCTGAGTTGTGGAGAAGGCTCCTTTGGGGGTACGGTACAATTTTAGAGCTAGAAAATAGAACCCATGGCTGCCTTGGGGAGTTAGGCCATTGTGTCTCCCAATGAGAGGTTAATCCAAGTTCATTTGAACAGCCATATGTATTGTCCTTGCCCCTCTTCAGGGTCCCTTCAGTCCCTGAGGCTCCTTCAATGCTTGGTCTCCACACTGAGGCTGCTGACAGGAGGGAGCAGTGTGGACAGCGATGGAAAACTGAACTTCTAGTGTTAATGGTCATGCCACAACAATTAGGCAGATGTCCCTCAAAACTAATTCCAGGCAGAAGGAGAAAAATGGCTCTGAGTGCCTGGGCCGGGGAGGCAAACAGGGGAAGGCACCCATACCCTCAGCCCTCGTCCGATAGAGCACGTTTTCATTTACATCCTCTGATGCCCCCTTAGCTTTGGGATGTTTCAGTCTCATTTGCCTCCAAAATCTAGAGCTGAGCAAAAAGGCTTCCCTGGTCAGCTTTTGTATTATCTCTTGTAGAAAAGTGCCCAAACCCACTGGTTCAGGGCACTGTCAGAAGCTGTCTGGCCTTGGGTCCTCACTGAATGAGTTGGTAAGGACCATTGCAGTTGGTGGGGTAAACGTCTCTGAGACACTTTTTACCTAAGAGACACGTCTTCAGGACATGCTGAAGGTCATGGTGGCCAGGGGAGCAGGGAAAGGCTGTCAGTCCCTGTTCTCGGAGGTAGCAAGGTCTGGGATTCTCCATGCAGCAGGATTAGGGGAGAAGCAGGGTTTGTAAGGTTGGGTCAGAGCTGTGGAGGCAGATTACAGGGCAGTATTAACAAGAGGACTACCTCCTTTCTACTTCCCTTCTCTGTTTCTGTATTTAGGTCTGATTCACTGTAGCCTTACACCTGCTGTATTCACACCAGCTCAGAGTGCATTCAAATCGGGTTCAGATGTAACCCTCCTGATTTGTAGTGGCTTATTACTCTCTTCCCCACCCCCTCACCAGCTCCTTCCATCTCAGTTTTATCTCCCTATTGATCTGTTTCCCTCACACTCTCTGACACACTTGCTGCTTTTCATTATTAGGCAGATAAAGCCAAGCAGCCCCAGCATCCTAGCTCCATGATGCTCTCTCTGTCCCCCTTCTCCACTCCTACCCCTAGGTCCTGTGTGCTGGGTCCCCACGTTTTTGTCCGCTCTCTTTGTCCTGCATAGAGCTGAAACAAGGGCAAAGACCAGGAAGTCCTTTGAATGCATCAGATCCTGAGCTTTCCAAACAAGAAGGTCATCTTCTTCCCAAAATACGCAACTCCTCTGCGATCCCTCTAACTTAGCAAAGTCTATGCTTCATTTCCTAGATCAGGGTGCTGGGGTTGAGTTTAAATTCCAGACTCCTGAAGCCGTTAACTCCCATGCTTTCACTTTGTTCACAAAGCAAATGCCTATCTTTATGGTCACAGGGGAACTGTGAAAGTGGTTTTCATGTAACCTAAAGAGTTGAAAGTAGGAGGCGAAGAGTGCAGATGAAAGCAAGTCTTTACATTTCATAATCTTAAGATAAATCTTGTGGCACAGGGAGGCTCTGCATGGTTATTTCTGAATGCTTGGGATTTCTAATCCTCACTGTAACCACCCCTAGCACCATCCCTCTCTTCTGATCTCTTTCTGATCTTTCCAGAAAGAAACCTCCATTCTCTTCATTCTATAGATCCACCTTCTTTCCTACGTGCTCACTGTCCCACTTTAAAGCCTGTAGAGCTGTATTGGCTCATTCTAGGCTGTTTCTCTCCTCACCACCGCAGAATCCAAATAACTTGTCAAAACACTGGTGGTATTTTTTCCCCAGTCCTTCTCTAAACATAGCGAGGGTCACATCTTCTGAGATGATTTTTCACAACTGTATGTAACACAGACTCCAAGACAAAACCAAAAGACAAAGGAGGCTGGGGTGCACTCAGATACCAACATGGTCCAGAAGGCTTTCAACCCTGTAACTCGTACTGGGCTAATGCACAGTCATGATACCTGTTCTTAGTTACACCTAAAGGCAGCCTGGTATCAGGTGCTTACAGAGGACTTTAAAGAGAGGGTAACTGAGGGGTAACTCTTCCTTCCTCCTGAGGGTTCTTAACTCTCACAGCCCAATGGATTTTGTGGACAAGCAGCTCTCTTCCAGACAGGCCTCCAGTTGTGAGTCAAAGACTCCAGAAGAGAGGATCTTGCACTTCACTTGGTAGTTTGTTTCTGTGATTAATCACTCTCCGGTGGCTGGCTCCTGTTATTCTCTGCCAGAATACCTGGTAGACTTTTCCCCAGGAAGGAAGCGATACTGCAAGCAAGTCATGTCTCGTTCTGCTTTTTGATACATTAAACAGGTTGACCTCTTTAAATTGCTGAGATCTCCAGCCTTCAGGTCACCTTTGATTCAAAGTTATTTTTAAAATATGGAGCGTGAAGCCAGGTACCGTTTTCCAGCGTGGGACTTACCCAGACACAGAGAGAGGTTTAATCATCTCCTTCTGTCTTTGCATGGCCAGAGATCACTTCAGACCCAGTGGTACAGCCTGGCCCACTGACCTCATGTCGGGTTTTCTGCCTGTTAGGATCTCTCAGTCCTTTCCAGATCACCTCTTTTCAGGATTGGAAGTTTTTCTCTGTAGATACGGACACTTTTCCCTGTCTATGGCTGTGCAATTTGCTCTCAGCTATCTTCTAGAAGTTTTATGGGAATGACAGCCTTACTGAACGTGGGAGGTCATTCTGTGCTGGTCCCATCCTCATTATTTTTAACACTCTAACAATATTTGTGACCTCAGTAAATTGTGTCAGAATGAACTGTATCTGCTCACCAAGCACTGAATAAAATGGTGAGTCATACCTGACCAAGGACTCCTTCCTGGGCATCCATGTAAGAAACACTGCCACCCAACAGTGGGCTTCCAGGGATGACCTCCTTTGTGTTTGCAGGTCGTTAAATGGAGGCAAGCAGCTCACTTAACCTCCTGCTCTGTTAATATTGCATAATGCTATTTTTTTTTCTCATGGTATGCCTTGGGATATTAATGCTTCCAGAAGCCTGGATAGATCTAAGCCGTCACCTTTTCCAAACAAACCTCTAGTCACATCAAAGACTGGCAAGAACAAAACAAGTTTATGCAGCAAGATCAGTTTCCTCCAAATCAGGCTGATTGGCATTAACTGGAGAATTTCATATTGGCTTTTTGTTGCTTTGCTGAGAAACTTTCAGGTCTTCTGTTTGCTCTTTACAAATATTGGCAGGGCACAGCTCTCTTCCAGCCTTCTGGGATGTCTCTGATATTCCAGAGCTTATTAACCAGTTGTTTGGTGAGCAACAGGGCTGAGGAAACCGGGTTCTCTATGGATTTGTTTCCCGTATGTTCTATACTTCTGTATGTTCTTCCATGTGTTCTATACTCTATACAACCACACAGGTTGCCCTGCTGTTTGCAGGAAACAACACTAAAAACAGCAGCAGTGTTCTTGTTGACCTCAGAACACTTGGGTGTAAATGATCTGTACATGATGACAGAAATAACAGCCTCATCTCCTTCCATGGTATGGATGGGCAGGGAGGTACTTCATTTTCCACACAAGACATGCACTGGTCCTGGTCCAAGTCCTGGCCAAACAGAGATCATTTTTACATTTCCATCTTCTTTCCATCACCACATCACCCTCCCTTGAACACCTTCAGAGTACTACTTTATCCTTGGCATACTCTTGTATCCTCTTTCCACAGCTACCCCATGTGTCCTCCTTCAGCCCATCTGATTCCATCCCTCCCCTCAAATGTCCCTGTAATTTTATGTTAGCTTTCTTTTGAGCCCACCCCATCCAGAGCACTTCAAGGGGCCACTAAACCTATGCTTGCCCTAACCTGTGCTCCAAACCAAAAAAGCCATTCCCCTTATATCACATAAGAGTGATATGAGTGACATTAGCCCCTATGCTTGCTGTTCCTATCACCTCGATGGCTTTCCTGACTCCCCAACCCCATCCCTCAGAGTTTTCTTGGCCCCTACGACACCCTCCTCCTTGTTCTTTCTCATATCTCTGCCTCCTTTTGCTTCCTTCTGTAGTTCTGCTCTTCAGGGGGATTTTCAGTGTTTGCGTCATTTGGATTTTCACCCTTTAACTGACCTTTCCTTGCCTGAATTTTCTCGTCTATTTTGTGCTTCCCAATTATACTAAACACATTTGTCAGGATTTGAAAAGGTCAGAAAGAGCCTGTGTGGCTGATGTAGAGCCCCTTCCAGAGCTTTCTACCCTCTGCTGCTCCCAGGTGAGAAAGCAGGAGGAGAAGCGCAGGGCTCATGACGCACTGCTGCGTCCCTGGCCATGTCTATATAGGTGGTTTCTTGGGATGAGTGTGCGAGGGCTCACTGAGCAAGCTTGGCACAGGTCACTGGTACAACTCCTGGGAGGGCTAGAGATGAAAAGGCTGGAGAATGCAACAGAAGCCTGGATAATCTCTGACATAAAGCCCCATGTATGTGAAGGGGACAAAAGCCGGGGGGCTCAGCCGCGTGCACGCCTGTTGACACACAATGGCGCTGCGGCTCACAAAAACCCTGACTGTGACATCTCTTCTGTCAGTGCCGTTGTCTCACACCCTGACCTCCCAGTGACCATAAGCCTTAACACAACCTTAACCCTGTGCCGAGATGTCCAAACACACAGCATTACTCCCAAACGTGGTGAAAACCTGTTGATTCTCCCAAACACGCTCACAGAAACACGCGCAAGACTCAACTGTTCCAAAGGAACATTCATTAGCACAGGAGCTCGTGGGAGACCTGATGAAGAACAATGGACTCAGCCCCCTCAGGTGCCTGTCCAAAGTTGGTACAATATGTTCTGGGCATCCTGCTGTGCTCAGGTTTGGTACTGTGTGTCTATTTGTCATCTGTGCCCATTCCTGACACAATGGCAGGTTGCTTTACAGCTCAGCACTGTCTCTACCATTCCTCTCTTTTTTCTCAGGGTCAGTCACAGTCTTTCCTCCTTGCTTTATGATGAAAAGTTTGATTGTTTCTGAGGATCTGAGGAAATTACTTTCTTGCTTCCTCATATTTCAGACCCTGGAGTGGAAACTGTCTTTCTGTCGTTGACTTGCTTCTCTCACCCATTGGTTGCTCAGCTGCTCCCATCTGATTTGGACTGTGCTTGCTGTTTGGTACTTGATGGTGGGATGAGATCTTCCCTGTGAGACATCCAGCCCCTCAAAGGCACATCTGCTTCTGTCTTCAATTTCGCTGTCACATCCCTACCATTTCCAGACGCATCCCATCAATCCCCGGCAGAAACACACTTGGGGACACGTTCAGACGACCTGGGTGATCCCTCAGCGGGGACACCCACCTTGAGGGGACACCCTCCCCCTCCCCCCCCTTGCTCCCACAGCACCCCTCTGTCCCACCCAGCTCACTCGTGGGCAGCTCGGCTCTGTCCCTGAGGATCGACCGAAATCCGCCGCCCGCCCTCCCGCCCGGGCTGCGCCCTGCCGGGGGCATTCGCCTGCCGCACCCCCTACCCCATGCCCGGTACCGCGGCTCGCAGGGGGGCTGGGGCCCCGAAGCTCGGGGATGGGGGATGCGGGATGAGGGGAGGGGGGGCGGGACCGGCGCGGCGGCGGCGAGGGGCGGCCGGAGGGGTGGCATCTCCCCGAGGGGACTGCTGCGGGGCGGTGGCGGGGGTGAGCCCGGGGGGCGGCCCGGGGGAGGGGGATCCCAAGGGGCCTCCGCCCCCAAGGACGGACCCGTCCGGGGGTGGCATTCGGCGGAGCGAGCTGGAGCGGCTGGTCCCTTGGAGACACCTCTCTCCATGGCAACCTAATCGCTTCCTGTGAAGATCCCGAAATAACCGACGAGACGGGAGAGGAGCGGAGCCGAGCGGAGCCGAGCCGAGCGGAGCGGACAGCGGCGGCGGGCGGCGGGGGGCAGGTCCGGCGGGAGCGGGGCTGCGGGAGGGCAGGGAGCGGGAGGAGCCTTCGCCGCCGGCCGCCGGGGCGGGGGGCTCCAGAGCCGGGGGGGACGCGGTGCCCCAGCCTGGCCGCTGCCCTCGCCCGGCTCCCCCCGGCCGCCCCTCCGGCTGCAGCGCGGCCACGGTGCCGGACGCGCCCGTGCCAGCAGCCATGGGGTTAACGGGAGGCAGCGAGCGAGAGAGACAGAGACAGAGAGAGAGAAAGAGGGGCTGGACCAGTCCTCGGCAGCTGTTTATTTCAAGGCATCTCTCGCTCCCTCTCCCTCAGCCAGGGCTCAGCCTCACCAAACCTTCCTCCTCCTCCTCTCCTTCCTTCGTCCTGGCCATGAGAGGCACCGGCAGCAGCAGCTGTGCTCCCACAGCCCCCTGCTCCGCCACCCCGGCTGCGCCCCAGTCGTCTGCCCGCAAGGTAAGTTCATCCTCTCAGACCGGGCTTGGGGAGCGGGGTGCGGATGGGACTGCAGGGGCAGGAAGGGATGCGTGCCCGTCTCCAAGTCATCTCTCCCCGTCTCCTTCCCTGTGTCCTTTCTCCCCCGTTATCTTGTCCCTCTCCCCATCTAGGTGCTGTGTCTCTTTCTAGCCGCTGTCTCCTCTCCTCCCCAGTCCCCCGCTCTTTCAGTCTGGGGCAGGGGATGCCCGAGGGGCTGGGAGGGAGGGGACACAGCCGAGGCATCGCTGCCTCTTGCCCTCCAGCTCTGGGCTCCATCACAGACCTGTTGTGCTGGAGCACTGGAGCCTGCGCTGAGGAAGGCGACTTCAGCCAAATTGGCGCAGCTGGAGAAAGGAAACGGAGGGGTCAATCCCTCCTCCTGCCTGGCCAAGGGTGCAACATGCAAGAGAGAGCAATTCAGACGTGGAGACTCAGCATTTGAAGCACTCGGATGCCCGGGAACAGTAGGAAACTGGGAGGCAGAAGATTGGCAGACTCATGACATGTATTGCAGGCAGGCACTAGATGGCAGGGGACCGGCATCCTAGAGTGCTGCTTGGAATGGGGCCACACAGTTCCCAAATGCAGGGAGACTGAAGCTCAGAGGACCACTGATGGGCTTCACACGCCCATTCCCTAGCTACCAAAATGTCCAAAAGCACCATCACCCTTCCAGCCTTGGATTCTGCCCCAGCCCAGGATTTCTATACCCAGCCCATAAGGGCTCACCCTGGTACCCTGGCACAGGAATTCCCACCGGCAGTCACCAAACACTGCCCGAGCCGCACTGACACAGGGCGGGCAGCGTCAGTCCCTCCACGGTCCTGCCAGATCCTCCTGGGCACTGCCTCCCACCCTCCCAGCCTCAGCCACCCGGTAGTGCAGCCTGATGTGAGCTACTGCATTCAGGCTGACAGCCCCAGATTGAGCCTGGTCTGAGAGCTGTCCCTCCTGGCCTCGTGCACAGTGGGAACTCCATCCCCAGATGGTCTTGGCATCTCCCACCCCAGGGAACCAACATTTGGATTCATGCTGCCAGCTGAGGAAACTCCTCCGGATGCAGCAGAATTACCTCCCTGGGGCAGCTGCTCTGGGATTCCTCCCTTTCCCCATCCCTACCCAGCTGAATACAGCAGGACGTATATATAATCCCTTTTCACCAGCACTGGGGGTTCAGGCTTCCTGTTACCAAACCAGTAATGACTGCATCTCTGCCTCTTGGACCATGAACTCCGGGATGTTCATGATCACTGAGAAAAATACAGGCTTGGGGTGCCTGGGGTGCCAGACGGTGTGTTTGGGGTCTCACTGCCAGTGCCTGGGCTCGCTCTGCTCGAAGCTTGGAGACAGCTGCTAGGTTCCATGGTCCGAGATCACAGTCTCGTATCAGAGCTGTCACCGTAGCCTTTAATACTGGCTGGGAGTTAAAAAATGACAGCCAACCTAGCGTTCTTTCTCTGCGAGGAGGACTGGGTCCTCCTCAGGTTTGTTTTGATTTTGTTATCACTATTTCGAGTGGGATCATTGCCGCGGGGGAGCTGGGTGAAGGAAAGGATTTGCATGAAGCTCTTGGTGCTGCAGGGTTGCTAATGGTGAGCGTTATTTCAGCCGGCAGTTAAGTTCCATAATTTTGGCCCTGCTCCTGTGAATGTTCTGTTCCTCAGGGTCATCAGCATCTTTCCCCTTCTTCCATCCCTTCCCCCTCTCCCCAAACTGGTTGGCAATTTCATTGTTCCAGTGGAATATATCTGTCTTGTGAGGTCATCGCTGCATAAGGAGAGGTGATTGATTGCTTAGGTCACTGGGGCCTGTCCCATGCTGGGCTTTGAATGCTGACTTGGAGACCTTGAACTGGACTCTGTGCTCAAAGGCGAGGTGATATGGGTTGCAGAGGGGCACGGTGATGCATTCCCGGCAGCTTGAGTCGCCGAGCAAACAGACTGCTGCATTCTGAACTAGCTGGAGCGCTCTGAGAGCAGACAGCTTCATTCCTAGAGGCACAATATCACAGCAGTCAAGCTCGAGATGTTACAAAAATACAGATAGATCATCATCTACCAGCCAAGCCAGCCGGAATCGGGTGCAACTCTTTCCCCATCCCTGGGTGGACGGAAACTCTACCCACTTCTCACTAACACAGCTTGTGTGTGCTCGGCTTCTTCCGATCGCTCTTCAGTCAGAACTGCTCTCGGCTAGGCATCGACAAAGCTGGGAGATTCTCAGATTTTAAGGCCAGAGGGACCATTTTGATCATCGAGTCTGACCTACAGCAGAACACAGGCCAGAGAATTTCACCAATTTCATTTCCTGCATCAAGCCCATAACTTCTGATGGAACTGTGCCATTCCTTTTAGAAATAGAGCCACATGAAGGCTCCAGGCAGTAGGGAATACACCACCTGCCTAGGTGAATTGTGCTAGAGTATGACCCTCTTTATTAATAGTATTATTCCTCATTTGAATTTGTCAAACTTCAGCATTTTGTAACAGGAGGTTACAGATTGCATTTGATGTGAGGGAGCTACAGCATGGATATTGCCGGCACACGGCTGGCACCTTGGCTCTTTTATTCCTGTGACAGCTTTTATATTTGGATAGGATTTATCTTTGGGACCATGGTATACAGGAGTGCTGGGCATGGAGAAGGAGGTATTGGCAGCAAATCCTAGGGCTTCCCCGGGGCACAGTGGGATCTGAACTCTGGAGCTCAGTGTCACATTCAGGGTTTAGTCTGTGCTCTGTACTTAGAGCAGGAGTGCAGCAGGCTTTGCTCCTAGCCATTAGTTAGGGTGTAAATTCCCAGCCCCCTTGGTGAATGGGGATACATGCTCTGAGGAATGGTTACCAAGATCTGCTCTTTCATGTCCCAGCAGCCGTGGGTCTGTGCTGTGGGAGACTTACAAAGAGGGAGGAAGCACAGCTGGGTCCCTGACACTGGGCAACAGCAGCAGGATTCGTGCTTCCGTCCTGCAAATGCAATGAGAGTAGCTCCTAGTAGGTTAGCCCCAGGGATCTCCAGACTGGATCAGTAGTGGGGTCCATACGCAGTACAAGAGCAGTGTAATTCTTACTCACAGCTTTCAAGCACCAAGATTCACAAACTGAGCTCAATGAAGTGCCCTGGGGAAATAGCTTTGTCATTCACACTCTGTCATCTGTGCATCACAGGACTGGAACACTGCGATGAAGGCTCTCTACCTAGAGTGAAAATACCCAGGTACATCTTTGGACCCTGGGAGTAGCTCTGTCTGTTTTTATCACAATTAGACCTGGAAAACATCTGAAGGCAAGAGCCACTCCATGTGGTACTGGTACAGAAATCCAGTCTCTCTGCTCTGGCACACAAAGGCCTCTTGAATGGTTTAAGGCGCGTGGATACTGGCATTATATATCCAGGTAGTAAGAGCATTGGCACCCCCTCCTCATCTCTGAAGACCTACCCGTTTATTCAGCATCCACACCATGATCTGCATGCAGAGCTGCATGAAGGGCGTTTGTTGCACTTGCCCTCCAACGCAGCAGGGTCTGTGCCCAGGACACAATCCTCACTGTCAATGGTAACTGCAGAGTGCCCCAGACATGCTCTATCTGCTTCTTCGTCAATAAGCCTCAGAGACACCCATGCTCTGTTCGAACATGAACGCTCTGCGCACAGTGGAGTCCAGCCCTCACTGGCTGGCATTTCCACCTGAAACCTTCCTTTGCTCTCATGGCATTCGGGCCATAGGAGACACCTTTGTGCTTCTCTCAGCTCCTCCACAACCACGCCTGGGTGTGCTAGTGCAGGGGACACTCTCGGTCTCCAGCCACAATATGATTAGCAAACCAGTGTGTGTTGACTGAGACTGATGGACATTGCCTCATTCCTGCATTCACCTGGAGCCACCTTTGGGGCAGGAACACCATGAGTCACCTGCTCTGCACCGCTGGCAGCAGGATCTGTGCACAGCAGCGTCTTGGATCTGAGGCTTACACCCAATAACCCAGCTGTTGCTTCATTGCTTCTACTGCATTATGTGTCCAAGAGGAGCCAGCGCTGTGGCTCACTCCTTCCCCTCAGCTCCAGTTACCTGCTCCGTAGGGCTGAAATTTAGACCACTGGGTGTGAAAGCAAGTCAGGATTTGGCTCTGCACGGTTTCTTATTCCCAGGCTTCAGACCACGGGAATATATGGTCCAGACTGCTGTTGCTGGAGCTCACAATCTCATCTAGGAAGGTCTCCACTATAAGACATCCCAACAAGCGAGAAGAGCACAGTGAGCTGGGCAATCCCCACGTTTCTGCCAGTGGTGCCATCCATGTTAGGAGGAGTGCTAGTGGTTACATGTGCACCCCTAAGTTACCACACTTCCCTGTGCGACTGGCACTGAGGTTTACCTGCACCTGGAGGTCTCCACTCCTGACGCTGTCCAGACCCACATCTCCTGCTGCCTGATGTAAAACACCCCACAGCCCCTGATCAGCCACTATCCCCTAATGAGTCCCAGGCATAGCCCCAGGCATTCCAGGCCAACTTGAAACCTCTTGGGCGGTTTATCTGCCCTCTAGCCAGGGATTTACTCATGGAGCTCCCCAGCGCTTGGAATTCCTTCCCTTTCCAAAGTCCAAAAGAAATTCTGTCATGAATTTGTGTTGCCAGACATGATCTTCCATGGTATCATGATCATAATCCAGATGGCCAAGGCCTCACCAGCATCTGGCTTTGGAAGAAACTTGCTCCATTCTGCTGCCTCTCTGCAGAGCTGCATTTTAATAGAGTCCCCTTCAAGGCTTAGAGGTTCAGGAGCAAAGTACAAAGAAATGTTGAGAATAGCTTCTCTTTTCTCCTCATCTTCATCTCAGGATCCCTCCAGAGACTGATCTTGCCCTGGAGGGAAGGGCAGGGCACATTAGCCGACAATTCCTTTTTTTTTTCTGTGAACTTTGTTTAAATATTTAACAGAAGGAAACTAAAAATATCCCTGGTTAATGCAGCAGGAGCTAGACAGCTACTTACTCTTGGGTGCCCTTCCTCCCAGCCCCTCTCCTCAGGTGTACATCAGGGCTGCGAGTCCCCTTACCACAGAAAGCTCTTCCTCCATCAAGAGGAAGCTTCCCGTTTAGGAGGGGCTGCACTTTTAGTTCAGGTCATGGGCTGAGCGGGAGGGAATGGCAGTAACCCCTTGGGACCCCGGAGGTGCAGTGCAGCTGGCTCAGGGCTGGAGGTGCAGGCTTGGCCACTGCGCTGACTCCCTTAACCAAGCACCCCCATTTCTTCCCCATCCCAGCAGCCACAGAAGGGCATGACAGTGGGTTGTTGGCATTCATGCTTTCCCCTTCATGATGAAGGAGCAAGCTGAGTATCCTAAACGATTTTTGTGCGTGTGTGTGCATGTGTGAAGTCTTTTTGTGGAGAGGGTCCCAGGTCAGGCATATGAGAGCTCACCAGGGAAGGGCTGGCGCTGCGCTGTGCCCAGCCAAGGGAAGGGGCAGGCAGCATGAAGGGCAGCCGTGCTACCACCGGACTGATGCCAGAGGGTGGCGTGCAACCGGTGCAGAAATCCAGAGGGGGGACCAGCCCTTAACTCCCTGATACCGATGCTTCCTAGTGCTGCGCGGCCACAAGAGTGAGAGAGAAAGAGGAGGGAGAGGGGAGAAAGGGAGGGATGGGACAGCGCAGAGGGCACTAGGATAAGGAGTGCAAGAAGGTAGTTCCACGTTAGCTAAGATGTAAGTAAATACTAAATATTTGATAGACATATTTTTGCTCTTAAATTCTTTAGCAAGGCTGGACTTTTCTCGCTGATTCACTCTCTTCCTCAGTCTTCTTGGTTTATCACTCTCGTGCTTCCCCTCTCGCTCCCTCACTCTGGCACACAATGAAGAGGCTCTTTTTTAATAAATGGATTACACGCTCTACACTATAAATAAATACAGGAATTAAGATTCCAACTTGTTCCAGCGATAAGCAAACAAAGATGCTGAATCCCCCTCTTGGCCCTCAGACAGGAGAGTCCCTGGGGAAGCTGCACATGTGCCTCTGCACGTGTGGCCCGGTGATGGCATTTTGCTTTTGTGTGCATACGGTAACGCACGTGTTTCTGTGCACTACTGGGGTCAGGGGGACAGTGCACCTCTGAGCAGGAGAGCACGAAAGCAGGAGAGGGTGCACATGTGGGTGCATGGGTGCCCAGGTGCCCTTCCCAAGAGGGAGCTTGCACATGGTGGCACACACTGCCTCCAGGGAGACAGCATTTGCTGCTGGATGAGGGGACACTGACACCTCGCCCTTTTGTTTCCCAGTGAAGAAGATGAGACAGGATCCTTGCTGAGCACAGACGCTGTGGCATCTGAGATGGAGCCCAGTGCCTGGTAGGTTCACAGCTTCCCACGCTCACTGGCAACACGGGAAGACAACAGGAGTGTGGGTGGTGGGATGCTCCAGGCTGCTCCGGGCTTGTCCTTTCGACAGGAGGGACATTTCAGATACGGCTCTCTTCTTCCTTGTCCCCGACCCCACAGCAGGATGCCTCCATTCTTCTGCATCCACTCGCTGCAGCTTTGGCATCTCCTCCTCCTGGTCTCGGCCGTCCCTCCTCCCGGCGTCTGGTCTCTTCGCTCTCGGGGCCCCGCAACCCCTCGGCCTCTTTGCACCCGTCGGAGCCCCTCAGCCCCACGGCCCATTTGCATCTGGGACAGGACCTCGCTGCCGGAGCGGGATCCCCGCCTCGCCCCGCGCCAGCGCGCCCTGCCGCCGCGGGGGGGAGAGCTGCGGCACGTCGTGCGGCTGAGGCGGCAGGCGGCGGGCGCCCGCCCGGCCACCCCGTCGGGCTTTGAGGACGGGATGCCCTCCTCCCAGTACCCCTGGGCCATTGTGTGGGGCCCCACGGTGTCGGATGAGGACGGAGGGGACGCCAACTCGGCCAACCCGGGCTTCCCGCCGCTGGGGTACACCTTCGTCTCGCCACACGGGATGGCAACGGCGCAGCCCAACTCCCACTCGCTCCTGCACAACGCGGGGCTCAACCTGCGTGAGACCCCGGCCACCCTGCGGCCCTTCTTGTTTGGGCCCCGGGGGGAAGGTAAATGTGCCTTTTGCTTCTTTCACACACACCCCACAGCCCCGTAAGGGCAGGTCCCTGTGCTGAACCTCCCTTTGCACTGCTGCTCTCTGGGGACCGGTGGCGGTCGCCGTCACATCCCCCTCTCCTGCTGTCTCTCGCAGGTGTGGACCCCCAGCTGTATGTCACCATCACCATCTCCATCATCATTGTCCTGGTTGCCACCGGGATCATATTCAAGTTCTGGTGAGTGGGGTTTGCACTGACGGAGGCTGCCATGATGCTGGTGTCTGCAGATGGGTGGGCAGGAGGACTGTGGGCTTAGGACACATTTGTCCCAAGGGCGCAGATCTGGTGCTTCAAGCCCTGGAGAGGTTTGGCACATGGCTGAGCTCTAACACTGAGCATGCGGGGTCCCATGAACCTCTCCATCACCAAGGGCTGGCAAGTGTCTGACAGGCACTCTTTACCTCACCCCTTGTCTCTCTCCAAAGCTGGGACCGTAACCAGAAACGCCGGCGCCACTCGGGGCAGCAGAGCAGTGGGAGGCAGCAGGAGAGCCAGCAGCCCCTCGCAGACCTCTCCCCCACCACCGTCAGTATCCTGGGGCCCTACGGTGATTCCCTGGCCCCCACACCAGAGGCGGAGGAATCCAGGCAGGGCCAGGAGAAACTGGGGGGCCATGGGAAGAGCACGGCCTTCCAGCTGAACCGGTGAGTGGCCCGTGAGCCGGGGCAGGAGGTGTTGGCAGGGGGAAGGCAGGTTGAGCAGGACAAAGGTGCCGGTTTGTTAGCGGTGGAGCAGCGTGAATGCCTGTTGCTAATTCATTTCCGATTCCCTTTTCCCTCCAGAATCCCACTGGTGAACCTGTGATGCTCACGGGAGAAGCAGAGCTGGCTCCCCACACCTCCTGTCACAGCTGGCGAGCACAGCCTCCCACCGCCTCTGCTACCCCAGGAATAAACAACCTCCTTGTGCCACGGCCCACCACCACCACACCACCACCACCATCATTAACTAACTCCACCAGGATGTGCCTGGGCAAGTGGACAAGCTGGGCCTCCTTAGCCTCCTGCTGGGGGAAGGTTGGAGACCCTACCCCCGGCCCACTTAGGACAGGGTGATGAGAGAGCAGTGTGGTGGGAGGGAAGAGAGCTGGTGGTGGTGTGAAATCTCAGCCTCCCCGGCCCGTGTCCTAGCACAAACACTTGGATCTCCGTGACTCTCTCACCAGTGCATGCCTGGCATTGGGGGTAGGCAAGGTGGAAAGGCGTACCCCTGTCTCCATGGGCCCTAACCCCTCTGTGTGTCCCTTCCCACGTCGTGTGTTTTGAAGTGAACGTCTGGAGTTCAGTGGCTGCAGGATTGCCCGCCGGGGCTCGGTCTCCGCTCAGCCGGGACTCAGGTGGTAGCAGGGTCCTTTGTTGCCAAGGCCTTGGCCCTCCCGAGGGTCCCAAGGAGGGGTGAAGCTTGGGCAGAAGAGGCTCACACAGCACCTGGGCCCCCTCAGCAACCCACTTCCTTGAAGGAAACATTATCTTCCCTCTAGATGGAAGATATTCACATCTTTCCATTTTCTTTCTGCCTAACACTCTTGGGTTTTTTCTCTTCAGCTTTTTATCTTTCATCATCTCTCTGTCCCCATTTTTCCTCTCTCAGTTCCTCCCCCTGCCACTTCTCTTGCCAGTTAAAGTTGGAAAAGGTTCCTTTAGCTTTCCAAATGTTTTGATCTCTTGGAAGCCTCCTTGCTGTCCCCTTCCACCCTTCAGTCTGCTTCAGAAAGGTTTTCCTGAAGAGCATCAGTCTGTGGTGATGTTCTTTAGAAAATCTCAGGCGAAGCCCTCTGCCCAGCATGTTATTTAGGAAGCATCCTGTACACTGGGATATGGCTGAAGCATGGCATGAAGATGCTGCTGGGCATGAGGAACTTAAGGTTGATGGGCTGAGGTAGGGAATTGCATTCAGACACTCATGCCACAGGCAACAAGCAGCAGCCGTGACTCTCTACGCCTGGGATGACAAAGAACAATTTAGGCTTGACCTTGGGAACATTTGGAGGGTTGCCACATACTGCTGGTAGATGTCTCCTGGAATGCAAGGTGACTGGAGACCCATGAGGCAATGCTCACCAAGGGCATGAGAGAGAGGACAACCTTCATTAAGTTATGCCCCAGTTGGCTGGGGAACAAAACCAGTGGCACAGGTATTGGTGCAAACTGGTTGCCTGAGCATGTACTTCAAGGCTGTGGTGGTCTGTAAGGCCAGCAGCCACAGTCAGTTACTTGTGTGAGCAAGATCAGTGCATCTCAACCTCTTCCAGTGTGTGGACCCATGGGTGTCACTTTGAGGAGGGGTGGAATGGCAAATTTCAGCTCAATGACAATAGTTGCTCTCCCTTGGCTTTTGTGGTGACAGACTCCACAATGACAGCCAGTGAACTGATGCAGATTTTGGTGAAGTTGCCCCTATACTGTACAAACACCTTCAGCTGCTGCACTGATGTGGCCAGAGACAGGAAATTCACCCACAATATAAAGGCTCTAATACAAGGTCCCTGACAAAAGTCATCTTGGAGAAAAGAAAATGGATCTTTCATCTTTTATCTCCGCAGTAAAAGCCTATTCTTTGTAGGACAAAGCACAGGGAATTTCTTGAGAGGCCTGGTTCTGCCCATTTACCCAGCTGAACTGTTAGGTGATCTCCAGTCCCATCTGACTCACCATGAAGGACATTTAAATGAGAGTGTAAATTGCAATAAGCTTTGCAAAAAACAGTGGAGATTTGGTGAAAATGACAGGTCAAATAAAATTACTGGCTTATTAAAAGCACAGAATGGCTGAAAGATGTAGGTGGAAAAGGACTCTGGAGGTCTCAAGTTTAAGCGCAGGTTGAGCCTCCACTTGTAGCAAGGGATATTATTGCTTTACTGCAGATCAATCTATTACTGAGCCTTTTCATTATTCAGGCTCCATTCAAGGCTTTGGTGGGCGATCAAGCTGCGGATGGGCAGAGAAGGGGGCAGATGGCTGTTCCTGCCCACTGTTCCCCCTCTTGCTGGCATATCAGCGTTGGGGAAGGACATCTGCATGCAGTCTGCAAGAGGCTGCACTGCTTATTGCTGGCAGTTTACAATATAATGCCTTGAACTGGTTTAAGTCATCTCCCAGGCCAGATTAATTAGATTGCTCTTTGATCAATAGTGTTTGTTGAAACAAGGCCAGAGTTTAGACTCTACCACTTCAAGGGCTGTCCTTGGACTTTACCTTTCCACATGCCGAATGGGGAGAAGGTCTGTAGGAAAGTGCCAGGGCACTGCAGGAGGCGTAGTGAAAACATTCTCCAGCACTCAATGCAGGGAAGCCCTGTGCTCTGCTGGCCTGGCTTTTGTGAACTTTGCAAACAAATCAGATTTTGGTGGTTTGGGGTTTTTTCTCCCCATTTAAAACGCCTCTGTTTTTGTATCTCCAGGGAGTGAAGCCTTTCGTGGATACTGTGGTAAGGGGGAAGCTGGGGAATGCGGTAGAGAAAACTCTTACAATGACAGAAGCTTGGATATGCTAAACATCTTTTCCAAGACCACTTTTTCTAGTCAAATATGTCTTTATGACAGTCATTTACTCTCTCACATAAAACAGCTTAGGTAAGGGAAACAACTTCATTGTCCTGCCCAAACGTTCATTGCTACTCTTTGTCCCTGGAACAAAACATTTGAGATACATGTGGACACACCAGCTTCTTCCAGTCAATAAATAATCTCACTGGATCTGTTTTCTCCATGACTGGAGCTTTACAAACCATCTTCCCCTATGCAGACTGGAGCCAGAGCATGCCCGCAGTGTACTCCCTGGCACAGGCTAACAGTCTGTGAGATGCACACACAGATGGATTGACAGCACCAAGTACCAAGCGAGGGCAGAGGCCAGCACGTTCTCAGTCACAGCCCATCAGGTTTCCCTGCGTTCTACCTGACTGGAGCAGAAAGATCTGGATTCATTTTTTCCAGTGGAAATATTACGGAGAAAGGTGTGTGGGAAAACTGACTGGAAATGTTCTTGGCCTCGAGCTGAGCCTGCCCAACATTTCTGTGCAATTGAAAGGGAACGTCCAGGTGGGCTGGCTGAGTTGAAGGAACTATATCTCTGCTGAGCTCCTGGAGGGTCCTGGCTTTGTTTAACACAAGGGTGCTTTCTCTTGTGAGTGCTGTGGGAAGACTTGAGGGAGAATCTCTCCCCTCTGCCCTGTATTGTTTTGGAGCAGGAACTGGAGTCTCCCCCTGTTTACCCAGCAGTGGTATGGTCACAAAGCCAAATCCTGCTTGGGCTTTCCCATCTTGTTGCTTGCAACTGGTAGGCAAGGGAGCACACCTCCGGTGTGTGCTTCCACACCACTCTTCTGGTCCAGTTTCCAGGGACTCACATCCAGCCAAGTACCCCACAACTTCTGAGAGGGCTATCTACCTCTTCCTCAATGGCACCTAAGTGCCCTTGCAAATCTGGTCCTTTCATTCCCCGCTCCCTTTCCAGATAAGGAAAAATGCTTGGAAAGGAGCGGTTTGTCCATTCCCTGCAAGTTCTTAAACACAATCACCTCCAGACTGTTCTGAATTAAACTGTGGTTTTGTTTTTTCGCTCTGACAAACCACGTCTATGGCACAGCCTTAGAGCCGAGTCCTGCAGCACAAAAGCCCTGGGCCAAACTCCAGCTCCCCAGTTGCATCCCTGCTGATGTTTCACTGTAGCCCTGGCCCTACCTTGGCAAGATCATAGAGGGGGGGGGCCCTTCCTACACCAACTGCTGCTCTCTACTCCTTTTTTCCTGTTGTTTTTCCTCTCCCACTGTTTTCCTGCTTCCCATGCCTGTCCTGTACCATGGTCTCCCTCCCGATTATCTCCGCTCTCCTACTGTTTCGCTCTCCTCACTCCTCTCTTGTTCTCCCTTTGCCACTCAGTCTCGTTCTGCTGCGGCTCCCATCCTCCCCTCTGTGCTCCCTCCTGCTTCCCCGCTCAGTCTCGCTCTTCCCCCTCCCCTGCCCTTGTGTGCTGTGATATATATTTTTGTAGGATTTCTCTTCTCCTCGTGGTGAAATATTCAATTCTTGTGGGATGTTAGTTTCAACATTTTTAAATAAACCTTTGCAAAATACTGAAAGCACAGTTCTTGCTGCTCTGGAAGAGGCTGCAATGGAGATGTCAGGGTGGGATGAGAGGGACTTCGCCTCAGGCAGACCCCACTGGGATGGGGGCTCATACATCTGGCACACCGCAGTCTCTTCTGGGGTGGCGGGCAGGGCCAGTTGGACCCACATCCATCTTGCCTTGGTCTTCTTTGCCGGCCAAAGAGGCTCTTTAACCCTCCTCATGCATTTCCGCAGGAGGTGGCCCCTGATGGAGGAGGCCTTGCACACCCGCTTCTCCACCCAGAGCGGCTGCTCTACCTCCGGAGCTGCTGCATCCCAGCCATGCCCTGGGGTTTCTTGTCACATGCAGATTCGTGCTGGGAGCCAGGGTGGCCGGGAGAGGTGAGAGAAGCTGAGGGAAAGGGAGGGAGACGGAGCAATGCAGGCGCAGAAGCCTCCCTCACTCTGTTCCCCGCGGCTGCCTCCGCAATTTCTATTTACAGCCCTGCTGCCTCCCCTCCTGGCCACAGTGCTGCTGCTGCTGCTGCTGGTTTCCAGGGCTGCTCTGTAATTAAGCATCCTTGCCTCCTGCAACTCCTCCACTTTGCAAACCCCGGTATGATTGGTGCTGGGGTGAGTGCAGAGGGGATGCTGGAGACCAGCACCGGGCACAGTGGCCACTCCGAAGGGCCACTCCCCAGCAATGGTAGGAGGGTTTCTGGGTGCTGGGGATGGTCCCTGGTCCCTGTTGCCTCTGCACACTTGGTGTCCGAGGCCTTTAGGCATTGGAGGGATCGTCTGCCTTACTGTTGGGGGAAGAAGGGTCCCCAGACCAGGCCTGTCCTGGAGTCTGCCCACTGGAAGGACCGAGGACCACTGCCTGCAGAGGGCCAGACCCCTCCGCATGGCACCCTGTGCCCTGGGCATGATCTCTGTGAGCTGAAGAGGCTAATGGCACCTCTTCTGCCCCTGTGTCAGGTGTGTGAGGATGGAATGCCTCACCCCTGTTGCTTTAGGTGGCTGGTCACCTGCTGCCCTGGCTAATCCTCTCCAGACAAGCGCATACAGCAGCTGTGGGGCTGAGTAGGCTGAAGAGACTTGAGTGAGGAGGCAATAAATTCTCAGTGTGCTGACATTACAGACTCATGTACTCATTGGTGCAGTGAAATGTCTTGCACTAACCTCATGTGCTTCCAGCCAGAGCTTCAGCCCTTCTTGCTGATTTCTCTGTCATCAGATGCTTTTCCTTCGGTGCCCTCTCTGCACAGGCTGAGGCTGCAGGCTCTCAGACATTTCTTTTCTTCACCAGGGCTCTCTCCATACGTCACAGGAGAAGCAACATAAACTGCCCTTTTTTTCTTCTGGATTCCTGAAACACAGAGTCCCTGGACTAGTCCCTTCCCGTCACCACTCTCTTCTACTCACTGTTGCCCACCTGCCCTTGTTGAATTCCCACCCTTCTAGTTTGGTCCCAGCCCTGTCTCCTTCCCCAGCATCTTCCCTCTTTCCTGGTCTCCAGTTTTGTCTCCTTCCCTAGCATCCCCCCAGCATCCTGTTCTTCAGCAGAGAGCTAGAATGGATAGCTTCATGCTGAATGAGGGGAGCAGAGATGGGAGAAATGGATGCAACCATTTAAATAAAAGAAAATGACCTCAAAACTACAACCACATCAAGACATGAAAATCACCCAACAAATGGTCAAAAACCAGCATGAGGCATTGCTGACCACTGTGATTTCCTGAGAAAGAAAATACTTCAGAAAAAATGTTATGAAAACATCTCCCAAAGCTGGGATTCCCTCCAGCTGAGTGCCTTCTATAACCTGCAATAAATTATCCCATTATGAGAGGGAAAAAAAAACCCAACCCAGGCAACTGTCAGCTGGAAGCGCCTGTCAGTGCAGGGATTTGGCAGCAAGCTCAGCACTCATTTGCCTCCCCTGCTCAAGGAGCTTCTCCAGAGCTGGGGCTGGATGTTAGGACTCCGTGTGCTCCTCTGCCTGACTCCCCCGGTCTGTCCTGTTGGTTATTTACACTTGGTGTGCCATCGCAGTGCACCCTGCAAGAGAGACAGACTGACATTATGGGCAATGAGGGCAGTGTGGGAAAGCACCGTTGAGCTTTGGCCATCCCTGTGCTGCTCGGGGCCATGGTGTGGACTGGGCATGGCAGCACGTACAAGCTGTGCTAACCCAAGTGTAAGCCTCAGCGCAGAGGAGATGGACAGCTTAAGTTAGAGGTATCTCCACACCCTCTAAAGGGATGTGGCTGTGTAGATGACCATTTAATTAGGAACAATGCACAACTTGAATCTGCCATAAAGAGTTGCCCTGAAACAAGCAACCACTCATTTCAGCATCATGTAAAGGAAGTTGAGTAGTTCCCTTGGTTCACTCCTGCTTTGATCCTCAGAGGCAGAACTGAATCTTTATTGAGGGCTGCTGTGTCTCTGAGTGCACATCGCGCTCAGTGAATAATAGGCCATTCAGTGACGCACTACACATTGATCCAAAGCCCAGCTCTATCTGGGAGTGACCAGAATACAAGCAAAACCATCTTCAGCTTTAGATCAATCCCCACAAGGGATCTGGCAGGGAAAGAAATGCCAGTTTCTGCTCTGGGGCCCTGTCCTGCATCTCTGTGGCTCCTAGTTAGAGCTCCAGTGGCAGCAGAGTAGATGCTTTAGGCCAGCCCATCTAGTTTGTAGGCCAGACTTCATCAACGCCTGGACATACCACAAGGGTTTAACAAACAAGCAAGCAAGCAAGCAAGCCTGGCTGACTCATTTTCTGAATGTCAGAGGAGCATAGTTTGATGTCTACAGCATGCACTGGTCAAATCTCCATTACAGCCTGGCCTGGCTGAAGAGACAGTTGGTTTCCCCAGTTAGGTTGCCTAAGGAAGGGTGCTTGGACACGCACTGGAATTCTCTCAGGTACCATCTGAGACTTGGTAAAGTGACCCAGAGAGTAGGAGGTTTCTGTGCCCTTCCCAACCCAAGGGGCAGTCAGTGGAGGATATCCTCTGCTAGTGTCAGGGGAATCATTCAGTCTAGCCAGGTTAGTGCACTGTGAGTGCACACAGCTTTGGTTGAATGTGTTTATTAACCAAAACATGCCTGCAGTGCTTAAACACAGCTACAGGGGAGGCTTGTGCCAGTCTCATTACATTGATTGAGACCCACTTGGCAATACCAGGATAAGTTGTGAGATATTAAGCCTGAAACAGTTCTTTCTGATGCCTTTTTCTGCTTTGCCAGCTCCTTTCTTGTGTGACATATTGCATGTGAGTGAACATCACGCAAATGAAGGCTGAGGCTCTGTTTAGCATTACCTTGTGTTGGCTGGATACACAGCAGGAACTGTAAGAGGTGGTAGAGAGGTGTCATTCCTTCCTTTACAGTGAGATTTCTCTTACACCAAGCAGCCATGGTCTCCATGACAAAACTGAAGACCAAAAAGACTGTCCTGGCTAAATGGGGGTTTCTTGCAGCTACTCACACGGGCCAGCTTACTTGTAGCTAACTGCATGGTGCAGTAATTTTGAGTGCAGCAAATGAGGAAGAGACAGATTTTCCCCTGGTACCTGCAAGTTAGAGGAGGGTTGGGATGAAAGGGTGACGAAGCACAACACTGCCTCTTCCAGGGTTTTGGTGACAGTTCTTTGCTGATGCTCAGGCAGTCCTGTGGAGAGAAGCAAACTGCCTAACTAAAATACAAGTAGCTGAAGCTGTGGAGCAAAAACCTAAAGAGAGTTATGAGGGATCAGGAACATGAGGGAGGACAGGAAAAGGCAGGGTGAAGAGAGAGTGGGCAGAACCAGAAATTGTAGCTAGGATTGAAAGAAGGGACAGGAATGGGAAGCAGAGACACAGGAAGGCATCAGGATGGAAGCTGAGAACCAGGAGGCTTTAAAAGAGCTAGGGTAAATGAAGACAAGATGGGTGAAACAGGGGTCTGGGAGCTCATGGGGACTGGAGTGATGCTGATGCCAAAGCCCTGGTTTAGCTTGAAGCACTTACCCAACTCTCCTGATCCTTCCAGCTGCCTCAGGAGCAGCAGGTGGATCCTCCCCTGCCTGCCACCTTGGGAGGGAAGGGGAAGCAGATGCAACTGTCCATGCTCATGGCTCAGCCCTCAGAGCTCAGCCTCACTACTGCAGTGCGGATCCAGCCCATGTGTCAGGCATACAGGATTGTCCTAAAATGTAAGTCAGGGGGTAAAAGTCCCTTTTTCAGGTTTAAAGGTCTCAGCCCTCCTGATGTTCACCCTGAAGGAAGATGCATTCCCACTTAAGGGACATTGTTCCCTTTTCTTGCCAGCTTCCTTTTCTAATGTCAAGTTTTTGGTCATCATTTTCCAGGAGCTGGGGTGGAGGCCACATCGTCTGATGTACAGAGACACCAAGAACTAAGCCACAGGGATTGCACTCTGACCACACACAGCACTGAGACCACCAAAAATGATGCTGTTGGTGTCTGCCCTTGGGCTCCCAAAGCCATTATATTGGCCTCTGACAGTTACCACTAAAGGGCAAGACCAGCCACTAGAGTGCTGCATGACGAGAGAGGAGTTCCTCAGGCTCGGAGATGAATGCACTGCAAAGCCCAGGAAGAATGACGCATGAGAAAAGTGTTTTGCAAAAATGAAGCCAAGGATGCAAATGTGAAGGAGTGACTCTGACATGATACAGTGAGCACCATCCTCTGCACCAGAAGGGCCTGGTGAAAAGTAGCTCAAGCTCATGTAATGATAATGTGAATGCAAGCATCTATCAGGATGGCAGATGAAGGAAGAGGCTGGTGTTTCACAATTTCTGAGCTGACTTTGCATCCTGGATGGTTGCTGCCATTTGTTTTCTTGCGTGGTAATTCCAGGTCATTTCCCTGCACAGTTCGCTGTGCTGATTTCACATACCCACCCGAGCTGTGCTTACTGTATTTTGTTTAAATATGTGAAATTGCAGGCGACTCCATGTGACGTCTTATGCAAATTGCTTCTTGTGTTCCTGTGCATATTTGAAGTTAATTTGAATCTGATCACAACTCTGACTCTGAAGCCATTGTTTAGGCTGAGCACTCACCAACTCTCCTGATCCTTCCAGTTATCTCCGGAGCAGCAGCCTGAGCCTCACTTGCCTGCCTCTGCCTTGAACCAGAGGCAACGTGCACTAGAAGTGATGTGGCTTAGATGAAGGTCACATTCCAGGCCTCTGCTGATGTTGCCAGTGCAGTCAGAGAGCAAGTATTTAATTGGGTAGCTGGAACACCAAACTCATGTGCAAAAAGGGTCCTGGGATGATTTTTAATCCCTGAAGAGCCAGGCTAGACTCCGAACAGCGAAATGCCATCCAGCAGATCAATGGCTCACTAAAATGTCCAACAGTATCCAGGCTCAGAAAAAAGTATGGTGTTATAACTCCATGAATTAAAGTTGCTTTCTGAAGTACCTTGTTTCTTAAAGACGTGCCTTCTACGGCAGTGAATCTGCAGATATAGGCAAATGTTCTACTTACAGGTGCTCCGTGTTGTTAAAAGATCAGATTTCATTAAAAACGTCTGCTAAATGCACCAGCCATAACACAGGCAGCAGTACAATATCTACACTGATCTCTGAACACATACAAGCCATTTCAGCAACATTTTTCATGCTAATTTTTTTCTTTTCTCTTCTCTTCTGCCTGCTTATGAGTCAGCAGCTAGGCTTGAAACCCTTAACCTTCACTATTGAGGAAGATGTGCACGTCACTCTGGCAATGCCTTCATCTTCTACTAAAATAAAGAACAGAAAAGAGAGTCAACCACTGAGTTTGCTGTAACTCGCATTTTATCCCTGCCTTGTATAATCCACTGTAGTGGCAGTGGCAGTGAAGGATGGAAGGATTTCTGCTTTGGGCAGTTGAGTGTAAATAGATGCTTAGAGGCAGGGATGGCTGGGAGCTGTGTGCTATGTCTCAGGGCTGCTGGTGCTCAGGGCTGCTGGTGTCCAGAGCTGGCAGTGGGAGAAAGTGAGGCAGGAGGTGCTCCAAGGCAGATGCAGCTGGTTCAGTGCAGCACCCAGCCTGTGGCTGGCCTGTGACCGCTGCTGACACCTTTCCTTGACAGTTGTTCCTGGGGCATCCCCTTCTTTTATCCCTTTTTGCCATCCTGTGCCAAGCTGGTCTCATCCTACTGACTGCCTTCTTTGGGAATGGGGTGAATGATGGGTACCCAGGCTGGGTACTAAGCCTCAGTTGAAGAAGATGAGCGAAGACAGTAGAGGAGCTTGCCTCAAAGCCCCAGAGTGCCCAGCTCATAAGGGCACACATTTCCCTGGGCTGCAGTGATGAGGAGCCTTCTTTTACTCATCAGAAATGCCCTCAGATCTGCAAGACACTCAGCCACCTCCTGAGGCAATCAGTTCCTGGACTGCCTGTCACTCATTGTCCCCTCTGTGCTGTGCACTGGAGGCGGCCAGGATGTGCATCCTGCACTCACTGGGTAATTGCAGCCCTGCAGCACTCTCTGCAGTATCCCCAGCACAGCATCCCCACAGGCTCAGCCAGCACCATTTCCAGGTGAGCCTCAGGCACCTGGCTCGGCTTGTGCTGCTTTAAGAGCAAACTTGTCATGAAAATGTCCTGCAGTTGCATAAGGAGGGAGGATTGGCAGAGATCTCCTTGCCTGTGACAGCCCCATTGAACACTCTTGCTCAGAGACTTCCAGTCTTTCCAAAACAAGTTCAGCCTCCTAGCCCCACTGATGCTGCTGAAAGGCTGTTCCAGATCCTTGCATTGGCAGGTAGCAAGCTCCTTCTAATTTCCAACCTCAGTGTACCCATGGCCCAGCCTGTGAGAATTTATTCTTGTGCCAGCATTGTCCTCAGGCTTAAATTCAATGTCAAAAACCTTTGTTAACACAGAGTTAATGTTGCTTGGTGATAGCTCATTCCTTACCAGAACATTATGTTCATCAAAATGCAAACCTGTGGAAAAACAGGACATTTAGAGTTAAAGTACATGCCCAGGCAACCTTACTTCTGCCACAGGGACTGCCAGCTCTCCCTCTGCATTCACTGCGTCAAGTATAGAGCGTTCTGTGACGACTGGAGTCAGCATTACCTGGGACACGTTGCAGGACTGTGAGCATTGGAGCGGGTGAGCAAGGAGGGGAGAGCCAGTCTCTTGAGGGCAAGCATGTGGGCATGTCTGACTCCCATCGCTGTGATGAAAGGCAAAACATTTCCGTCCATGGGATAGCCAGGCACTTTTCAGTGTGGCACTTCCAAGGACAGAGGATGTGACATGTGATAAGGATGTCCTGGGGTAAAGATTTCACCAGGCAATTCTGCAACAGCACCAAAAGGAAGAACTGACAGGCAGGCATCAGCTCATAAAACTACATCAGTGCTCTGGGAAGAACAGCCCCAGTGTTGGCCGAGAGAGCACACCCCAACCCACTGCACTGCAAAGCACAGGAGTGGGGGCAGCAGTCTCCAGCAGAAGTTTAGTTAGTCCAGCAGATTTGGCTCTCCCACAGCTGAAGAGGATTCATGCACTCCCTGGCAGCAGCAAGCTGTTTGCCCTTTTGAGCAGTTGAAGTCATGCTGTTTCTACCATGGAGGCTGCTGTGTCTAAGGTGAAGGATGCTAGGAGGTTGCTGTGAGCTTCAGCCCCATCCTGGGCTCTCCGTATTAAGAGCTGGGAATTCAGGCCAGGATTACCAACAGGGCCACAAAGATGCACACAAGAGCCAGGGCTGAACATTTTTGCAGTTTTAATACATGGTGATTGCAGAAACTTCAAGCACAGAAACCTTTATTTAATGGCCAGAGGGACTCCCTCTCTACACCTCTCCCCAATTATCCATGCTGCTGCCTTTTCCAGCTCACCTTCTTCACTGCATTAAACCATTAGTGCTTTAGAAACTCCTAATGTTTAAATAACTTTCTTACAGTCTTTGCTGCTGGATCTGTTTTCCTAAGTGCACCTTACAGGAGGTTCAGTACAAAGTGCAGCCCACAGATCAGATCCTGCCCTAGACAGCCTGCTCAGTGTCCTTTAGTCTAACCAGACTTTGTGCTGGACTCTTGACCCCTGGCAGTTTTGGGATGTCAAGCAGCATTTCTTACATTTATTGCCTGCTTTCCATAGTTTTCTACATGTAGGAACTGCCCTCTGCCCTTGCTGACCCAGCAGCTGGCTATGCTTAATGGGAAGGAGGCACTTGGACCTGCAGAGCTCTAACTGCTGTAGTCTGACCCAGGGACTTACTGCTTCCAAAGAGGAATTGGGCAGGAAATGTGTGTCTCTGGGTCCCATTTCCCTCCAGGCAGAATACCTGGCAACTTCTGGATTCCCCAAAGTCATATTTAAAGTTAGAGGTGCTTCCACCTGGAGAAAGAGTAAATAATCCAGGAGCTCAGCTTTTGGGTCTGTCAAAGGCCCCAGGAACAAGTTTGCAGCAACTGTGTACTCATCTTAAACACTGGAAACCTAGCTGGAAACCAGACTGCACTGTGAAGTGTGAGTGACATAAAGATGGAGTGTACAAAATGAGAAAAGGCCAGTGCTCTGTCAAACAGACAGAACACATTTATAGATACAGGCAGCTGGACTTGCTTACCATTGAAGCAGAAGAACCACATCAGATCCTGATGGAATGCACCCACAGGTGCTGAGGGAGCTGGCAGATGTCATTGCAAAGCCACTGTCAATAATCTTTCATTGATCATAGCAGCTGGGAAAAGTACCTGAAGATTGGAGGAAAGCAAACATCACTCCTATCTTCAAGAAGGGCAAGAAGGAGGACTTGGTGAAGTACAGGCCAGTCAGCTTCAACTTGATCCCTGGGCAGATATAGGAGCAGATAATCATGGAAACGATCTGCAAGCACATGGATGACAAGAAAACCATCAGGAGTAGTCAGCATGGATTCATCAAGGGGAAGTCATGCTTGACCAACTTGATAACATTCTATGATGAAACGACTTGCCTGGTAGACAAGGGGAGAGCTGGGGTTACTGCTTACCTCCACTTCAGTAGGGCCTTTGACACTGACTCCCATAAAATCCTCACAGACAAGCTGTTGATGTATGGGGCTGGCTAAGCAGAGAGTGAGGTGGATTGAAAACTGGCTGGGCCCAGAGAGTGGTAGTCAGCGGTGCAAAGTCAAGTTGGAGGCCAGTAACTACCCCTTGTACACCAGGGCTCAACAATACTGGATTTAGTCCTGTTCAACATCTCCATTGATGGTTGATGGGGCCAGTTTGCTGATGATACTGAACTGGGACGAGTAGCAGATCCACCAGAGAGCCATGCTGCCATCCAGTGGGACCTCAATAGGCTGGAGAAATCAGCTGTCAGGAGCCTCATGAAGGTCAACAGCAAGTGCAGAGTCCTGCATATGGGGAGGAACAAGCCCATGCACCAAATGGAAGCTGGAGAAGGACTATTCATCAGGGACTGTAGTGATAGGACAAAGGGTGATGGGTTCAAACTGAAACAGGGGAAGTTCAGGTTAGATATAAGGAAGAAGTTCTTTACTGTGAGGGTGGCTAGGCACTGGCGCAGGTTGCCCAATGAAGTGTTGATTGCTCCATTCCTGGCAGTGTTCAAGGCCAGGTTGGACAGAGCCTTGGAGCAACCTGGTCTAGTGTGAGGTGTCCCTGCCCATGGCAGGGGGTTGGAACTGGATGATCTTAAGGCCCTTTCCAACCCAAACCATTCTATGATTTTATGGTATGCTGGGGACCACCTAGCTGGGAAGCAGCTTACAGAAAAGGACCTGGGGTCCTGGTGGACACCACGTTAAACAGGAGCCAGCAGAGAAGGCTAATGGTATCCTGGAATGAATTAGACAAAGTGTTGCTAGCAGGTCAAGAGAAATGATCCTTCCTCATTACTCAGCTCTGGTGAGGCTACACCTGGAGTCTTGCGTCCAGTTCTGGGTTCCCCAGTACAAGAGAGACATTGGCATACTGGAGAGTCCAATGAAGAGCTGCTAAGACGATTAAGGTACTGGGGCACAGTCCCTATGAGGAAAGGCTGAGAGAGCTGGCACTGTTCAGCCTAGAACAGAGAGGGCTCAGGGGGATCTTAACAATGTGCATGAACACCTGAAGGGAGGCTGCAAAGAGGAGGAAGCCGGGCTTTTTTCAGTGATACCCACTCAGCCCGGTGTCCTGGGGCTGTGTACTCTGCAGCACTAATGCAGTCACAGCTCAGGAGATGCCAGTCTGAGGCTGCCCACAGTTGTGCTGTCTTGCTGTAGGGGCAGAGGGACTTCCTGCCCCGGTGGAGGTGGAATGAGGGAAGGACAGAGCTGGTATGGGGAAGAAGAACGTGATGGTGGGGAACCTGCTCTGCTTCTCATCAGGAGCTGTTCCCTCCTGCTATACAGCTACACGCCTTGCCTTTACTGGGGAAAAAGAAGCGTCCACATATGTGATACAGGTTGAGAAACAGTGGAAAGCTTGCAAGATGTGCTGTGACAGGGTAACACCACTGCTGCTGAGCTTAGCTCTGTGGGAACTACAGAATGAGGACAATGAAATAATCCTGGGAGATAAGATGTCCATGGTGCAGCGAGAGGAAACGAGGCAGCTGGTGAGTGTTCCCTGATGATGTTGTAAGGACATGTGAAAAATTACTTCCCTGAACATTATGTTCACCTGAAACTTGGGAGCCCTGCCCAAAGGGATCTGCTCCAGAGGCTGGGAAAACTCTGAGATACAGTAAAAGGGCAAGAGCTGCTGAAATCTGTAAAGCCACCCAGAGTGCCGCAGCCCAAGCCTGTTACTCTAAAAACCAGGCAGTGTGTCTGAGACCATAATGAATTCCAGAGGGGTTCACAGTGCACAGACTTGATGCATGTCTGATGTTACAGACTGTTAAAACACTTGTAGCAGACCATCCTTCCACGCTTTTGGCGCTTACCCAAGGGGCTCCTGGTAGACCCTGTTATGCCCAGAATCCCAGCACCTCATTTTATCCTAGTTGGATTTGCCTCCTGCCCCTTCACCTTCCCGCAACCCCAAGCCCCTTTCTCATTCCTGTCAGGCAGCAGTTGCATGTATAAACTCGCTTCCCCTCCAACATGTTCTTCAAACCTGAAAACAGCTCCCTCCAATGTCAATTCATCAAGAAGATCAAGTTAAGCCCATCCAACCTCACTGTCTGACAGGGTAGATGCCCTCGTGGACCTCGGGGGGATGTAGAAGATGTGATACATCTTGACTTTGAGGCTTTTGATACAGCAAAAGGCATAAAGCTCTCATAAACAAACTATGGAAAAAACCCCACAGGCAGAATGGGCAAAAGGTGCATGCAATTGCCAAAAAGAATATGCAGCTGGTTTGGGGAGATTGCGCTGTCAGAGTGGAAAGGCACTTTCCAATGGGGCCGTGGAAATCCACAGATTCATTTTCACCAGTGTAAGCTTAAGCTGTGCGGTAGGAAAAGCTTTTTAAAGCATCAAGCAATAAAATGCTGGACTAGATTGACCAAGGGAGCCCTGTCACTGGAGGCTGTTGAGAACAGGTTCAACAGATATCTGTCAGGGATGAGTTGTGCTTACTTAATCTTGTCGCTGGGTCAGGAGGACGAATTAGAGGATTGCCCAAGGTCTTGTCCCAATTTCATGTCCCCCAATTAAATTAAGTAAGCCTCAGAAACCATTGACAAGAAGGAAGCCCCAGCAAGCTGTCCTCACTGCATCCCCCCCAAGTCAGACACTAGATCTGCATTAACCCCATCCAGGTGTATACCACATTCAGGACCTATCACTCAACACACACACACACACACACACCCAAGTGATGAAAACAGCAGGATGAAACCCTTTCAGCTCTCTGCTGTCTGCACAGGCCTGTGTGGTACATGTAGTTCAGAGGGGCTTTTGCTGGTTTCTCCAAAGAACAAAGCCTTTTCTGAGGTTCTGGGTTTCACATTTCCTTCCTCAGAGGGCTTACGGAAGTGGGCATTATCTGGGAGAAACACCAAGCAGTCACCTGCATAGAGAACTTAAGATTTGAACTATTTTCTTACCCTTGAAGGAAAAACTCTTTAGGAGATGGGGTAGGATAATGTGGGTTTGGGGGTCTGTGGGCCTGTGGTCAGCACCTCTTCTCATTGTGCTGTCCTGCTCTGCCTGCCAAAGAAGCAAAGCTAATTGCAGAAAGAGGTAAATCTGCGCCTGAAAAAGAGCCAAACTCTGAGGAAAAAGGTACTACGCAACTCAATCATGGCCAAGCTCCTTCCCTTCTCTAATGGCTCATTTTGCTGGGCAGCAGCCCTGTATATAAAATGATTTTCTAGAGAGTTCACCATTTCAGCCTTTTGCTAAGCTGAAGAAGCCAAGCCCCCTCCATGTCCACTCACATAGGGAGCAAGGGGAGGCATGCAGACCGACTCTCTTATTCTGGCTCCCCCACACTGCTTCCAGTCCTCAGCCTGCTTCCAAATATGGATGACAAATTGTATATAGCATCCTAAATAAGATTAACGTAATGATCTCTTTAAGGCTGTTGTCTTTGTGATCGCATCAGAGCTTTATAATCATCTCGTGAATGATAAATGCACCCAGATCTGTCTTTCCTTCTGTCATTTCTAGCCAGTGAATCTCTGTGTGAAAGACATGCCTGCTAGCAGGAGCGAAGAACAGGACCTCACAGTTCTCCGCTCCAAACTGTAATTCTTCTAAATGCATTTAATCAGCAAACTTCTTTTTCATGCTGCTTTTTGCTGAGCTAGAGCCATTACTGCAAACAGAATATTCCCAAGGCCAGTAACATTCCTCCATGGTGGCAGTTCCCTTCAGACTCCACACATCATCTGCCTTTCCCTGCATTTTACTCACCTAAATTTCTCCTACTAATTCCTTTCACTTCAGCTGGTCCAGCTGCCTTCCAGCCTTTACTGTATTAAATGCCCTAGTGAAATCCAGCTAGATTAGATTTACTGAGTTCTTTTTTTTTCATCCAGGTAAGGGAAAGGAGGTAAAGAAAAGGATCAAGTTAAGGGCACACAGTTTGTTGATAAACCCATTCCGCATTTGATTCCATTTTCCACTTACTGCTGTAGCTTTAATTTTGTTTTCCTTCTGTAATTTGTTCTTAACCTTATGCTCTTTTGAGACTAGACTAATGGGTTTGCAGCTGCCCAAAGTACTTTGTTTTCTCTCTTCCTGAAATACAGCTCCCTTTTTCCAGCCCTGGCATGCTTACCCTGAATTTGATGGATATGCTGCAAATCTTTGCTCCCAAAACTGCAGTTTCCTCAGCCAGTTTTGAACAATCATGAATATGGAGGTGAGCTGGTGAGCTCCGTCTTCTCTGCAACTCTCCTTTAGGTAGGAGCAGACACGAATTAGATTCCCCCTTGACCTTCTCTCTTCATCAAACCCAGCTCCCCCAGCCATCTCCTGTGCATCGCGTTCTCCAGCCCTCCACTGTGCGGCCCTTCTGCTGGCTATGCTGCCGTTCTTCAACACCCATCTTATACTGAGGAGCCAGTCCTGGGTGTAATCCTCCAGATGGGGCCCTATACCTCTCAAGTGGATGGGAATAATAATTTCCCTTGATCTGCTGACGACACTTTTGCTAATGCAGCCTAGGCTGCAGGGATCTTTCACTGCTGGAAGGGCTCACTGCTGAATCATGTTCAAAATGCTTCTTGAGGCTTTTTGTGGTGATCTAATAAAATCCATTTTGGTTTAATCCTGTTGTGTCATTACTGCCACAGAGAAGCTATCACCCCACTGGAGCAAGTTTTGCCTGTGCACATGTGGTGCGCTTTGGCTGTGACTGTTCAAGAGAGATCCCCCTCAGGCATTTCTGATGTGACTGTGATTTTTGCCCTGTGCTGAAGGTCCTCAGGCACAGCCCCTCCGGCTGTCTTGACACATCCACTGGTACTTTTTCCTCCTTCCAAATGATGGGATTTGTATTCGTGGCACATTGGCCAGAAGGTCAGGTAACTAATTGTGCTTACTGCAGTGGCCAAGTGAACTCTGCCTGTGGCTAAAGCTGATCAGTCCCAGGTTACCATGTTCCTGGACCCCACGTGTCCCTGGTTCCAGCAGGACCTACTTCTTTCAGTGCAAAAGCATTGGATCATTGCTGCACATGCTTCCAATTCCAAAGTGTATCCCAGGTGTGTGGTTTCTGCTTTGTGCACTATAATGCTATGATTCAGGCAAGCAAACATGTGCAGCACAACTCTCTGTTACCGTGTATTTCTCAAACCTTAAACAACACTAAGCAGAGAAGTTACTAAGCAAGATGCAATCTATTTCCATGCAGCGGAAAAAAAAAGGCAGGAATGACGTGCTGAAATGCTGTGTGCTGTGTGCTGCCAGGGGATTTAATCAGCCAATTGCCAAAAAGATGTCAGTTCCCTGAAAGAGTGAGGACAACACGCCTTGCTAAGAAATGTACTCACAAGATTAAAATACCAGCTTCAGGATAAACCTAATATTGTCTCATGAGCAGATGAAAATTTGGGCAAGAATGAACAGCCTCCATCCTTAAAATGTGTGTCACTACATCATCACACCTTCCAAGCTCATCTATCCCTGCCTACTGTCAGGTACTCCCAGCAAATTCAGATGCGATTTACTGAACACATCAGGCCAGGTCTCCCAGCCCTAGGAGCCAGCCAAGCAGGATCCCACAATACAAAGTGCCACTTCTATCTTTGGAATGGCCACCGTGAACAGTGCAGTTTGCACACAGCAAACAAAAGGTGCTCGAGCACTGAGAATACAACTGCACCATGAGTGGATGGTGTGTAATTGTTAGTGAAGGTCCAGGGGTGGATGCCCTGTGTTAGGGTGGTGGGCAAGGAGAGAAAGGAAGAAATCAGATGAACAGAAAAAGAAGGGAAGAGCTGAGGTGGGAACGTGACAGTCAGATGTGACTGTGGAGGAGGCATCAAGGATGGGAGGTGGAACAGGCAGCCAGCGTGGAGGTGTGTGTTTGCCACCCTCCTGGGTCAGAGGTGCATAGAAGAGCTTGTTACAAAGGCTGCGAGAGGAACTGGTGCCGTAACTTGGGGCTCAGCTGAGCTTCTCAGGAGCTCACACCCTCAGTAGGAAGCAGGCACCCAGCGGTGCTATTTGCATGCTCCAGCTCCCAAGAGGGAGGCCCCACTAACCTCCACATACCAGCCATCCCCTCCGGGGCTCAGTTACTTCCTGTAGTTGCTTTATGTTGCTGCTGGCTTATTTTCGTGCCACATAAGTGTAAACTTCTCTCAGACAGCACTTTCTCAGCTCCCAGCCTGGGCTGGTAGCATCTCTGGGTGAACCCCATGGCTTGCACAGCTCCCAGCCCTGTGATGGCACGCTCTGAGCAAGTTGTATAGCTGGAGATTGTACCAAAGCTGACTTTATCTAAAGAAATAAGCCAGTCTGGAAGCAGCCACTGGGTATGGGGGTCTCCACTGCATGCATCATGCTACTTGCCTGGCAACGCTTGCCCCTGTGCACAAGCATAGGGTAAGGAGGGCACCTCTTCACCCCCCTACTGCCCACGCTGCTCCTCATGCCCTCAACAGCAGTGATTATAGCCACTGCAGTCCTCTGTTAAACACAGCTGGTAAATGTTATGAAATGTCAGAAGCCCTGAATATATACACATGGGACACAGGCACACCTCACTGGGAGAAACCAGTGGTGGCGGCCAGGATGCTCTTCCATGGTGTGCAGGAGGAGGCAGGGCAGGCAGGAGGAGGCAAAAGAAAACTGAGAAAGAAGGTGAAGAGATCAGATGGACTCTACAGAGACAGATGCACACACGTTTTCTCTGATTTTGCCTCCTTCTAAGGAGATAAGAGAAATCAAGTGTCTCTGACAGATGTTAGTCATGCTGCCTCACGTGCTGCTGGAGGGTACTCGGCAGTGTGGGCCGGAAGGGGGAGCACAAAACTCTAGGTGCAGTAAGAAACAATCAAGCACTTAGTCCTCAGCTGGCATCACCGCTTTTTCTTGTCCAGCACAGGGCACCTTGACAAGCTGTCCTGCTTACCAAGCCCAGGCCAGCCCTCTTCTTGGAATAGACTTTCATTTCTTTCTAGGGAGCACACAGAGAGGAAGGAGTGTTGAGAGGCTACAGGGGCAAAGAAGAGGCAAAAGAGACATCAGTGCCAGGCCAGAGCTCCTCTTCCAAGGCATAAGACTGAATGCATTTGCTGCGTTGCAGAACGAGGAGGGAAATGTCACCTTCAGAGGTGATCTGACAATCACAAAAATAAATTACACAGAGAAAAAAAAAAAACACACCACAAACACAGAGCATTTGTGCATATTCATGAGCAAGTCAAAACCCCCAAATTAACAAGGAAATTAATTTCCAAACTGATTAGGCTGCCAACTCCTTTTATTTAAATAAATCAACAATTGCCTTCATGTGACTCCTGCTGAAGAGCAGAGCTAATCCTGGCTCCTCCCAGGAGGAAGTTTGTGCCGCCCGGGATGACCAATACCCCAGCACCTTGTGGGGACAGGCAGGTGGGCTGCGGCTCTCAGCAGCCACATTTCCCTTTGCCCACTGCTTCGGATGTTGCGGTTTCACGATCACCAGAGCCGATCTAACCGCTGGCTGCTCCAGTCGTGCTCTCTCTGGTCCCACCCTCTTACTCATGCTGGCTCAGAGAAGCTGTTCCAGCTTGCCAAGTTGGCAGAAAACTCATGCAACGATTAAAAAAGGAGATTTCTCTTAAGTCAGAGCAATGAAACAGCTCAGCCAAATGCCCAGGGAGCAACACCACAGGTGAGGAAGGTAATCTAACCTGACCTAGGAGGTGGGTCCAGTGCCAAAGATAGCCCTGCTACAAATGATGGAATGAAGTAGATGGTATCTAAAAAATCTCTTTACACTTAAAGAGTCCAAGAGAGACAGAGCCAGCCTGGCTTGGGTATTTTGTAGGGTGCCTCCAATTTCGCATGGCTCGGTGATCCTGCAGAGCACCTGTCTTCTCCAGGAACAGCCTCATACCTTTTTCTGCCCCACAGCCAAGGCTCAGGGTCTGCCTGCTGCTTCAGGCACAGCAACTCTCGCTGCACAGCAACACGCCTGATAGTGCCAGTGCACGGGAGACAGCAGGAAACTGCCAGCCAAAACTGAGGTGGGTTGAATCTGTGAAACTGAATTCTCAATGAGTGAGAACAAGGGTGAGTCGCAGCCCCCTCTGGGGTCGAGTTCTGAACGGTTACAAATGGAAGAATTAAAAATGAATTAGTATTGGGGTGTATTAGTACTGAGCCACCGGCTTGCAGCTGTGGAAAGGTTACCCAGCTCCCCTCCGTGCCTGGTGCTGCTCTCCTGTTCCCTTCTGTGACTGAGCAGGTCCAGTTTGCCGCCCTGGCAGAGAATCAGCTCGCTCAAGTCCTTTCTGTTGGGTAAGCACGACAAACACGTTTAGCATTTGGCCAGGGAAGCTCCAGAGCCAGCAGGCACCAACGGGCAGGCGGGCCGGGCCCGCCCCAGGTGCTGGCAGCCAGCCTTGGGGTCAGCTCATCTGCAACAACCGAGTCGCCCTATCCCGCCGGGCCGGACCCGGAGCCTCCCTCTTGCGCTGCGCCGCCAGCGGGCCCGGCCGCTGCCACACCGGCACACCAGGCCGGCGGCCGCCCGACAGCTCTCGGCCGCGGGACCGGAGGAGCGAACTGAAGAGCCGCTGCCGCGGGCACGACCTCCCGCTTGCCCCAGCCAGAGCGACATCCACCCGCAGGTAGGCGAGAGCCGCTCCTCTTTCCGGTGAGGAGGCCGCTGCTGCCGCTGGAGTCGGGTCGGGGTCGCCGCTGGGGGTGGTGCCCGGTAACCTGCTGGGGGGCGGGTGTGAGGGACAGGGGGGACCGGGCCTTCGGCACTTCCGGGGCCAAGGCGATCCGGAAGCGGAAACGGAGGAGGGCTGTCTGTCTGTCTATCTGTCTGCTCGCTCGCCCGCCCGCTCGTCTCGGCGGCGGGTCCGGAGCGCTCCCGGGGAAGCCGCCCCCCGGGCTGGCCCCGCCCCGAGCCGCGGTGGGTGACCGGGCGCTGCGCCCTGTCCTCGGCCGCCGCCGCCGTGTGTGCGCGGGGCCCCGCCGGGGGAGGTGGGTCTGGGCCCCCCCCTCTCCTATCCTGGCCGGTCCCCGTGGGGAGCGCCTTCCTCCGCCCATGGCCGCTCCTCTGGGGAGCGGAGGCGGCCGGCGGGTCCGGGGGCTCGGCGTTGCATCGCCCGCTGTCATGCAGGGTCCCGGGCGGCCCCGTAACCCTGGCGGTTTGTTTGCAGAGACGGCCCTGGAAGGAGGAGAAATGCAAGAGGAGGGAGAGTGAGAGGGGTAAGAAACTGACACCCGCCTCAGGGGCTCCTTCTGGCCGCGCTGCGGGGGGTGGGTGGGGGTGGCATGGGACACACGTCCAGCCTTGGGAGCCTGAAGTGGCTTGTGCTGCAGGGTGCTGGAGGGGTGAGGAGCTGAGGTGCAGGGAACATCACCTGCCAGTCCCCTGTCCTGGCAGACAGAGGCTTGCTCTGTTGGGGTGAAGGCCGTGCATGTGTCAGGGAACGGCACCAAAGTTGTTCTAGCTTGGGTGTGCGGGTTCGGGGCTCAGAGCTTGTTTGGCATGTTTGGGGTACTCCTGATGTGCATCCAGATGTACTTGTTCTAAAGATGTAGCGGTGCTTGAACTTTCCGGTGCTTATGAGCTTTGTGGAAGCATTTTTGCATTTGATCTAGCAGCCTGCGTGGCCTTCAGCATCCTAAGTATATTGCAGTGATTAAGCCTGAAAGCTCCTTGTCATTGAGCAAAGATCTTGGGCAGACACAAAATGACACTGTAAATCATTCCCGAGTGGCATACTCGGGGCGTTTTGTCAGCTGAAAACTCCATATCCAATAAAAAATACAAGCTAGGTATCTGGAGAATAATAATAAAAAAAAAAAACATTAAAAATCAATCTCTAAAAAACTGTATGTACAACCTTGGTTGTGCCTTCCAGAAACACAACCTCTACCTCACTGTATACTTGCACGTGCTTTTATCTCTCTGTTTATGATTAAAGCGATGACCTGCAAAGAAGTATAAGTCCAGCACATTAAGTATGTGATTCTGTGAAGTACTCTGAGATCTAACCTCCAGATTCCTTGTCCCTTGTGAGTTCTCTGGTTCACTCTGGTTGTTTATTTGGTGTATGTACATTTGTGGTCTGTACATAGAAAGTGTTTTTGGTTTATATCAGGAGGGTACGTTGACATCTGTCTGATACTAGACTGGTGAATAGGAAGAAGGTCCCATCTCTGGCCTGTTTGTGGAAGCTGGGATGATGAAGGCCCTGCAGTGGGAACGTGCGGTGTTACAGGGTTGAAGCTCCAGCCCATGTCTGGTAGTTATAGAGCAATTGGAAGGGTTACGTGCAGAGTTCTGGTAAAGTAAGTGTGAGCAGCGTGAAAGTGGGGGCTGCAAATAGGGGTGCATGTTCTCAAAACATCCTTTAGCCTTAAAGGCGGGGTAGGGGAGGGATGGCTGTGGGTATCGGGGCAGCCGTTTGGTGAAGGAATCTTACCTTTGCTCTCTCCCTTTGGAAGACTGGCTTTCTAGTGAGATTGCATGAAAGCTTCAACCTTTACACCATTTCTCCTTTTCCTCCACATTCTTATAACTTCACCACACTTCAGCCCTTCACACCAAAAGTTTTGAGGCCTGATATCTGCTCTAGCAGGAAGATTTTTAGATGGGGAAGTGGATCCTTAGAGACTTTAAGGAAAACAACGTAGTCATCTTCTGAGAATCAATGAGAGCCTTATTTTTGCTTGCATACTTCGTAAACTGGGCAAACAAAAGTTAGGTGTTTTGTGAAGTTCTGGTAGAGGACTAATGGACGCAGGCAGGCACTGAGTGCCCTGGCGTGTGCTAATATAGATTTTAGAACCTGGAAATGGAGTTGCCTTTCATTCCTTGTACTCTTTAAAGTAAGAAAGCTGTTGTGAGATTTGTGTTTGAATTGGCATCTTTGTTTCATGCCTGAAGTTTGCAATTGAATCCAAGGGAGTCTTGGAGAAGTTTATTTGGAAAATGCATCTGATTATTATATGAGACTTTATGTTTTTACAGAATCAGGTTTGCTTTGATGTTTTTGACATGGGAGTAAAGGAAGTAAGGGCTTGTTTATTTCAATAACAAAAAACCCCAAACAAACAAAACCCGTAAAACCCCCAAACCCAAACTTGACATTCCAAACAAACCCCCCTTCTTGATTCAGGAGGTGCTCGATTACCAAGAATGTGTTATCTCTTCACGTGTGCCCATCCTGTGGAAGAAAAAAAGTCATGTAATTAAGCATTACATACACAGGGCCTTGCTGTGGGCAGTGTACTTAATAATTAATTTGGCTCAGAAAAGAAAGCAGAGGAAGGAAGGTAAGAGTCTTGCCCCATCAAGTTCTGATTGAATCACAGCAGTGTAAATCCAGAGTAATTCAGGCAGGCAGCTAGCAGTCTGACTTCATGCCACCGATGCAAGGTAAATAATTCATCCTCAAGTGTGTTTATGGGTTGATTTGGAGTGAGTGAGTGAGGCAGGAATACTTGGCTTTGCTGTTGCATGAGCAATTCATAAAAACAAAATTATCAGGTAATTTGGTTCATTTAAATACTGCTTCACATAGAGGAAAATTACCTTTGCATTTTGGCTCACCCACAGCAATTCCACATGTATTTATTCTGCCCTAATAGACTTCTGGAAAGTAAATGTTTCATGCTACTCAGGGCATGCTCCTCAGCTTATCTGATGATTGAAATGGGCCCTTCAGAAACAATATTTACTCATTAATTAGACTACTGCCACATCAGAGCAGGAATAGAAGTGGGACAATTTGCAGGTAGCTGCATGAGAAACCTACAGTGGTTGCTTTCTCTAAGCAGCTTGCTCTGCCAGATGTTCTCTGAGCATAGTTTTTAATCCTGCATATTGTACCTACCAGTTTTGCCATGCTTGCTCAGGAATAGGTGTGTCTTCTGCTTCAGGATATATTCCTCTTTCTTTCATTTCTTTAGGTTTTGAATAGCGTTTTCATGAGTGCAACAAACTTTTCTGCTAATACTATTACAGAGAGGAATGTAAGGATTAGGGATTAAAGGGCTTCTTCAGCCAGGTGCTCCTAAAGAGATTATGCCTCTGTATTCAGAGGGCTAACTTTTGGTGTCTAACTGGTCCTCTGGCTGCATAAAGAGTTGAGATGAAGCAGTGAGCACTTGACTGAGGACAGAATCCTACAGAATCCTGTCCCAAAGAAGGGAATGGAAATGGGCAATAGAGAGCTGTGATGTGAAGATACCCTCTTTTCACTTGGGAAGAGGGTATCTTAGGAGCAGGGTAATCAGGTTATTTTCCCACTGCCTCGTCTCATCCAGTTGGATTATAGTGGAGGGTCTTGCCTGTCAGGAATATTAAGTGATATTTCTGGGCTTCTTTTGAGAGTGGGGCTGGGGTGGGCAACACGGTGGGCAGCTGGAAGTTAGGAGCCCTGAGTTTGACTTCTTGTTCTGCTGTGGCTGTTTGTTATCTTGAGCAAGTCTGTTTCCCTCTCTCTGCCTGTCTTTCTTCCTATATAACATAATGCTAATGTCCCCTTGCTGCATCTGGGCCCTTAGTGTTGAGCTGGGGTGGAAGGACAGGCAAAGTCCAAACTTTTCACTGCTTGTGGGCTCGGGCTGTCTGTGACAGTGAAAAATGGTTTTCAGCTGTATTTGCCTGGTTGCAGATGCACAGACTTCATCATTGATGCCATGTACTTGGGTGGATGATAAGTGGGGAAGTCTGGAGGTGTTCTGGGTTTGTAGTCAGTCCCTTTTTTGCATGGAGGACTATTGGGCAAGAGGTGTTTGAGGTGGACCCAAGCCTGTGGGAATAGCAGACATCATTTTCCCTTGAAAATTATTTTTGGATTTGGGCAGGTAGCTCAGAAGCGGGGAGAAGTTGCTCAGGACAGGGGAGATTAAGGAACTGTCACAGCATTAGACTGAGTCAGTTCCATATTGGAGTCTCTTTGGGTTTAATGTTCTTTTTGTGTGTCTGTGTGTCTGTCCGTCCGTCTTCCTTCTCCTCCATTCCTCTTCCCTTCCCCCTTCCTCTTCCCCTCTGTGCCCAGCTAGGATGGAAGAATCTCATTTCAACTCCTCCCCGTACTTCTGGCCAGCAGTGCCCACCGTCTCGGGACAGGTAAGATCTTTGTCTTCCAGCCTCTCTTGCTGGTCTTGCTTCCTGTTAGAAGTTCTTGCATGCTATGCATTTCTGTTGCATTTCTTGCTCAGCCAGGGTATGCTAAAAGCTGTCCTTCCCACTTGTTTAGATTGAGAACACCATGTTTATTAACAAGATGAAGGAGCAGCTATTGCCCACAGAGAAGGGCTGCAGCCTGGCTCCCCCCCACTACCCTGCCTTGCTGACAGTACCCACCTCTGTGGCCCTGCCCACTGGTATCTCCATGGACTCAGACACCAAGCCGGAGCAACTGACGCCACACAGCCAAGCCCCTGTGACTCAGAACATCACCGTGGTACCAGTGCAGTCTGCTGGGCTCATGACAGCAGGTAGGGGACTCCAAGGACTCTGGCAGCATACAAAGGAGACTCTGGGATGGGGGGACAGGGTCCTGGAGAATCCTTTTTGGACTGTAGATTATTCCTAGCCTTACTGATGGTGTAGACTGCCTTGGCATGGTTTCATCATGATTCATGGTGAATCTCTAGGCACTCAGCCGCCTTCTTTATGGAAGTTTGACTTCCAGCATTGGAGACTGGGAATGTGTTGGGGAGGGTAAGCTACTCTTCTGTTTGCATTATAGTCAAAAGTAAGTGTATAAAGCTTGCTTCTGAGGGATAATGAGGTTGGACATAAATAGAGATGTAATAACTGACTTCCTCCATCTTCTTTTGTTGCAGGTCCTGGTCTGGTGATAACTTCCCCATCAGGTTCCCTAGTGACCACAGCCGCCTCTGCCCAAACCTTTCCCATCTCAGCTCCCATGATTGTCTCTGCGCTACCCCCTGGCTCCCAGGCAGCCCTCCAGGTGGTTCCTGACCTGTCCAAGAAAGGGACAACCACCCTCTCTGAAGGTGGTGGGGGTGGCGGGGGTGGGGGAGTTGCCCCCAAACCGCCTCGGGGCCGGAAGAAGAAACGATTGCAGGAGTCAGGGCTGCCAGAGATGAGCGACCCCTTTGTGCTGTCAAACGAGGATGATGAGGACCAGCACAAGGATGGCAAGACATACAGGTGGGAGCGGGTTTAAACCTTGACAGTAGCATTGCATGGGGATGGGGGTGCATTTTACCCTTCAGAAGGTTACATGGGGAAGAAGAGAGAGCTGCCTTTTCCCCATAGTGTCCCTGAGTAGAGAATCTTTCAGCTGTAGAAAGAGTTGAGGTTTTTCTCTCTAATCAGGAGTGTTTGCAAGTTGGTGGGTTGACCCAAAATTAAAGATCTCCTTCGTGGACAGCCTTGATTTTCTGACTATCCAGATGTTAGCGTTACCAGGCTAGTTAATGACCAGGATGTTATGGAGGTTAAACCATATCCTTGAGGCCACAGCCAGGTAGTATGGCTGGTGTACTGCAGAATGCAGTACTGACTTGTGCAGCTGAGACCCCTAGCATCCCTGGGTGATCCTGAATGAGGACTCCAGTCTCTCCAGTGTAAAGACTGCAAACTGGAGGCACACAGAGCAGGAAGTGAACTGTGATGCTTCTGTGTGCATTGTGATCTCCTATTTCAGCATTTCCAACAGAAGAGGGGGAAAAAAGAAAGTGTATTTCTGAATTTGGTATAAGAGTGTTTGTGAGCCCTGAGGTATCAGGTAACAGGGGGGAGAGTTCTGAGCCCTGAGGTTGGGTTTCTGAGCTTGGAGGGATGTGGCTTTTGTTTACAGGTGAGTAGTGGAAGAGGGAGAGATTAACCAAGAGGGAATACTTAAACCAGAGCATGTGGAGTGTAGGTGTTTTAGGAAAGATGGGAGCTGGATGGAGCAGGCAAGTGCTAGGGATGGAATGCAATGGTATGTCTTAGTTGGGAAGCAGGAGCATGAATGGGTGATTTAGTAATGGGTGTTTAGTGTTTAGTGGGGGATGATTAAGATCAGGAAGAGGCAAAGTAGTAGCCATTCTGTAGATGGAAACAGAAATAGAAGATGGTCTCTAGCTCTTCTCACTTCTCTGCTATGTGCCCATGATCCCGTTTCAGTTTCCCTTTTACCATCCTAGACCCTCTTTTTTTCATACAGATTTAGTTAAGTTTCTGGAATTAAATCATAACAATAGGAAGGCCCAGGATCAGTGCATCCACCTCAGGCACTGTTTCATTTTTAACTATAGCATTTTTTTCAATGTTTACATTTTCAAATCAATAAGTTAAATGAGTACAAACCCAGAGCTTGTCTCACCCTTTTTATTCTCTTAGCCAGTGTCCCAGTTCTTCCACTTTGAAAATATAATCAGCGTATGGTGAGGAGGGGTGGGAGTGTTAGGTAGCTTGCTATTTGTAATCCCACCATTTATTTTGGGCTTTAGCCACAATTCCACACTACTCAAGCTGCTTACAGTCTGGGTTGCTAATTAGGTTGTTAAATATGTATTTACAGGGGACACAATTGGCAGTGAACACTAGAATTAAAGCTGAACCAAAGCTTTAATTATAGCTCCTTGTTTACGTGTAAGTTTGGGGGGAGAAAAATGCCCAAGGCCAGGTGGAGTGACTCAGCAGAAACTTTATGAACATGCTTCATCTGTGTAACAGCTCATGAAAAAGGGAAAAACCGAATAAGTTTATATGTAGGAACATGTAATCAGGAAGATTTCCTGTGTTCCTGTTTAGTCTGAGTGGGGTACCTCTGCCTCTTTCTCCAGCCACCATCCTCAGCAAGTCTTTGAGCAGTGCTGAGGTGCAAGATAGCTAAACTGAGATTTATGGAAGACCACTTTTGCCCTCCTTGGGATCTCTTATTTAGCTGATGCTTTCTATGTGCAAGTTTGGAACTGAAAAAGAGCGTTGAAAAAATAAGATGCTATCTCCTCTTGGAGTTGTGGCAGAGAAAACCTTTGTGAAATACAGGAGAATTGTATCTCCATAATAGGTGTATGAATAGACTTGCAAGTTAAAACTTTGAGGACTCCTGGGTTTCTGCTATATTCTAGAGGATGATTTGGGCAGTTCCCGTTACTACAGTACGCAGGCATATCCGAGCTAAATTAAGACTGGGTGAGGTTTATCTACTCCTGCTTCCTTCTCGGGCTGGAGGAGGAGTTGCTTGTGGTATTTATACATCTGCATTTGTATGATTTCACTGATTCTTATGATGATGCACTGAGGACAAGCTAGTCAGATGCCTGAAGGAGTTGTACTACATCGAGCAATATGAGTTGGGGTTTTTTTTAATACCCAATTGCTAAAGCCAAGTTTATTTTGTCAAATTTAAGTATTTGTTGCTTGTAAATTTCTTTTTGAGCTCTGTGAACTCTCCTGTCCTGAGTGCCTGAGCAAGTGCTTGGTTGCCATAATTCCTGACTCCTGGTGTGTCGGTGAAGACAGAGCAAGGTCTTGAATGGGCAGCACAGCAAGGCAAATTTGGAAGGAATTGGAGCACAGAGGTGATATATGTATTGTAGCCCATCCTATTCTCTACTGAATGTAGAGATTCCTGCTCCTGTGAATGGCAGCTGTTTTGCCGCTGTATTATCTCTAGAAGTGAATCAGTAGTCTGCTGTGAAAGTGGTGCAAGAATCTTTGTGGCCAGGTTTCTTCTAAGAAAAGGTGCAAAGATTTTGCCTTACCAGTGGTGGTGTCACTTGCAGATTATGGGCATCTAGCCTTAGGATTAGTCTAGCAGAGTCCTCAGTGCTTTGCTTTATGCTATTAAAAGAATGCTGCGCACCTCCAGGGGACAGCATCTAATCCAATCCTGCGAAGCGTTTTCCTTCATAAATAATGGCACTTTATCTGTGTTCTGGATTCATTGTCAGCTCTTTGTTAATCTTCCCTGAATCTTTGTAGAATTCACTTTTTCTGTGGAAAATGAGCTCAGCATTAAGAGCCTTTCTGGTAAGATGCTGGCAGTGTGAAGCACATGGTTTCTCCTCAGTACTTTAAAAGATGCTGAGGAAGAGAGAGTGAGTGTAGGTCCTGAAGACAGTGGTATTGTTCTTGGTACTGTTGTGGTGCCTGTTCCTATGCACTTTTAGAAGTTTGTGGTGTGGTGTGAACAGTGGACTTCAACGCTGATGAAGTGGTTCAGCCTTTTTGGTCCAGATCACCAGTTCTCTCTGACAAGTGGTTCTCTAAGTAGTTTCTTCTTTGCAAGAGGAAGAGAGCTGTCTTTGTGCATTGCTTGGTTCCAGTATTAAGGTTGTAAAGACTAGGATGAATACCAGTTTATAGTCTGGAATAGTTTTGTGAACTGTGCTTTAGAGCCTAGGATACCAGCAGAAAGGTTGTAGGCTTGAGAAGGGCTTTGCCATCTCATCATAACCAACAAGCTGTGTTCCCCACCCCTGGTTCTGCATTTCCCTACTTTCACTAGGTTGTGGGAACAGCAGGGGCTGCGGGAGACAGTAAGCAGCCGAGGAATATAGGAAGCTTCTGACATGAGAGTAGGGTACAAAAGTGTACAGAAGTCCTAGCAAGAAGCAGAGCTGAGCTGTAAAAGGTGAAGAAGCTGGATGGAGGCCTGCTTTATGAGGAAATTAGGCACACAAGGGGAGCGGGTGGTTTTAATACAGCAGGTGGGCATGTTCTCATACGTATCTCATTTGAAGCCTGTTTTTTCTGCCCTGTACAGGATTTAGCATTGCTGTTTGCTGAGCTTCCCATAGTTATGAATAGATTTGAAATCTGGTGCTATGGCTTTTGTAAGCCACATGTATCTGTGAAATGTGGTCGAATTTGGCCAAGTTGTAAGCTTGGAAAGTATCTGTTAAGTGTGTTCTTCGATGCCTTATGGCTTGGCAGTTGAAATATGCAAAGATTATATCCTCCTTGACATTTCTTGAGGCTTGTATAACTCCAGGCACTGACCAGACTATCTATCTCTACAGAAGAGATAAATACACTAAACTTTCTCAGCTTCTCTTTGAGGCTGAACTACACGTATACTTTCTCTGCAGCAATAAGCATCATCTAGACTATTGCTGAAGGGCCAAGCATGTCTTTCCTTCAGTCACAAGTGCTCCTCCTTCTGCTTCAGAACGGAGTCTTTTGCGCCCAGTGTCGACAGTAACCTCCCCCACCAATGGGCACAAAGGGAAGGTGGGAGAAGACACTGCTGGGTTCAAATGTGGTAGGGATGAGACTGAGATAACCCTGGAGCTGACTGAGTCCAGAAGTCTGGAAACTGAGTAGAGCAGAGATGGGAATCGGAAGGGAGGAGGGAGAAAAGATAAGAGCCTACAAAGTAGGGAATGGAGCAGAGGATGTGATGGGGAGCCTATTTGCAAGGGAGGGATGACACAAAGATAAGCTAGACAGGGCCAAGAGTTATTGGAGAGAGAACCAGATCTGCTAGGGGCTGAAAAGTGAGGAGATACCTAGAATTAGCAAAACAGATGGGGGCAAGAGTTTGGGATATGGACAGACAAATAGAAGTGTGGGGCAGAGGAGACATGTTAGGTAATTAAGGGAATGAAATAAGCAAGAGCTACTGCAATAGAGGATGAAAAGAGTGGCGCATGTGGGTAAAGAGTTTGGTCCTGGGTGTCAGTGCAGGAGGGAGAAGGGATTGCAACAGGCTAGAAGTCTAAGGGCAAAGGGGGAGTTGAGTTTGAAGTATCAAGCAGAAAGTTTGACCACATTCCCTCCAAAGCCTAGAAATATTAAACCCAAATTTTGCCATGTCTCTGATGTCAGCACAAGAATGTGACCTCCTCTGGCAAAGAACTTCATCCCCCTCTTAAGGCTAGCAAAAGGTGATAAACTCCCGTTGCTGTTATTTATCATCCTAGCTGCAGTGGCAGAGGTCTGTGCAGTGGATCTTAAGATTGCTGATGACCAACGTGGGTGTCAGTACGATGCCACATGTTGGAATTTCTGTTTGCTTTTTTTAACAAGTAGTTCCGTGAGCAGCGGAACTAATGAAGCCTGGTTTCCAGCGGCTCTCTCCTGTGTGGATTCTCTGATGTCTAATCAAGGGTGAGCTTACTAGCCTTTCCCTCAGCAGGGGGCTCCAAAAGGGTCTCTCTTCTTTCCTCAGCTGTATGTTTTTATGGGACTTGTGGTGACTCTTTACCCCTTTCCCAGATTTGGTTGAAATTGGCTTTAAGGAGCACAGGTGCACGTGCACATCCATATACACACATGCAATTTGTACACATACGGTTTGCTTTGTATGTGAATGCTGTGCTTGGAGGTTAGAAAGTGTCAGAATTAAGACTGACCACATGCCTCAGAGTACAGTGAGGTAAAAGCTTGTGTTACGGTAAGTTCTCTCCCTTCTGCTGGGATATTGTAGCTGTGTGTGTGCATGCACTCTCAAGTTCATCATGGTGCCAGGCAGAAGGAATTAGCAGCAAAGGTTCTGCAGTCATGAGTTTTAATTTTAGCACATGTCAATGGAATGAGTGTGTGCAGTGGAATGAGGGAGACCATTACAGTTTCAGCCAGGAGGGAGAACTTCAAAACTCTTGTCACACATCTGATCACACCTTCATTTGGCCCTATTGAGTCGAGGTACTTGATACCATCCTTGATGGTGTGATCATAGTTGGTGTGCACATGAAGGCCTGTCAGTCCTGCATATTTACTCAGAGAACCTGAAATGAATGATTTATTAAAAAAAAAAAACCACAACCATTACCATGGGATTGCAGAATTGAGGAGGATGATTTTGGGGAGGGCATTTACTGGACTGCTAGTCTGAAGAACTGTAGATTCCACTTGTTGCCTCTGCTGCAGATGTGCTGTTGTATCCTACAGCCACGTGGTTCAGGCCTGCATATAATCTTGCCTTGAAGCGTGTGCAAATATGAGTTAGGTCTAGTCTTCAGTGGATTTGCATTTGCCACAGGCTAAAAATGACCACAGTTATCCTGAAATAATTAACATTTGGTGTTCCTGAAACTCTAATCTCTCCTCAAATATTGTTGAACAGTCCTCTGTTACATCAGGCCCTGTTTTGCTTTGCAGAAGCATTGCATCTCATAGCTGTAGCATAGAAATCTATAGGAGCTGTGATTTGAATGTATGTAATACGAATTTTATTTTAAAGGAAAGGAAGTGGTCAGAGGTATCAGTTTGGCCACTTGGAATTAGTGGGTATGTCTGTGTTTCATTTCTGCCTTTCATCAATCCCAGGGACATTGTGAGGGTAGATGAGTGCTTACGGAGCACTGATACTTCTGTGGTGGGTACAACAGATAAGTGATTCTGCTTCATGAGGTTGGAATTGCATGTGGTCGACGAGGCTTGAGGCTGTACACAGTGGAGATTAAGGAACCTGAATGCTTGCTTGTTAAATATCTGTGCAACACAGTAAGGATGCAGTTCTGTGGAAACAGTCAATAAGGCTGTATTATAATGCGTCTGCATTGCGGAGCCGAATTATGGTGCCATAGGTGACCTTAATTCTGGCATTTCCAAATTTGCTAGTGCTTTCTTATGGGCCTTTTGTATTCTTTTAGGTTGAGCTTTTGCATGTTATCACTCTACTAGGAAACACCTTATTGTGTTTTATTGTTTCATTGGTCTTTTATGCTAATGGTGACTGATTTCTAAAATTGGTAGACAAGGGTTTAGGCTTGATGTTGTTCAATGATTTGGAGGTCAACAGAAAATCACGGCTGATAATTTACAGATGGAAGCAACGCTGGTGGATAGCTGTAAAAAAAAGTGGAAGCTTTATGTGGTTGCTAAACTGGAACTATTCAAGCAAAATGTATTTTAATACAGCCCAATGGAAGGCTCAGCCTTTTGGATAATACTTTGTGACTTCTCCAGCAGTCAGGGATGGAGGCCTAGGTGTTTGGACACAGTGCAGTGTCAGACAGAAGTGGCCTGTTGGATGCAATTGAATGTCTTTGATATAAAGATAAGGAATGTGGGGAAACAGTATCCTGGAAAGCAATGACTGTGAAAGACTTTAGGAATGTGGTGACATCGTGTGAGCTCCCAGAGCAAGACTGTGACAGAAGAGGGTAAATGCATCTGTTAAAAGCATAGATGGAGTCATTAAAATAAGACAGGCAACTTGTGAGGCATGCTGAAATACCATAGCATTCTGGGTCTGGTATTTTTAAGATAATTTGAACAAATGGACAAAATGCAGGAGTGCCCTGAAATCTGAGAACTGGAAAAGTGCTGTATGGTGAGAGCATTTAAAAACACTTGCTGCCTTGCCAGGAAAGTATGCTTTTCTGTAGCCTTAGCAAGCCACCAAGCAACTGAAGGACTGTGGAAGCAAGTTGACTAAAATCTGTGAGGATAGCTGATAGATTTGACAGTATACATGCCATTAGTGTAAAATGGTAAAAGGAAGCATGTATTAACTTCTGAATACGAGTTGATGCTGGATGGAGAAGTGTGGAAGCAGATTCATGTGCTTACATTTGGCATATTCATGCTCACTGGCTTTAGTTAGGTCTTACCCAGTTTTTCTAGCTGTGTGTAGTTCTGTCTCCTCTACCCCTGCCTCTTTGAAAATACTAGCAAGAAAAGGTCTAACTTAATCTTTAAGCAAAATAAATCAGGGAATGTGAGGGTTAAAATAGCATTTGTCATGAACTGTGTGCATCTATTAGTATGCTCTGCTTGCATCAGTTGCTTCATTAACTCTGCATTGCAAAGGTAGTACGTTTCTTCCCTTGCTAAATGAACTGCTGACTTCTACAGCCTAAACTTGCTCTTATCATCTAGTTTAAATTCAGACCTTCCTGATTTTTTTTTTCTTTTTTTTTAACTTGTGAGTTAAAAAAAATACAAATACAAACTTGTATTTATAGACTAAGAGAAGGAGCAGGGGCTCAATTAACTTCTAAGACTAATCTCAGTAGATACTAGGAATTTAAATTCTCAAAGCCATGTAAAAGCCTATATAGTTTTCACAACTGTGATACTGATTCATTAAGCACTTGATTGAAGAATGCTGTTAATCCACTTTGGGCAAATTTTACTATGAGTTGGTGTTTCAGATGGTATTTTATCTCATAACAGCATCTGATGAATGAAGCCGAACATTCCATGAAAAGTGGAAAAAAATATGGCACTGTGGGCCACAGAATTGTAGTCTAGTAGCTATAAGCATCATTTTGTTTATGAGTCATCATGATGACTTTCATATGGGAGCAGAATTAGAATTGTACATCCACCTTTTACTGGCATTTAATGATTTTTTGAGGGTGTTTCTGTCTAACATGAACATTCCCTGAATATCTCACTTTATTTCCCTGCAGATTCCATATAAAAAGGAAGGATTATCAACATTGGAAGGGGTTACTTTTGATCTCTGGCATATGGCTGGGTACTAAATTAACTATTTATATGAACCTCTGTGTTATTAAGACTATGTTCTCCTAGGCTGTCTGAATTTGCAGAGCCATAACTAGCAGGTGTAGAGATGTTGTATCCCACTGTCGATGGGAGCCCTGCAGTCATTTCTGTTACTTGCTCTCAGAAAGAATACAGTGAAAGTAGTGGTAGTTCAGAGGCACAGTGGGGAGAAAAGATTAAAAATGTATATTAAACAGAGGGGGGAAAAAATCAATTATTTCATATAGCGTTTTGCTCATGCTTAGCAAGGAGCACTCCCAACTTCTCCTCTTCCCAGCTAGGAGGATTTCACTGAAGTAGAATAGCGAAACGCTGCTTAGTGTCAGCTGCAACATTCTCATTATCCGTATGGATTTAACAGTTTTTGAATCCATGTTTGCCCACTAGAGGGCTGATTGCATCTTCCCCTTTAATATTTGATGTTGTCTGAGGCAGAATGCGAAGCCCTTAATTAAATGGATCATTTGTTTCCTTGAAAATGCCTGATGCCACACAATACGAAACTCTCTGAAATACAGCTTTCTGCTGTATTCCAGGGCTTTTTTTAACTTATAAGGCTCATGAATTTGTTAATGCTACATAATGGTTCTTGCCCTCTCAGGGCTGATACTAATTAGATGATGGGAAAATGAGTCCTTGCAAGATTTTCTTGTTAAATGTTGTTTGAAAAACAGTGCTAGAATGTCAGTAGCGGCTGAATTCAGCCAAGAGGAGTTCAGGTTTGGGGAGCTGGGGGAGGGTGTTTTTGCTAACAGGCAGATTTATCTTCCTCTTTTTGTGCAAGTGCAGGAGAGGTTTTGAACTACCTTCTTTTCCTTTTATTCTGAAAATGGAAAAGGACATTCAGTCCATTTCTCTTCATTAATTTTGGGGAGTTTCTGACCTGAAGGCAGATACCTGACAAAGTAAATAAGTAAAGGAAGGGATGCACAAGAAGTAATGGACCATAAAGTAGATGGTTTTACGGCACTACAGGTTTCATGCATGGGACTACTTAGACTTGATGACATAGAAAAGTTCATGAATTTTTCAGACCAGAATAGACTGTTTAAAATATAGTCATGTGTACAGCGCAGAAGAGATAAGCGCCCAGAGTTGTATTTAAACTACAGCAAAACATTCAGAAAGGTATTTCTCTCAGAAGGGTAGTTGGATTTTCAAACTACTGATTGTAGGGGCCAAGCGATTAAGACCATACTATAGCCTCTGAGCATTGTTCCAAAGATGCATTATTCTCATGGTTGGAAAGATCCTGTTTCCTCTTGGATTTTTTAGCTTCTAATGTCAGTTATTGTTTCTCATTATATCTTTCTCGGCCCATAAAACAAGCCCTTAGTAATTGATATTTTTCTCCCTACATAGATTTATATGGGTATTGGCTGCGCTATCTTTCAAGCTTTTCTCCAAACCTAGATAGGCTGGGCTCAGTGAATCTTCACTGTGAAGTCGATTTTCCACATGCCAGCATTCTTCAAGTTTGCAGCATTTGCCTGAGTTTTTCAATACTTGTCGACTTAGGTGGAAGTCAGAATTAGACACATTGTTGCAGGAATAGTCACTCTAGTCCTGTTTACAAGGATCCCTGCTATTCCCCTTTGGTTTAGTATGGTTAGCCATGTTAGCACAGTGTCCCACTGGGAGCTTGTTCTCAATTGAATGTTTCCTTATCAGAGGACTAATATTGTGGAACAGAGTTCAGCTGAGAGTAACTGAAGTAAGAATCTGCTGAGGAGCTTGATAAAAGTCATAGATGGGGTTATGCCATAATTGCTTGCATTAGCAGGGAACTGGACGTGGGCACTCAGATGTGTTTTTCAGTTCAGTATTCACCTCAAAGTTCTATCTAACATTGCTGCTTTCAAGGATACAATCCTCACCCTGTAAGTACGACTTGATAAGTGGAAAATGCATATGCTGTATTCAAGTCTAGCTTTAAACATGTCAGAAAGTCTGGAACAAACTGCACAAGTGTTTAAAGATAGCTCCTTATGATTCTGGTGTTCTTTTTACTCCCTGCATCTCACATAGACCTAAACAGCCAAATTGCTTCTTGTTGATTCCAGAAGCGATTGTTGTGTGTGTGAGGTGGGATCTAAATAAGGATGTATTTAGCTTGCATATTCTGTTAGGGTTTGCCATTGAAAGTGGATTAAGAGAAAGATGAAGGTAGGAAACATGAGAACAACTCTTAGAGATGATAATGAATGTAAAAGAACAGTGATGGATGGTAAGAAAGTGTTATGGCAAGTGTGTTGTAGAATGCTTGCTAGGAAGGCATGGCTTCTACCTAAATGGCTTAAAATCAAGCTGTGGCTTGGAAGGGCCTGTGAAAGTTAAAGTGGGTGCTGGATAAATACTGCCTACATTACACATGCTAATCAGACTGCACACTTCCTAAAGCTTCTGGCTCAGTGTAAATAGTCACAATAGCAGATGTAATGAAGTATCTTCCTGGGAGGAGATAGATATGGGGAAGAGCAGGATAATTCTCTGTGGCTTGTAATACCTGCAGGGACTTCTGTCATTGAGCAGTTTTGTAAACACTTGAAAGCCTGAGGAAATTCCCAGACAAAAACTGAAGTCGACCTGCTGTGAAGGTTGAATTCATGTTAGCCAGACTCTCAGTTGTGGCCCTGGAAGTTCCAAGTGCAGGTTCAGTTTTGTCTTGTTTAATTGGAAAGTCTGCAAATGGAAAAACGAAGTTCAGAGAAACCTTTAACTCTGCCCATTGGTTGGCACACATATGGGTGGTGGGGAGGAAGGGGATAAGAAAAAGTCCAGTAACTTGGCTACTGCTGCTATCTCTCCGTTATATTATCAACCACAAAAGCTTTTACTATCTTGAATTGTAAAACAGTGCAAGCTTGTCTTAACAGCATGGTGTAATGATGGAGGAACAGTTCTTAACAGCAGCATCCGTAGCAGATAGATGCCAACTGCTTCTTCCTGTTCAAAGAGTCTGTGTGTTACCAAATACATTTCTGATCATTATGGGAACAGATGGATCTAAACTCCTAGACAAAACATTTTGCATCACATCAGTAAGGTTGAAATTATGAAAGCCCATTAGACCAGTGAAATACCACATTTGATATCCAGAGTATCTTTGTAAGACCCACTAGGAAAGCAGCCCTGTTGTTAGTGTCAGCATTTTGTGTTCTAAATAATCACGTCTTCTCCAAAACTGGGAGCAGAGTTAAGTGGATTTGGTCATAACTGCTTTTGCAGACTTTGCAGTACATGGAGTTAATTTTTATGATGAAAATGAACCTTAACCTGGGATTTCCAGGTTTTCCAACCTTTTTTTTGACTGAAATAAATCATAGATGAACAAAAAGTGATTTTTGTCTGGGAATTATTATTCTGTCCCCTTCAGACTGCTGTTGGAAAATTTCCAAAGTGCTGCCCTGTCTCCCTTGTAGGTCTCATAAATTAACCTCTTTGATTCTTCTAAGACCTTCACTTGTCTGGCTGCAAGGTATTGTTTGGTTTCTTCTGCCAGTTCCTAGCTTAAGTTTGTCCCCTTGGGACTGGAGTACTTGCAGCCAAGCACAGTGTCCCGGGTGAAACCTCCCCAGAGCCACATATAGCAAGAAAACATCCCTTCACGCAGTGTGGAAGACCCCATCCAGTTAGGGTTGATAGGTAGTGGGGCTCGCCCCCATGTGACACTGTCTCTTCCCCTCGTCCCGGTCCCAGGTGCCGGATGTGTTCGCTGACCTTCTACTCCAAGTCGGAGATGCAGATCCACTCCAAGTCCCACACGGAGACAAAGCCACACAAGTGTCCTCACTGCTCCAAGAGCTTCGCCAACAGCTCCTACCTGGCCCAGCACATTCGCATCCACTCAGGGGCCAAGCCCTACACGTGCAGCTACTGCCAGAAGGCCTTCCGCCAGCTCTCCCACCTGCAGCAGCACACACGGTAAGGGCCAGAGGAGGCTGGGGGCCCTCCACACTGCATGTTGCCGTCATCCCAGCATGCTGTGAGCACCCTCAGTGGGCGACTGCCTGGGGAGACCAAGCTTGTTTTCCACAGGCTGGTCAGGTCTCGGACACAACAAACGGGCAGTAGTGGTATCCGACATGTGAGACTTGTCACTTGCTGTGAGGGGCTGGGTACGCACAGAGGTTAACACTGCTCACCCTAAGGGGCATCTGCAACGGAGTGATGCTTTCTGATGGAGGGTAGGGCTGGTTGTGTCAGAGTGAGAGTGGGTGTAAGAGGACTGTTCCCTGTCACCCCAGCGTAGTTCTGCCAAACGTCTCAGTCCAGGCTTGCAGCCCCCCTGCTATTACAGCTGTAGGCTTCCCACACACAGCTCTGCCAATGCCCCTCAGTCCAAACTCTATAGTTCCTCTCTCTGGATCCTCCCCCGGTGCAGACAGACCATGGTCTCTTGAATCCAAGAGGAGCACGGTTTGAAACCGAGCGAGCTCATGCAGTGTTTGGAGTTCCTCCATGTAGCAGATAGAGTGGTGCTGTCCCACCCCCTTTATGCCCTCATTCCATCAGCACTAGCCAGATGGCGGTCATGTCCAACTGCTGCTGCTCCTCCTCCTCTTCGGCAGGATCCACTCCAAGCTCCACACAGCGATTGTCAAGCCGCACAAGTGTCCTCACTGCTCCAAGAGCTTCGCCAACACATCCTACCTGGCCCAGCACCTCCGCATCCACTCGGGGGCCAAGCCCTACACCTGCCGCTACTGCCAGAAGGCCTTCCGCCAGCTCTCCCACCTGCAGCAGCACACACGGTAAGGGCCAGAGGAGGCTGGGGGCCTGGCCCTGGCCCCCCCGCGCTGCCGGCATGCACCAGTGGAGCACGCGCGCCAAGCATGCGGGGGGCGGGCGGGGAACGCGGCCGGCTGCACCCTCGCAAGGAGGTGACCCCCCCAGAGTGGACGGAGTGGAGGCTGCGCAGGAGACACTGACCACGTCAGGGCGGAGGTGGGCACATGCTGGCCCTGGGGATCCTTGGTCTTGCACCGCGGGGGGCACAGAGAGAGAGAGCCATAGAGAAGAGAGGCATTGGCCATAGGGCATCCCAGCCTGGCACCATGGGGGTTGGACTGAGTGTGTGGAAGCTTCTCCTGGCATTGCAGGGGGACAGGGACAGGGACAGATGAACGCTGTAGATGATCTCAGCTTGATAATGTAAAGGGAAAAGCATTCGAGTGTCTGTTCCTGAGAAGGAACAGAGCTGCTTTCTTGGCCTTGCAGAAACGAGAGAACAGACTCTTCTTGGCCATATGGGCCTCCTGAGCTTGGAGCAGGGGGTCTGGACCTCCAGACCCTTTCCTAACCTATTTTCAGGTGGCACAAAATGCCAAGCTGGCCAGGCATTCATAAGCTTTTGCTCCTCAGTCCTAGTCACTGTCTGAAATCTGCTTGACTGCCTGTCTTCTCTAACTTCTAGCTGGACACAGGAGCTGGGCAGAGCTCTGTTTGTCCAGATAGAACAGCATCTGGAGGCAACATGATCCCCTTCCCTGCTTTCCTGAGTGATTCTGGGATTTGATCATAGCAGCAGGCCCTGGCAGTCTGCTCTACGTGCCTGCTCACTGCCTCCCTTTTGTGCTCTTCCTTCTCAACAGTATCCACACAGGGGACCGGCCCTACAAATGCGCTCATCCTGGGTGTGAAAAGGCTTTCACCCAGCTTTCCAACCTGCAGGTAAGGGGCTGGGCTTGTCCTGCTCACCAGTGCAGGTGGCAAGGGTAGCTGTCAAGTAGTAGGGGAGGCTACTTGCCTGTGGTAGAGTGGATGGAGAAATGGGGGCAGTCGGGAGGAGTGTAAGAATACAGAAAAGCTGTTGAAGCCCTAAGCAGGGGAGAGATTCCTGGCTTTTGCAGCACTAGTGACCCAAAGAAGTCACATCCTGTAAAATTGTAAACTTGACTTGAAGGCAGTGAGACCTTGGTAAAGTTCCCCCCATCTGTTCTGCAGAGTTTTCTAACTTAGCTGGGGGAAGATTTTTGCTAAATGTCATTCTGAATAAAATTTGGGTATCTGATTGGGTTTTCTGTTTGTTTTACAATGAAATGGAGGACATTCAGGGATTTAGGGAAGCAGAGGTGGTGTGTCTTGTTGCAGTATCCTGAAGGAGGGGAACTGTAGCATGTGCCAAATGGCAAAGAGCTGTAAACTGTGAGCAATTAAAGCAGATCCTGCCCTGAAGGGCAGTGACAGATGCTGGGAGCAAATGTGTAGTGAAGCAGAAGAGAGAAAAGAAACAGGCTGAGAAAGTGGGGGGGGGGGGGGAGAGGGCTGAGAAGATGGGGGCTGTGGGGAGTTGGGAGACTCTGCTCTTCAAATGCCTAATATGCCTGAGAAAAAACGGCATCTGTGGGGATGATGTGGTGGGCTGAAGGGAGAAGCTCTGTCCCCTGCAGTAGGAGCCAGGCAGGAGACTTAGGGAGCTTGGGGCCTGGCTGGAAGAGGGTATTGGAGGTAAAACCTTCTTCAGTACTAACACTTGGTTCCTCCCCTGTGCTTGCTTTCTCTTTCTTCCACCCTGCTGCTGGTCCCCAGTCCCACAGACGGCAGCACAACAAAGACAAACCTTTCAAGTGCCACAACTGCCACCGTGCATACACGGATGCTGCCTCGTTGGAGGTACACCTGGCTACGCACACGGTGAAACACGCCAAGGTCTACACCTGCTCCATCTGCAGCCGGGCCTACACCTCGGTGAGTGTTTGCTGCTCTGGGGAGTAGCAGGAGTGAACACACTTCCCAGGGAGTAGCTCCTCCAGATCCAGAGGGAGCAGCCGCCTGGGCTGTCGTGTGCCTTCCCATTGGGTTTGGCTTTGGTGAACGCCCTCCCCTCCTGTGACCACCGTTCTTCCCATTGCAGGAGACGTACCTGATGAAGCACATGCGGAAACACAACATCCCTGACCCACAGCAGCAGGTGGTTCAGGCACAAGCTCAAGCCTCTCAGCAGCAGCAGCACTTCCAGCCACAGGGTGGGGGGGCAGCAGGGGGCCCTTCTGGAGACACTAACCAACCCAACCCTCCCCCCCAGTGCTCCTTTGACCTGACTCCTTACAAGACTTCAGAGCATCACAAGGACATCTGCCTCACTGTCAGCACCAGCGCCATCCAAGTGGAGCACCTCTCCAGCTCCTAGAGAGACCTCAACCCAGGGAGCAGAAAGCCTCTTGTGCATAGCCGGCACCCAGGGGCACCGCTTGTGCAGCGGCCCTCCTCGTGCAACAGTCTCTGGCCTCTCCTCCTGCAACAGCCGTTTCTGGCCGTGTAACCCTGTTCATGGCACCCCCTTGAACAACAGCCTGTCTCAAGGGGGTGCTCCTTCTGTGCAACAGCCTGCCTGGTAGGAGGATGCTTCCTTGTGCAAGAGCCCCTTTCCTGTGCTGGGATCACTTCCTCATGCAAAAGCCCCTCCTTTCAAACCCAAAGAAAGGCCCCTGTTTTGCCTTCTCTCTCACTGTAGGATGTGTATGAAGGGGGGGTGCCTGTTGAGACATGCATGGTGAATGGGATGGAGAGAGGGTCCTTGTATGTACAGGGGCTCGGACACATGTTTTCAGCAGGCCACAGAAGAATGTGGAAGGGTTCATAGCTGGATGGCGTTCTTTGAGGATTTCCTTGAGTGTCTAAGAGAGAAATATCCATTCCTGTCCCTCCTGCTTGTGAAGGGGAGGAGGGGTTGCTCGTCCTGCCCCAAGGACTGGATGGGAGAAACCTTCTCCCCAGAGGAAGGTGAGACCAGTGTGGGGGGAGAGGTGAGGCATGTTCTCTGGGCTGGACCGTGCCTACGCTGCCCGAGGGTTGTGGAGTATTGCACTCTTTCTCCTCCCGTGGTGGAGAGCAATAGAGAGGAGTCTGTCTGCACTGGCTGCTGCCTCTCTCTCCCAGCTGTCTGAGCAGCATGGTGGCCAAGGCCCTGTAGGAATGTGGATTCCTGCTCATTGCTCTTCCTGCCCGTTATGGATGATGTCCTAGCAGCTTGTACTCCTCCTCCTCTCCCTCCTGCCTGCTTCCCCCCCCCCCCCCCCCCCCCGAAAAGTCTGCAGGCATCAACAACAAACCAAAAAGCAACTGGAGGGAGGGTAAGAGACTGCCAAAATAATCATCACCCGTCTCTCTACTCCCTTTCCTGAAAGGCAGAACGACAGCAGTTCTGACTCTTGTATCCCTGTTCTGGCCCCAGTTCCCAAAGGGAAAGAGGAGGAGGAGGAATAGCCCAGTCTTTTCAAGGAGCCGGCAGGAGGCAGGGAAAGGGGCTAGCTTCTCCTGCTCACCTCCCAGCGGAGCGCTCTCCCAGGCTCCCTCTTGCCAAGACGGGCTGGACTCACATGGCAGTGGTGGCCTCTTCTGGACCCTGGTCATGGGAGAGAATCCCCAAAAGGTGGACAGTGGAGAGAAGGGGATGAAGATCCCCACAGAGAGACCAATCTAATGAGAAGGGGGAGCCAACAAGAATAAACTGAAGGCCCCTTGAATTTATATATATATATATATATAAATATCTATTCCCCACCCCTGGCCCGCTCTGTCCTTGCTGTAACTGTTTCTATCTCTGTGTTTATAAAACGCATTATCCTGATGAATTTTTATTTTCAATCTTTGTTTGTTTTTCCCTTTCTCTTCATCTTCAATTCTTCTCCCTCCCCCCCCCCTTTTTTTTTTTTTGATATATAACTGATCCACATGACTACTAGTCTTGTGTGTCACTTGTTAGTTCCTTTGGATCATGGAGGCTGACTTGGAAGAGAATGAGAAAGCAAGGGAAAAAAAGCATGTGTTGTTGGGATTAAAAATCAAACGCCCACCCAAAGCCTACAGAATCCCAGACTTCTGTATGAACAACCAATAGGGGCTTTTTTTTAACCATCTGTATAGAAATAAATTGGTGTAAAAGGCTCCTGGAAGGTGCTGCTGCGAGCAGCCTGCCCCTGTGACGTGTGTTCCTTCCTCCTGCACCAGACCACTGCACGAGCATCTTGCTGCTGTGTGTCCTGAGCAGGCAGCCTGCCTTTGGGCAGCCTCACTTCACCCAAGGAAAGCGAGGAGCTTTGTGCTCTGCACCTCTGGAGCCTGTGGCAGAAATCTTTTTCTTTGCATTTAGTCACCAGGGTTGGCTACAAATGGTTGTTTTGTTAGATCAATAGGTTTGGCCAGAAGAAGCTGCCTGATTTGGCTTCTGCATTTCACAGGTGACATTTCAACCTGTTTACCCTGTACTGAGCCCCAAGAACTAATGTATATTTGAAGTATGTGTTGACAAATTGCATTAGGTTGATTCTGAGGCACTGGGACACACAGAATCCCTTCCATTGGTAGCCTACTGCAGGCTTTGTGTTCTCGCTGTTGGAATATTTAAGCCTAATTTCTCCTTTGGATCTCTTTGGCTTTGGTTTCCAGTAACTAGTTCTGGATACATCCATCCCGTGGATTCAGAGAGCCTTAAAGCACAGTGGGGCTTTTCCCCCTGGTATTTAAACACTATAATGTCACTTCTCAATCCACTTTTTAGGCAAGCTAAATAGATGGAATTCCTGAAGTCTTCCGCTGTAAGGGATTTCCTCCAGCCCATGAATTATTCTTGTCTTTTCTTTCTACATCTTGTCAAATTTTTTCAGTATCTTGTAAAAATGTCCCTTTCAGAATGGGGTGTTCATGCCCCAGTGCCATGGCCAGGGCCCCCCTGCCCCTTTGCCTTAAGTCCGCAGAGGATTACGTTTTGCCCTTTTCTCTCAGCATTATATGGGAGCTCGCATTAGCTGCTTGTGTGGTGTGATCCCTGGATCATCCAAAGTCTCAGCTTTCTGTGATAGCGTTTCCCCCTTTCTACAGGTATGCTCTTGAGTTTTTATTTCTTAGATACTTAACATGAGGCTGTTAACAAAGGCCAGTCTGTGTGAATGGACCTGGCTTACTGATGGACCATGTTACTCGCTGCTCTCCCAGTTTTGTCACCCACAAACTGTATCAGTTGCTTCTTACTTTCAGATCCAGGTTGAAAATGCTATATTGCGTCTGACCTACCTTAATTTGAAAAGCATCATTCAGTGCAACTTTTTATTAGCTTCTTTATGAGACTTGCAGGCTAGGCATTTCTTAATCCTCTTAGTATGTGATTATGTACAGTAAATCTTTCTGACTTATGGTGCTAGGTCAATGCCTTACAAAAATTTAAGTATGTTGCACCTATGCAGTCCCCTTTGTGAAACCAAATGTGTAGTGATGTCCCCTAAGGATGAAATTAGGGTTTGGTTTGGTTTTTTTTTCTACAAAATCTGTATTCCATAAGACCTTTGGGTCAAAGGTTTTATTTTTCATTCACTAATTCTTCATCTCAACAGCTTTTCCTTAAGTTTGACAAGGAGTCATTTCATTTGCCTTTTGGGAGCGCTGTCATGAATGTCTGAAGGTGCTTCTCTAATATCCCAAGTTTAATTAAAATCAGACCTGATGGGCTAGAGAGCTCGTTAGTGATCTCTTTTAGGATTCCTGTTTCTTTGCTGACTTAAAAATACACATCCCTAGTAGATGCTGTCTAATCTCCTACTTTGGTGCTAAGGTACTGGATGGAAGTTGCTGTTTTCATGTGACTGCCACATCCTGTTTCTTTCTGAATATGGAACTGGAAGTGTTTGTTGACCAGATTTCCCCTGTTAAGTGTCACTAGCGTTTTTATTTAGCATGGCTCCGTATGAAATACAGTAAGATTTGTTTATTTTTTATTTAAAAAAGAAATGAAAGAACCAAAATCCCTTTGCTATTACCAGTGGTTTTCCTAGCCACAATGCTTTCCTGAACAGTTTTCTTTATTCTAATAATGGCTTATTTCTGTCAGGTGCTGTCTTTGCCTTCTCCTTTTCCATCTATTACGTTTCAGGTTTGGTTTGGTTTGGGGTTATCTTACATTGTTCCTTCTTCCCCACAAACTTTCTTACTGAACCCAGGATGAGCTTTTACCAAAAGTTTTCCTCTTTGATTGTGGAATTAGGGCTTTTTTGGCCACGTAATACTTTTTTTAGAGAAGAGTTTCAACTTTTTCCTGCCTTCTTCTTCTCATGGACAACTCGGTTTATAGTTTTGCTCACCTTGGAAATCAGCACAGGTTTATTACTGCTTGTGACTCTCTTTTGCATGTCCATATTCCATATGAACAGGACAAAATTCCCAATTTCACTCAAGCTATGATGTTTTGTATGTATCACCTTGAAGTCTGAAAAATTGACTTGTTTTGGGTGCAGTGTCTTGTATTAGGAAACCTACATTTTTAAAAGTCAGAAAGGTGTTTTTTCCAACTGCTTGAATTCCCTGGGGAATGGCTCCCAAGTTAAAATTCCTTGCAGTGGCTTTTCATTTTGTAAGTTAAAGGTGCTTGAAATTGCTTTTCCTCATCCCTGGTTTGATCTGTTGTTTTCTGATGTATGCTATCCTTCTCCTTCTTGGAATCTGCTACCTAGCATAGGTATGTATTTAAGGCTGTACCATTCATGTATTACCAGTTATTTCAAAGTTATTATTGCTTGTGTTTGTGTAGTTTGCTGATGCTCCTACAGCTTTTACTTTTGCCCAGGAAGAAACTAATGATATTTTCCTCAAGGGACATTCCCATTGAGTTTCAGAAATGCCAGTTTATTCCAGGCCTCTTATTTTTTTTCTCATCAGTGAGGCTGTCTTACTTCTCTGTTTACCCAGAGTCCTGCTGCTGGTGTAGAAGCAATTGAAGAAATCTTATTGTCATCCTTGTTACTTACTTCAGTTTGGATTAAGTCTTCCTCTTTGAATTCCCAAGGCCTTTCTAACATATTCAGAATGCTTCAGGTGGTTTAAAAAGTATAGTCTCTCCCTGCAGGATGCAAGATCTAACATCTATAGAAAATTCTTCCCTGTTGAGATGGTGCCTCAGGTTCCACAGTCTGCAGCTTCCCACTTTGTGCACTTAAGCCAACCATGGTTCAATTATTTAACTACCACTCACAAGAGTGGAAGATTCTCTAACAAGATCCTATGGTCCTTCCTCTTCAGCTCCCTGAACTCTTTGAGCCTGAATTTTCTCTGTGATGCCAATCCATTTGTTTCTTTGTGTCTGTCCGCAAGAAGACTTGACAATGACTCTGGACTTCGGTATTAGGTTGCATCTTGCATCTTTGCTGGAAGGTGGTAGCACTTTTTCTTCCTGTCCTTTACTGAATCCATTGTCTGTTCGTGGCTGGATTTTGCAAATTATCGTTGCTTTAAAAGGAAACATCATGTAGGCTGGAAATCATTTAGAAAAGTCACCCACAAACAGTAACTGAATCTCAGCCGTGACTAATGATTGTACTGCTGGTCTATAATTCAGTTAAATCTTAAAGAAAGATTTAAGACTTTCATAATTTAAAGCCTTATGGTCAGTCAGCCATGTCCCCTATTAGAGTTTTTTTGTTGGTTATCACTGCCACTGAAACTGTCGTTCTATTTTACTACTTTTTTTTTTCTTTTTAATCCATACAGTCTTGTTATGCCTTTGTTCAGTACATTCAGTTCAGTACATTAAAGACTTCTGCTATAAGAAGTTCTTCCTTTGTAATGAATTACAGACCATGATCAGGTCACTGTATTCATCTTTCCAAATGGCTTAATTAAATTGAGCTGGTTTAGGTGTCTCACAATAAGGCTTGACTCCATCATGGAGTTCTTCTGTATTGCCTTTCTTTTTCCTTTGTGAATGACCAGGCTGCGTCATGCTCAGTTACAAGTCTTGCTACATTATGCCTAGACAGTTATCCTGAGCCACCAGGCTTACATTGCCATACAAGGATGTGTAGTTCTTTGAATTAGATCTTTTTCTCTAAATTAAAGCAGCATTATGTTTCTTTTCTTAGCTGAGCGCAACCTGTATCAGTTACACTGTGACTTTGCCAAATCAGTGTTAGGTTAACTGACTTACAGCAACCTGGATGATCCCATTTACTTTTCAAAAACTTTTTAAGTAAAAGTATTTGCTTGTCTTCTGGAACACATTAAGAGCTCCAGAGTTGTTTGGAAGAGAAAGCCCCTTGCTTCCATCTGCTTGCCAGATAATTCTTCTAAAGTTATTGATTGTCAGTTTCTAGCTATGCAACTTCTTGGATGTTTTATTTAATGAGTAGAACTCATTAGATTGGCAAGGTAATATTTCGTTACTTCACAGATGTGTCTACATCATCCAACTTTCTTCCCAATATAGAATATAATTATGAGATTCTGCTTGTCTTATATATTTTTATTGATTATTTTATCTTTATATCAGCTAAATGATATATATCATGTTTAGGATTTTCTTCTAATACTTTGCAGGTAATGCACCTGAAAGCTGCCCAAGTTTACTAGTGCAATTTCAGAACATAGAATGAAATTGCTCTGTACACTTCCTTAACTAGGTACCTGTTCAATCGTCATTTCAGGTACAACAGATTACATTTGTGTGCATGGTTTCTTGTTTCTGTGTAGTAGTACACCAAAGTACTAGAGAGATGTAGTAACTTGGTCCAACAAACATTTCATGTAGTGTCTATGTAATGGAAAAAAAAAAACCTGCAAGAAAAGAAATCATGACACCAAAGAAGTAGAGTGTACGCCTAGTTTTGCTCCTGAATTAGGGTATGGTTTTGGAATGTGGACACAGCTATAATCTGGGCCCCTTGGCATCCTCTTTCATTTGTGAAGCTGATTTACCACCTTGGGGGCAAGTGCTGCAGATCAGTTGTTTGATGTTCATGAGACTTAAGTGTGGGTACATCTGGTCTTTCCTGAAGAGAAGGAAATGCAGAGCAGGGACCTCTGAACCGAGAATGTTGAAGAGTGAGAAAAGCTGAATGTGTACCACTGCAGCAGAAAGGGAACCAAACAAGACTGAAGTTGTGGGCCTCCTGCTGCATAAGGATCGCTCTCAAGTACTGGCCTTCACCTTGTGGTCCTTGGACAACATTTAAGAGGTCTGTAAGGTAACAAAAGCTGAAGGCTTAAATTTGGTATGCAGATGTTTACATTTCCAAGGGAAAATACACAGGCATCTGTAGATCAATAAAGGTTGAGAACCACTACTCTAGACTACTTCAGTAGGCTGTTAGCTTCCCTTTGCCCTGTGGGCAGTAGGCCCTCTTGTCAGCCAGGTCCTTCATCTAACTAGGAGGTATTGGCCCATTTAACATTAGGATGTAATTGAAGTAGCAAACTCTGGGGTAAAGGGGGTGGTGTGTGATAACCATATGTGGCTTTGTTACTAAGTTGTAACAACAGTTACCTAAGTGTTGGTATAGGAGGCTGGGGAGGGGAGACATAAATAGGCATGTACCTCTAGAGTGTATTCCAGTTGGGGAAGCATCTCCTTGCATAATCATCTGTGCCCATTCTAGGACTTGCACTTGGAGAGGTCTTTAACAGCTATTACACCCCTCACCAAGTAACTACCATAGGAACTAAGACACTCCATCTGTGAGGTTGCTTGTGGAACTGAGCAATGCATTTCTCCAGGAACCTCTGCCTTGGTTTTCTAAAGAAAGCAAAAATAGCAAACTTTTCTAAATTCTGAGCTCAGGAACTAGTTTTTGCTGGATTGGAAGAGTTTTTACTGCCATGAGACCACACAGGTAACAAAACTGCTTCTCCCCTTTGTTTTCCTACTACACAGTGGTAGTTAAGGAAGTTAGACACGTTTGTACACCGCTAAGGTTTACCATTTAGATTTTAGGCAAGAGTCTTTTCTTTGCCCTGACTTTATCAGCACTGGCAACAAGTCCAAAGGGAGCTTGTCTTTGTATTTCAGGGCTCTAGCATTTTGACACCTCCTAGCTTTGACTTGGAGAATAAAGCGGGATTCCCAGGTGGCCTCTTAACCAAACTGGTGATGTGTAAGAATGCCTGCTTCTTAACAGAGGCTCCACTCAGCCTGGTAGCTTCAAGCAGGAAGCGTTTGGGGAATTATGATTTACTACTGTGACAGGGTATAGGGAACGATTTCTTTTAATGTAACATCCAGATCCTTCTCCTTAATTAAGAGTGTAAGGCAATTTATACAAGTAAAAACCAAGTGTGGTTTAACAATAATGTTCTGGTAACTGAAGCCAGCTGCTCCATACAGGAATCGAGATGAGTAAGAAATGTGTTTTGAGTCATTAAAAATATGTCATGTATAAATGGCTATAGGAATAGGCCTGGAAAACAGAATCTTCAGAACACAGGGGATCTCTAAATTAACCCAATAGTTTAACAGGTACATGGTTGGTAGTTCTAAGAGCTGTGATTAATTTTTATAAGAGCACCTCAGTCTTGCATTGCAGGCTGCTGGAGGACTTAATCACAGTATATCCATATAAGTAAGTGTTTTGGAAAACTTTTGGGAGGAAAGAAACAAGGCTGGTCACTTCTCCTCATGGCTGGAATCTAGCAGCACCCAGTCCTGAGCCGTGACTGCTGTTACACAGTCTGTTAGGGAAAACTGAAAGATGTAGGGGAGCGAGCAGGAGGAAAGTGGATGAAATGTAACATTTGCCAAAAATGCCCAGTGCCTCCTAAACTATATGGGATGCTGAATTAATGCTGACCTATTGAAACAACCATCCTGGATATTCCAGACCTGAAGGATCAAAAGAAGTCAGGTAATTTTGTCTGTGTTCCTTCATAAGGTGACCTCACCCTCCTTCCTGAAGAGACCTGGCAGACACCATACCCTGCATGTGCACTCAGTAGTAAAAGGCAGGCTGGGGAATGACTCCTGAACAGGAGGATCTCTGACCTAGAGGTGGCTCATGATGGATGGTCATGAAAGTGGGTCTGGCACGGAGGAGCAAAGAGCACGGAGCCACACGTTTAACTTCACTGTTTCGTCAGTTTGTCAGTTGTTAAGTTTGTGCCATAATCATTTTACAGCAAAGGCAGTCTCTGTAGCACAGCAGAAGGTTCTCGTGGCGAGTTACACGGTGAATGGAGACAAGAGTGCCGTAACAAACTAACAGCACTTCCTCCCCAGATTATCCGCCGGGAGTGCCCAGGAGACACCTCCGTAGCCTCCAAAAGACGAAGCCCGTTTCTTTTACTGCGGAGATGAAGGCAGCAGGTATTTACCTGCCCGCACCCCCGGGCCTGCTCCCCTGCCTCCCTGCAGCTGGGCCGCCCCTCCTAATCCTCCTGTCTGCAACCAGCAGCGGGGCGGCCCGGGTTGCTCCCGCAGCTCACCCCGCCTCCGTCACCGCCGGTGCTGCTGAAGCGGCGGCGGGCGGGCGGGCAGGACACACCGGCCGGGGGAAGGGGCAGCGCCGCAGGACCCGAAATGGCGGCGTCAGCGCACGGAAGCGCCCGGGCAGGCGGGCGGAAGCGGCGGCCGCAGCCGGGCACCCCGGCGTCCGGCTCCCGCCGGAAGCGCCCGTGTGTGCGGGCCCAAGATGGCGGCGGGGATGTACCTGGAGCACTACCTGGATAGTAAGAGCCGCCGGGGGCGGGGCCGGGGGCCGCTGCCGGGGCCGCCCTGGCACGAACGGACCGCGGCTCAGGGCGGGGCCCTGCGGGGTCCGATCTCTGCCCGGGGGCTGACCGCGCCCTCCCCTCCCCGGAGCGCCCGCGGCCTGCTCCGAGCCTCTCTGGCGGCAGGTAGCCTGGCGCGGCCGGCCCGTCATGGGGCCTTGCGGAGAGGCCCCGCCCGCCGCGTAGAGGAGACTCAGGGCCGTTTCGAAACGGCGGCGGCGGCGGCACGGACTGCCCCTCCGCCGTGGGGACGGGCTCGGCTGCGGCTCCGATGGTAGCCCAGCGCCGCTGACACCGGCGGCGAGCGTTTGGTTGTCCTCGGAGCAAGGAGCCCAGTGCTGCCTCAGCCGCCTCCTCTCGGGAGCCGCAGCCCGGCTGTCAGTGGCTTTCCCGAAATAAAGTGCCTGGCTGGTGAAATCCAGGCAAAGACAGCTTTCGTGTCTGTCGGGAGGTGGTTTAGCTCGCTTCCTGGGCTGTGGTTTTACACGTGCAGTCCTGTTTTGCTGGTCGAAGGAGAGCTCTCTAAACACTAAGGGAGTCTGTAGCGTTATTGGAGCCCTTCTTTGACGTCTTCCTGACATAAGGTGTTTAAACTTTGTCAGACTTTGGGGATAAGACTTTCGATGCCTGTTCTACCCCTGTGTTCTAAAAACAGCCGAGTAGGCTAATCACAGCAATTGTTTTTGAAGGAATGAACTAACGGTTTAAGATGTAGTAACCTGTGCTTTGAGGAATGCTCTTTTCACATTTTCCTTCTGATCTGCCCTCAGCACTAGAGATGGGGTATTGTGTTGATGGGGTGCAGTGGTTAAAGTGTGGTAGTTCTGGTAACGTGTTTTTATTCACCATACCTGGCTAACTTAAAGCTCTTGCTATCTATTTGTATATGCTTACAAGCACTGGAGCTTGGTTATTCAGTTATTTTGCTGCACTGGGTTTCCTCCAGCATAGAGGTGACACAGCGTTGATGTGGAGGCAAGGGGGTTCAGCCTTTGTGTCTGCAGTGCTCCTTTTGTCATTAGGAAAGGAAACCTCTTGAAGATTAAGTTAGAGAAGTTCAAGAATAATAATAAATTTCAGTGAAAGCTGAAAGAAGCTGGAAGTGAACAGGCAAGGATCTAGGAGCTGCTAGGAAGGAGGCTGCAAAAGCTACGAAGAAGAGGTGGATGAGAAGGCGGATTGTTAAGAGAGGAGCAAGGATGCTGTTCAAAAGCATACATTCATCTGTTGTTCTCATTCTGTTGTGGAAGAATGCAGTTGACTGAGGCTCCTCAGTAAAGATGGCCAAGAGTTGGGAGGATAGGGACTAGGCAGGAGGAGAAAGATACAGATGGATGAGAAGTAAGTGTGCGGGGAGGATGCAGGGGTTTACTATTGAGTGAGCACAAGTGTATTTGGAGTAAGAGCTGCGGTGAGAAGATAGAGGATTGAAAGACAGGGGTTTGCAGATGGTAGGCAGAAATGAGAAATATACAGCACTGAGTTTGGAGGGGTACAGTAGGTACCAAGTCAGAAAGGAAGTTGTAGAGGAGCTTGCTGGCTAGAGTGCTCCCACCAAAGTCAGACGTTTCTGGATTTTGTTGTCACTCTCAGCTACAAGTAGTGACCCCTGTGGAAACTGCTCTGTTCCCCTCTAGCAGAAGCATCCAGAGAAAATGTCAAATTTTCTCTCTCAGCTGAAACATGTGGTCCTGCAATTGAGCTAGAGATTCTTGCCCTGTTGAAGGGTGGATATTAATAAGGGGGTATGGACTGTCATTTTTAAGGTATCTTTCTTTTTCTTTTTTTTTTTTTTTTTAAGTAATGTGCACAATCTAAAAGTACTTCTTTGAGAAAAAAAAAAAGGTTTCTTTCAGAAAAACACATCATATGAATTGTAATACTTAGAATCAAAGAACATCTCAGTATGCAGTAAGTTAGTTTGATGATAGGCTTTCCTGGCACGGTTTTGTGATTTTTGGCTGTAGTTAATTTTCACAGTTCCAGTAATTAGTCATTGCACCTACAGAGTGTTTTACCTGCCATGTTGAAGTGTTCCGTTATTAAAAGTTTCTTCTCTGTGTAGATTGCAGTTGATGAAATCTGAACCTTCTTTCTGGTAACTTGGGGAGGTGGGGGAAAGAAAAGAGCTACTTGTAATAACATCTTTTTCAGGTTTCTAATAACCCGTGTTTTTCTTCTCCAAGCCTGCTCTAATCTTCTGACATCCTACTTGAAGTTCTGACTCTCTGAAAATGCATACAGCCCTTTAGTAACCAGTAGTAACCAGTCTTCTTCATGACACTAACTAAAGTCAGGTTATCATTCTTCTGTTGGGTATACCCTTATCTCTGTTGCGTATTGCATTTCAGCTGGAAGCTCAGATTCAGGTAACTATCTACCATGATACTGATATGATACAGTCTTTCTGTTTCTTAGAAATATGGTCCAGCATCCTTTATCCATCACTTGTATTCCTTGCTCCTAAATGTACTACCCTGTAAGACTTGATGGAAAGTATTTGCTTGCAGTCAGGCTGTCTCTTGCTGTCCCAGTGGTGTCTTCCTTCCATTGTCGTTCTTGCAGTCTGCAACTCGCTTCCAAGTGACTAACTCTTCTTTTGTTGGATCAAGAACTGCTTCTGTGTGATTTGCATGAGTGGTGCAGCCACTGCTGATAGTTCTCTATAATGCATTCCAAAGTCTTATGTAGCAGTCTGAAGTCTTTTTAATGTATCTTTTGTTTGTTTTCTTATTCTAGCTTGTTATGCATGATACTTCCTGATACTACATAGAGTATTTGATGCAAGCTGTAGTCTTATGACTTAAAAAAGTTATTTTCATTAATGAAATGTATACTCTTACTACAAAAGGTCCAGTCAGGCAAGTTTACCACTTAGTGTGTGTTGTTGCCCTTGTTTGATTCTTTGAGGTGATCTCAGATCAGCTCTTCCATTTCTTTTCATGCCTGTCTGACAGCATTCAGCCTCCCCCTCACTCATTCCTTCCCTTTGTTTTTTAAACATTATTTCAGTCTTTAAAAACATTCAGTTCGGTTTTAAAGCAGTTCACTGATGTTCAAAAAATTCCTGAAAATTGAAATAAACAAATAGACTAGAACCCTTGGTCAGCTCTTCTAAAAATGTCTAATATTTACATGTCCTTGGAATGGAATTCTTTTAGTATCATAGTGCTAATGCAGACACAGTTTTCAGTTGATTTTCTTTTTCCTCCCACAGAGATTCTCTTTCATATGGTTTACTGGCTGGATCTGCTCAGGGAATGAATGAGGAGTGTGTGATGAAAGAGGGCAGTTGTTTTGTAGGACCTCTTCATGTCCTTGAAGAAAGGAAGGTGTATAATGAATTAAGTGGAGATTGTAGGAAGAAAAAAAGGTGGTCTTATGCTTGAGGCAGTTGAATACCCCTCTGACAAAGTGAGTTTGGGTTTGTTTATTTGGGGGGGGGGTGTGTCACACTTTTTACAGGTTCTCCTGTAATGCTATGCTTCCCTCAAATTCTGAATGCAAATCTGTAGTCAGAGGAGCTGATGTGCCGAATGTTCATAGCTGCAACTGAAGTCTGCTCTGAGCAGATAATTCTGAAAAGTCAGGCTATGGAGCATTTTTAGACATTTCAAGAGGAATGTTTGTAATTAGCTGGTCTTCTTGGCTTTAATCTCTTTGCCTCAGTAAATCTCTTGACCTTCATTTTATTGGGAAGGGAAGCAGGCTGCTCCACAGCAGCTTGTGAAAAAGCAGTCTAATGTCACAATAATGAGCACCTTGAAAAGCTGATTACTAGGTCAATTTTCAGCTTGGCTTTTGGGCTGTGTATGTGTGACACTGTATTGAGCAGAGAGAATAAAATAAAACTTTGAATCACTGCTCAGTCACTAGGGAATGAGAAACGCCTTGTATGAAAATCTCATGTGGTTACGTACTTAAAAACTAAATGTCACAATGCACAAGCAGCCTGACAAAGCTCGGTATGCAGCCTCAGTTCATAAATTCTGAGCTCTCTCCTTTGGGCATCTAAAGTTCTTTTCCAGGAGATTTTTGTGGAATAGCCAAGTTATCAACAGTTCTCTTAGTAAAAGGTGTCTGGCATCTTCGTGGTTCTGGTACGTCTGTAGCTTTCATGTCCTTGCTGTAATTTGAAAACGGGTTTAGACCTAGGATTAAACATGCCCTTGCCTTTGCTCTAAGCTTTCAGTTGCAAAGCGTATCTGTCCTAAATGTGTTATGCTCCTAGCAGATGTTTTTGCAGCAGAAAAATATACACATTCCTTCTGTGCTGAACATCCTGATAGATGAACTCCACATCTTGTCCACTCTGATCACCTTCCTTCCTATCCTGGTGAAGCTCCCCCTTCAATGACTATACTGAGCCAAAGGATTTGGGAAGGGGAAGAAGAGGAATGTTTCTTTCCTCCTTCTTCCTGAGTGTTTTTCTTTGAGCAAGACTTTTTCCTCAGTTCTCTTCAGTGACTGAAGTTAAGCATGAAAAGATTTCCATCCCTTCAAATATTGTTCTCCTCCTGGTCTCTAAACCATTTTATGCCTGCTTCTGAGGGGAGAAAGTAAGATACTGAAGTGCTTTTCCTCATGCCAAGAAAGCAGCGCAGCTTTAGTAGGGGGAAAAACTGGGTGCAGAGAAGTTAGAGATGTAGAAAGGAGTGGAGGGAGAATAAGAAGGAAGGAAACAGTAGTTTGTGATGAGAAGCTTGAATGTGCCTGGAGACTCATTAATTTGTATTTGCTCAAACTTGAGTTACTGTGCTTTGCTCTCATACTGGGTTTAGAAATACTGTAATGGGGGCTTTGAGGGGGAGAAAGGAAGGGTGACTAATACAGATTTTCCAGATAATGAGTTTTCTTCATGTTTGGAATTTTTTAAAGGGTTGCAGAGCTTCTTTAGGCACTGTTGAAGTACACATATTAGGAAACAGTCCAAATAGTTTTCTGCAAATCTCTGTTCATATGTGAATGTGCCATGAGTGTAGGGATTGTCTTTACAGTCCACAGGACTGCTCTGCAGCCACATGTATTTTCTACCCTTGGTGCTTTCTAGGTTTATCCATCTAGTGGGTATTAGAATAAAGTAAGTATACTTAGTGACAACACACGTTTATTTTTTATGGCCTCAGAATGAAGGCACGGAGTTCTCCTCAACTGCCTGGTGTCTGAATTTATTACAAAGTGACATCTCCACTCACCTACCTATGTTCTGCTGCTGAGGACGTCTGCCCAGTTGCTCACATAGATGAGGTGGATGGAAAGGTCATGTTTGTGGGGTGCACTTTCTCCAACAGCACCTTCCCTGCTGGTTCAAGTTAACACTGTCCACAACATACGACCTGCCTGGACTGACGAGTTTGTTGCTTTATTTGCCTTGATAAATGGGGAGTACACATTGTGCCAGTTGGGAAATGTGTGCCAGACTGGAAGGAAGTTCAAATTTCCCTGTGGCTGCACTGCTCTGTTACTGAATAAATGTCAGCATAAGATGTTGGTAAAGAATGATAACAAAACAATAAAAAGTGTTTCCATCTTCCTCCACCCCAAACCTCTGAGCAACTAGATTCTGCCAACATTTGGTCTTAATTAGACCTAAATGGTTGGGAGAATAGTGAGCAGAGGGCTAGTAACCTTGGTGAGTTTAAGAAGTAGAAGGATGTCGCTGGCCTGTCTACTCAGATGGCTGCTTGATATTAATTCCATTGTCTTGGAGGCCACCAGTCAGGACCTGTTCCAGGAGCAGACACTAGGACATATCTGCCTCAGTGAAGAGGATGATGGAGACAGCAGACTTAGATGAGGAGTCCTCAGCTGGTAAGTTAACATGGTTCTGTGTAGTAATTTTCTTTTGGATTTTTTCCCTTTTTTTATACTGAGTAGGGAGGCATCAGGTTTCCTTTGCTCCTTCTACTTGTGTATGTCAATAGGCACATAGTGTTACAGCAGTCCAGGGCTTGTCAATACTAGGAAACTTCTGTCAGCATAAGCACAGAGCAACAGAAGCAGCATATGCCCTCTTGAAAGTCATCTTCTTTCTCCTACAACTGACATGGGAATGTCTTTTCATTCCTTGATAACGTTAGTTAACCCTGTAAAATAGGATTATTCTTTTGGAATAGCTGCATCTGTCTGGATTTTCCTCTGTAGAGCCTCATCAAATGAGGGTATGATGTGTATTGTCATCTTAATACAAGATGAGAGGGCATGGGTGTGATGTCAGGACTTGCTGTAGGCTAGCCCGCCATTCGTTCCCAGTCCTGGCTGCATTCCAAATTCCACAGCAGTTCTTTTATCCCTTGCTTTGCCTCCTGTCATTACTCTCATCCCCTCCACAGCGTAGCATGCAGCCATGCCTTCCTGTTCATGCCTCTATGGTTTCTCACACCATACCGCAGATATGCAAATGTCTTGTTTTAGCGTAGTGAAAGATGCCTTTCACCTTCTTGAGGCTTTGGATTAGTTGCATGTGTGATGCAGCATACATGATCTGTAGAAAATTACAATTCTCTCATGCAGGGGAGAGAATTTGGTGATTCATAGCATGGCATAGCCCACGCTAAGCGAATACAGTTATTATTGTTAATGACCAGCTCATTCAGAATTGGTTTTGTTGTTAACCAGTGCTTTTATCAGAGTTGATACAAGATGGCTTTACACGACAAAGCATACTGCATTTCCTCTGCATTTTTTCACTTGCCCAACAGCAAATCTGATGTGACCATTTTGGCAAACAGCCCTGTGATCTCTTTGGTGGTGGTCCCTGCCGTTGGAGGTCTGTGACAGGCTGGGAATGCCTGGGGTGGTGCAAGTCTCATTTGACATGTCAGTCTTCCAAGGCCTCCAAGCTGCTGAAATCAAAGGTTGATCTTTAACACAGCAAGAAAGATCCCTTTTGTGAGACTTAACAACATTGCCTACTGTTTTGGCTTTGGATACTGTAGCATTAAACTAATATAATAATAAGACGACAAAAGAAGCCCTCCCTCCTCAAGAAAAGGGTCTCTAAAAGGAGTATTAGGTTTCTGTGGCTGGTACGTTGACTGTCCTTGCTGACTGATACGTGTTTCTTTGGACAGATCCTGAAGGAGATACACCTTATGGACTAGTGTGTAGTGCACTGGCCCAGAACTCAGGGTATATGACATAGCCACAGAATTCCTGGGTGTCTGTGGCTAAATCAGTCTACCATGCACCTCAGTACCCTGCTTGTAAAAACGAGGGTAGTAGTATCCCTTACAAAGGTGTTGTGAGAATAATGTTATAGGTTAGGACAGATATATTGCAGTAGGGCTGAGCCATATGTGAATAGAGAGAAAGGTATATATTAGTGCATAAGAAGATAATTATTTTAGGACATAGGACAGAGTAGAAGCAGCAGTTTAAAAGGGTTATAGCCTCTAAAAGGAGGGATAGAGTAGTATAAAGCCATCCTGCCCCTAACGGGGAAACAAGGAAGCTCCTGAAGGTTGCTGTAAGCCGGTTGTCCCGCAGCATACTTTAGATGCTACGAAATTAGAAGTATGGAATACCATCATGTGTGCTTCCAGTGTTAGATCCCAGGCAGTTCCTTGTCTCGGGGGCTGAAGAACATTGTGGAGGTCCCTGACACAAGCAGGATTTTTTTAATTGCCTTTAGCATTGGGTGTTTAAAGTGTTTGCTGAAATCTGCACTGTTGAACAAAGCAGCCTCGGCTGTATTTCAGAATGTATTTTCATGCTTTTTAATAAATCTCAACATGCATCTGAACACGGTTGGTGAACAGATGTCTCGGGAAAGGCACTGTGTGTTTGGATAGTCCTTGGTGTAATGGATCTCTCTAGGAATTTGGACATTGTCATGGTACAAACCTGCTGTCCAGCAGAGGTAACAGCCGTGCTGCGGAGGGCTGAAGCGCAGTGGAAGTTACCAGGTTGGGTGGGTTTGCTTTCTGTGTTGTGTGTGTCAGAGTTGACATCAGAGTTAAGGAGCTGAAGTTTAAGTATCAGTTGCCTACACCTGACACCCCACATATGTTTCTATAAAGAAATAGATAAAATGATAATAATTGGAGGGGAGGGAGGGTGGTGATGGATGCTGACTTTTGGAGAGGGAGAACATGTGGTTCTTAAGGGACGAGGCAGCGTGGTTATGGATGCCTGCAGAGGAAGGAGTGAGGGAAGGAGTGATAAGGAAAGAAAAGAATAAAATAGTTAAAAAAAGAAAGGGAGTAGTGAAGGGTTAAGAATTCAGGAAAGATGAAGGTAGGTAGAGAGACTTTGGCTTGTGTCAAAACAGGGTAAGAAAAGGAAGAAGTGGGAAGGACCTCAGTGAGAGACCTGCGCTGATGATTTTCAGCCTAATCGTGCTGTGGGAGGGATGAGTGGGGCACAGTGGGGCTGTACGTGGCTGTGTGGACCTGTACACATGGACACAGTTGCACTGATGCCAGCCCATGCTTTGGGCCAAGCTGCTAGCCCCTTTCTTCACTGTACATCTTCACCATCCTCCTCTTCCTCTCCTGCTTCCATTTAATGTAAAAAGAGGCCCTCGATTTTCTTTAATTTTCTGTGGGGTTGTTGCCTGTCTGGCACAGAGTGACTGCTGCCTGCTCTAGTGATCAAGGAGGCCTCAAGGGTGGTTCTCCTCTACTGTGTTCCATTTCAGAATGTGAGAATTATTTGTGTATTTTATGATAGATAGTATTTAGTCATTAAAAGTTCAGGTGCATCTTACAATAAGAGCACATTAATTGTAAAAGAAGAGGAGGAAGCAAAATTCCATGAGTAACAGGAATGTTTTGAAAAAGACTGAGGAAAGTGTTGCACTGGTAGGAATGAGGAAATGACAACGTAACTCTTAGGTTTGTTTTGGTTTCTTTTTAATGGGACTGTGAGGGTGGTGATGTCCAATCACTACCACAGCACAAGCCAGGCAATTCCAGCAAGTGTTCTCACTACTGTAATAGAATCCTGTGATGCAGAGCATCACTTCTGTGTAAGGGTATGTAAGGGCTTTTGAGTTAAGCTGCAGATAGCAGAAAACTTTCCCATAGTTAGACAAAACTATATACGATACAAATAGTTTGTTGCTCAGTTAAAACTTGCTTAGCTGCAGCTTTATCTTGCTGTGCTTTTTGTTCTCGCCACACTCTCCAGATCATAATTTGTAGTTGTGCACTCGGCTTCCTCCCTCTTTCAGTTGAATAGATAAAGTGTCTTTATACCAGTTCTGATTGTAAAGTCACTGTACTGTCACTTGTTTCATTTTCTCCCAGTTTACTGATGAAGCAATTACAGAACATTGGTCCAATAATAGAGTTGCAGGTGGAACATTTTGCTGCAGTTTTAGGAAATCATTTTGCTGGGTTTAGCAGAGAAGGAATTCAAATGACAGGCGTTTGTCTCATCAGTCCCTGTGGAAACCTTGCCCAACAAATGAGCCTCTGGAAGATCAGTGCTCATGCATGTTTGACTGTGTCTGTGTTCAGTGTCTGCTAGGCCAGAGACTGAGCTGGGTGAAGCCTCTCTGGCGCTGCCAAGAGCCACTGGGAGCAGGGGGCTCTGCATGTGGTAACCAGGTAACCAGGCTGGAGACACTGAGATAGGTGGCAAGTGCTCTGAAGGATCGATGACATGGGCTGAAAAGATGAGACTAGGCATGTAGAGGCAAAGGGAAGACAGAGGCTTCCCAGATGAGGGCATGATGTGCTGATGGCAGATTGTTTACACTAATAGCTGGAAAAGCTAGAGCATAGAATCATAGAATGGTTAGGGTTGGAAAGGACCTTAAGATCATCCAACCTCCCTGGTCCCTTTCAGGTTGCTGGTACAGAAGCAAAGTCCTACCTGTGTTTGTGCTGTGAAAAGATCACTGTTAAACGTGGCCATAACCTTACGTAGGGTAGTTCTGCTCAGACAATAGCATCCTACTGGTTTTTGTGCCAGCTTGGGTGTTCACTGTTTAAAGGTTTCTATCCTGGCTGAGGGAAAACTGACTACACCCAGTAGAATTTGTGCTTTTACTGATTTTCCTTTTTAGAAGAGAAAAAAAAATTACATTAATCCTTTTCTAAAACTACAAAGTGAAGAATTTAGAAGTTGAGATCTTCCAGGATTGCTAAACTCAGTGTAAACTTGACATATTGTGTACAGTCCAAGAACAGAAACTGTTTTTCTCTAGAGAATACCTGTCTTGTCTTCTGCTTTGAGAGGAATGGAAAGTAGTATGCTGCAGTATGATCCATGTTTTATTTGCTGTATACACTGAGAGGTTTGGAGTTAACCAGACTGGGGATTGCAGGAAAGGAAAAGGCATGGTCTTGAGATTCCCAAAGTGGATTTCATCCTTGCCATAAGTTCCATTTGTAAGCAATGATAATCTTCAGCACTCTGTCCCTGTTGTCTTCTGAGATGTGTTTTTGAGCCATAGGGATGTGATCTGGTAGTCAGCTGCTTGCACCTTGTGTGAAGTCTGTCATGGACAAACGTGGAAGTATCATATTTGGGAATGCACAGCCTTCAGTTTGCCACTTCCTCGGTTTTTGATTTTGCTCTGTTAACTGTCCTTGAATGTAGGGGCCGATGTGTATGTGCTGTGTGATTGTGTGCTTGAGGACACCTGCTGTCTGAGCATTGCTAAGATCTTTACATTAGAAATGGCAACAGAACTCTGTTGAAGTAATAGCTTTGCTACTTAGAAGGATTCTGTATGTAATTTCATATGCTCCGTTTGTGCAAAAAAGAAGTTAAAGGACCAGCTTCTGAGCAGAGTGAGGCCCACAGCTGGGTTTACCTCATGGGCATGTGTAGTACTTGTTTCAACCTGCCACTTGCATACAGACCTTTCAGGGAAGTGCCTCTGCTGTAAAAACATGTGGCAGGGACAGTAGAGACTGCTGCTGGGAATGATGTATGAGATGGTTTTGATGCTGGGTAGACACACTGTTGTTCACACTCCCTATATATTGGTGTGTGGGTTCAGGAAGAAGACATGCTTATGTTTCTGAAGAGCTTTTTCCCCAACCTTTCTCTATTTTATTAATTTTTTTTAATTAGGTATAAAGGTAACAATAATCAAGCTTGGACTTGAGGTCAGTGCAGTGACACCAGATCTTGCTTTAATTAGGCATGGAAAAATGAGAATTGTTTTCGTCAGCTTTGTCAGTTGAGCATCAGGTGATGCCTAGGGCATGAGTAGCATAGTACACTGAAAATTAGCTATCAACTTCACATTGCTCATCCTGAGCCCTACGAACATTTATTATTCACAATGTATAGCATCCTTACAGGTGTTGGACAGACCACACTGAGATTACAGTGCAGAAGGAAAAACAAAGAACATGTGACACAGGGTTAAGACTGCTGTTCACCGCTCCTTGTCCTGTCCCAGATTTGTTCTTTGGCTTTTCACAGTGTCTCCTGTCCCCTATATGTAAAATGGATGCGCTAAAATAGACTCACTTTTCAGTGAATTAGCATTCAGTCAACTTCAATTTGTACATCCCTGTATAGAAATAACTAAATGGCATTATTTACCAGCTACTGTACTATTTTTTCCATTATTGAATGGAGCTCGAATGGATATATTGGGCTTTTTCAGCCTGGAGAAGAGAAGGCTCTGGGTAGATCTTAGATCAGCTCCCAGTGCCTAAAGGGGCTACAGGAAACCTGGAGAGGGGGTTTGGACAAGGGCCCTCAGGTACAGGACAAGGGGAATGGCTTTAACCTGACAGAGGGGAGATTTAGGTGAGCTCTTAGGCTCAACCTCCTCCCTGTGAGGTTGCTGAGGCGCTGGCACAGGGTGCCCAGAGAAGCTGTGGCTGCCCCATGCCTGGCAGTGTCCAAGGCCAGGCTGGACGGGGCATGGAGCAACCTGGTCTAGTGGAAGGTACCCCTGCCCGTGGCAGGGGATTGGAATTGGATGAGCTTTAAGGTCCCTTACAACCCAAACCAGTCTGGGATTCTATGATTCTATATTATAATGACTGACTTTACAAATTCTGGTTTTCTGCTTTCCTAATGTAGGCCTTTATGCTCGACAGCAGTTTTCTGTTATCTAATATTTATTGTAGAACTATGCTCCTGGATTAAATATATCATGTTTTTATAATCTGTCTCCTTTAGAGTTGACAACAAAGGGAACCACACTAATGTGCACCAGGAAAGGGTGTTGGGAATCACTGGAGTAGTGTATGTGTTGTTATGTCAGTTAGCTTTGTTCCTGCATTCGCATCATGGACAGGAACCTGACTTCTCCGTGTATCCTCCTTTCCCTGCAGGTATTGAGAACCTGCCATTTGAATTGCAGAGAAACTTCCAGCTCATGCGAGACCTGGATCAGAGGACGGAAGGTGAGGCTTAAAGATGGTTTTGTTGGTGAGACAGGAAGGATGCAGGTTGGCCAGTTTTTCCTTTCTTTGCCTTGATCAGTGAAGGTCTCAGGGCAGGGGAGGAAGCCTACAGCTGCTCTGATCCTTCAGCCTCTCTTAATGGAGGGCTGTAGTGTGTGGGCATATGTGTGTACTTACGTATTTAATGGTGAACTTGTTTCAGACCTCAAGTCGGAGATCGATAAGTTGGCCACAGAGTATATCAGCAATGCACGGACTTTGTCTTCGGAGGAAAAACTGGGGCTTCTCAAGCAAATCCAGGAGGCCTATGGGAAATGCAAGGAATTTGGGGACGACAAGGTTCAGCTGGCTATGCAGACCTATGAGATGGTATGGAGGGGAGTGTCTGGTGTTTACCACGTGAAAGGCTGTGCTAAAGACCCCAGTCTTGGAAGGCCCTGATGTCTTTTTTAGGCCCTACCCACTCTTGCTTCTCAGCTCTTTAGTGCAAGCCCCATGCCCTCTCCTCTTTGCCCTCCTGGGCTGTGTTCTGTGGTAACTTGTCATCACTCTCATCTTCGCAGGTTGATAAGCACATCCGTCGGCTGGACACAGACCTCGCTCGCTTCGAAGCAGACCTGAAGGAGAAGCAGATAGAGTCGAGTGACTATGACAGTTCTTCCAGCAAGGGCAAGAAGAGTGAGTACCACCACTGGGCTGCAGATTGATACAGGAGGCAGCCAAGTGACTATGGAAGTGGTGGGGATGAAGGCAGGCACTGGAGTGGTACAGATCAAAGACTGTTACGCTGGAATCTGAAGGACAGGTAAAAAGATGGTGACTTGGGCTCTTCTTGTGTGTGAGCATATTCAAGGCTGCTAGATAAAATTAAGATGGGGTGCATGGCCCAAAGCCAATACACGCTCTGAAGTGGGAGTGTATTTTAGTGATGGAGAGGTTGTTACTATCAGGTAGTCTATTTTGGTAGAGTGGTAGATGAACCACGTTTGTTTCTTCTTACCAGAGGGCCGAGCCCAAAAAGAGAAGAAAGCTGCCCGTGCTCGCTCTAAAGGAAAAAACTCTGATGAGGAAGCACCAAAAGCTACCCAAAAGAAACTGAAGCTTGTCCGCACGTAAGTGTTTTAAGAGGTTTGTGGGAATGAGGGGCAGCACTACAGATCAGACCAAGAAGGCCTAGCCAACCTCCCTGCAAAGGATCTGGCACATACCCAGACTAGACAGTGTGTCCCCTCTCTGTTTTTTGGGAAGGAGGATGAAGGAGACCTTTTAATTCTTTCAGGGGAGTGTGGCATGAAGGGGAAGGCAGATCACTTCAGTGAACTTGGGTGTATGAACCATCTCTAGCAAACAAGGGCATTGTCTTGGGAGAAGTGAAGGGACACAAAGCCAGTTATTTTGCTGACCTACTTTGTTCCTGTCTGCAGTAGCACAGAGTATGGGATGCCTTCAGTCACCTTTGGAAATGTGCACCCTTCGGATGTATTGGATATGCCAGTCGATCCCAATGAGCCTACTTACTGCCTCTGCCACCAGGTTTCCTATGGGGAGATGATTGGCTGCGACAACCCAGATGTAAGAGCCTGCTCTTGGTGTAAATGGAGGAGAAGGAAGTGGAGAGAGTCTTGCATGGAAAGTCTTGTCCTGCTTGGGCAGGGCATGATACAGCAAGCAGTGACAAAAAGAGGGCTTACCTCAGGTGGTGTGGAAGGGTGGAGGGGTGGTTTACCAGGACTTGTTAAGTGCCTCTTCAAGTTTTCCTTGAAACGATGGGTTGTTTTCTTGCCCCCACACTTAGAAAGAGAAAAGGGGAGTTCTTGCTAACAATGTATAGGTTGGGTTTGAGTCTTCATTCCCTGATCACTGCTAGGGATTTAGGAGTCTGTGATCTAATGTTGGGAAATTGTTGTAGCCCAGAAGCAATGATTTCAAAAGAAAATGGCTTTTTGACTGACTGACTGCTCTCTATCCCAACAGTGTTCCATTGAATGGTTTCATTTTGCCTGTGTGGGTCTGACAACAAAACCAAGAGGAAAATGGTGAGTGAGCAAGCAATATGGAGAGAGAGCACATTGGTCTTTGGGAAGGGGAGGTCCTGAGTGGCAGAAGGGGGAGGCTTTGTCAGGGACCTTGGGAAAGGTCCTTTGGGACTGTATGTTCGAGGTTCATGTCATACCCTAAAAGCCTAAAGGCTTTTGCTTCCCTTTCTGTCAGGTTCTGCCCTCGCTGTTCCCAGGAGAGGAAGAAGAAGTAAAATCCCATGAGCCCTAAGTCCTGCTGCAGGAGCTTTCTTCCCCCTGTCAGGGCCTCGTCCCAGCTCCCCCAGCCCTTGAGGCCTTGGCTGGGGGGAGTCTTGCCCTGTTTGTGGTTTGGGCCCTCCCTGGAATGGTGTGTACCCTCACGGTGGCTTCTGTGTTCTGTATCCCTGGGTGCTTCCGAATCCCTAAGAAAGGCCCTCTCTGTGTACTATTCCAAACAGGTCTCTGAGCCTCAAAGGGAATGAATGAGGGCACCAGGGTAGCCACCAGATTCCCAGGGATTCAGGTAGCCCCTGATTTTCCTTCGCTTTCCTTCAGCCTCCTCAGAGTTCATTGCCTACTCTCTGCTTAGAGAACAAGGCTATGGGATGGGGGAAGGAAAGGAGGTAAGTCTTCAGCATTTTAGGTCTTTGATTTTCCTGGATTTTTTTCAGGAGAGAGGGAGTAACCAGGCCACTTCTTAATCTAGTGGGCTGGTTGAGAGACTGCAAACCTAATGTACTCCCTATCTTTAATCATTCCACTACTGGTATTGAGCAGCCTCTTTTGTTGGGGAGAGCAGGAGGAAGAGAGAGTGTTTAGAACTAGCTTTGTCTCTCTTATTCCTGGGGTAAAACCTGCGGGTCTGGGAAACACATAGTGTGAAGGAGGAAGAATTTCTGACCACACAGGGAGAAACGGCTTAATCTAGCCTGTCTTCCATCTCCAAAATTCTGCCTTCCTTATTGTGCAGTGGTGCTTCTCCATTATGTTGATGATGGGAAGTTTGGGGATTCAGATCCCACTTGTATAATGCAGAGTTAAATAAAGTTCATTGAAACAAATACTCCTGTTTACCTTGCTGTCACCTCCAAAATAAACTGCAGCAATTAGTCTCTTCAGTTATTCCTTCTCTCGCAGCTCTGCTTTTATTCGAAATTATGAATGTGATAACAGCTTTTTCATATAATAATCCTGCAGTGTTAATAAGTGACATTCTGCCTAAGTCAGGCTTGGAAATGTCCTAATGTACTTGGAAAAGGTTACTAAGCTTTCTAGTGGCTGTGAAAAATATCTGCCTGTTCAGTCATGCCCTCACATAAGGGTAGACATTTATTCCAATTTCTGTTGGTGTTTACTTCATCAGTTGTCTTCTCTTAATTGAGGAGAGGTGGAGCTTATAGAAGGCCAACCCTCACTGTGGCTGTTGGGCAGTACAGCTGAGAAAACAAGCCAGCAGGACAAACCACGCACATCCAGGAATGTGGATAGGTTTTTCAGATATCCTGATAACTTCCACCTTGGATCACCTTGGTGCCAGAACCTCCATCTGCTGTTACCAAGATAATGTAAGGCTCCAAAACAGTTAGTGAAGATGAGTCTCTCTTTGTAGGGTCTGGTGACTGTGAGGAGATGACCCAGACTGAAGCTCCCCCTTTCCCATTGTGTTGGCATGGCCTGGAGATTGATGAGCTTGAATCTCTCCTTCCTGCTTGTTTCTGCTGTTCAGGAGGGTTTAAGCTTTCCACCTGAAACATGAAGGGTTTTCCTCATAGCTAACTTGTATGAGGACTAATGGAGCATTTTTGTTCTTGCAGTCATGAAGCCGAAGTTGTTCTAGGGGTTCATTACTAAGAGCAGTCAGAGGACTGTGTAGGTAAAGAGCAATTGCTACTCTTACCTTGTACAGCAAGCTTTGTATGCCCAAGCCTTCAGCTCAGAAGTTGGTGTTGAGTCCTCCGTTCAAGTGAGTTAGCATTCAGGCAGTCTTTGCTTTTATGTCGAGGAGAGGTGCTCCGCTTCCCATTTTGCACAGAAGTAAAATAGAAGTAAGTTCTTACCCAGGCTACAGCTCACACAGTCTGTGGTGCTACAGTCTGGATCCCAGTCCCCAGATTGTTTTAGACCATTTTTCTGGGGCTTCCTTCCTTCCTGAAACAGACAGGAAGTATATTCTGGGAGACGTTGGGTGTGTGTCTAGTGCAGTCTTTGTAACAGGAGGCACTGTGCCATCTTAAAATAGGTGAGAAGGCTGTGGGTGCTCGACTAACAGCCGTTCTACCATTGCATCCTGCCTCTGTCCAACAAAGGGGTGCTTCAGCCAGCAGCATTCAGAGCACATTTACTGCAGCTGAGGGAATGCTCTGACATAGGAAGAGGAAACTTGGACTAAAAATTGAGACTTTTTAAATGGCTGACAAGTATATATGCAAAAGAAAGGATGTTGAAAGCTAACCTTGGAAGAGAGGGGATAACAGCAGTAACTGTGCAATCTTTAATCACCAAAGGAAGAAAATAAAAGAATCAGAAGTCAGAAATGACGAAGTATAAAAATGAAGCCATTGGGAACAAAGCCTGTAAGCGACAAGGCTACAAACATCAGCAGCTTTTTTTAGAATGCCTTTTATTTGGGGTATAATTGAACATGGCACATGTCCATTTCCAACTGCAGCCAGCAGAATTGTTTCTAATGAGAGGAGGGGGAAGTGTTCTGTAAATATTTATTCTGTGTTGGTGCTGGTGTCCTATGGGGATGAGGCACTTCCTAGGCAAACAGTAAGGAAGATTTTAAATAGCATCTACTGGGGCAAAGGATTTTTTTGATCAGCAGTCTTCAGTAAATGGTGCTTGTCAGCCTGTAAAAGCCACCCGAAGGCATCCATGGTCTGCTCCCTGTCACGCTCTGGCCTGCCAAGGAAAGCCTACAAAGCTGGAAAAGAGCCAACTCTGTGCTGGTCCTTAACAATGGATGTCAAGAAGGCTGCCACTGCAGTCCAGATGTGAAACACTGAAACAACAGAGAAGTAAATTGCTTCTTTCTAAAACAAGCAGGAAATCCAGGTCAATAGCAAAATAAAAGCAGGTTAAGTAGCAAAAAAGGGTCAATCAAAAATGACTTATTTTTAAGATCACTGTAAATCATTACCTGTATCACTGCAGTGGTATGAGATCTGAAAAAGTTTACTTCTAGACTGAAAGTGCTTAAAGAGGGGATACACTAAGTTAAAGTAATCATGAAGTCCTTTAAAGAACTGGCTAGCTTGCAGATTTCTGGAGCAGCTGTCAGTGCAACATAAACACTTTCTAAAATGGAGCTGGAGAAATTGCCCTTTAGAGTGATTGGAAATAACCTAGTTGATGAGTAAAGTCAAGTCTGGATTTCAGGAAGCTGGAGCCATGCAGGAAGACAAGAGAGAAGACTTTTGCTGGCCTCTTGAGTCCGCTTATTAATAACAATTGACCATGCACTCAGGTAACCGGTTTATCTTGTCCAGCTGTGTTTGCCCCAACTGTGGGCACCATTCCTAGGAAGCTGGGCAAGTGTGGCTCATGCTGCTGTTCAGCAAAGTATTCCTCTTTCCAGCAAGCAGATGCACTCAGCAAGCTCCGTTCCCTGGGCTCTGCCACCACCGTATACGTTGTGTGATGTGCACCATCTGTTGCCTTCCACCAGTGGGACCACCTTCTTGTTCCAAACAGCAAGCAATTAAACTAGTACCCTAGCTCAGCAACATTCAGCCTGTCATTAAATTCTCTTAAGGTATTATTTACCCAGCTCTATGCTCAGAGCCATGTGGTAGCCAGTATCTTACTGTTTATTGAACGTGTTGACTAAGGCTTCTGTGCTTCGGCAGGCTATTTGAGGCTCAATTATAGGCTGTGTTTCAGTGATGCTCACTTGATTTTGGGGGATCCATTCTTGTGAGACAATTACTGCATATAAATATATATATCTTGGAATTGGAAGGTACCCCTGGAGGTCACCTGGTTCAGCTTCCACTTCAAAGTAGGGCTGCTGTCAGTCCTAAATCAGGTCAGATATATGCTGAGTGGCATCACGCTCTGTGGCAGAACAAGCTAGGGTAAGAAGCAGCTCCAGGTGAGAGGTGATGTTGCTGAAGATCTTAAGGCTTGATTCAAGAACTGGCCAAGTCAGTCCAAAGATCTCCAGATACAGCAAGCATTCAGTACTGGCAAAGATGTTTGTCTCAGATATACATGGTTGAGATACAGCAGAGATACAGCAGAGAAGAAGAGCATTCCTAAGACATAACTTGCTTATACTGGCTGAAAATAGGGCCAGGTCCTCCCATGATGTTTGTCATTGAAGATAGCAGATATACATGGTTGAGAAGTGGTGACAGCAGGATTGCTCCCCTCACACATCTACTAAGAAATGGGTGGCAGTTCCTCCAAGTCCCAGGAAGGAGGGATATGGAGCATGTGTAATTATTCTCCTAAGTGAATTTTTAGCTAAAGCACAGCAGGACACTAAAGTGACTGAGCCCAGTGAACAGTCTTTGGCAAACTGGCAACAGGAACATTAACGTTTCCTATCTCCTAGAGCAGGGCAAGGCACAGTGGCCATGAACCAAGTGCTCATCAGTAGATTACTCAACCTAGTGTGATTATCCAAACTCCAGAGCAAGCGTAAGGGGCCTGTATGAAGCAGACCTGGCTGGTTTGACAGCTCCTGAGCCGTTCTCCTTTGTATAACCAACCACAGCGCTGCTTTTTCTCTTCCGTGTGAAGCAGGAGGACAAACGGTGGAGATGCTGGCAAGCCGAGTGGCAATATCTGCGGTGCATGCAATCCCTGACTGCTCTAAAGCAGCAGCAAAAGGCAAGGCAGGCTGCAGCGTTACAACAGTTAAGGACTGACAGAAGGAAACAAAATGTCCCATCTTGCTTTCCAAAGACAAGTGAATATTTCTTCAGTGGAGCTCACAGTTACAGTATAAGAAGAAATATAGATGCTTTTATGAAATAAAATGCATTTCATTTATAAAAATAGCCAAACATCTTCATTTCTGCTAATTTATGGTTCCTCTTCTGAGCACATGAAAGAAATGGGAGAGTTAGTTTAAAAATTATGGGTTTGCCCTAATCTTGAGGACAGGCAAACCCATGGCAAACACTCAACTCCTAAAGCCTAGTGTGAAAAAGTATTCAGCAAGTTGCCCACTTCGGTCTGTTTTTGCAGATGTACAATGTAATTTCAGTGCTTTGGGTTGCTGCCGTTGAAGGAATAACTCATTCAACACCAGGCTGGGAGGAGAAAATGCTGGAGTTGTTTTTTACACACCAATAGCAAACAAGAAAATAAAGTTTGACCCCATGAGATCTTCTCACTCCAAAAGCCTGAAGAATCCAGTCATTGGAAGAACCCATTCAGTTACCATGGGAAGATCTAGGTGGGAAGAGACCTCTCTGGAGCGCTGTAGACCAAGCTCCTGCTCTCACTAGGAATAACCTTGTGCTTAGATCAGGTTGTTCTTGCACTAAACGAGTCCTTGAAAAGACCAGAGCAGTTCAGTCGAGCACTCTTTTATGAATCCACTCCATTAGAGGTTGTCTCATGAATTCAAGAAACCATTTTTAAATGCTGGTTTTGCAATCAATTAAATATTCCATTTTCTAAATGACAAGTAAAAAATTGCTTCATTCACTATTTCCTAACAAAATAAAATGTAAATTGTCTGAATTAATGCATGTTATAACTGTACAGTGCTTGAATAAATGTGAATAGATTAACATATCCAGCAAATTAAAATGAGTGCCAATTTTAATGTAAAGTCTATATTTATCAGTATATCACATAGCTCTCAGCCAGTGACAGTAAACCTACAAAAATACAGTACAAATGTGGAATGAAGACTGTTTAACCTGTGATTAAAGTCAGCAATTCGTAGCATTATGGTTTAAATCAGAACATTCTTTGATGCTTTTGTCTGTGGAAATGGAGAACTCAGCCCTTGTCTGAGGGGGTTGGTACCCCCATCCCTTCACACAGGCCCATAGCTACCAGGATGAAGGTGTTCTGAATAGGGCTCTTGAAGTAGTCTATTCTTCATGAAAGACCTAGAGCTGAACTGGAAGAGGACCTTTACTCAGTTGCTGTGCAATGACTCTCACGGCTTCTTGGCTGGGCTGTCCACTCTGCCCTAAGCACCAGGTGGCAGCTGGTCTAGAGCCCAGGCATGCTCCTGAGAAGCAGCTCTGCATCCTCCAGATGCAGCACTGGAGGACATCTCAATCCACCTCTTGTAGGTGCTGGGGGGGGCACTGCTGTTTAGCCAGCGGCTTCATTGTCCCACGTCTCAGCCTGCTACTGCCATCTTCTGCCTCTCCTTGAGGTTCCCCCACCAGGATACTTGATTTAGGGGCAGATGGCTGAACATTGGCTCTGAAGCTGGTTTTTCTTGCGACTTTATTGCTGCTGGTGGGGCCTGTGCTTTGAACACAGACGAGGCCAGGGCACAGGGGCCCGGTTTTCAGACATTGCTGCTGGTGGTGGAGTTTGTGGTGGAACGCACAGAGTGGGAAGTGCTGTGAAACAGCCGCAGTAAGAGAACGAGGCTCACTTGCAAGAGGAGCTTGTCTGCCAGAGGTGGTCCCTCACAAACCACACAGGCTCTTCCGAAGCTCAGAAGCAGCACAGCAATCAGATGGCAACATGGAAAACACAACTCCAGCGAGTTGTTACCCTGCTGTTACACATTCCTGCTGCTGGCACCAGGTACACTGTGGGCCTGGGGCTTACAACTGTGTACATCAGCTCAGGAACAGCATCTGCAGGAAACTCCATTTCATGGTGGTTCTGAGAACAAGATTGCAAATCTGCTTCAGTGCAAAAGCGACACAGCTTCTAATGCGTCGTCAGGGAGGAAGGCTTAAAGGTGACAAGTTAACCCTTGGGAGTCAGCAAATACTGGATTAACATCCCCGCTGTGCTGCGCATTACTGACCCCTCTCATTGCTTGATGCACCAGAAAGGAAGACTCCCCCATAGCTTGCAGCACTGATGCATCCTGTCCAAAGGACTGTTCTTCCCACAGAAATGACTTCTTTTTTTTTGTGGTGGCTTAAAACACAAGTGCCCCATAGCCAGCAGCAAACCAGGCTGAACAACACAGCACAGCAGTGCCTCCTGCACTCGCAGTCTCCAAGCCTGCTGGGTGCAGGCTGCAGACCAGGTTCTCAATGCATGTGGTGCATTGACCGTAAGAGTTCCTTGAAGGATTCAGACAACCTGAACCAAATGCAGGGCATGCCACAGTGCATGAGAAGTACTAAGTGGCCAACCTGTCCTCACATGGCTAATCACTTTCTTTGCAACTATACAGTAGCTCCCACAGGCATTGCTACTTAGAGCACCGACCAAGCATCAAGCTCTGACAGCTCCTTCATCTTCTGCCTCATGTTTGAGTTCTCAGTTTATGTCCAGGGACTCTGGTCCATTCGTTCTTGTTTCCTGTTTTCATAAGCCATAAATCTCTTTCTGGCACGTGTACACACGGGCTGTGTAGCCAGCACCTGCCAAACATTAATAACACTGTGTGACGTGACACACTAGAGTGCTTCCCTACATCATGTATTTCCATCAGGCACTGAGGTCAGCACTGAACAACTCTGAGAAGCTGCACAAGAACTCAGCCAGGGCTCTGTTGTCATGGGGGAGCAGAAGGGATTAACAGAGCTGGGCAGCTGAAGGACCTGGAGTTGTCTAACATCAGCTAATAAGCAATATACCTTAAGCTAAGCAATGGAAGAGTAGGAACTGGTTATAATTTGCAAGTGCCAGCAGCATTGCCTGGTTTAATGTGAGTGGCAGGAGGTGGCTGTGAGATCTCTCCTGCTCTCTGTCTTTCTAAGAAGCTGCAAAAACATCCTAAAGCTCAATGCTGTTGATAAATGGTCAGGCTTCCAGCTTCTCAGACACGTTACCTTCCAACAAGACATCTTACAGCAAACCACAGCTTGTCTCTTGCAAGGACCAGCAAAGCCACGTGCTGTTGCCAGACACCTGTATAATGGACTGAAGTGATTTGTGCTTTCACTGTGATAGCCTGTATGGCTACTCAGGGGACAGGCAGGTGGTGTGTCAGCCTTGCAGTCACGGCCAGGGCATCCGCAGCACTCTGCCGCCATTGCATGTGTTGCAGTATACACTGCATACTGCTCGAATCTCCTGGGCTTTATGTTAGAAGTGACTCCTTCAGCAGCACTCTGCTGCACAGCGAAAACTTCCTCTGTTTTGCCTGCAGCTCCTCTTCGGTTTTGTAAGGGTGCCAATTCCCAGGCAAGCGGAGGCTGTGGGGTGATGCAGCGGCTGCACAAAGCCACTGTGCTGCCCTGCGTTCTGCTTACGGCTGCACTTCTTGTAGCTGCTGTGCCAGGCGTTTTCTTTCCAACCTCCCTGACAGCTGCTTGCCCGTGCTGGTGATGGTCGTGTCTTTCCCCCTCACATCACAAAGTGCCCAGCCATGGGAAGTGCTGCGTTGGTGGCTATCGACAGCGTGCACATGTGGGTCGCTGTGTCTGTGCCCCACGCATTGGTCTCTGCAGTAAGAACCAGCGTGGGCACATGGGTGTGGGTGTCCCTCAAAATCAGCCCTTGAGGGTTCTGGGCACCTCTGCACTGGTGGTCCCAAAGCCTCTTTTGTCGGCACCATTCCCACTTTTGCCTGAGAAAGCTTTCCCATGCAGAAAGCGGTGCTCAGGGCACCCATGCTGGAGGCAAAGGGAGACCAGCGAGTGCTCCATGGGGGGTCAGAAAGTGGCACGGCTGCCCAGAAAAGATCAAGCCAGCTTCCCCCTGCATCCCAAAGCAAGCCAGTGCTGGGATGCATACCTAGGGAGGCATGGGGGGTTGTCCTCAATCCCTTGCAGTTGGAAGAGGTTTTGTTGCCTTTCCCCTGCAGAAGAGCACAAAATGCTTTGGGATATAAGGTACAACTTTGGGGGCACTCTCAGCACAGGAGTAGCCTGGCTGTGCCTCAGATGCTGTTGCAGGTTGCTGCCAGCCCCCACTGTGTCAGCGAGCAGAGGGGAAGCTCCCTGCTTGGCTCCCATTCCTGTAGCTTGCCTTGTCCCGGTAGTGGGACAAAGGTTTGCCTTCCTCATGGGGTGCCCATCTCCCCCCAGTCCCGTGTTTCAGCCCCCCTCCACGTGCCCTTCCCCAGCCCCGCTGTGATGTCGTTCCCTTCTCATTCTGACACCACCTCCTTCTCGTTCCACCGTTGCCCCGGGCCACCAAGGAGGACCCAGTGCTGAGGCCTGGGCCAGACATGCTGAGGCTGCTGTGCCTAGTGGGTGAGTGCCCCTGCCTGCTCCCTGCCCACCTTCTTTGGGCCACCACAGAGGCAGTGCTGGAGGGAGGCTGGAAGCCCCTGCTGATGCCACCCCTCATTCCTGCCCCACTAGACCTCCCCACTGGGACCACAGGCTCTGCCTCCCCCAGGAGGGTGGCTGGAGGGACATGGGGCTGGGGCAGAGCATCCCTGCTTTGGGTACAGAAGGCAGTGGGAAAGGACCCAGCTGAAGGCAAAGGAGAGAAGGGGAAAGATGGAGGGATGTCCCCACGGAGGGGCTCAGGCCCCTGGTGTGGTGGAGTGGGCAGCTCACAGAGGTGGGAGCAGAGACTGCATCATTGTGGGTGCCTCCAGAGGCACGAGGCAAGTAAGGCTTTTGTAGGGGAAGAACCAAAAAAAATCCCTCAAACTAAACAAAACCAAAAGTAAAAATCTCTCTCCTCTACCCAAATCAAGCTCCCCAAACTCCCAACTTCTAACATTTTAATTTTTATCTTATTTTCTATTAAAATTTTTCCTTTTTTCTTATTTTCCTTTTTTCTTATTTTTCTTTTTTTCTTTATTTTTCCCTTTTTCTTGTTTCTTGTCTTTTTCTCTCCTTTTTCCTTTATTTATTTTTTCCTTGTAATTTTTTTCTTTTTTTCTCTTCTCTTCTCTTCTCTTCTCTTCTCTTCTCTTCTCTTCTCTTCTCTTCTCTTCTCTTCTCTTCTCTTCCCTTCCCTTCCCTTCCCTTCTTCTTTTTCTTTTCTCTTCCTCTTTTCTCTTTTTCTCTTTTTTCTTTATTTTTTCTTTTAAAACGTTTTCCTTTTTTCTTGTTTTTCTTTATTCTTTTTTTTCTTTTTTCTTTACTTTTTTCTCTTTTTCTCGCTCTTTTTTTTTCTTCTTTTGTTGTTCATTGTTTTCTCATTTTTCCCAGGGGTCCTGGTTCCCCCAGAGCCCTGCAAACAGGGGTGATGGAGCTGATACCCCATGCCCCACTCACCACCAGCAGACAGGAGCAGGCTGCTCTTTCATTTCCCCTCCCTGCTTGTCCCCGTGCAGAAGGATTAAGCACAGCCTGCATTTCCCCCAGGTCTGCTGGCCTTGCTCATGTCCTGTGTCGCCCCTCCGGTGGGTCCTGCTCCGGGCAGCCCCCTGTCAGACGGAGAGTACCGGCTCTTCTTCGCCCACCTGCAGCCCCCCTGGAAGGCAGAGGTGTCCTGCCAGCTGCGCCAGGTACACGGCTGCCTCAGCCCCATCATCCTGCAGCTGGACCAAGAGGAGAACCATGGCCGTGTCCCCAACGGTAGGGATATTGCTCCTCCTGGAGCAGTGCCTGCTGTTTCTATGCCCCGCAGAACGACCCAGGATTGAGGGAATGGGGATGGGGATGAGTTGCAATGGGTTGGTTTGGGGTTTCTAGCCCAAAGTCCAGTGTGGAGCAGGACACTTGCAGCACTAGAGCACCCTGGCTTTGTTCAAGGGAGTTTGGTTTTGTGGTCTCTCTGGGCACCCCTTCCAGTGCTGCACTGCTCTCCTGGAATAAAAAAAAAAGCTTTTTCTAATGGGCATTCCTAACCTCCCAAACAGGAATTTGCAGTTTCTTCCCTCTTGTGTTGTCTGGCACCACCAAGAAGAGACTGATTTTGTCATCTTGTAGCTTTCCTTCAGGTCCTTGTGGGCTGCTGTTAAGTCACCTTCCCACCTCCTCTTCACCCAGCTGAAGAAGCACAGCTGCCCTGAACTCTCTTCACGGGTCATGGGCTGAAAGCACGGCCAATTTGTTGGCCCTTCATTGAGCTCTTTGTCTTCTCCACATCTCCATTGGTGGGGCAAAAAGCTGGCCACGGTTTTCTGAAGCTTGCTGAAGCTCATCATCTCTTCCCAACACTTCATGTTGCAACCTGACTGCCTGCTTCCAGCTTGATGTGGGGTTTAGCACAGAAGCTTGGTGTACAGACTCTCATGGGCCTTTAAGAAAGCTTGAGCTGATAAGCTGCTTTTTTAAGTGTTAAACATTTCAGGAGCCAAGAAACATCCCAGTTCAGAAAGCGCCATAGCAACAGCACCCTTTAAATCTCTGCAGAGATACTTTCCCTGCACCCCTGCATCAGAGAATTTAAGTGGCATAATTATATCTGTGCAGCTGAAAAACTTGGGACTACTTCTGTTGTATTTTTCTTCAGAGGAAAAAAAAAAAATAGGACCAATTTTCTCATAAAAAATATGTCTTTATATTTAGCTATGAACGTCAATGAACTGAATGATCAGCCAACTGTGCTTATTTGGACTGCAGCTTGAGGGCAACTATTTCTTGTTTCTGCAGCTGTGTCAGGGGAATGGGTCCCACTCTGCATCACCAGACCCAGGGATGAGTCCTGGGCTCCTCGCTCACTTGCGGGCACCTGCAATCTACAGTGCCATGGTACTAGGTGCACCCAGGGTTCCAGTGCACCATCTGTCCATGGCTCCTCGCCTGGCGATGCCCTTCACCCTAGCACCACTTTTTGGCATATCCAGACACGTTCCCACTGCTGCTGCCTTTGGAAACTCAGGTGCCAAGAGCAGAAACACCTGGGAATTCCAGGAGATGTGACAATTTTGCAGGATGCCCTCTTTGCCTTCATCCCTCAGCCCCACACCCCCATCTGCAGACTTTATTCCCCTCCACAGTCCCCTTTTTTCCAGCTTTAGGGCTACTTTGGTGCATGTTGCAGCTGGGCTGAGTGGATGAGCAGACACAGCAGAGCACGTGCCCTCATGTGTTTTGTCTCTAGCGTCCTCACAGCTAAAACGGCAGTGCCGTCTATATCCAAGTATTCATGAGCCTCTTCAGGTGTGGTGCTGAGGAAAGCAGTTACCTTGCCTTTCAAACAAGGGAAGCCTACATGAAGCCTTTTAACACTCTTTGCTGTGGAAGATGACTCAGGAAGATGTTTTCCTGCTGAGTGCATGCAAACATCTTGGCTGGTTCCAGCTCTTTAGTGATTGTTAATTAATTGCCCCAATTACCTTCCTTTTCCCCCACGCTGGGAGCTCCTGTGAGCTGGCCACAAAGCCCAGAGGCCTCCTGACACCCAGCAGAAGCTGTAGCTGTTTGCAGCAAACCAGCAACCACATGGGCAGGAGGAGCAGAGGAAGAAGGCAGAAGATAATATTGATTAAACCAAGCAGCTACTGCTGGGAAAGGCTGCTCTTGGCAGGAAAGTCAGAGGATTGAAAGCCAGGCAAGTATTTCCATAGGGGAGATGAGATGATGAGAGGAAAGAGGGATCAGTGCTAAAGGAGGCAAGCTGCTCGTCAGGCCATGTCATCAGTGTTCAACGGACTGTGAGAGAGCTGAACCATCATGGAAATAAAGAGACCAGCAAAGAGAGCCCACGGGAAATTTCATCTGTGTCAAGTTTTTCTTCTCTTCCCAGATGCTGGAATGAAAATGTGCTTTTCTTCTTCTTCCACACCAAAATGGAACGTTTCTGTATCAGCACAGGAATGGTTTCTGGCAGGACATAGCAAGCTGTAATACTCCAAGTCTGGTCTGGTGTGCACTGCTGGGAACGCTGGGAGAGCCAGGCTAACAGTGGGGTTAGCAAGCGGTTGGGCTTCCTGCCCTGCCCAACGGCAGCAATGTTCCTTTGCAAGCAGTGGCTGTGTGATGGAGTGTAACTCTGCAGCTCCCAGTCCACACAGAAGAGCATTGCACTGGCTGAGTCCATGCCACCCACATCCTGGAGAGATTCCACAGAGCATCAGCAAAGGGCACAGTGGGGATCTGGCATGTCCCCTACAATCTGGGCACTTTTCTGGGCTGGGATCCTGGTGGATACCTGAAATCCTACTTCTGCTAGTGAATCCATATGCTTAGCCCAAGAGCAGCGCATACGGTGTAAAAGATGGTGTACAAGCAACTAAGAGGAGAGCAGTGCAATTCCACTACTAACCTGCTCTGCCTTAGCCAGCACTTAACCCATTTGGTGTGTGGAACGGGCTGGCGGTGAGCAGAGAGAGCACAAGATTACCCCCTCCCCAAACCTCCCAGGGTTTTCAGCTGTCCTGCGTGACCTCAGCTATTCTGCAATCCCTGCAGGAAGAGCTGCAGCTTTTAAGCCAGTAGTGTCAGCAGTGCTGGTCAAGACTATGGTGTATGTGTGTACAGGCACAGACTTTGCCAGTGGCATCTTGGCCCTGTGGACTTTGCTCCATCCCCTGCACAGATGGAATCAATGTCAGACTATTTTGCCCTGAAGAGGTTGTCTCCTCCGGTGTTGTTAGGCCCACTCCAGCCACCTTTTTAACCCATCACATCTCTGCTTGCCTTTTTTCTATTTTTAAATCCTTCAAGGACTGATAACAGAGTCTTTATCAGGAACTGGAAACAGCAGGTTTGAGTCTCTGTGAAAGGGAAGATAACCATGTGAAAAAAAGGCAGAAGGGCTAACTGAAAAGCCGGGTAGTTTGGAGGGAAAGTACATGTGTCACCTGGGATTGGGAGCTGCAGTAGCACAAGGCTGTGGTCTCCACTTGGAGGCATAGCTTCAAGCACAAGCTGCTCTGAAAACAGCTGTCCAGGGGTCCCCACCTCTTGCTGCACCCAGCCCAATGGGACAAACAAGCCTGCATCCTGCCCTCATCCCACATCTGTCTCTCACCTCTCTCCAGGGCCAGTCTGCTCTGACTTCCAGGAAGCACCGTGGTTTCAGACCTTCTGCCACTTCGCCCAGTACCGCTGCTTCACACACCAGTTCTACATCAAGGTGTGGTGCGAAATTCCAGACAGGGTGGGGAATCCCTTCCTGGGAGATGGAAGGAGCGAGGAGGAAGGGAACATAGCACAGTGGGACTCATGTTTCTGCCTCTCTCCTCTGCTCAGCGAATCCCATGCCTGAATTTGTCTCCAAAAAGCCTTCTCCCGACGGAGCAAACCCACACAGTGGGCTCCTGGACAAGGGGCAAAAGCTCCCCTGCAGAAGAAGGTATGGCTGCACCTATCCGTGCTGGGTATCCCTGCTCTCCTGCTGATATCCCATAGCTGTTTTCCCCCCTCACATCAGCTTTCTGGCTGGCTCAGTACCCCCATCCCACTCTCTCCCCAGCTCCAGGGCCAGCTTTCTTGCCTGCTGACAGCCTGCTTCGCGCCAGCGTGGACACCCTCCTGAAGTACTCCTACGCGCTCTCAAATCAGAAACCAGTGCCGAGGAACCTTGCCCTGAGCACAACAAAGCTGCCGAGAGCCCACCAAGGCAGGGGGCTGACCCTGCCGGTCCCACTTACCCCTGCCCCAGTGCCTCCCTGGCTGGGATCCCCTCCGGAGCCAGACCAAGCCTGGGAGCAGCACCTGCAGAAGGGCATCTGGCAGCTGATCCACATGGCCCTGGACTTGGAGATGTCTCAGGTGGGCAGGAAGGGCTTTTCTCTGAACTCCAGCACCCAGCCAGACTCAGAGAGCACAACAGGCAGCCCTCAGGAGGAGGTGCAGGAAACGGCATTCCGTGGCAGGTAAGGGGAGCACCCATCTCCCTGCCTGGCAGGGTACCACACGCCACCCGGGCAGGGATGTCCTAATGCGTACCGGTACATGGTATTCACGCTCCTGCCCTCAGCTGGTGAGTGCAGGCAGGCTTTCTGGAGCAAGATGACCCATACAGAGCAAGACTGCGGCCGGGGAGCCCCCTCCTCCAGCACAGAGTGAGCCGGGAGAGGGTGACCCAGCACTGCTAGCTCCTGACAATGCCTCTGCATCCTAAGCAAAGCGTATCCCCACCCTGTGGTCATCTGCAGTGTGCAACCACCTCCTGCCCTCATCCTCCCAACTCCTGGCAATCTGGGTGACCTGCAGAAATAGCTTCCTTGGGGTAAACGTATCTCACTGTGCAACGTGAAGCAGATGTTTCTGCTCTGCAGAGTGCTCTGTCCTCACCCAGGTAGAGCAAAACGAGCCCTGAGGTAGAAGTCAGAGCCAGGAGCACAGAGCCTTGCTCCTGGCTGTGCAGGACCACTACTGCTCCTTGAGCACGTCTCTGTGTTCTGGATCTGTGCATTGCTCTTCTTAAGGAGTTTCTGATTCCAGGTTCTGGCTTTGAAAGCAGCTGCATGCCCTGTGACAGCCCAGCTTACTGCAATCCTTTTACACACCCCTCTTAGGTTCTCTGGTCTAGGGATGCTCTAGGAGCTTGTCAAGCATCTTGATTTCTTCTCAGGTGATCTGCTAGGATCAATTTGCTTCTGTCCTCAAGCAGCTGAGGTGAGTCCAAACAGAAAAGACCTGCAAAAGGATTATTGTTTTCGTTCAAATTTACTTTTTGATCATTTAGTCCTTTGTAGCTGAGGACCACTTGCTTTGACTGAGTTGCAAAGATTACTTTCCTTGCCAAGAGGAAAAACAAAAATGCTGTGTAGGTGTGCCTTTCGTGGAGAAATCATGTTGTTTTCAAGTCTGTTGCTGGCTAGTGATGTTCCTGCAAGCACACATGTTTTGTGCACGACTGTACCTCTGTGGGGTCTATTAAACACACTGCACGCCACACTACTACAGTTAACCAGAGCTCCCACTTCTGCACGTAAAAATGAATTGCATCCTATTGTTAAAGCTGTAACTGTCCTTGTGCAAGGCTGTAACTTATGTCATCCTACTTCCTCATATTATTCCTATTATATTCCTAATTTACTGCTTGACAAACTTCTTCTTGTGTAAGTACTCTAAGGCAAAATTCCATTTCATTGAGGACATGTTCATTTTCCCTGCCTCTGAAATTGAGCCTTGCTCTGATTAAGTTACATTGGGATTACTGCTGGTCTGCTGTGATTGCAGATGACACTCACTATGCTGCTGCAGAGTTTCTCAAAGACCCTAAAGCTGACTGTGTGTCTGTAACCCGGCAGCCGAGCCCCATCAATCATGCTAAGCAAAGCTTAAACCCAAGTGAGGATTAAAAGGCAAGATAGACCATGCCTGTCAGCTTTGCTGCTCACCACATCCTGTTTCCTCGCAAAGGGACTTCAATGTGTGACCTAAAAAAAGAGCAAAATGCTTTGAGGCATTTCCATTCCAGCAAGAGGAGCAGTGCTGGGTGGGACTGGTCGCCGTGCAGAGGTGCCATTCAGCACCTGGTTTAATGCAAGGTGTACACGGCTGTGACAGGCACAAACCAGGGCTGCGTGTCCTCCCTAAGGTCTTATGTCCAGCAGGACATAGATCCCTTCTTCCTCACTCCTGCTTGTGGTGGCTGCTCTGGTAGCTCTACCAGCTTTCATAGTACCTGCTGAAGCCAGCTATGACCTTTAGAGAGAGACAGGCCAAAGTCAGTAGTATAACAAGGTGAGGAATTTGCAGCACTGTTTTGTGGTCTTTCTGCTAGCAGTGAGCCATTATGGGAGGGAAATGTCTCTTAGTGCACTTACTTTCCATTTCTAGTCCTTATTGTGCTTTCTGCTCCACAATTAATGAGCTATTTATTTCCAAGTATTTCCTCTCCACAAAGTTACCTATATAGGATGATTCAGCCTTGCTAAAAAGAGCTCTGTGGCTCTTCCATTGTAAAGCCCATCCAGCTCTCATTTTCTGTGGCAATTTTCAGTGTCCTTTCAAAACATCCACACGCTCCAGCTCTGCGTGCACCATTCAGCAACGGGTTTTGGCAGTTGGGTGTGCAGAAGGAGTTCAACCTCCTTCCCCTGCTCTCCTGTTTGCACACAGGAATTGCATTTGCCCTTTTCCCCATGGCTTTCTGCTGGCGCGTTGTTTGCCTTCTACGACCCCTACACCTCTCGCAGTGTCAGGGCTGTCCTGGATACAGCCCGCACCCTGTTGGTATTTGTGCGTGGATGCTCATGAGCCCAGCTTCTCCAACAAGGCTGAGCAGAGCCCTCCCAGTGGCTGCACCCTCCTCCTCCTGTTTTACCCCTCCAAGCAGTTCCTGTGGTGCTTATGTACTTCATCCCCAGCAGCTTTAAGATCAGACCATTCATTAAAAATACCATCCCCAGAAAAACACCACTCTTTAAGACTTAGCATCATCACCTGTCTGCAATTCCTTTTTTCACTTTGGTCTGGTAGTGCAGGATGGGACCCATTCCCCTCACATTTCTCAGCTGCTTCAGGAACTAGCTGTGACTTGGGGATTATGTAGTGGTATCATTTGACCATCCAGTGAGTCCAGGGACCAGTTTAGTGTCCCACTATTGCTACTGTGCACAACTAACTGTGAAAGGGGGATAGTAACAAGGCAGGTTTGCCTCTCACCACCAGGCTAGACGAAATTCAAATGCTCCCAGGCTTCTGGGATTCTCAAAGCAGGGGTCTCTCAGTGTCTCAGGGGCAGAGGTAAAGGACTGCAATATGAACAGGTCAGCAGGAGAGATGTGTTTACATCCCCATCCTCCCAATAGCTCCTGTGTCAGGTTACTTTCTGGGTTTGATCTGTCAGGTACCTATCCAGCCTGCCTGTCTTCTTGGCATGCAGGCCAAGATCTCTTTTGTTTCTGAAAATGCTAAGAATGGCTATTTGCTTAGTGGTTTTAGTTTCCTGCAGCAACTGCCCTAAATCAGAGGTTACAAAGTGCTAGAGAGCTGCTGTTTGCTCCTTATAATCTTTTTTGCTTGCCTCAGGTATTCACTCCATCTCACACAGCCAGCCAATATTGGAGAGGTTCAGCAGCTGAAAGTTAATGGCCCAAATCCTTGTCATCATGACGAGGGAAAGGTGGATGTTGTTAGCTAGCACTCTTCAGAGATACGCTGAAGTAGGCTCTGTGTGTGTCACTCCATGTCTTGAGATATTAGAGCAAGACAGGTTTTTACCTGATTTCTTCTCTTTTTGCCTTTGAGCAATTACTGATTTGGGCCCACAGATTCTTCTTAATTACATTTTTTCACATTCCCTTTGAAACATTGCCTCCAAGTAACTGTTGGGCTTTTTCCAGGTTAGGCCACCAATGTGCAGAGGTACTAAGCTAGGGAGGGATTTGCATTAGAAAATTGCTTTAGACCTATGACTTTCCCTGATGCATGGTGAAACTTATGCACATCCACTGACATACTCAGCACCATGTCAATGACTGCAGGGGACCAGCAGCAGTGCTGTTATACTCTGCAGGGTCCATACCGTTTGTCTATAATACCACTGTGATGGGACACAAAGCCCCAGCACTGCCATAAGGCAGCAGCAGTGGGAGGGTGGCTGTTTACATCGAAGATCAGTGCCAGGGTGCTGGGCATCGCTAGGAGAGAAACCAGGGACAGCCCTGGGGTGTAGCTAGTGCCACGGCATTGTGGATTCCAGGTGCCCACAAGCAAGGGAGGAGCCCAGGACCTCTCCTTGGGTCTGGTGATGTGGGGTGGACCCATTCTCCTGACACTTCTCAGCTGCTTTCAGGAACTGGCTGTCACTCGGGGATGATACAGATGCATCTCACTCATCCAGAGGTGGTAAACCAGCTGCTGATTTTGTAACCTTGAGGAGGCCAGAAAGCCTCACAACAGAGATGGAGAACAGAGATAGAGGAGGATGCGGCAGACAGGGCAACAGAATTTCTTGGTAACCTCAACCTGATGGCACAACTCAGTTTCCTGGGTGGGTGAGTGGATGTTACAGACACAATTCATGTGCATATAGGGTCAACAGCAAAGCGTCAGAAGGTAGTGAATAGGAGTGCGAGAGCTGATCATACCAAACGTGGTCTACAAATCTAAAGTTTGCTGTGCAGCAGAGGCTCCTGCCCACATCTGACTTGGCATCTGTTCTGAACAAGTAGGTCATCAACACTCAGCAGATGTTTCATCGCTACTTATGGAAGCACTCTTTATAGAAAAGTTCCCTTTTATGCCTCTTTTGCCTGTAATCTATTTGTGTCTTGTTTGGGCTACACTTCTTGGACCAGTACGTGTGCTGGAGAAAGCAAAGGCTGTTAAACCCTTTTAGTGGGAGTTGCTGTTTCTTAAAAAGTACAGCAAGCTGGACAGTTTTTCTTCTTTTTTTTTTTAATACCTCAGTGATGAAAACACCAGAGCCGTTCATATCACTTTAATGACTGTGAATATGCCTCTTGCTTTATTGGCCCGATCATCCTGGTGTGATGAAGAAGCAATTGAATCACAATGTGTCGCTGGGATAACAAGCAAGTAGTGGAACAGTAGCCATTAGTGACGTATTTGTGGGTAAATTCTTTCAGAGGAGTCTGGGGAATAATATCAGGGTCATTAACTGAAATGTGTCTCATCAGGATGCCCCAACCAGTTTACCAAATCTTGAAGGTGAAACTCCAACTGCTCCTAAGCAGTCAAGCATCTGAGTGGTGGCAGGGACTCCCTTTGGCTGTCACAGATTTATCAGCAACATGGAGTGAGCACTTGTTCTCCTGGGTTACAACTGCTTAAAGAGAGAAACTGTCAGTGTCAGGTAATCCACACACAAAGAGCAATCCTTCACAGAAGAGGAATGCTAGGTGTGCCTTGGAGGCTGTCACTGGTTCTTCTCTCAGCGATATTCAGCTCCCAGTCACAGCAAAATGCTGAGAGGGTTGAACTGAACAAGCTTAGACAGGATTTAGTGTGGGATCAGCACAGACTTTTTGGTCTAAATTTAAAACTTCCTGTTCTTCTTGGTATCCTAAATGGTCTGAATGTTTACAGAGGAAACAAAAATACCCCCTAGATTAAAAGTATCATGTGGAGCCATGGAATGGAGGAATGAACATAAAGGATCTTATAGGCTGTGGAAGGATACAGGATATGGGGGGTTTGTTTCTGTGTTTTACTGGCACATTTTAATTCTTTTCAACTTTTCCTGGAGGAATTATTGCATGTCACTGCTCTCCTCAGTTTGCATTCTATTGTCCTCTCTGAACTCAGACCTTTCTTTCACAAACCTCTGACCAGTTTGGTCCCACTGTGGCGCATTGCAGTAAGAGATGCACAGGCTTGGGAGATGTAGATTTCCAGGTATTCAGCTGTCCTCAGCTTTCCAGTGGATGTGGTTGACATGCTGTGGGCTGGCAGCACACTAATTTGCTCACATGTCTGTATCTACAGAATACCATTTGCAGGCTGTCCACAGTACAGTACAGGATGGCGTGCTGAAGTAACGTCTGCTTGCCTGGATGCAGGCTCAGAGCAACATCTGCTGCACTGTGATAAAACAAGCTTGACTGTAATGTCTTTTTAAAAGAAAAAACTAATATTCATATTTTCCATGACTAAGACTTTCAAGGTTCTCTTTTAGTAGAGAGAGATGCCTTCAGAGATTCTGACAGGCTCATTTGCTGCTGGTTAGTGTTTGGGTACAGCATCACTTGTTTCTGACTCACTGCAAGTACAGAGCACATGCTGTAAGCTCCTTCATCCACGGTGTATGACAGGGTATGCACAAAAGGAGGTGCACACTAAGGAGGTTCACAAAACTTCTTAGTAACCCTAATGCTCACTCATGTTCTCCTATGGGAGTGCACACCCAAACTCAATGCAAATGCCAAGCATCTCTATGTTCCTGTACATGCAGTGTATGACTCTCACATATCTCACATATTCTAGTCATTCCTTACATCTCCATTTCTTCAAACACCACATAACTGCAAGAGCTTAACAGCGGGGAGGCTGATCTCTTTTAGCCTTCAGGCCTGGCTATTACTCTGATCATTCACCCTGGCCTTCCTGCTCCGTACAGGATGGAGAGCCCTGCCTGATGAGCCCTGAAGAAAAAACAGCATCATGTGGCCTTCTACTAAGAGAAATTTGTGATACCTTTTTGAAGTCTCCAAGCTGTGGAGAAACCACCCCATCAGTTGCTCCCATGGTAGATACCCTTTGTGACAGGAAAATGCAGCTAATTTCTGGTTTGAATGAATCTCATCCCGAATTCTAGTCACTGAAAGTCATTGCTGTTCCATCTGCTAATGAAAAGAACTTTCCAGATGATCCCCATACTGACTGACTGCCTGAATGGCCACCCACTAGCGTCTGTGCTCAGCTAAGTACAGCTTCTTTAGCTTCTCACCCTAGGTGAAAGTTTTCCAGGCCTTGGGAAATCTAATGCTAACCTGAAGGTCTCCAGAAAGTTTAAGCTACTCTCAGGAAAACTTCTCCATACAGGTTAGCCCATGTATGGATTTTAAGAGCATTTTAACATAAGCAATTGCTGTTCTTACTTTCTGAAAGATCAGGAACTAAACCGGTTGCTTTATTTATCACTGGTTTTGTTTCCAGACACAGAAGACAAATATCAAATGAGCATTTTTACCTCTTACGCTTCATTACTGATAACTGGCACCATTTTACCATGTCTACAATTTCTACTGTTCCTAAGAAATGCAAAATGTCTTTATCCCGCTGGCATTAAATCTTCTGCTTTTAGTTTCCCATGTTGGTTTGGATGAACAGTTAATTCACTGTCACCAGTTTTTTCCCCATTCTGACAAATATATTGGTTCAAGCAGGAGGGAGACTTAATAAGTTACATACTCCAGACCCAAATGAAGCTGCTCCATGGTCAACACTCAGCAGACCTCTAACACCTCCTTGGTGTACACCCAGATGGACAAAAAAGGACCTTATGGGAAAGTTTCTTAAGCTGTGCTCCTTGTCCAGTCCTTCTCACATACTCCTGAACCATAGAATCATAGATTCACGGAATGGTTTGGGTTGGAAAGGACCCTAAGATCATCCAGTTGCAACCCCCTGCCATGGGCAGGGACACTTCACACTAAATTGTATCACCCAAGACTCTGTCCAACCTGGCTTTGAACACCGCCGGGGATGGAGCCTTCACAACTTCCTTGGGCAGCCCATTCCATGTGCACATATTCTGCAGATACCCGCATTTCTCTGCGCAGCTTGGCCAAGAGTCCCAGGTTTCTTTGGGAACGTTTATTTTGCTCTGCCTTGGGGTTGTTTTTCCTCCTTCAGTTTTTAACTAAAGGTCTCTCTTCAGCTCGTGACAAGAGATGAGATTTGACTTCCTCTGTCCTTTCCTCTGTCAGCCTTTTAGCCCTGAAGACGGATGAGGCAGTGATGATCCTGTGCTATGCAATGCTGGAGGGAAACTGTCTCTCGTCAGTGGTCGCTCAGGCTTGGAAGGAGATGGAAGAAAGCGTCTTTGGGTTCGGAGATTCGGTAAAGATGTTGATGTCCACCTTGACTCTCTCTGGGTGCAGGGCTCCCTGCAGCGCTGAACACAGTCCTTGGGCAGCCAGAGCTCATCAGCACTGTCCTTTCAGGTGCCACCTCCTGGGAGAAGCTGACCTGGTGACCAGGGAGGCAAGCTCCAAGCCAGGGATATGGGAGCTCCTCAGTCTCCCTTTTCCCCACTGACCTCCTGACTGCATCCACCCTAGGTGTGTGACAGCCTCGGGCGGCATCACATGGACCTGTGTCCTGATTGCGCTTTCTGCTCGCTGAAGAGGGAGCAATGTCAAAACATACATACCCTGAACCGTGTTCACTGTGAGACAGGCAGCTTCTCCCCTTACATCAACCCTCAGATCTCAGCCCAGCACCAGGCTGCAAGCAACAAGGTACTGAGCATGCTGCATGTCCTGCTGGCCTCTGAGGAGGAGCCTAGGTTGGGTGATGGGGAGAGGAGGAAGAAGCATAGCTCTCTTTATCCCATTTTTGCAGACCAGCTTCCCGGAGACCTCAGACTACCATGGCATAGAGGTTTTCAGAGGGCTGAGGGCAGAGTACTGGTGCAGCCGGATGGCCACTTATGGCTGTGAGGACGCTCGTGTGGCCCTCTGGCTGAAGGCAGAGTACAGTGCGTTCAAAGATGGAGGTGTCCCAAACCAGGTGGGTGCCCAGTGGATACTCCCATCCCTCTTTCTCCTCTTCTTCCTCTGGCATTCATTCACGTCTCCCCCCAGATCTGTGACTCAGATGGAATTCAGCACCCTAGCTACTGCGGGTTCAAAAGCCACCAGTGTCTCCAGCAGAGCCTCAAAAACCAGAGGGTAAGAAGCAGCCTGCACTTCCCTTTACACAGCCTTCTCCATCACTGGTCCCTCCACAGCCAGCCCAAGTCCCTGCAGGACTCACAGGCACACTGCTTTTCCCTCCAGCAGGACAGAATTGTGTGTGTTTGGAGGGGGTGGCAAATAGCGACCCAAGCGCAGCTGGCGTGTAATTGAGGCCATGGGATTTGCACAGATGCTGTAAGAGATGGCATCAGAGACAGACACTAATGTTGAGAGACAGAAGAGCTGTGGGGAGGCCCCCATCTGTCTGGGTATCCCTGTCTATCCCTGCAGGGGAATGTCTCCCTCATCTACTGGGTGCTTCCTAGGTGGTAACAAAACCCAAACACACAAGAGCAGCACAGAGCACTAGCCCATATCTCAGCTAAACACACATTTAGATAGCAGCCCCTCATCCTTCTTCCTTGCTGGTTCTCCCCTCTTCCCCCTCGTGCCCTCATCATCCCAGCCTCCATATGCCATCCATCACGGAGATCCTCCTTTCCTGGGGGAGGGATGGGCAGTGGTATCAGTCCCATGAGCTCAGGCTGTCCTTGCAGGTGTTTCGCCGCAGCTGCCACAGGAACAAGACATACCGGGTGCTGAGTGAGAAGGAAGGAGAGGAGGAAGTGGAGCTGTGGCACCAGAGGTTCCTCGACCTCTCCAGGGGGTGATGCATAGTAGCAGTGACATATGCAGGGAGCACAGGGCTCCATCAGGGTCTTTGGGGCTGTGGTGGGACGTAGTACCCTGGATAGGCTTGGACAGCTCTTCCCAGACCCCTTTGCTGGTTATGGCAGCTCATCATGGCCAGATCTCCCCCTCCAAGCATCTGCTCCGCACCAGGGGCAGCAGCAGACCATGAGGGGAGCCTCACTCAACAGCATGTCACTGTGGCACCTGCTGGAACCCCTGGAAACATTTTTCTCCAGCCAAAGGAGCAGCTGAGCATTGGAGAAGGCATCAGCCCTGGGAACCTGGATTTAGAGTCTCTGGTCCAAGCATCCTTGTCTGACATCCCAACCACCTCTTGCCTCCCTCCCTCCCTGCAGGTCTATACCAGTTAGGAGATCTCCCAACAATGTATAAAGAGCCTGTTGTTCCCATAAACCTAACTCACTCCCTTCTCTCTGATGCCACTGCTCTATTACACCACTCAGTGACCCCTCTGATGTCTGAGGTGGGTCCCTACGCCCCCCTGCTCTGCACCATGGTGTTTTTCACTTGCTGTAGTCCATGTATCCCCCTGAGCATGAGGACTCCACCATGACCTTTTCTCCTCCCAGCCCATGGGAAGCAGCAGAGCCAGTCCCAAATGCAGCACCAGGAAGGAGCTGACATACACCTTTGGCTTTCCATTGCAGACGGTTTATTTCTCAAGTTGAAGGGTTTATCGGGCCTGTGTTCTCCCACCCTCCCTCTGGAAAAACAATTCAAACAACAGAAACCCCAACAAGGCTGGCAAGGGGGTGCCATGCAGGGAGCACAGGGGTGGCACCCCTGGAGCCAGGGGCTCCTCTCTGCCAGGACAGCAGAACCCCACACCTCCTCCGCTCCCCCCCAGGCTTTGTGTCTCCCCACGCCTTCCCCTGCTCCCCATGTCCCTCCCCAGGCTGTCCCTCATAGCTGCTGAGGTCATCCATGGCTGCTGAGGTCCGGTTGCATTGGTGACCCTAGGTGCCAAAGACCCCGCGCAGGGGGCCCTGGTCGCAGAAGTCTGGGCTGGCCAACAGGTAGATCAAGTCGTGAGCTGTGTAGGGCTTGAAGCGAGAGCTGTTGGGCACCAGGAGCTTGTGGGAACCGACCCGTTTGGGGTAAACCTCTGTCGCGCCCTCAAACTTCTCCTTGAGGATGTTGCCCACCTTGCGGAAGGGAGGCATCACCTTCCAGCACGTGTGCACCTCGCACACGCCATGGCACTTGCACTGTACCTTCATGTGGGCCAGGAGAGCCTGGGGAGCAGGAGGCAGCTGCCAGTCAGACCTGGGACACCCTGACCCATAGTTCCTATGGCTGCAGGTGCAGCAGCCACTGTACCCACACACCTCCATGGGGTGGGAAGGGAAGGGACCAGGGGAAGGCAAGGGAAAGCAAGGGAGTAAAAAAGTTTCTTTAAGCCAGGCCATTTTGAAAGAGAAGGGACTCCCTTCCATGGAAACCGGATGGGTATGTAAAAGAAATCTTTGATGCAGAGGAACAGATGGGGACGTGCTGTGACCCGTGGGGCTGTGGGGATGGGAACAGATCTGCCCAGAGCCAGAGGACATTCAGAGGACCAGATCTAAGTGTCCCCTGCAGAAGATGGTGGTTTTATTCAGGAGGTACTGAAGGAACAGGGAAGCCCTTCAGAGCAGGATGGAGAAACCCATTTCCTTTGCAAAAAAGGCAGAGAAAGGTAAATCACGGCTGAGGCCTGTGAGGAAAAGGAGACCCTGCACAGAGGTGGGTTAGGGAGGCTGGGACACACACACACAGGAGGGGAGCCAGCTCGGTGTGAGCAGCACAGTGCTGGGCTGGGAAAAGGCAGCAGGACACAGACCTGCTCTGGGGACCCATGGCGGCTCCTCAGGGTAAGCGGGCGGGACCGAGCTCCACCGAGCCAGGGAGAAGCCGCTGAAGCCAGGCTCGCTCCCCAGCCCTTCTTCCTGCCCTTACCTTCCTCCCAGCCTCATTGGTGTGCAGGTTCATGAGCGTTCGGCTGGAGGAGGCACCGCGGCTCCTCTCAGGGTTGTCTACAAAGGCTTGAGAGGAAGTAACCCCGTAAGACAGGTTATCAGAGCAGCCTGACCGCTGGGAACCTGCAAAGGGAAAGCAGCCGTGAGATAAAGCTGCAGCAGCCCTGGGAGGAGCAACTAAAGGGCTGAGGGCTGCGGAGATGGGAGGTGACCCCCCCCCAGTGAGGGTTTCCTACATGGACCTTCTCCTCTGCCACCCCCTCCTCCTTCACCTTCGGGGCTGACTCCTCGGACCTTGGGGTCGCATCCGCACCTCTCCAGCCCCCCGCGGCTGCAGGCACGAGTGACAGCAAAGGCAACGCCGGCCGCGGCCATGGCGTGGATGAGAGCAGACTCCCGTGTGCCTGCAGTGGGGAGAGACATGGCACCAGTCTGCGGGGGGAAAGGCACTGATGGGACACGGCACAAGGGAAAAGAGGTTGCGATTGCATGCAGGGAAGATGTATTCTGATGGAGACTGCTCAGGAGAAATCACTGTAAGGATGCTCTCCTGGTGATGCTCTTTCTAAAGCTTTGGACCACTAAGGGAGACGGCTCTGTGGGGTCCTTCGGGACCCTTTGACACCCTCAGTTCCTGGGCCAGGTGTCCCATTGTGGGAGACAACTCATCAGCCACCGGGAGAAGTGAAAGGGAAGCCATGGTGGGGGATGCCAGAGTCTGAGCCTCCCACACAGAGGGGTTTGTCAGGGAGGACCCTGCTGCCTTGTGTCTAGGAGCCAAAGAGACTCTTGCTCATAGCTCTGTGCATGGCTCTTCCCACCCAAACACATGCCAAACCTATTCAGTGCTGTTTGGGGGCATAGGCAGATCCTTTTCTTTTGGCCTGCAATAAAAATGGACTGCAGCTGCAGAGCAAAAGGTTTGATTTGAGCTGCTACTCCAAAGGGCTGGGTTGGTCAGTCTGCACCAGTTTGCACCAGCTAGTACCCACAATAATCCACATGGGACCAAAAAGCCAAATCGGGACAAATGAGGAAAAGTTTAGCCAGAATACTAATATTTGTAATAACACATGCATTTGGTTCCGTTTGCTGCGTGTTGACAGCTATGGTAGTACATGGAGGAGGGCACTGGCCACTCTGGCCACACTAGCCCACGAAAAGAGCCAGTGTGTCAAGGAGATCCCATGGACATACTGAAGGGACCCCCTGCACTGCCTCCCCATCACTGACCTTGGATGGCCACCTTGCTGAAGACCTGCAGGCCCTGCAGCGTGGAGCAGTTCCACCGCCGGGAGCGGAACTGGTGCTGGCACTCCTCGATGGCCAGCTCTGCGCCTCGCCTCACCGCATCCATGGCTTCCACCTCCCTCTGGCAAAGGCGGACCTGCTCTTCTACCAGCCCTGCCAGGCTCTCGCAGGCCCTGGGGTCCTGGAGGAGCACCCACAGGGAAGTCTGCTTGGCCAGGTACCTGTGGGGCATGGGAGAGTCAGTCGCCGATAAGAGAGAGCCGGAGCTGTGTCTGCCCTCTGTAGACTAGCCCTCTGTAGCCTTATTTTGAGCAGAAATGGGGCAGGGAAGGGGATGTGCTGCCTCTTGTCTGTACCAAATTGGACATTCCTGCTTCTCGTCCTGGTCTGCACCTCTCCAGCTTCACTGTCCCTTCCCCTCATGATCCCAAAGATGCCCCTCTTTAATGGGCTGCCTTTGGGCTGCCCGGTTCCTTCTTCCACCCTTTCTCACAGATCTGCCTGTTTTCTTGGGAGACAGCACCTCCCCAGGTGACTTTCCAATCCAGACAAGTACAAAGCATACTTACAGCCAGGTCACAGCAAGGACGTGCTGCACCAGGATCAGCACCACGTACAGCCACACCATCTCCATCCTGTCCCTGGTGAAACTCCAACTTCATCCACTATGCAAGAGCACCTGAATCCCCTCTTGTGGCCTCCCACTGCCTCTGCCGGACAGTCGCTCTCACAGCAGCTCCAGTGCAGCACACAGGTAGCCCCTACCCTGGGCAATGACTGTGGGCTGCTTTGGTGTGCAGTGCCAACATGGAAGACCTGATATCCCACAGAAACCTGACAGGTTGGCCCTGAAGAGCCTCCACGCTGGTGCTGTTCCCTACCTACAGCTCAGGCAGCATCATGGGAGGGCTCTGAACTTGGGGTCTGCGGCAGGCATCTGTCAGAGGGAGCTCACATGGCTGGGGACAGCTTCAGTGTCAGAGCCCTGGTCTCTGTCAGCAGTCGATCTGGTTGTCTTCATCCACAGCCAAGTCACTCCATCAGCAGGAAGCAGCCAGAGACCCAGCCAACAGCAGAGCCTTCCACACAAGAAAAACCTGGCAGCACCAAGCTGGTTGTTAGACCCACCAGCTCATCACTGCTCTGTCACCAAGCCCTTTGGAGAGACAGAGTTCCCCTGCAGTGATAGCTCATGGGAGCAAGCAGGGGAAGGTCTGCAGCCTCCCTCATCCCCAGCCACCATCCTTGAGGACCCCCCCTCATTTGCCTCCTCCAGGCTGGAGGTTCTTCTTTTCTACCCTGCAGCCCACACAGCCACAGCAAACAAACACAGCCTGGCTGCTCCCTGGCTCTTTTAACTCTTTCTCTGCAGGTCTCTCTCCACCCCCCTCATTTTCTTCCCCATGGCAAGAGGTTCAGTCCTTGCCCTTTTCCTAAGCAGGCATGATGAGGGGGCTGCCCCTCTTCTCAGTGGGTAGGATTTTCCTAAGAGCTCCTGGAGCCCCAGAAAATGTGCGTTGTGTGACCAGAATGTCCTGGGAGAAACAAGCCTGTCATTCCCTAGCAGGCCTGGGAAGTGCCAGCCGTCCCCACCATCCTGGAGGCTGAAATTCCTCACAGCCTAGAAGGTTCTGCTTTTCCTGTCTGAATCATTCAGAAAGTGAAACGTGGCTGCTCCAGCCTTGCTATGGCTCTTCCACCATGGCCCCCCTTTGCTGTGCTCTTCCACATTTCCCTGCACAAAGAGGTATGAAGAGTACTAGGGTTTATAGTCATCCTTTCAAACCCGAGCAGCCCCTCTGTTGTAGCACGCTTTCCACCTCTCCCCTTGCCTTCACAGCAACCTGCATCCCTAGATCTGTTGGGTCCTTGTTCCTGATTTCTGGAGTCAGCTCTCCGGGGCAGCAGGCATGTTGGGATCTGCAGCACCAGGGTGTAGCCTCCGACACACACCCCATTAATCTGGTCTTACCTGCTACAGACTCAGCTGTGAGGAAATGCCAGCGGTTGCGCTGCTCTTCACCACAAGCCGAGCTTCCAAGGGACAGTGAGGAGCAGAGGTGTGAGCCCACCTGGGCAGGGGGAGATGGAGTTCGTGGGCTGATGCACTGAGACCTGGTGAGGTGAGTGAACCTGGGTGAGTGATGCTCTGGGGCTCATGGGCTAAGTGCCACCGTGTTCTCCTTTTCTGGCACACATGGAAAAGCCAGGCTCAGGCAGGTGTGTGCACGTGTGTGAGGGGAGGAGAAAGTTCCCATAGAGGCTATCAGAGACTCCTTTTGCAAAGGGTGAAGGACACCTACCCCCCTCCCCGGTATATCTGCAAGTCTTTATCAGCACCAGAGCGTCTATGGGGACTGGAGAGACACAAAAAGCTGTGAGAACAAAGACCCCAGCAACTAGGAAATGAGAAAGGGTGGGTCCCGTTAAAAAAGAGAAGCACTAAAAAGGAGCAGGGTGAGATCAGTGGTTTGAGTGCTATTGTACCCTCCAAGGATTTATGAGCAGCAGGAACATACATCCCTCGGTGTGTCATTCCCTGAATGAGGAGGCAGTGCTGGCAGAACAAGGGAGGCAGGCAGTGAGAAAGTCAAACAGCAGCAGCAGCAGCCAGCAGGCGGAGGAGTTGGTCAAGGGCTGCAAGGAAAGCGGGATCCCACAGGCACAGCACCTTCTCAAGGCAGCTGCTTCTGGCAAGGACTACTGTTAGGATTAGGAGTGTCCCCATGACCTCTGTCTTCTTCCAGGTGTGCTGGGACTGGCAATGCAGGAATGGGACTTGAAGCAACAGAGTGCCAGATGGGCTCTGCAGAAGGGCAGATCCCCTTCCAACTATGCCAGGCAGTGCTAGGTCACCGATGTCCTGCTAAATCAGCCCTTGTACTTTCTTAGCACCGTGCCTCCTGTAGCTTTAAACTACAGGGACTATGTCTGTGGCAAACGTGCCTTTGCCTGCCACGGGCACTGACACCTCTTCAGAGCTCAGTTCTATTGGGTTCCTGCTGGCAGGAGCTCAGTCCCAAAGCACCCAACCCATGGGACTGACAGGACCCTGAGCCTTTGCACTGCCTGACAGTTAAATCAGCTTTGCTCTCACTTCCTCTATTTCACTTCTACCTCCTGTTTAGCAGTATTCTGGGGAGGGGGATGTTTTAGTTTTCCCCTGTCAGTCCTGGGGGTGGCTGAGCAAAGACAAGCAAGTGTTCAGCACCATGACCCTGGGCATGTCTCCTCAGTTGCAAGGACATCTGGGTGTTGTTTCTTTCATGATTACGTTTGTTTTCATAGGAAGTGTTTTATCTTAATCAGCTTTGGGTAGCAAGGTTCATTCTCTGTGGGCAGCCAGAAGTGCATCAGGAAGTGAGAAAGGAGCAGAGATGATCTGCAGCATGACAGATGTAGAACTAGATTTGGTGAGGTAGAGGATGGCTGTGATTTGGATGAACAGGTAGGCAAAGAGCCTGCCTGGTCCTGTTTTGATTCCAGCTGCTTTCAGTTTTGGTGCCTGGATCAACAGCTTTGCAGTGACAGCAGTCGCTATCGAGCAAGCCTGCGTGCACCTTTGGCTCTTCACCAGCACAGAGGTAAGTGAGATGGAAACACCTGGAGAGCTGGATGGTGTGGGGGCACTGGGCACTGGTCCCCATGAGAAGCTGCACATGTGCTGCCAGACCTGACAATGGGGCCCTTGGGGAACCCTCTACACCTCTTTCAGTTGCCTAGTGAGCCTAGAAGTGCAAGGCAAGTCTCAGTATTTACTCAGAGGATCCTGGTTTTAGGATCCTGTGATACTAAAAGCACGGGCAGACTGTAGAGCTTACTTGACAAAATGCCCGCTACGGAAGCCCTGTTCCGTGGGGCCCTCAGGAGATGAAGGGGGATGACACCTCTAGGGAATAGGCAGTAGAAGTGTGACCAGACCTTGTGAGTTAAATGTGGAGGTCTCAGTTTTTATGTCATCTGTCTCTCATTAAAAAACAGACATCCTTGAATGTCTTCACAGTTCTAATCATCACAATAAATCATCACAATAATCTAATTTCTTGGTTAGAAAAAAAGGTGAAAAGTGGGGCTTAAATATCACTTACAGCAGATAAAAAGCATCCACATTTATGATAAAATGTACCTTCGATTTCTAAAGCAAAGTTGGGTGTTTTTGAGGTTCGGTGCACTCTTTGTTATTTCCTTTTGGTTTCAGATTTACTAAGCAAGATCATGCAGTTTGTGTTTTCAGCTGCTCTGCTCTGCACCCCAGTGCTACGTTCTCTGTCTGCATCCCCAGCCCCAAAGGGGTCCAGGGTTTAAAACACAAGTCACTCTCAGAAATACTGACCTTGTGGCATGCTCAGCAAGCTTTTTCTTGCTGTCTTTCTCCACCTCGTTTCTCAGCCCTGTGCATAGCCCTCTGCCCACCATGCTGTGCTCCTATTTGCAGTGCTAGGAGGCAGTGTCTGTTGGTGAGATAGTGTCAGGAGAAAAGAAGCCCAGGACCATGCAATGAGATGCCAGGCACACATCACCTCAGGGCACGCTGCCTGTTCTGGCCCCTGTATGCAAGTACAGTAGGGGTGGGTGGATGTGTGCTTACCCAAATCCTCATGGCGTTTGCATGCCCTGTGGGGTCTCCAGGCCTACCACCTATTTTGCTGCCTCTGGAGAGAGATGCCCACCTTGGGCCCCATCTCTGGCTTGTCTCAGTCCAGCACCCCACACCTGCCAGGGCCCTATGCAGCTCCTGAGCACCATGAGAGGCATGTAGAATTGAATCATAGAATAGTTAGGGTTGGAAAGGACCTTAAGATCCTGTAGTTCCAACCCCCCTGACATGGCTGTTGTTCAAGTGGGGTGGCCACAGGAGGGGAGCTGTGGGAGGGGAGGACAGTGCATTCTTTTCAACTGTGGTTTTGGGGTTGTCTGACCACCTCCCAGCATCACATTCTCCTCTTCCGTCACACAGCAGCAGCAGCTGACATTGCCCTCATCTCACACCTATACCAGCACCTCTTCCTCCCACACTGGTGTTTTTCCTTCCTTCTTGTTTCTGCAGCTTCTCCTCCCCTGCAGCAGTTGCTCAGAGGTGTATGTGTGTCCGTGTGCACACAGGTGCACCTGCATGTGTCATGTCTATGTCATTCCCCCTGTTCCCCCTCCCAGGGCAAGAATATTGGCAGCAGATTCATTTTCTACCTAAAACCAGAAAGAAACATCTGTCTAGATAGGATCTGTAGGTTTGAATTGCTCTTTTCTGTCCCTGCTGGGAAAAGGACCATGGTCTTGGCAGATGGCCTTCAGGGGCTTATATTGATCTTCACTGAGAGGTAAAAAGATGCTTCCTCCACCTTCTGAGCCACGTAAGGTCAGTCACCAAACAGAAGTTCCCTCAGGATCTCAAGTCAGCATCTCATCGTGAAGAGGAGGATTGTGGTACCATTGCCTCCTTACACAGTTGTTGAGTTGAGTCCCCTCAGTAGCTTTCATGTGGAGCAATGGGTACTTGAGGTTCTTTCAGAGGCAAACACAAAGAACATGGCCTGTGGCTTTCAGACATTAACCAACAAGGATAAACCAACCAGTTTCAGCTTCCTGATACCAACCTGCTTTACTCTTAGCTTTCCTTTTCAGTGAAGGAATCATAGATTCACAGGCTGGTTTGGGTTGGAAGGGACCTTAAAGCTCATCCAGCTCCAACCCCCTGCCATGGGCAGGGACACCTTCCATGAGACCAGGTTGCTCCAAGCCCTGTCCAACCTGGCCTTGAACACTGCCAGGGATGGGGCAGCCACAGCTTCTCTGGGCACCCTGTGCCAGTGCCTCAGCACCCTCACAGGGAAGAGCTTCTGCCTAAGATCTCATCTCAATCTCCCCTCTCTTTTAGCTTAAAGCAATTACCTTTTAATGGTAAAGGGGCAGTCAAAACAGTACTTGCAGAGCTCTGCAGAGACATGCTTTGTTCCCACAGCTTCGTCTTTCCAAAGACCGCATATGTACACATCTCATTTCAGGTCTCTGAGGTCTTGACTATGGTATCCGTTATGTCAAATGTGAGACTCTCAGCTTAACGTCAGTAACACCACTGTAGAGGATTCTTTACTTCAGTGCTTAAATCCACCCACCAACAGAAAAAATCCCTTTGAAAACCCCAATCTATTTTCTGCTGTCAGTGATCTTTGCTGCCAGTTTAGAACTCTGCTGCTTGGTGTCTTGAAGGCTGATGGGCTCGTATGTAAGGAAAGACCACTCAGAAAAGAGAGAAAAGGTGATGGTGGGCAAAACACCGAACAGATTTCTTGCACTGGTGTTCACGGCAGGAAAGTCTGAGAGATTTCCACAGCCAAAACTCTCTCTTAACTACTTTAATCAGAGGGTGTTCTCTGATCAGATGGTGGTAGGGATGGCTGTGGAGCAGCACGATGAACTAAACGGTGTCTGAAACCCCATAGTTCCTACCCCAGAGGTCAGAAAGCAGCTGAAGGTTGGATGACCTCACTAACTGTGCTGTAAAAACATTTGCCTAAAACTGCTTTTAAAGGCTCACTTGCAGACACAGTTTGAGCAAAGGCTCTTGAGGGATTTCAGACCGGGGAGCTTGATGTCTGTGCTGAACAAATTATAAGCTATAATAAAGGAGAAAAATCAATTGCCATGCAGTCACATCTACTTACTGGGGAAGAGTCATTATAGCTTTTATAAAGGGATGCTGTGTCTCACAGTCCGTCTTTGAAGGAGCCAACAAGCACATGAACAGTGGCCCATGTGAATTTCCAAAAGGGCTTTCCACCAATGGTGCTTAAAGAAACTGAAATAAAAGGTGCCTACCTGGATAAAAAGTGCTTACAAGATAGGACAGAGAATGAAGGCAGATGCTTGGTTTTCACAGTGGAGTTGTAAGACACCAGTGCTGAGGCTTGCACTGTTTGACTTATTCACGAGGGATGAATACTAATAAAATAACAAATATATTGGAGAAATAAGATTATTCAAGTCAGAAAAGATGAGGCTTGGCTGTGAAGAACTGCAGAGGTTAAGAGAAGTATGAGTGAGTGGCCTTAAAATACCATCATCTAGCCGGGGATGAGAAAAGACATCTGAATTGACCGTAGCCCTTTGCAAGTGAGATCTACGCCTACTCAATTCAACCCATCAACATTGTGTATCCTTTGAGCACTCTGCCACAGGGCTCACAAAGGCAGTAGTAAAAGTGGAGAGGTGCTGAGAAGGGCAACAAGGATGTTCAAAAGAACAGAATGGCTCCTCTGTGAGGAGCAACTATGAAGACAAGGACCCTGTAACTTCAAAAAACCAAACCAAAACCCAAAACAAAAAGAAGATAATGAAGGGAATATGGCAGACACTTACAAAACCACCCGTGATAAGGTGAAGGTAAATTGGGGTATTTTTACCACTGTGTTCCAGCACTAAAACTAGGAACTGAATCTAGCAGATGGTGATTCAAATAATAGTACACAGAAGTGGTTCTTCACCTGAGATGCAATTAAGCTTTGGAACTCCTTGGCACTGCATGTTGTAGATGGTAAATCTTACACTGACTTTTCTTTTCATGTAAAATTATGAAAGAAAAGTTCCCTCTCAAGTTCTTTATTGAATACCTCCTCTTGAATAGCTTGTCTGTTGAGACAAGTCACCTCCACCTGACACCTGGATGGTCTGGGCACACAAGTTAGAGCAGGTTACAGTCTCTCTCAGAGACTCGGTCTCCCTCACTTTATCCCAGTCAAAATCCTTGAGATTTGTTAAGACATTTAATCATTTCACTTGAAACCAACATTCTTGCACGTTTGCCTTGTGTTGCTGGATTATTTTATACTTTAAACTTAAGCAAGTCTTCACACAAAGTCTTCATCCACGAAGAAGGATGAAATCCATCCAGATATAGCTTGATAAACCAATAGAAGTTCCTCTAAGAAACCTGTCATGGTGGTGGACCTGCCCAACGACACAAAAGGATGGGCAATTTGATAGCTGTCTGCTCTCTCGTATTAGACTTCCATTTTCATCATTGAACATATTGTTGCCAGGATGAATCTTTTCCTACTTACTAGGTTAGCACACACTTACGTCTTTAATAGATCCTCCCTCTAGATCTGTACATTGCCCCCCAGTGCCATCCAGAAGTTCTGACGTGCTTGTCGTGGCTGACAAGTTGCTGACTAGCTTCCTCTTCCAGTAATATCAACCTTATGTAAAGATTTCCTCTAGACAAGAAATTCTACTTTCCTTTTGAAGTAGACCACAATCTATGTGGGCTCTGTGAGGGAGACCCTATCTAACCCCTGTAAACAGCTGTGGGGGAACTGTGTCATACTTACCAACTCCTACTCCACTGTGACAGCTTTGAGAGCAGACGTCTGGGTTTAGGATCATAGAATAATTAAGACAGTCTCTAGCCTAATTAAGACTAGTCCCTAGTCTCTAGGGGCAGCTATGAGATCAGACGAGGTTACTTTGGACTCTACAGAGCCTGGTCTTGAAAACTTCCGAGGATGGAGACTCCACACCCTCTCTATGAAATCTGTTGCAATGCCTGATTGTACCCACAATGAAAACAGTTTGTCCTATATCCAGTCTGAATCTGTTACTTCAGTTTATGTCCATTGCCTCTTGTTCCCCTGCAATGCCTTACTGTGAGCAGCTAACTATGTTCTCTTTCAGTAGCCACCTTGCAGGTATGGAGAGTGTGGTGGGTTAACCTTGGCTGCTCTATCACTTCCCTCCTCAAATGGACAGGGGAGAAATATACAGCAAAAGATTCACAAATTAAGTACAGGAATATTGCTCAGCAACTACTGTCAAAGGCAAAACTGACACAACTTGGGGATATGAGTTTAATTTATTAGCAATCAAATCAGAATAGGATAATAAGAAGTAAAACCAAATCTTAAAACATCTTCCCCAAAACCAAATCTTAAAACATCTTCCCCCCTACTCCCTTCTTCCTGGGCTCAACTTTACTCCTGATTTTCTCTACCTTTTCTCCCCCAGCAGCACAGGGGGATATGGAATAAGGGTTGCGGTCAGTTCATCACAGATAGTCTCTGTTGCTCCTTCCTCCTCAGGGGAAGATTCCTCACACTCTTCCTCTGCTTCAGCATGGGGTCCCTCGCACAGGAGACAGTTCTACATTAACTTCTTCTACATGAGTCTTTCCCACAGGCTGCAGTTCTTCACGAACTGCTCCAGTGTGGGTCCCTTCCATGGGGTGCATCCTTCAGGAACAGACTGTTGCAGTGTGGGTCCCTTCCATGGGGTGCATCCTTCAGGAACAGGCTGCTCCAGCGTGGGTTCCCTGGGGGGTCACAGCTCCTGCCTCCAAACCTGCTCCAATGTGGGCTTCTCTCCCCCCCGGGACCGCAGGTCTTGCCAAGAGCTGCTTCAGCACAGGCTTTCCACAGGTCACAGACTCCTTTGGGCATTCCTCTGCTCTGCCATGGACCTCCATGGGCTGCAGGGGGATATCTGCTCCAGCATGGACCTCAATGGGCTGCAAGGGTACAGCCTGCCCCACCATGGTCTGCACACAGGCTGCAGTGCCTGGAGCAGCTCCTGCCCTCCTCCTTCACTGACCTGGGCATCTGCAGAGTTGTTGCTCTCACACATTCCCACTCCTCTGCTCTGGCTGCAGTTGCTGTCATGCAGCAACTTGTCCCCTTCTTAAATATGTTATCCCAGAGGAGATACCACCATCACTGATGGGCTCAGCCTTGGTCAGCAGCAGGTCCTTCTTGGATCCAGTTGGCATTGGCTCTGTTGGGCACTGGGGAAGCTTCCAGCAGCTTCTCACAGAAGCCAACTGTGTCACCAAAACCTTGCCAGGCAAACCCAATATAGGGTATACATTATATAGCCTGGAGCTTTCCCCTCTCCATCTCAGTTCCCTCAGCATCTCCTCATGGGGCAAGTGCTCCAGCCTCCAGACCACTGAAACCCATGGCCCATCCTTCTTTACTGTGTGCTCCCTTGCCTTACCTGGTTGTGCTATGTCTGTGGGGCATGGACAGCAACATGCTTTACCATGTTGTAAGTCAGAAAATGCCCTGAGGACATGCAACCCAAATAAGCACCACTTGTCCCATGCAAGCAAGGAACTATAGGATTATAAGCAACGTAAGGAACTGCCAGCTAGTTGCTGGGCCTCAGTTTTGTGTGGGTTGTTTAACCTAGGAAAAGGAGCTAGGGTGGAGTCAAGCCTAAGTCTAAGTTAAGTCTTTTTATCTGCCACAGATGTACAGATGTACAAACTCCTGTTTCTCTGATATAAAAGAGTTTTTATTTTCAATTCCTTCCAGTCAGTGTTTTCCCCTCAAAATGCCTGCTCTCTTCTTTTTCTTTCTCTCTCTCTTCCTCTTTCTGGACCTGCGTTCACTACTTTCCTCATGCACTCTTGTGCTGTCCCTTTCTTGTATACACGTGCCCTCAGCAGTGATCAAAGTGCATTTCCTGAGGCTGAGCAATAAATGATTCTGTACAACAGTTACCTTCTCTGTGCTCTGGCTTCTTCTGCCATGTAATTACTTACTTCTCTATTGTCTGTTTTTCTTAGTCTTCTGGTTTCTTTGTGAGCTCTTGCTGCAGAAGTCACCATGATTTTAACATTTCAAGAGATTTCCTCCTCTAACTTAAAATCTTCTGTCTTGGTCTTCCACTCTGACCAGGAGTTGTGCTGACAACTGGCAATGACCCTCCATCGCATCAGAATCCCCATAAGCACTGGAAAGAATTGCTGAACTAGAGGCAGAAGCTGACTCTAGGTGACTACATTACCACCCCTGCTAGATGACCACAGAGCAGCAATCCAAAGCAAATTGGATGAAAGAGAGATGTGTCCATCTACCTCCCAGCTCCAGATGAGGGGAATGATCAGCCTGTGGCTTCTTAGAGGGGAATGACTTCTCTCAGAGCTTTTCTTTGTGCCTCCTTAGCCCACCAGCAGGCTCAGCCACCTCAGCATCACCCTCCTCTGATCCCCACTTGGCATGTCAGCTTCCAATGCATCTCAGACATGCAAGGATTACACTTTCAACCACCACCTGCTCCTGCCTGGCTACATCCTGATCTTCATGACAGGTTTGATGCTGAATGTGATGGCCCTATGGATATTCATCCGCTACCTGCGCCTGAAGTCCGTAGTCATGATCTACATGTTCAACCTGGCCATGAGCGACCTCACCTTCACACTCCCTCTGCCACTGCGACTCTACTACTATTTTAACCACCACTGGCCCTTTGGTAACACCCTGTGCCAGGTCTCTGGCTCTGTCTTCCAGATCAACATGTATGGTAGCTGCCTATTCCTCATGTGCATCAATCTGGATCGCTATGCTGCCATTGTTCACCCACTTCGTTGGCGGCACCTGCGGCGCCCCAAGATAGCCAAGCTCCTTTGCCTGATTGTCTGGGTTGTGATCTTCATAGGCTCCATCCCCACAGCTATAGTTCACAAGCAAAACCACTGTGAGGTACAGAACAAGACCATTTATCTGTGCTTTGAAAGCTTTAGTGACAACATGTGGCAGAATAACCTCTTCCCCCTAGTTGTCCTGGCTGAAATCTTGGGGTTTCTCTTGCCTCTCAGCTCTGTGACATACTGCTCAATTCGGATCTTTCAAGAGCTCTACCGGAACAGCCAGACAAAGACCCTGCGACAGCAGAAGACAGTCCGTCTCCTGTTGGTCAATCTGGTCATCTTCATCATCTGCTTTGTGCCTTATAACACTACCCTGGCAGTCTATGGGATGATGAAGGCCCGGGTGATTAAGGTTGAGAAAGAAACACAGGCCTCTGTCCGCCAAGTGTTAATTATAACAATGCTGTTGGCCAGCATGAATTGCACACTGGACCCCTTGATCTACTACTTCAGTACTGAGGGTTTCCGTAACACCTTTAAGAAACTGCGGCGGGGACAAGCCTGGGACTCAGAAACAGCGGTGCTTAAGAATCAGGTTGTGGAGCATAAGCCAACCCGAGACCATGCTGTCTCAAAAGTAAAGCAGTTCTCAACTGAAAACGATATCCATCCCAATGAATCTTTGCCATCACTTCCTACTGCAGTATTTTTGAATGGCCCTATTGAGGACTCAGAAATATAAGCACAGAAAGGTCATACCATTGCAGAGTCACCCTTTCACTGATTACAGCTCAGGTAGCTTAGCAAACTGTTTGAGGGAGCATGGCAGACTGTATGTGGGTGAAGGTGATGATACAAAACTGAAGGATGAATGGCTGTTTTGAATAAACAGACCTGTCTTGGTGACATGGTCTCACCTCACTCTTTTGGTACAGGAAACAAGGGAACAGGGACTTGAAACAAACCTAGTATGCTTCATTTTGAGTCTTAAATCCAGCTTGGGGCACCTAAGTAAGTGTCTTAATTTTCCAGAAGAGATGAAACATTTAGCAACCCTTGTTGGGGTCAGTTGAGTGTTTCGTACTCTTGCAGAAAACAGGTTCCTAATTGTATAGAGAGTCACAAACCTTAGCAAAGCAACCTTTAGGAGGGATGTCAAATGTGCTTGTGCAGCCATACGCACACATGCAGCACAATGGCCATACATTTTCCTAAAGCAAAACGGCTTGGGAAACACTAGCATACTTAAAAATACACCCAACTTTCACAATGACCTCAGGAAAAAAAAGAGAGGATACCAATACTGTTGTCATCTGTGAAGCTCACACTAACATTAGTGCTTTGCACTTTCTTGCTGCTCAGCCACAGGATAATTGATTTCAGGTCTGAGTGATTTTCACTGTTAAAGAGAAATGATGTCACAGAATGAGGCTGCAGTGCAATGTATTTGCTTGCACTGTTTGTACATGCTTCTTCAGCCCTCGCTCCATGTGAAAGCCCCATAAATCTTCCCAGAAGAGAGATCCAGCTGTACATAGGCAGTGACAGAAACCTGTTATTCACTCCTGCTAGTGAACAGGGCAGTCGCCTTACACTTGTATTGTAAAACAGCTTCTCTGCGGCTTCCAGCAGGACTGAGGCTACCCCTGTTAAAGGAAAATGACATGAAATGCAGTTCAGGGTGAAGTCCTGGTTCTTAGACTTCTAAATTAGCAGTTCCCTACCTCATAACTGCTGTGCTATGTATTGCAATGCATCACAGTTTTGTGTTACAAAATAAGGGACACAGCATTTTAAAACCATCTTTCCAGTCTCCCTTGAAGACGCTTCCACAGGCGACTGTAGAAGCAGGTCTTCAAAAAGACCTATAGAAGATGATAAACCTCTCTGCAGAGAGATTGTTGTGCCACAGGCTGCCCTGGGAGACATATGCCCTGGGTAGGCAAGCTCCATCCCCTTTCTGAGCCTTGCAGCCAGCCAACCAGCCTTGAAATATATCTGCAGATGAAGGACATTTAATGGTGTCTGAGAGATGCGGTGAGGGAGGTGGAGGAGGGCTTGCAGGGCAGGAGGTATTTCTATTTTGAAAACTCAAGACTACCATGTGAATGTGAATCATTTGTGACATAGTACAGCTACAGAGGAAAGAGAGCTGTGTACGTATCTTCTGCTAGGGTCTGATGTTACCCTTCTGTTCTGTGATTTACAGGGTAGCAAAGTGGTATTACAGTAGCAGCACTGATGCCCATTTTCACCCCTTCCTCTTTCCTGCCTTCCTCTTTCCTAGACCCCTTTCCTTGTCCCTCTTCCTCTGGTCCTTTTTCCCTTCCCCAGATCTAACCCACCATGTACCTAAGCATCAATACAATGCCTTCACTGCTGTGTTTTCTTCTCTGCCCAGAGAAACTCTTTTTTTTTTCTTTCCTTTTATCTTGGCTACAGCACTGTCATAAATTCATATGAAGATTTGGGTTGGAAGGGACCTCTGGAGGTCTGTACCTGCACTCCCTGCTCACAGCAGGTTGCTGGGGGCAGTGAGGGCTGGATGCCCCCCAAAAGAACAGCACCTAAGAGCCAGGCATGGTAAGAAGGCAGGCAGAGGGAGAGGCTTTCGCAGCAAGGGTAAGCATGCAAGCAACGTGAGCAAGGCAAGTACAGTGACGACAGCTGGGTTCATCAGAGAATCCAGATCTCCAGACAAGCCTGCGGTGATGAGGCAGGTCCAAAGTCAAACTAAGAAGTTAAGTCAGCACCAGGATCAGCTCTGGAGGCAGTAACCAGGGTGACCCACAGTCCAGTGATCGCTAGACAAGTCCATCCTGACAAAGCAGGTCTCAGGTCAAGTCAGGAAGTTGATCCATCAGTCTGGATCGACAGTGCATGGTCAGGCACAGGCAAGACTGCTTGGGCAGGATGCAAGGGCAAGAGCACCAGCTTAAAAGCAGTTCCTGGGGCAGGGGGTCAGCTCTGGCTGGAGCTCCAGCAGAGCTTTCTGGAAACTCTCCCCGAAGTCACCAGAGGGAAGGGGCAGCCCTCAGCAGCACTCTCTGATCTGGCCCCAGATCACACTGCCAAAGCCCCTGGAGCAGGGAGGATGCATTCAGCACTCCGAGCTAGTTCAGGTTGCTCAGAGCCTTGCCCAGGTCTCTTCTGAGCACCTCCAACGATGGAGGTTCCACAGCCTCTGGGACACTCACAGCAGGGCTGAAACATGCCCTGGGGAAAGGCTTTCCCTAATGCTCAGCAGGAACCTCCCTTGCAAGTCATGACTGTTGCCTCTTGTGCTTTCTCAGGGCCACTGTGAGCATACTCTGGCTCCATCTTCTCTTGGTAAGCTTGCCAAGTATGAATGAAATGTCAGGTGGCAGACACCACTCCTTTGGAAGAGGCTGCTCCTCTGCCAGAGTTTCAGCATCCTCCTCAAAACACAGTACTGAACTTCTCAAAAAGAACATCAGAAAACATAATCTTTTCTTACAGTTTCATCCCTGAAAATAGCGGAACTATTTTTACCTGGAACATTTTATAAATATTCCACTTCCAGCCGAGGAAAATTTAGCTCAAATATTTTGACAAAATTATGAACAACTGAAAAGCTGATCTCTTAATGAATCCTATGAAACAGTTTAACAATAAAGGGGGATGCTGATCATGCTACACCGAGCAGAAAAGCTCCTGACTTCAGGGTTCTGAAACCTTTCCTTAATTGTTATACATAGGCAATGGTGTGCCCGGTGTGAGATGTTGCGTTTTGTTCTTTGGGTTTTCAATCTGTTTCAGCTTGAATTGGTTTTGCTTCATTTTTGAGGATTCTAGTCAAATTTAATTGCTTTGGGTTCTGGGTATTTTTCCTGTCTGACAGAGAGAACCAGTGTTAGGTAGGTCTCCTGCTTCTGCATTTTTTGCCTTTGTTAGCCTGATTTTTTTATTCTGTCACGTGGTGATAAGAAGAGAACATGCATGTACTGTCTCTCAGGGAAATGAGTCACCCTAGCCTGCTTTATAGCTTCTGTTTAATGATTATGTATAACAAAAAATCCAAGCAAACAAACCTGAAAGCCCTACACTATGATGGAGTCCAACAATACCAATTGCTACAGAATAGAACCACTTGAAAGCATGGAACAGGAACAAACTACACAAAGCAATCATATTCAGTAAAGGAAAGCTAAAGGGGAATATTAGCTCAGCAAATCTTTTTCAACCTGTGTAGTTGACCCTCTACATCCTACTGCGGTAATTCCTGAATTAGTGTTCTTGCTAAGAATGTCAGGGGTAAAAGATGTCATTTGCTGCTTCCCTGCACTTCATGTCATTCACAGATGTGAACATTAAACAAATGTCTTCTTATCAAGTATGACTAAACAAGTGAAAGGTCAGAGAGATGGCAAAGGAGCACCGAATGCTTATTCTATATGGATCAGACAGGGTATCTGCAAAAATGCATAAATGCATTTGCATGTAGAGTCTTTTGATTTCCAAAAGAGACTAACAATCACTTCTGGAAATGGTTCCTTATTTGGATTATAGAGAAACATTGTGACCACTAACCATGATCTGAAGTGTATTTTATACTTTCTAGAAACCCACTGCCATTCTGGGTTCTGAAAGTCAGTTTGAAAAGATGTTTCAGAAGTCCTAGAACAAGCCAGACATAATCTTCAAATCCTTTTTACTACTGCTTGTATGCCTTTCACCATGCACTGGCTGTACGCCTCCCACCGCTTCATGTATCCCTCCAACAAAACATGTATTTTGTATTACAGACGCCCCAAGCAACTTAAGCAGTGCCTGCTTTGAGCTTGGGAGGATATCCCCCTGCCTCTGCTCCCCCTCCTTCCCTCCCACCCCGAAGTCGCTGGGAGTTGAAACAGATGTCCTCCAGAGGTCCTTCCAACCTAAAGAAATGTGTGATTCTGACCTGGTGGTTTAGATGCTGACTTGCCATCCCAAGCATTTTTTCAGCTCCTTCTTTATCATTCCCTCTTAAAGCTGTTCTTGCTTAGATTACGCTTTGCGTATCCAGCCTGACTTCCAGCTGCAGCTGGAGTCCTTGATCCTGCGGATCCCGTGGCTGACAGCCTTAAGTCTAAGCTTTACGTTTCATGAGCTCCTTTTGAAGCCTTTCTTTCAAACTCTTGTATTCTGCAATGCTAACAGAATCTCGGCAGAGGCCAGACTGTCACTGCGCTGGTACTGCTGTGCATCCTGCTGACCAAAATCGTCTCAGGGTTTCTTTGTGGTTTCCCACATTTCCCTGTCATCCACTGTCTCTGCTCTTACACTCACAGATCAATCTGGATTTGTATCATTTTTTTGTTTGGCTTGTGTGGCACCTTGTACAGTCAGGTAGTTGTCTCTAAGGGCTCCCAAACAAAACAGGAAGAAATAGCATAATATCACTGAAGAACTGGCTCTGCTGCTAATTTTGTTCAAGGATATTTGGGAGTCTGGATGTGCTAAAGGGAGACATCGCTATTACTGCTTTAACCTATTTTACTCAAATAGTAAGAGTGAGCAGGGAGAGGTGATCTAGTCTTCCTCCCTGCCCTGCAAATACCACACCTTGAAGCGCAGGCAGTCTACACTTCAGTGCCTGAAATACAAGGGAACAAGAAGTATTTTTCTTTAGGAGGGCAAGGGCTGGAAGGAAAGGATCAAACTTTTCCCCACAAAGTGATGATGAAAGGCATTTTCTGACTCTGAGTGGGAAAAAAAAAAAATAGAAAGGAAAAAGAAGATAAAAACAGTACAGACATCATCGGGCTACAAAGCAACCTGTCACTGCATCAGGAATGGACTCAGATAACAGGACCAAACCCTCAGCACAGTGTGACACCTGGAACAGCCTGTCCCAGCTTCAGAGGGATACCTGCAGGGTCTCAGCCTCTTCTTCTTTGCCCTCTTAGGAGCCTGTGTGGGTAAAACTCACCCAGCCAGATGTACCCAGGGCCGGCTGCAATGACAGGGAAGCTTTCACCAAAATTTCATTGCGACCAACATAACCATTTGCTTTCTGATTTGGGTTGGCTGGGTTTATTTTTTAATTTGAAACAACAAAAGAATGTCCAAACCCGACACCACATGCACGTGGCCAAAGCCACCCGTCCCTGGGCAGCCGCGCACACCAGCACAGCCCCACGGCGGTGGGTACCAAAGCGGGAAGGGTGTCCCCCCCCCCAGGAGCTCGGCGGAAGGAGCCGGCTGCAGCCTTCATCTTCCTCACACACACACACACACCCCCCCAGGCTCCCCCGGTGTCGCTGCCGGCGGGAGGACGTCTCCGAGCCGGGAGGAGCGCTCGCTGCTGTTACTACTCCCGCCCCACTCGCGTTCTCCGCGGCCAACAGCGGCCCCCGGCGGCGGCGACGGCTGCCGCTCTTCGGAGCCGAACCCGCGGAACCCCTAGCCGGGGGGGTCCCGGCACACGGCAGAGGGGTGACCATCCCCGGCTCCTCGGGGCGGGACTCCGGAGGGACCCTTCCTCTTGCAGCACCGGCGCCTCCGAGGTGTCCCGAGGCAAAGCAGCGAGGCTGGGGGGAGGTCACCCACCGGAGCACCCGAAAGAACGAGGCCGTCGAGTCCTGGGGGCAGGTACCCGGCGAGGAAAAAGCGATTAAAAAATAAGTGGTAATAAAGAAAAGAAGCTGCAAAGCAGAAGGAATTAAAGCTGAGAGTGCTTCTTCCCCAGGAGCAGGGGAAAAAGGGGAGGTAATTCTGTGGTCAAGGTAGCATCACCCAGTACGAAATGAAGAATAGAGAAGCAACAACTACAAAAGAAAGCATTGGAAAGCAGTCTTGCCCATCAGAGCTCTGAGCCTTCCGTGAGGGCTTGACCTGGTCAGAGCCTGGCCAGTGCTGAACTCCCACATTCGGGGAGTGCTGCAATAGGTGAAAACACAGCTGAAAAAGGTCTCACAACTCTGCACTTCGGGTTCAGAAATGCCGGAGTTAGTTTTCTCCTTGTGGACTCCTTGTGCCTAGGTGTCACGGTTGTCCTTGGTTACACAATAACAGATTGTTTTCCCCACCAAGTCCCTTCTTTGTTCTGTGTGTAGGAAGAACATGGTGCTCAGAAAGAGAAAAAAAAAAAGCAGCTAGTTGATATTTTTCCTTATTTTTCTTTCTTTTCCCCTCATGCTGTATACAAACCCATTGGGTATTTACTGCACATACCTGAACTCCATTCTGCAAACAGGGAGACTGTTCTGCTTCCCTGTAGTATTTATCATCGCTGCATCCAATGGCTTCGTAAATTTGAATTAACTTCTTTCTCCAGAGGCCCATAAGCTGATATGGTATTATTAGGATTTTATGGGCAAGGAAACTTAGTAGCTGAAAAGTATGTTCCAAATTACTTTGGGTGTCACTTTTCGGAGTGCTCTATAGCACGTATGCATTCTTTGTGTTCTCCTACTGATTTCAGCCACAAACACAAGATCTAAGCAATCCTGCAAACCAAACACCAAAGTCCCCAGCCGAAAGCCTGTATAAGAACAGGCACAGGAGCGCTAGCTTTCGGGGACAATTTGATGAGTGTGCTGATGCCCAGTTTGACCTGGGGGCTCCGGGGCAGAGGCAGGGACTGTGAAGGTGGTAGCAAGGGGTTCACAACCTCAGTGTTGTGAGATGAGTTTTTTCAGATGCTTCTACATCAGCATGTGACATCTAGATAATGAGCAAGGGGAATTAGACGTTCTCATTGATGAGCATGCATTTGATATAATTAGCATTACAAAAAACCCGGTAGAACAATTTGCATAATTGCAGCGCTAAATCCCCGGTTATGGCCTATTCAGAGGGGACAGGGAGGTTAAACAAAAAAATAGCAGTGTTGGGGAAACATCTGGCTATGGCTTAGGGACAGCAGTTGCTGCTATACAGCAGCTGGAAGCATTGCGGTGTGCCTGTGGAATGGGGGGGGGATACTCTCGGAGACTTGAATCTGGATCCTGGGAGAGACCTGCATCTGGGAGACCTACGGGATAAAGGATGTCCCGTTAGCACTTGTGGAAATTATTGATGACAATTTGTAAGCAAGGCAAGGATCAGCACTGCCACAAGCTGGCTTGGTTTTGGAGTGCCTTGCAATGGCTAGTGAGGTGTATGTTCTTGGCCTGGGAATTAGAGGTTGTCTTCTTGACCTGGTTGCTTTATTTGTGTATCTAGAGAGTAATCTGAACCACCAACAGGCATGCTTGGTGCTCCAAAAGGACCTTCCTCCAGAGGAGGGGAGTGGCATGGGGATTTAGTCCAGAAGAAACCCAGTGACAGAAAAATACCAGTGATTATACAGAAAATACTGGTGGCTGGTTGCACAAAGTTTATTACCCAGCCAGAGAGCCCACGCCTATAGCCAACGGGAAAATGCCATCTTAGTTTAGGGGTAATAAAAATGAGAAATTTAGAAAGTAAAAGGTCAAGACAGACAAAAAGGTGACACGGGTCATTCTGTCATTCTGCACTTTGTATTTTCTACTGGTGAGGGAAAGGAAAGCCAGTGGGTGAGACACCATGACTTACTGGAAAAGGAAGAATTAAATATAGGAGAAGCAATAGGAAAACTCTCAGGCTACTTAATTTAGAAATGTTATTTACTGACTTTAGCTGCATCAGAATAACTGCCAGTAGCAACATACTGTCAATCTGGTAAGTAGATCATTGCCACAGGCAGGTTGACATCAATGCTTCAAAGGGAAATGGTCAGACTCATCATTTGAGTTATTCTTGAAGCTTGGGAGGGCCCTGTCATACATACAATTCTCCATTTTGCTTTCTTCAAACCTGACCCTGTGCTGCTGCTCTATTCCCTCCATGCTGTCCTTCCTCATGACATTTTCTAGACATGCAGTCTGAAAGTACTAAAGAAAACTACTCTCTTCTAAAAACCCGAGGCACTTTGCACCAAAAACATGATTCAGCTTGGAGAGCAGCTCCCCAGGGACACCAAAACATGGGATGAATCTGATGATGCCTGCCTTTCCACCACTTCTTTCTGTCCTTGGGTTGTCTTCTGTAGCTCTCTGGTAGGGGGTAGCCTTCACCAATTTAAAGAATAATTTAAACCAAAGCAGAACGAAAATCAACTGTTCCCTGCTGGCTTGGATTTAGCACAGAGATGGCGTTAGTGGTCCTAGGAAATAACCTCCTCTGTGCTGACGGTTTGATCCGGCTGAGCTTTGTACTGCTTTTCCTGCCGGTCTGGCTGAGCGGACTGGTGGGTGGGGATCTCAGTTTGACAGACAGCTCTTCCTTATGCAGCTTCTGGTAGCTGCCGAGTGCTGTGGAGGGTAGTTGTCCTGCTTTATGTTCCAGACTGCCAGGGTTGCCTATGAGACATCAGACACTGCACAGCAACAAAGCCTGAAAAGAACAGGAAAGGCTCTGAGACCTGCTGGAGAAGGTGCTTGTGCTCATCACCAGAGGAACATTTTGAGATGCTGACAGCACGGTGACCCTACCAATAACACACAATCTTCATAGCACTGTCTTTGTGCTTGGATGCCAGGGAAGATGTCCAGAACAGCCTTTTGTCTCAGCTCTTTGGCCTCATGCCACAGTGACGGATGCTTTTTGGAAGCTGAGATGGGGCTTTGCTTGTATCTGGACCTGCAGCCACTTAGAGCTTACAGCTTCCAATCTCACAAGTTGATACTCCCTGTCCTGCACCATACCTGTATCAAATGCATCTCAAGTTCCTTCCCCAGATAGATTAGGAAGTGATTCCTAGGCTATAATTTTAAAGAGAAAGGTGGTCAAGGGAAGTTAGCATCTCTTTCTTATATTTTGTTGCTTCCACAGCTTCTCCGGGGCGGGGAATGGGGAGCGATGCAGAGAAGGAAAAGAAAATAAAAATCTCAACCATCCATAAAAAGGGGCAAGTTACAATTACAAAAAGAGAGATTCCACTTGGCTGTACATGAAACTACTGCAGGGTAAACTGGAAACTTTGTTGGAAAGGTGCAGTGTCCCTGTTTTGTGTGGCTGGTTAAGTTTATTTGGCTGTTGATGAAATAACAGTTTTAAAGATGTTAACATAAATACTTGAAGACCAATTTTAACATCTGATGTTGCTCCTATATGCAGGTCTGCAGGGTTTCTTAATGCCTTCCGTGTTTCTAGTTCAAGTCTAGGTGACTGCATCTGCCAGCAAACGTATCAGGTGTTGTTATAAAGACAGAAACACATCTGGAACAGCACACCTTGTAGGGCTCAGTCACTCTCAGCCTGTCCCACTTCATCCTCCATGGCTTCATAGTTTTTGAAGAGGATGAGGAAAGAAGAAGAATCACAGCCTTCAACAATTCTGGATGAACCGCATCCAGCTCTGGCATCCCAGTCATCTGCCCCATCAGCAATTCTGGTAAAACCCCTTACAGCCTGGGAAGTAAGCCAGGGTGGAGAGCAGGTATGGTATCTGTAAGGGGAATTGGGCAGAGCATGTAGGAATCAGGAAGAGGTACAGCACAGACCTTGGGAACACCTCACCTTTTTTTACATAAAGAGCTTTCTATCTGGTCTGCTAATCCCACCCTGCCCTTTCCCCTTCCGCCCCCCCCCCGCCCCCCCCCCCCCCAACCACAACAAAAAGCAAACAATAAAAGTTGGGTTTGTTAATCAAAGACTTTAAAAATGAGTCTTCATAAATAAATCTTCATTCATGTGGTTCAGTCTCCATGTCATTACCAAGGAGTCTGGAAAAGGAGCAGATGAGGATGTGGGGACCAGGAGGGATGCTCTTTTGCCCATAAGATGGTCACAGAATGTCATTTATCAGCTGGTGAAGAAAGCAGATTTTTTTTAGGAGTAACATATGCTTTTTCATATGGAGAATGGCAGCTCAGAAGCTGCTGTAGAATCCCCTCTGTCTTACTCTCTTTTTTTCCTTCTCTCCCTTAGCTCTTCAAGGTAGTAGCAGTGCTGCCAGCCTCAGCATTCCTGAATCATGACTCAGGAATGATGAGGTGAAGGAACCTGAGGGTTTGCTTATGCCCCTAGAACAGGATCCATGCTGGTTCTTGCTTGGCCAGTTCTTTGCCCACCCTTCCGCCTCAGATCTCCTTGCTCGGTTATCTGGGTGCTCTTCCTGCTCTTTGGTCTATCACAGCTTGTTCTTTCCTATCTCCAGGAAAGTTTGTTACGCCCTTCCCATCACTTTTAGCTCCCCTTTTCTCCTCATTTCGCTGGCTCCTTACTCCTCCGTTAGCCACAGCTCCCAAGCCTAGTGTGCTTGTTCAACATGCCCACCTTCCCTCTCCCTAGGCCCTGCTTCCACTACAGCTATTAGTCTTGACCTTTTTTTAACCCTGTGTACTCTGACTTTCAATCTAGTCATGTTTTTCACCCAGTCAAGGTTCTTTTCTCCCACTTCCACCCCTTCATTTTCTGGTAACTCCTGTCTTAATCCCCACACCAGTTCTAGTGTCATTACGCTCCTTGCCCTCATCTATTCCCTGTGCTTTCCATCCCCAAGGGACTTAACTGTCCTCCTTGCACTGAGCTGCTTCTCCTTCACCCTGAGTAGTGTCACCCTGATGCAAGGACAGCTCTCCTTCATGCACATCAGCTTCCTCCAAAGCATCTGGGTTTGAGCTGTAGTAAAGGGCTGTTCCATTTAACATATAGTTTAATGGTCTAAACCAAAATGTGTTTTCCTTTTTTTTTTCCCTAAGTAAATTAAATGAAGCTATATTTTAAAAGAAAAGAATATATAAAAAATCAGATGTAGGCAGACAGCCAAATGGAAAATTTCAGCTCCAATCATAAAAGTTAGAAGCCACTTAATGTTTTAGAGTGGGAATGCCCAGACAGCCTAATTCCAGCTCTGCTGTTAAGTCTCTCCTTCCAAAAAGCTGCAGTTTGAACTTGCCACTCTGGGATCAGTCACATCACTGTCTCTGGTAGCTTCAGAATAAGGCGGGAACACAGCATTTGCTTTGCCTTAGATCATGCCTTCTCACAGAAGCTTTGTCTGAATTGTAAGGCAGATGGAGACATGACGTCTGATAGCTGGAAACTGTTACTTTACACTCAAAGCCTGCAATATTTCTGGGGGAAGAGAGAAGGGCAAACCTGGAACCTGGAGTTTTGCATATGGTTGGTCTGTTAGCATTGTCACCAGTGTAAATAAACCCATTTAGAAACAGTCTTGTTATACCTCTAAAAATGGCTAATGTGGACATGTTCAAGCCTCGCCTAAGGTGGACCGTTTCAAACTGGTATAATTAATTTGGTGAGTTCTTAAAGTAAAGGATGAGGCACCTGTTAACTTAGTGCAATCAACCAGAGAGCCTCCGGGCTGGTGTGGCTCGCTGCCTGGGACTCTAATGATGCTCCTGTGCCTGCCTGCAGCATGCAGGTGCCCAGTGCAGCTACTGCCCCTGCAGCAATACGGCTCCTGCTCCCCAGGACAACACTTGTGTTACTTCTCTGTGAAAGGTGCAAGACGAAAGCTGCATGGCACAGGACCTGCTGTGGGGGCTGAGGACTGGAGGAGAGGAAGGAGGGCATGCAGAGAGGAGGAAACTGGCAGCACAGGCAGGCCCTGAAAAGTGGGGTGCCCTGGGAGGGCTGAGGTTGAATTAGATTCCTTAGCTCAGACCTTCTACTCTTGCAGCTGTTGTGGCATGAAGTGCTGGACTTCACACTGAAGCAGGCATCAAGCATGCATGATTTCTGCTCTGTCACTAGGGCCGAGAGATAAACAACTACTACTGCGCTAGGTCAGCAGTGGACAGCCAGGGTACAAGAGCACCGAACCTGCGATGATTCCCACCAAGTGAGCAGAGCGTGTACCCAAACCACAGATCTATCCAATTAAAGCCAGGCTCAGAGCAGATTAAGTTCCCCCTCTGCATTAGGTGTTCCGGGTTTTACTAAGCAGCTGTAATGTCGATCCAAATGTGTCACGTGCAGATGGTGTAGTACGGACCACACGTTGCAAATTAAATCTCTGTGTTAGCTCAGCTTGACACAACCTTGCTTTGCCTTCAGTAAAAGAAGCAAAAGACAACTCTCTTCACAAGGACCCAGGCTGGAGACCAGCTTGAGCGAGTGCCCAAGTACATGGAAACGTGCAAAACAGCAAGAAGGAAGGATTCTCAAAAGGACTCAGCACTTCCAGGCTCCAAGTACAGAGCTCCTTTCTCCGAGACCATGGAGTGATGAGTGCATTTGCCTGCTTGCTTGTTTCTAACTGATGCCAGATCATCTGCAAACGAAATGCATGACAGGCAGAAAACAAGCGGCACTTTGTAGGCTGCATCCTCCACCACAGCCCTGCACTCCCCTGCAGATGCTTTCCCTCCTGCTAACAGTTCTGCTGCAGGGGCACTCTCTGTAAAACACACAGTTTGCCAGGGGGCTCCTGCATCCGCTGCTGGAAAGCCAACAGACAAAGGGACCACACCTCGCCAGCACTGCCAGTGCTGGTAACCGGCAGCCACTGGGTACACAGCCACAGGCGTGCTCCTGGCTGACCCCTTCTCCGGTTCACCCGGATGAGGTTCGATAGCCTTCACCATGAAGCAGCAGCAGTGTGTTTGTCACTGGGAAAACAGAATCCTTCCCACCTTTCATCGCAGTGGTGTCCAAACTTAATGCTGCTGCTGCTGCCGCTCGAAAACCTCAGCCCCGTGTTTGCTCTGTGTGGACCTGACTGAATGGATGTGGGTGCCTTCGCTGTGTACCACCCTTATAGCTCCAAGGGAACGCCTCGCTGTCATGCTGCTGCCTATTCCTTGTTTCCCAGACCGCCTAGGAACTTTAAATACACAAAGTGGGTCATTCTGGAGCCTCTGTTCAGGATATTGGAAATCACAGGGGTTTGGGGTTTGTGTTCTTCTCTGCATATAAACCTTTTGCATGTTGGTATTTCAGCTTTTCGGGTTTACGCTTTCTATTCCTCCCTTAGGTATTGAGACACTTTTGCTGGCTTTAGCAATAAGTAATCGTTGGAAGTGCAAAACCATACATGTAAGGATGGGTGGTGTGTCCAGTAAAACCACCAAGCAGCTACAAAAGGCTACCCGGAGCAAGTAATAAACATTAAACACAACACAAAAGCACAAAAGCAGCGATGAAGCTGAAAGTAAAACCTGAAGGTGACAGTAAAAACTGTGTTCAGAAATATTCACACTCATGTGAGCAGAAGGCAAGATGAGGAGTTACCTTCCACAGCAGATGCGTGATAATGCAGATGCGATTAGATAGCCATGCTTTCCATGAGCCGACCAGAACGTGGCACGCAGTGCTCACGGGTGAGGAGTGGGAGCCCTTTCAGACAGCAGCATAGCACCCACCTAAGGTGTCCACAAAGGCAGTGCCAGCACAGCCCCAGGCCCCATGGCAGCGGGGGCTCTGTCCAGACCAGGAACGGCCACGTTGAACTTTGCCATTGAGCAGCACGATGTGGCGCTTGCTTTCCTGCTGACCCGAAGCAGCTGTGGGACGGCGGGCAGCACCTGGGCAAGGCCAGCGGACGCTTGCTGAGGGCTGAGTGGGGCAGGCACCGGGACAAGGGGGCATCCTGGGCAAGGCTCTGCAAGGGCGTGGGGCCAAGGCTGGGGCGGCGATGGGCCCGGGGACACCGGGAGAGGGTGAATCCAGTGCAGAGGTAGGCGGCAGGGCCGAGGTGAGGCAGTGCCAGGGGGCTGCGGAGGCTGGGGGAGCCTGGCCAGGAGAAGCAGAGCCGGGCCGGGCCGGGCCGGGCCGGGCCGAGCCGAGCGGGGCCGCCGATGTCTGGTTAACGGGGTCAGGCCTCAGCCGGTGGATATTATGGGATGGCGAGGCCCGCGGGGGGGTGTGTGTGTGCACGGGGTGAGGGCAAGCGGAGGGTATTATGGGATGGCGAGGCCGTCTGCGGCGGGGGAGGGCGAGCCAAGCCGCGGCTATTATGGGATGGCGAGGCCTCCCGCGACCAGAGGGGGGCAGGTGGGTGGTGGGGAAGTATTATGGGATGGCGGGCCCTGCTTTCCGCTGGGGGAGTATTATGGGATGAGGATGCCCCATAAGGGGATGGGGGGTGGGGAAGAGAGAAGCAGGCGGTTATTATGGGATGGCAGGGCCCGCGCCGCAGCCGGCGTGAGAGGAGTATTATGGGATGGCACCATTCCCTGCGCGTGTGACCGGGGCGACTATTATGGGATGCCTCTATACCTAGGGCGGGCTGCCTCCCTGGGAAATATTATGGGATGCGGCAGACAGAGGGAGGAGGGAGGGAGGGACGGAGAAGGGGGTTATTATGGGATGCCGCTGCAGAGCTGCCACCTCAGTCACCCCTCGCAGTACAGCCCTGCTGCCCCCGTCCCACCGCCTGCCCCTTCACCCCCCTTTCCTGTGCCCCTCGGCAAGTCATAACCGATAAAGCCGGCGGGGTATTATGGGCTGCCTGCTCCAGCGGTGTGGGGATTGGGGGTGGGGTGGGGGGGTGGTTGCTATGGAGCGTTTCCCGTCTGTGGCTATTATGGGATGGACTCGCCTTTGTGAACTATTATGGGATGCGGCCGGCTCGGCAGGGTGGGGCTGCCCAGGAGGGCTGCGGGGGCTCTCGCCGTGCGGGGCCTCGGGGCAGTGCAGGGAGGCGGGAGGGGGCACACGCCGTCGGACACGGGCAGAGACAAAACCGCGGTGGGGGTCGCGGCTGCCACCGCACGTGGGTTCCAAGGAAAGCCGAGGGTGGGTCCACGCCTCCAGCAGTCTGCGGGCTTCTGCTGGCTCTCAGGGGAAATTGTGTTGCCTGTGTGGCTGAGGCAGGGGAAGAACACGCAGCCCTTCAAAACTGAGGGTCCAGAGCTTCCCAGTGACTTGCAGTAGCTTAAAACAGTGCTGGGCTCCTCAGGACAAGAAAGACAAAGAGTTACTGGAGAGGGGCCACTGGAGGCCACAAGGATGCTCAGCGTTCTGGAGCATCTCCTGTGGAGAAACTGTGGGAGCTGGGTCTGGTTAGTCAGAGAAGAGCAGACTGAGAGGGGATCCCATCAATGCAAATCAGTATTTCAAAGGCAGGTACAAGGAGGATGGTGCCAGACTCTTTCCAGTAGCGCCCAGCGACAGGACAAGAAGAGGTGGCCATAAACTAAAACACAAGTTTCACCTCAACATGAGGAAGAACTTCTTTCCATTGAGGGTGGCAGAGCACTGGGACAGGCTGTCCAGGCGGCTGTGGAGCATCCCTCTCTGGAGACATTCAAACCCACCATGAACATGTTCCTGTGTGAGCTGCTCTGGGATTGGACCTGGTGATCTCCAGAGCTCCCATCTAACCCTAATGACTCTGTGAGACACTGGTCCCAGATGTATCTTCTTCAAGAAAAAAAACTTGCCCCATAAGGCCAGGCATCAGCTGGGAGCTGGCAACTTCAAGAACCATGCCCGTGCATGGCACAGAGCAAAACCCATCCCCGAGTAGTCCATCTCAGGACCTGGTACGTGACCACTGTTTCCTGCACCGAGGGCACAGCCCAAGAGTTACCTGCTTGGTTGATTGCCTGTTAGGACACAAGAGAAAACCTCATCCAGACACTCATGGTTCTAGCAGCTTTGCAAACCTCCACCTGGTTTTGAGCTAAAGGTGACTTGGTAGGTGTCACCACTGAGATTTGAGCTCTGTATGTCCTTTTCTTCTCAAGCAAGCCTGAGTCTGTCAGTCCTGCTCAGCAGCTGTGGGGTTCACACCCAGCCGAACGGGGTACACAGCCTCTAGGCTAATTTGCGCTGCTCCCTGTAGCACAGTTGTTGCTGGGTGCGTGCAGTGCTGGAAATGCCTCTCCCAGATCCAGCTGGAAGTAGGAAATGAAAGAGAATTCCGTCCCAGCCTGTTTTTTCAGTATTTCTGCTAAATGAGCTCAAGAGAAGATGTTTCAGTGATTTTTGCTAGCATGCACCGGCATTAATACAAGATGCAAAACCAGGTATCGCGGAACTGCAATCCAGGCAGCTTGAACCAGCAGGCTGTTACTGAAGTCTCTGTGAGACCACTTGCTTTTTCTCTGAGTGGATCCAACTGTTTGTTTCATCAAAAGGGGAGGAGGGCATATCTATCTAAGGAGCTTTAAATAGAGAAATAGAAACCAAAAAATGGTAACTAACAGTCCTTTACTTTTCCAGCCTTCATTATTCACTGTATACAAAATTCTATGTTGCAATTCTGTGTCTGGTAATGTTGCAAAGACAAATTTTTACAATTGCAAAATAACATTTTTTTCTTACCAAGTGCCTTTATCTTCAGGAAAATAAAGGTGACGATAAACATGGAAAATTCTAATCTGAATGTCTGGTGTCTGGCAAAGTTCTGAGTAACTGAAAACAAACTTGTAATGGAAAATATCGAGCAACCTTAGCTATAGGTGCCCGTACCAAGATGTGATGTTTTTTAAAGCAAGCAAGCTAGCAAAGCATACAGAGATAGAGATCAGCCGTTCAGATTTACAGGGGGCTGATCAATCCCCAATCTTCTCTATCTCTCCCCACGCCTCAGTTCTCTGCCACTAGCACTGCCTCACGCACCATGCACGTCTGGCTGATGCGGTGCGGCTCTGCCTGCACGGCCGCGCCATTCACCCTGCCCCCTCCTTCTCCTGACAAAACAGGAGATGAGGCTTATGACGAGCACAGAGCGAAGTCTGAACTGCTGCTCTTCTAACGGGAAGTAGATGCAGAGTCATGCATGCATATGGGTGGCCCTCACCTAGGCGGCTGTTTGAGACTGGATCTGCTGTTGATACTTACAATGTTGTTCTCAAAAAAGAAACACACGTGGTCTGTTCAGTGGTTCTTGATCTTATCCTTGTTGTATACTCCCAAATTCTCCGTGTGCACATCTGTCTCTGCCTCTTATTCCAGTGGTATTTGTTTGGTGCAGGAATAGCAGCTTGGACATGACAGGAAAAGCTCTTGTCTCTGTTCTGCAAGATGAGGAGGCTTTCTTATGTCATTTTCTTCCACGTCTGACACCAAAGCAAAGATACTTCCATTGTGTTAAGAAGATCACGCTTCACTGTGAAAAACAAGCAAAAGAATAGAAGGGGAGGGGGGCATGATGAAGAAAGCAAGAATAAAAATGGATCATTTAGATCCATCAGATCCATTAGCTTGCTATGGAGAGTTTGCAGAAATTTGGAAGTGGAGAAGAGTATTCTGGGCAGAAGAAAGAGGTTTTTTTTGTGTTAGGGAAGACTTTCAGAATTCAGGACAGTTGCTTTGGCTGGTGTTGGGGACACAGGATCCTCACAGCATAGTTTAAAATGGGGGGGGAGGAGGGTTGAAGAGACACTGACTCTGGGACAACAACTGAATATTGAGTGAAAGTTTGGACCTGTTTCTTACTAATTTCAAAGTAGAAGTTACTTATCTGGGGCTTTGATACCTCTCCCTCTCAAAATGGTCTAGGGCAAAATTCTCTGCCTTACCAAAGAAAAACAAAAGGCAAGCCTTCTCAGAAATCCTGAGAGCCTCAAGGTTACTTGGCAGAAGCTGTAAGACCTCAGCTCAGGGTCACAGCAAGCATCGATATGACCAAGAGAGCTGCTGAATAGAAAACACAAGGGGTAAGTCCATTCACATGAGCTACAAATGGTCAAAACTAGGTTAAGAGAAGAAGTGAAATGTACCTGCAGCCTTTGAGAAACAGCATTACACTTACAGATACATCAGATGATAGCAGTTTTACACAGATACTGAAAGATATCTTTTCATGTTACTGGTTGTATGTAACCTGACAAAACAGATATTACAGTCAGGCTAGAGCAATCCTCAGTCAGAGGAACAGCAAAAGCGAAGATGGGTAAAACAGAGGTATGTCTGTATCCTAGAACCCAACTGAAGCAATACAGTGTCACCCTCACAGCGTCCAGCACCTAAACCCATTAACACCTCTGCTTTGTTATTAGACATGAAAGGAGCTAACAAAAAACAGCTCGTGAGACCATAAACTGAGCTTTCAGATCACATTGTCTGCAGTACCAGCAAGTCACGCTTATAGTGTGTTATCTGTGTCCTACACAGTTAACACTAGCTTGGAAAGTCACCCTTCTTTCCAAAATGCTCTGGAGTCCCTTCCCTCCTCTCCACCCCCCCTTGCCTCCCTCACAGGGCAGCACTGAAATATGCTGGACGGGAGGGTTGGCCTGCACCCGCTCCTGAGGGAGAACACCGAAGGAATACCAGGGTCATGCTTTGCTCTCCTGGTTACTTTGGAGAAACGTGTCTCTGTCGAAAGTGAAACTGAGAAAGGGCTGTGGGCCTGATAAAGGCCTGGGCAGGAGAGGCTGCCTGTGAGGTGGAGGAAGGTGGGGCAGGGACCTGGACCCTGGGCAACTCACCATGCACAAAACCACAGAAATAAATGAGAGGCTGGGCCAGCACTGGGGCTGTGGGGATACAGAGCCCTCTTCATGCAGTTGTCCTTGGAAGCACAGCTTGGGGGAGGATGTGGAGAGTCCTCTTTTGTTTGGATTTCCCTAACAAGGGTGCAGCACTGACATGAAGGGAAGTTGCAGGCATTTTACCCCAACAGAAGTGTGCTGTGGGTTTGTTAGGGGCACTGTCACCCATCAGTGGGTAGGGAAGATTATATTACACAGATCTTGCTGTAATTGTTTCCAAGCCAAGTGCTATAAACTCAGAAGATTCAGTTAAACCAGGTAAGTAATCAAATGGCAGTAAGGTAGGGCAACTTCCAGGTTTAACACAGCCAAACAACTAGAAATTTGTTTCACGGTGTTACCGTCAAAGAAAAACATTTAGAAGTCTCATTTTGTTTGAAATCCATTTAATCTACTTGGCCCTCACAAAGAAACACCTTAATCATAAGCACTTATATCCTGTATGGATTTTTCTTTTAGAGTGAAAATTAAGACATTTTCTGACTGAGAAACTTGAGTTACAAAGAAAAAGGAGGTGGAGGTGAGGTGGAGAACCTTGGGGGCATTAATGATAAAAATGTGCTCAAGGGGCATACAAAGAGGGGTTTGAGGGAAGCAGTGACTCATTGGGAAGCTTGGAGCTTTCGTGACCGAAGTGCTACCAGTTGCTTAACTGTTAGGAAAGAGGTAATAACCCCAGACCATAACTCTGCCAGCAAGAGTGTCAGGCTGTAGAGGCAGCCTCAGTAACTAACCCCCTTTAGTTATAGAAACATAGAACGAACTCAATTGGAAAAGACCTTTAAGATCATCAAGTCCAACCCACATCATAGCTATCACCATGTGGCCAAACCGCCGGAAGAGTCCAGTGGTTGCTGGTTGAGGCCAGGCTGCTCAGCACAGGGAATTTGGTGTGGCTGTCCACATGGCTCCCGTTAGGATCACAGCTGTCAGTGCACAAAGGAGGGAATGAAAAGTCCTGCCGGGGTCCACGTGAGTTTGGTGGTGGTGTTATCCACCATGCATGTTTATAGTGCTGTTATGCTTGATCCACATGGAAGGTGAATAGCTTTTCCTCTGTGGGATAAACAACAGCAGTCATTCAGGTGAAGGTACACAGACAGGGACAGTGCCCATGTGTGTACCATGGCTGGGTGGAGCGTCAGTGGGATTTATATGTGTACCAGAAGGTGGGTAATGCAATGGCATTTTGGGACGTAAGTCTGGTCTTTGCCAGTGAGGGGTGAAGGACAACGCACGGGAGGGCCAGCTGCCTGCACATTTCATGTTGCAGGAGTGGGCCAGAGCGCATGGCTTTGATGGGCACATGGGCAGGATGGAGCTTGATGGTACCTCAACAGAGGGGTGCTGGCGCAAGGAGGTGGGCCATCGGAGGCTGCACGTGCAGCTAGGGGAGAGCTGGCCAGTAGTCCAAGACACTCTAGCACCTGGCAGAGGTGAGAGGATGGTGTTACAGAATACTTGCCTGCCTGGTGTACATGTGGACACATTTTTGGTGTGGTTTGGCAGGCACAGTGTGGATCATGTTGCAGGATCTGTGAACGACCCTTTGCAGTCTGTAACTGTAAATCCTCTGCTCGTATTTTGGGATGGATGTTTCACTGCGCTGGGACAAAACGTGCATGTGAACTACCAGGCATGGGACAGCGGAGCTGTTTGTGTGAGGAGGAACCTAACGTCGCCACCCAATGCTTTACCAGGAGAGGTGGACAGGACTGTGCCTCTCGGTTGAGATTAACAGTGCTACGACAATACTAAATGGGGGATACGCAACACTATGGGATGTGATTTTAATGGGAAATTAATGATACAGTTACACATGCATAATTGGGGTATATTTATGCCTATGGACAGCTCATGTCCGTATAGAGGGATGAATCTCCTGGCAGAGGGCCTTGGTGGGGAGCAGTGTGCAGTGCTATGTGAGAGGGAGGGATGCAGTACACAGAGGCACCGTGCATCCCTGAGGCACCGATAGTTGTGTAGGTACCAGCCGTTGGGAGAGGAAAGGCCTGGCGCTGTGTGCGGAGGGGAGCCAACAGAAGTCACCCGTGGTGGCTGTGCTGCCGGTGGGGATGGATGGCCTTGGAGCAGCCCTGCAGCCCCGCGGGCAGAGTGTGCGGGATGGGGCATGGCACAGGGAAGGGGAGCGAGCGGAGCACTCTGCCCCAAGACTGGGTGCCACCGGTGTGGGGCCGGCAGAGGGTGGTGCCCGCTGCGGGCCGCCAGGGCCCTGTGTCAGCGAACGGGCGGGCGGGCGGCGCGCAGGGGCCGGGCGATGCCAGAGCGCTCCGGGCTGCGTGGCTGGCCCCGTGCCCGGGACCTTGACGGCGGCGCGGCGGGCCGCGGGCCGGGCGGGGCGGGGAGGGGTGGGCCACAGAGGGTAATGGCGGGGGGGACGGAGCCCCCTGGGGTGCGGGGCGGGCGGCCGCGAGTATTATGGGATGCCTGGCTGGACGGTGGCTCCCGGCGACTATTATGGGATGCCTGCCTGAGCGGGGGGGGGGTGGGGTGGAGGGGGTGTATGTGTGACTATTATGGGATGTGCGCCCGGGGTGTGACTATTATGGGATGTTCTGGGGGATATACAGTGTGCCCCCCGTCCTCCTCCGCCCCACCGCCGCAGGGGGGTGTGCCTATTATGGGATGGCAGGCCGGCCGGCACGCGCGCGGGCGAGGGGCCGATCCGCCAGGGGCGCCCTGCCCTGGCGCGGGGTCCCGGGTGCGGGGGGAAGAGGGCGAGTATTATGGGATGCCGGAGCGAAAGGGTGCGAGCGTGGGGAGTATTATAGGATGTTTCTCAGGGGGGTTGGGGGGCTTATTATGGGATGTTCCCGGCGGGAGGGGTTATTATTATGGGATGCCGGGCCGGGCAGTGAGTGGGAAGTTCTGAGGGGAGGGCGGGTATTATGGGATGTCTCGGGGGGGGTGGAGGGGTGGTTGCCGAGGAGATAGGGGCGTGGCCTGTTGCTGGGGTCCGGGGGCATATTATGGGATGGAGGCGGGAGCGGGGCGTGGCCTGGCCGGGTTTTTTCCCCTTTAAGAGGCGGTGCCGGGGCTGGAGCCATTTTCCCTTCAGCAGCAGCAGCAGCGGCGGTGGTGGTAGTGGTGAGAGCGGAGCCGGGGTCTGGAGCTGGGTGAGGAGCAGGGAAGGGACGAGGGCGGGAAGGGCCTCCTGCCGCCTCTCGGGGTGCTCCTGCGGCCGGACCCTCCTCCTTCCCCCCTCCGCAGGACGCCCCGTTAGCTCCCGGCCGCAGCTTCCCCCCAGGGCCGCGCTGTGTCCGTGCCCGGGCGGCCGCAGGGCATTTCCCCTCCCCCCCTGGCCCCGCACCGTCGGTCCCTGCCGCCCGTCCGTGGGGGGGGGGAGTCGGGCCCTCGCCGCACGCTAGCCGGACTGCCCCGGCCCCGCCCCGCGCCCCCTCCCGCCGCCCCCGCCCTGCGCCGCGCAACCCCGCTCCGGGCGGGGGAAGCCGGGGGTGCGGCGGGCAGCGGAGCGGGGCTGCGCCGCGGGCGCCGCCGAGCCAGCCCTATCCTTTGTGTGGGGCCGCCGGCGGAGCGGGGCGACGCTGACCGACCTCTGCGGCCGTGTCAGCCCGGGGCCGGCACGCCAAGTCGGGGCGGGCGAGCTGGGCACTGCCGGCAGTGCCAGTTCCGCCGCATCGGGCCCCGCGTGGGCTGCCCCTTCCTCCCTGAGGCGGCTCGCTGACTGCGTCCCGGTGGCACTAGGTCTTCTTTGGAAGCCTTCCCTGCCAAGGTAGCAATAACCGAGGGCAGCTGGCTGCAGGGGATGGGAGAATTTTCCTATAGGACAGCTGTTTTGGCTTCCTCGCCAGGGATGAGTTGCTGACTCAGGTTAATATCTAGTGTCTTCAAAGCCTGCTTCATCGCAACTCTCAGATGATACTTGCTGCCAGTGTTTCTATTATCTGTAGACTCCAAATCCAGTGAAGTTGCTGTCTAAGCTTTCTCACGGATCTTGGTAGCATTAATGCTTGGGAAAATGGAGTTCAGGTTTGCTCTAACTTTCTCTTTTTTTCTTTTCAATGAAGTACTGGCTTGACTGGCAAGAAGGCGACACCCTGTGTAAGCCCAGGCCTCCCCCAGTTGGAGGACATGGCATCGGGCATTGGCTCTCCATCACCGTGCTCAGGGGGCAGTGATGATGATGAGATGGAGATCCTATTGAACAATGCTATCCCCCAGCATCCAGGTATGGAGAGCACGCAGGGCATGTATGTGAAGTGGGGGTAATGCTGGTCTTAAGCTGAATATGTGAAACACACTATGTGCTGGGGAATGTCTTTATATTATTTTTTTTACTACAAGTTTCACACATGGCTTTGATAGCTGAGTCCCAGGGTTACTTCAAAGTGTGAGGCTTGTGGCTTTATGTCAGGTGGAGCCGACTTTGTTCCAGGGTTGCTGGAGCCTGTGCTCTGAGGAGGTGTCAGGGGTGGAGGCAGAGTGTCCAGTTCTGATGGGGTACCAAAATGCCCGCAAGTGTAGCATTTTATGACTGGGAAGGGAAAGTGGGGGGAGTATGTGAAAGGACAGGGTGCCTGGCTTGCTTTCATCTGGGAACTCAGACCGGCTGACGTCCAGAGCAAACTGCCCTGGGCTGTTGCATGACCCACTTTCCTTCACCACACCCAATTATTGAGGTTTCTTGTGGTTCTTGCTCGGTGCTGCTTGCTCACCTTTGCATTTCTTGTAGTCTTTGTACCTTGCCTTTTTCCCTGATGTTTACATCCTCATCATCCGCATAAGACTTGAGTTGGAAGAGCTCTGGGTACTCTTCTGTTGGGGTTTTTGTTCTTGTTGCTGCTGTGGCTGTTGATGACTTGCTCTGTGGATCTATATCTGGATTTTCTGCTTCCTTGTGAAAAGTGATAATGTCTGTCCTGATGTGCTGGATTGTAAGACAAGGTTGAGTTTTCCTACTAACTCGTGCTGTAGTGTCTTTGTCTCATGTAAGAGAAATGTTTCACTGAAAGTGGGAAATGGTGTTGTCTGCTTTGGCTTATTTTGTTTGCTGTTTTTTCTTAAAGCTTTAACACTAGGTTTTTTTGGCATCTATAAAACCTTAGAAGGGGACTGTTAGTAAGCCTTGTAAGGAAAGTCTCGGTGAAGAAAAACTGCTAAAATCGTGCAAACTAGAGAGCTTTAGGTAATATGTTGGAATGGATGGGACAGTCAGAACTTGGGGGAGAAGAAGAGGTGGGATTCCTGAAGGACCTGGTGTTGCAGGACTATGGGAGTGAAGAGATCTCCACCGATTGGGAATATGGCAGCAGCCAGGTGTGGGACTCCAGGTTCTGAGAGCTCAGCCTGTGCAGCTTCAGCCCTGGTTGCGGTAGCTCATCTGACCTGTGGCTTCCTCCATCCTGCCCAGCTCCTGTGGTCAGGAGGCCATTTTCCCTTGGAGGGAGAAGGAGTGACTCTGGCTGTGTGTGGTGGGCGGGGCAGTGGGGAGGGCGGGTGGCTGATGCAGGCTGCCACAAAGGGAAGGGCTCTGTGGCTGCCCCTCGTCCCAGGGGCAGGCAGGGAAAGGGAGGGGGGCTGTGCAGATGGGAGCTGGCATGCATTCGTCTGACTGGGCAGTGAGCTTGCTTAGCTGTTGGTGCAGAGGGAAGGGCTTGTGGGAAGGTTGTGTCAAATCCGGATTGGAATAGAGTTGCTGAGTAACAGCTTTCCTATGGAGAAGTAGTGGCTTACTGGTCTCTGTTTTGCATGTGGCTGTATGATGCTCTATACTGCTAAATAGTGAGTTTCTTTCCTGGAGACCTGTGTACCTTAATGCCATTCTATTCATATTCTCAGATGTGTTCGCCGTTTTGCCTCCTTTAGAGTAGATGGCCACATCTGTAATTTTTCCTGTTCTTGTTGGATTATGGCAAGATCTGAGTGCAGCTCTGCTCAGAGAAGGAATATTGTGGAAATAGGTGGTGTTGGAGGGAGGGGGAAAACTGTATACAGTGGTAGCTTAAGATTTGTTGACATCTGTTTTGAACAGTAACAAAGTAAGCAGTTGTCTACTTGCTACATACTTACACAGAAGTGTTCTGAGATCTTTGAGAGGTGGCTATACTGTAGTGTATAGATGGGGTTTGAGCAAGCCACATCATCTCTTTACCTCCAGAACCTGAAGAAGAGCCAGAAGAAGAGCTTCTGTCAGAGGCTGACACCCCCAAAATCAAGAAGAAGAAGAAGCCCAAGAAACTAAAGGAACCCAAAGTGCCCAAGCTCAACAAGCGTCAGAAGAAGGAGGTAAGGAAAAGAATGCCCAAAGTCACACTCTAAAACGTGGATATATGGGTGAGTTTGCCTTCTGTTATTGCTGGCCCATGGCAGCAATCCTTTGTATGAACCCTCTTAAACTTGGGGAGAGTGTGCTGTTTAGTGCTTATCCAGGGTATTTTCTCACAGCTACCTGATTTTCTCTCTCCCTTCCTCCCTCCCCAGCTGGGGGACAGCTCTGGTGAGGGGAATGAGTTTGTGGAGGAGGAAGAGGAGGTTCTGCGCTCTGACAGTGAGGGCAGTGACTACACACCTGGGAAGAAGAAAAAGAAGAAATTAGGGCCCAAGAAGGAAAAGAAAAACAAAGCCAAGCGCAAGGAGGAGGAGGAAGAGGAGGAAGAAGATGATGACTCAAAGGTGAGAAGCTACCCTTGCTGACTGACTGCATGGTCCTTCTTCCCATGTATTTGATTTTAGGGATCATTGTGCTTTCAGTTTAAGATGGCACGTGGAGTTGGGGCTGTTAAGTTTCTTCCTCCACTAGACCTGCTTGACTTGACCATTTTCACACCTTACATTCTTTCTCTTCTGCCTTAAACATGCCTAGGGATGTGTGTTGAATCCAAAGACTTTTCCCACCTCCACTGATGTTCTATTGAGGATGTGTGATATGGTGGTGATAAGTGGACAGGAGGGGAAAAATCCCCTTGTCCTTACCCATTGGGTCTTCTGTGGATGTATGAAAGTCCAGATCTTTCCTGGAGCGGAACTAGAGCTTTTTCTCAAGGTTGCTGTGATCCTCTTTGCATAGGAGCCGAAATCATCTGCTCAGCTCTTAGAAGATTGGGGCATGGAGGATATAGATCACATCTTCACAGAGGAGGACTACCGCACTCTTACCAACTACAAAGCTTTCAGCCAGTTTGTCAGGTAAACTGCAAGCCTATATTTGGAAGGACTCAAGCAAAAAGAGAGATGGGACAAGGACTAAGTTCCTTTGGCTTGAAACTCAAGACACATTAGACACACCACTGTCCTACCTAGCAAGATATGAAGCAACAGTGAAATAATTGATCCACATAATTTTTTGGTTTTGGTGTTGGAGATGATAAAAGCTCTCATTCCCTGTCCCCCTTCTTCCCTAGTAGGCTAAATTCTGTTTCACCTTCCAAGCCCCTGAGTATTTGCATCCTCCACACAGAGTGAAGGATGGGAGTGAAGAGATTCATTGGCTGTTGAGATCAGAGATTAGAAAGGAATGTGGTTTGAGGTAGAAATGTTTATGGGGGTGGCAGGGAGGAATAATGATTTGGATTTCAGGGTGGTCTGGTAACTTTTCTTTTCTTTAAATGTCTGCAGGCCACTTATTGCAGCCAAGAACCCTAAAATAGCAGTGTCGAAGATGATGATGGTCCTGGGAGCCAAATGGAGAGAGTTCAGCACAAACAACCCCTTCAAGGGAAGTTCGGGTGCATCTGTGGCAGCTGCTGCAGCTGCAGCTGTTGCAGTAGTGGAGAGTATGGTGACAAATGTGGATGCTGTCCTGCCACAACCCCCTGTAGATGTGCCACTCAGGAAAGCCAAGACAAAGGAGGGCAAAGGTGAGATGAAGAATCTGGCAGGATGGTAGAAGGTGAGCAGTGTCAAGGCAGTAATCCTGACTTGTAGGCTCCTGTTTCCAGGTCCTAATGCGCGGCGGAAGCCAAAGGCCAGTCCTCGTATTCCTGATATCAAGAAACCTAAAACAAAGAAGGTGGCGCCTTTGAAAATAAAACTGGGAGGATTTGGTTCCAAGCGTAAAAGATCATCAGTAAGTGATGCTCCTTCCTTGACCTCCTGAGGAGGAGGAGGTGATGATGTGCTAGAAATTCTGGGATGCTTGTCTCATGTCTCTTTGCTGTCTCCAGTATGCGTGCCTGAGTAGCACAGTGTTTTTCTAATCTACCTCAGAGTGAAGATGATGATCTGGATGTGGAGTCAGACTTCGATGATGCCAGCATCAACAGCTACTCTGTTTCAGACGGATCTACAAGCCGTAGTAGCCGCAGCCGCAAAAAACTCAAAGCTGGGAAAAAGAAGAAGAAAGGTATGGACATTTAGCTCTCAGTTGGAGACAGCAGTGCAGCTAAGTGTGTAGAAAGATTACAGAAATGTCTACGCAGAATTTGGATATTTAACAGCATACTTGAGGGGAGGAGAATTGTTAAGCAAGAACCTGATACTGTTTTTAATAAGGAAAAGGTTTTCAGTTGTTTCAGCACTGTGTCTATTCCCCTGCCAAAGGTGAGTTTTCCTCACTTCGGTTACACTGTTAATTTCATAAGTGGAAGGCACAAAGGAGCTTACTTTACTTCTGTTCTAGCTCTTGCTCCTAGCCCTGTTTACTTAGGTAAAACAAGAATAGTTCTGGATTCTGGATCTTTATGTTACTATGTTGGGAGAATATTATATATTGCACATATATAATACATATATATTAGACTCTTGGGAGAGTATAATCCCTTACTATTGGAAGCCTCTACCTGTGGGTTGTATAGTAACTCTTCACCATCCTTTGCAGGTGAGGAAGACTCCACGGTGGCTGTGGATGGTTATGAGACTGATCACCAGGACTACTGTGAGGTGTGCCAACAGGGAGGAGAAATTATACTGTGTGATACCTGCCCTCGTGCCTACCACATGGTTTGCCTGGACCCAGACATGGAGAAAGCCCCAGAGGGCAAATGGAGCTGCCCACACTGTGTGAGTACTGGATTCCCCAAACTGATGATAGAGGGAGGAGTGTAAAGTGACTCGGGGCTGCCTTTCTCCTGTAATAATCACGACTGTGCCATTTGGTTTTCTGATTTCCCTCTCCTATAGGAAAAAGAGGGCATTCAGTGGGAAGCAAAGGAGGATAACTCTGAAGGTGAGGAAATCCTGGAGGATGTTGTGGGTGATGCTGAGGAAGAGGATGACCATCATATGGAGTTCTGTAGGGTCTGCAAGGATGGAGGAGAGCTGCTCTGCTGTGATGCCTGTCCTTCATCCTATCACATACACTGTCTGAATCCCCCGTTGCCAGAGATTCCCAATGGAGAGTGGCTGTGTCCTCGCTGCACCGTGAGTTTCTGCTAGTACCGTTCTCCTGCTGCAGGCGATGATCAATCTAATCCCTTTGGATCATGTTTTGTGGGGAAGAATTAGTTCTCTGAAGACTCTTACCTCCTCTCACACTTTTGTCATAAAGTATCAAGGCCTGGCTTTCTGTGCCTGTGTAACCCTTTGTCAGTTGGCTGCTTTTTCCAGCCAGCAGGAAGGACAGGGTTACAGCCATTGAGTCTCATGGGGTTTGCCCTTGTGCAGAGTAGTAGTTGGGCAGTTTTGGGTCTAGGATGACGAGGATCAGTTTTCTCAGATCCTGTGTGTAGAAGCAGGAGAATGAGTGCAAGCAAATTCAGTGATTTTTAAAATACATTTTGAAGTAATGCAGAGCCAAACCCTCTACTTGGACTGTAAACTTGATAATGCCAAGCCCTGTCTTAGTAGGTGGTTGGCAGAAATGTCACGCCTTTCCAGAAAGCTCATGAAGTATTATAAGTGGTGTTAGGTGCTTTCATTAAGTGATTTTAAGATGATGAACACAAAAGCTGCTTCAGGACATATCTATAGGCTGGGCCAATAGTTCTACAGCAAAATACTTTCTGTACAAACTTCCACTGGGACTTGTGGCTGGATGTATTACTGGGGCTCATCAAGCATAGCAATTTTTGTATTTCATGTAGAGTTTCTGAATTGCTGTGGCCCTGGGGAGACAACTGAATTGAGATTCTGAATTCAGTTTAGGGTTTGTCAGTCCTAGAAAAAGAAGACAAACTGGGGAAAGATCAAACAAATGCTGGAGATCAAGAGGATGAAACATTTTAAGTCCAAAAAGCAAATTCCATCTGCATAGTAAAGCTATAGTTAAGGAAAAGAGCTGTGACTCTATGCTTCTTTTTCTCAGTGTTTGTGTGTTGCAGAGTGTGTACGCTTTGATGTAACAAGCTCTGTTTAACCTTTCAGTGCCCAGCCTTGAAAGGGAAGGTGCAGAAGATCTTGATCTGGAAATGGGGTCAGCCCCCAGTTGGCCCACCACCACCACGTCCACCTGATGCTGACCCTAATGCTCCACCCCCTAAGCCTCTGGAAGGTCGGCCAGAAAGGCAGTTCTTTGTCAAATGGCAGGGCATGTCCTACTGGCACTGCTCTTGGGTCTCTGAGTTGCAGGTGAGTGGAGGACTTCAACCACACCATGTGGCTGGATAGTTGAGGGGAGGTATTTTGGATAGTTGGTGGGGAAAATGCCTACTAACTGCTTCTGTCCCTATTCCAGCTGGAGCTGCACTGCCAGGTCATGTTTCGTAACTACCAACGTAAAAATGACATGGATGAGCCTCCCTCAGGGGACTTTGGAGGTGAAGAGGAGAAAAGCAGAAAGAGAAAAAACAAGGACCCCAAATATGCTGAGATGGAGGAGCGCTTCTATCGATACGGGATCAAGCCTGAGTGGATGATGATCCACAGAATCCTTAATCATAGGTAGGGGATGTAGCAAAAAGGATTTTCCACAAAGACCTTAAGCAGTGATAAGGGAGAGTGGATGAGCTAAACTGCACTATGACTGGGGGAAACACTGGGAGATGGCTTGTTCGGGGGAAACAGTAGGAGTTTGCTTTTTCAGGGGAAACAGTGGGTATGACAAAGTTCTTTTGTTTCTGTTGCTTCACTAAGGGATCCTTTCCTTCCCTCCCATTGGAGTGGATTGGGTGAATACTGTCATTGTACTTAAGACTTACTGTTTTTTTCCACAGTGTGGACAAGAAGGGGAATGTCCACTATTTGATCAAATGGAGAGACCTACCCTATGATCAGGCATCCTGGGAAAGTGAAGATGTGGATATTCAAGATTATGACCTCTACAAGCAAGCCTATTGGAATCACAGGTAAGAGAAGTATCTAGAGCTTGTGTTCCTTTGCTTTCTTTCATGAGAAAACTAGAGGATTTCAGTTCCCTAGCACTGGCTGGATTAATATATGGAGATACCCAAGAAGCATTACCTTGTTGGTGACTTCTTATTCCTTTCGCTAAGGGACGCAAGGTACTTTGTGTCTCTGCACCAGTTCATGAAGGCTCCAGTCCTTTTCTCTTGAGCATATTTGAGTTGAGTCATTGCCCTCCTATTCTTTGCAATAGTTTTCCCTTGATCTGTTACAAAAGCCATTAAACTTGCATGTTCTTGGGACTGTCTCTGCATAGGGAGCTGATGAGAGGTGAAGAGGGCAGGCCTGGTAAGAAGTTAAAGAAAGTGAAGATGCGTAAACTGGAAAGGCCCCCTGAGACTCCCACAGTAGATGTAAGTTACTGTTTTTATTGCTTAGGAGCCATCTGATACATCTACTTATTTTGGGGAGGGAGCCGGTAAATGAGAAACTAGAGACTAAAGAGCATATGTTTTAGAGTTTCTTCATGGGCCAAAAAACAAATGGGTTCTAGAGCCTTCAGACAAAGGCCCACCTTCTCCTTTGGGTGAGACACTGGCTGGCCCTTGGTGAAAGGGTATAACAAAAAAAGGGTTTTGGTGGACATTTAGGAATCTTATCTGTTGAATTTTTTTTTTTGTCTGTGAAATCTTATCAGCAGTAGGGAATATATGGGTGACTTGGAAAGGGAGTCTTGGTAGCTGTCTAGCTAAGGTAGAAAATACCAACTCTTCTTTTTTTGTACTGTAGCCAACAGTGAAATATGATCGGCAACCAGAGTACCTTGATGTAACAGGGGGAACTCTGCACCCCTACCAACTGGAAGGACTGAACTGGCTGCGCTTCTCTTGGGCCCAGGGCACAGATACAATCTTGGCTGATGAAATGGGTCTGGGAAAGACTGTGCAGACAGCTGTGTTCCTATATTCCTTATACAAAGAGGTGAGAACTGGGAGATTACTGTCCAGGTTGATTCTGCCTGCATTAGTGGTTGCATTCATCTAATGCTCTTACTGACTCTGTTTGTAGGGCCACTCAAAGGGTCCCTTTTTGGTGAGTGCCCCACTGTCCACAATCATCAACTGGGAACGAGAATTTGAGATGTGGGCCCCAGACATGTATGTAGTGACCTATGTTGGGGATAAAGACAGCCGGGCCATCATCCGGGAGAATGAGTTCACTTTTGAGGATAATGCGATTCGTGGAGGCAAGAAAGCATCCAGAATGAAGGTACAGAACTCTGAGGAAACACAGGCCTGAACTGAAGATGCACTACCCTGGCTTTCGGCAGTTGAGATTTAGATACTCTAGTGTCCCTGGGAGCTGATGATACTTGTAGTTTCCAAGGGGAAATAACTGCAAATCGATGGCTGGTGGGCGTTTAGACTCTTGCTCTAGACTGTTTAACACTCCTACTAGTCTGAACTAATTCGATGCTGGAAAAAGAGGGCTGACTAAGGTAATACTGACCGTAGGCAAGTCCCTCTTTCTTCTACTTAATCTGTGAAGTTGTGCAGCACTTCTACAGATCAAAGGCAATGTCAGAATTGCCATTCTGTGGAAAAGATAAATATACGAGAAGTATGAACTTTCTAATCTGAGGAACTTGCTGACAGTGAGGCCATACCTAGACATCTGAGAAATTGCACTCTGTGCCCAGACAGGAAGGAAGAGCCTGATCTAGATTGCTAGTGTTTGTAGAATTTTAGTCTTGCTAATAAAAGCAAGATGGGAACTAAAGCTTTTCCAGTGGCAGAGTTACATAAGGACTCCTTTCCTTACCTTGAAATTGAAGGTACTTAATTGCATTAAGTACCAATAATAACTTAAAGTTTTGTGATTAACTACTAATCTTATTAAGTCTTAGTTTTTTGATGAGCCAGTCTTCTCCGAATCTCATTTCCCTACTGTGCTTCTTTTCACTGCTTATTTCTTAAACTTCTCTGTTATGATACTTGGCAGCTGCCCAAAAGTAGCAGGTCCTGAGGGGGTTGAGGAGACTCTTGTGTGTTGAGGGTAATGAGGGATTAAAAGGCTAGGATGGTTTAGGTAGCATTTTGAATCTTGTGACAGGAAACTGGGGGTGTTAAAAGTGATTTACTGTTTGACCAGGGCTCACCAGAATAATTTGATGGAGAAATACTGCATCTACTTGGTTCTGGGGCTTTCCCCTATCCCCTTACCATGTTCCTTTCTGTTTCCTTTGCAGAAGGAGGCTGCTGTGAAGTTCCATGTGCTTCTCACCTCCTATGAACTGATCACAATTGATATGGCTATACTAGGCTCTATTGACTGGGCCTGTCTCATTGTGGATGAAGCTCACAGACTGAAGAACAATCAGTCTAAGGTACCAGAGAAGCATAGGTGGCTTATAGGCATGGCATATGTTGAAGGGGAGAATGGTCAGGGAGCATTCAGAAGATTAGATAGCTGCTTCTAAGCATGTAAGTTTACCTGTCAGCTCTTAGTGCAATAGTAAATTTGATGTGTTTAAAAACAGCCTTCATTTGGAGATTACGTATCAGTGGTAACAACTTCAGTTTAATACATGTCACTGGTTAAAACAGCTTTCTCTAGGTGAATAGGCAATTGGTGTATGCTGGAAAAGAGGAAAAACCTGGATGCTGTTGGTACTCTGAAATACAAACTGGCTTCCTTGAAAGCAGATCATGTATCTGCACCACCTCTGTTCTGGAAAGGTTTACCGTACTGAGCATAATACAGGTTGCATGAATACAGTTATTCTGCTTCCAGAGTAGGCCTCCTCTCTGTATTCATCTAGAACTGTAGCAGAACTAATTGGATGTTACAGAAATGAGAGAGGTGGTCAAGGGTGTTCAAAAATCACAGAAGCATTGAATAGTTTGAGTTGAAAAGATACTCAAAGGTTATCCAGTTCCAACACCACAGGCAGGGATACCTTCCACTAGATGTGGTTGTTCCAAGCCCCATCCAGCCTGGCCTTGAACACTGCTAAGGATGGAGCATTCACAGCTTCTCTGGCCAGTCTGTGCCAGTGCCTCTCCAACCTAACAGTGAAGAATGTCTTCCTAATCTCCAATCCGAATCTACCCTCTTTCGGTTTAAAGCCATTCCCCCTTTTTCTACCCTTACATGCCCTTGTAGAAAGCCCCTCTTCAGGCTTCTTGTAGCCCTTTAGGCACTGGAACTACTCTGAGGTTTCCCCAAAGCCTTCTCTTCTCCAGGCTGAGCAACCCCAACTCTTGGTCTGTCCTTATAAGAGAGATCCTCCAGCTCTTTGATCATCTTCATGGTTGTTTTCTTCTGGACTCGCTCTAACAGTTACTCAACCTCCTTATGTTGGGGGTCTCATAGCTGGACACAGTACTCCAGATGGGGTTTCACAAGAGCAAAGAGGGGAGGAGAATCACCTCTCTCAACCTGCTGGTCACACTCCTTTTGATGCAGCCCAGGATGCAGTTGGCTTCCTGGGCTGCAGGTGCACACTGAATCCTTCTCATCAGCCAGCACCCCAAAGTCTTTCTCCTCAGGGCTGCTCTCAATGTGTTCTCCACCCAGCCTGTATTTGTGCTTGGATTGCCCTGACCAAAGTGCAGAACCTGGCACTTGGCCTTGTTGAACTTCACGAGGTTCACATGGGTCCACTTCCCAAGCCTGTCAAGAAAATGCTTGGGTAGATGCTGAAAGCTATAAAAGTGTTTTTGTATGAGGCTGCACCTTAACTGAGCTTGTTTTAATTCAGCAGACATGACTGTTCTTTCTTAATCCAGCCCCTCCCTAAGCCCTTGTGCCTTAATTCTCTATTATTGATTTGTCTGTCTTCGGCTGGGTTCTAGTATGCTGAAAACAATTGTTGGAAATCTGGTTTTATATGTTCTTGGTGACTGTGCAAGACAAAATTGCCTCTTGATTTCTTTTTGTTTAAATGGCTTTAGCTTTCTGGATCTTGGCATGAGGCATCATTCATAAACATCACAGCTGTGCTTGCAGTCCAGTTTCCAGATTTCTTATTTTTTTTATTGTGGGCATTAGACTGGATGCCATTCTATGCTTAGCATTGAAATTATTGGAAGTAGTACTGAATGCCTACTATTAATATTCATTAATAGAGAAAGGATGTAAAATCTCAAGGTTACACTATGACTAATAGTTACAATTGGTTGTTTACCAAGACTATTAAATCTATGTCTTTCTGGAGCAGCTTCCTCTCGTGGTAGGTGTTTGGCTGCAAGACAGGTCAGAAGCTTCTTGACAGAGTGCAGTTATCTGCTAAAGTTTTGCTAATCAGTAACTTCCATATCTGATTCCAAAATAGGGTTTTGGGTTGTTGTTTCTTTTTCTAGTATTACTATTTAGAAAGATAAAACCCCGTGGAAGCCATGAGAAGGATGCTTCTGGTGTGATAACCAAAACTGTAGTGGTGATGGGTTTCTCTGAGGTTTTTTTGTTGTTGTTTGCCATCTAGTACAAGCTACTTTCAGAAAGTTTGACTTTGTATTTGCTAAGTGTAAAGGAAGCAAAGAAATGGCCATGTTCATAAATAAATGATGGCTTTATTGTCAATTTGTGCTGGTGAGCATGGTACACTTGTGCATTTCAGTTCAGTATTTTATCTGCTCAATACCTCTGTCTGGAATTCTTTCGTTGTGAAAACCAGCACAAATTACCTTAAAGACACATTGGAAGACCCTTAGGTCTTTCTCTCCTCTGCTTGTTTAGAGCTCTGGAACATTGCCCAGATTGATATGAATAGGAAGAATGACTTGGCTATTTCTAGAATTCTCAAGGCAGAGTAGTTGTAAGGATGTGGAACACTAATTTAGCAAGAAAAAGTAGATAGCATAGCAGTCTGGAAATGATTGGTGGTCTCAGAGCTTGTAACCTGAAAGAGCAAGAAGAGCCTACTGGCACCTGATGGCTTGTAGGATTTGCTGCAGTCACGTTTTAGCTATGGAGAGCAATGATCCAAATGAGATCAGTCTAGTGACCCTGACTGGAATGTGAGCTACTTGGAGCTCTTGTCCAAACAGCTGATGTGATCTAAGCCATACCCTAGCTTGGTTGTCAGCATTAGATTTTTATTTTTATTTTTGTAGGCCTATGACTTAATAAGCCTCTGATATGCTTGTGTGTGTTTTTTGCTTCCCATCGCCACTATTTCTTCCCTGCTCTCTACTTCACAGTTCTTCCGTGTGCTGAATGGTTACTCCCTCCAGCACAAGCTGCTGCTTACAGGAACTCCCTTGCAGAACAACCTGGAAGAACTGTTCCACCTGCTGAACTTCCTCACGCCAGAGAGATTCCAGTATGTCTTGCAGTGCAAGTCAGCCTGCCTGTTTTGTCACTCCTATTCTGTTCCTTGTGGGTTTCTTCCACTCTCCCCCCTCCTTTTTCCTTTGTGGCTTTTGCTGAGTGTCTGTTTCTCTGCAGTAACTTGGAGGGCTTCCTAGAAGAGTTTGCAGATATTGCCAAGGAAGATCAGATCAAGAAACTCCATGACATGCTGGGCCCACACATGCTGAGGCGTCTCAAAGCTGATGTTTTCAAGAATATGCCATCTAAGACTGAACTCATTGTCAGAGTGGAATTGAGCCCCATGCAGAAGTGAGTATGGGGATGAAGAGAGTACCTGCTGTTGTTGCTCTGCTCTTCTGTTTCAAAGAGGATGTTGAAATAGCCTCATCCTCAGTATAGGGCTTTCTGCACAGTGGATAGGAGGAAGATTTCCTGCTGCCACTATAGCAGAGGGTGTACTAATCCTGTGCTTTGATGTAAGGAGTAAAGAGACAGTGAATGCCAGTGGCAGAGCCTGGGTAGCTGGCAGGTAATGCCAAGAGCTGTGCAGAGTTTAGCAAGAGAATGTGTTAGTCATTCTCATGAGGGGTGTCTGAGCTGTATTTTTTTCTTTTCAGGAAGTATTATAAATACATTTTGACAAGAAACTTTGAGGCACTGAATGCACGTGGTGGTGGTAACCAAGTCTCCTTGCTCAATGTTGTTATGGATCTGAAGAAGTGCTGCAACCACCCCTACCTCTTTCCTGTGGCTGCTATGGTATGTCCAGTTACTCTATATAAGCAAATTCTCTGCTGGCTGTTACCAGGGAGCCAGTTAGCTCCCTAGTAAAGCATCGAGGGGTTCCCCTTCCCCTCTTTCTTCTATTCCTTCTTTCCCATCCTGTCTTTATGTAGACCCAGCATGCAAGAAAACGTTTCTTTTTTTCAGTATCTTTGTATGACAAGTAAAAGCTATCTTGTGATTCATGCAAGATGATGAAGACAGTCAAAGTAGGGACTAAGTCAATAAGAGAGACAAGGGCACCTAGGAGTCAATTTGAAAGAGAAGAAGCAAAGGGTAGCACTAATGTTTTGTATAAGTAATGCTGTACATTGTGGTTGTGCCAAGCTAAGTAATGATGTGAGTCAGCATCTGATGAACACTTCTAGGGACTAAGAGTAAGCTATATCCCTTCAAGCAGTTTTCTTCTCCCACCCTATACTACTTTTCTTCTCTCATTTTCTCAGGAAGCTCCAAAAATGCCAAATGGCATGTATGATGGTAGTGCTCTTATTCGAGCCTCTGGAAAGCTGTTGCTGCTCCAGAAGATGTTAAAGAACCTTAAAGAAGGAGGTCACAGAGTGCTCATATTTTCTCAGGTATATGGGGAAAACCCCAAAGGCTGGGAGTGCTTTTTCTGAGAAAGGATCCTGTTGATCTGGTATCCTGTTGTTGTTCACTCTTTTGTGGTGATGTTTTTGATATGCAGATGACTAAAATGTTGGACCTTCTAGAAGACTTCTTGGAACATGAAGGGTACAAATATGAGCGGATTGATGGAGGAATCACAGGGAACATGCGTCAGGAGGCTATTGATCGCTTCAATGGTATGGAGTCTCCTCCCTTCTTTGCAGAGTGAAAATTGTCACCTTGTATGCACTTGGCAGTCAGCAAAGGATTGTTGTGGCCCAACTCTTCCACTGCTCTCCTGGAATCTTAAATTAGAAGGAAGTCCCCCTCAGGGTGTGTGTGTAAGATACAAATAATGCACTTGCCCTTGACTACTTTTGTTCTTTTCTTTTATTTAAGCTCCTGGCGCTCAGCAGTTCTGCTTTCTGCTTTCAACTCGAGCTGGGGGTCTTGGTATTAACTTGGCCACAGCAGATACTGTGATTATTTATGATTCAGACTGGAACCCGCACAATGATATTCAGGTGAGTCTGAATGAGACCACTCACTATGGAGTAATCCTCATGATGTGAGGAAACAGAAGGAGTTTGTGCAAGACTTCCCCTCTAGAAATATGCAAAATCGGAGCAGTGAGGATGGGTAGAAATGGGAAGTGAAATAGTGGAGGGTTCTTCCAGGGGTCAGCCTTCATTAATGTTAAGAGCAAGCATGAAGGCAATTGGGAAAATTGTTGCAGGTAGGTGGGGTGTATCAGACTACTACTTGTGTAGCTCTAGACTGTTCTGAGCACATCTCTTTTCTAGGCTTTCAGTCGTGCACACAGAATTGGACAGAACAAGAAAGTGATGATATACCGCTTTGTGACAAGGGCCTCAGTGGAGGAGCGTATCACTCAGGTGGCCAAGAAGAAAATGATGCTAACTCATCTGGTAGTGAGACCAGGGTTGGGCTCCAAGACAGGCTCCATGTCCAAACAGGAACTTGATGACATTCTCAAATTTGGCACTGAAGAGCTCTTCAAGGATGAGGCTACTGAGGGGGGTGAGTGCCTGGGAGTAGAACTGAAAGAGGCGGGGAGGTCCGACTCCTTACTTAGCAAGTGACTAGAGGCACAGTGCTGATTATAGCTCTACTGAGAGGTCTAGGGTGGCATTCCCTTTCCTTGGATCCTTGAAGGTCCACACAGCAACTGTGCCTATGCTCTTCCCTCAGGGGATAACAAAGAAGGTGAGGACAGCAGTGTCATCCACTATGATGACAAAGCAATTGAGCGTCTGTTGGATCGGAACCAGGATGAAACAGAAGATACTGAACTTCAGGGCATGAATGAGTATCTCAGCTCCTTCAAGGTGGCCCAGTATGTGGTTCGTGAAGAGGAGATGGGGGTGAGTATGAGGTGGATGTCAGCTAGTATCTTCTGCAGAATGATGTAGGATCAGTTAAGCAAATTGAGCTCTGATGCTTTTAAGGGCAAGCATGCATATATCAGCTTGGACAGGCTGAGGTTTGGAACTAAATTTGTTACCCCTCTGGCAGGAGGAGGAGGAGGTTGAACGGGAGATCATTAAGCAGGAGGAGTCAGTGGATCCTGATTACTGGGAGAAACTGCTTCGTCACCATTATGAACAGCAGCAGGAGGATCTTGCCAGGAATCTGGGCAAGGGGAAACGTATTCGCAAGCAAGTTAACTACAATGATGGCTCACAGGAGGATAGAGGTACCAATCCATGGGAACCTGAGGGAGAAATGAGTATAAAGTATGTGTTGCTGGGAAGTAATGGAGTAGCGTCTCAGGCTCACGTGCTGTTTTTCTTTCAGACTGGCAGGATGACCAGTCAGATAATCAGTCAGACTATTCAGTTGCTTCTGAAGAAGGAGATGAGGACTTTGATGAGAGGTCTGAAGGTAAGTTCTGGTGAAGCCAGAGTTCCTGGGTTGCTTTCTCTGAGTATGGGAACAGCTGGGACTTGATTTGGGTGATTTGTATGCTTTGTAGTGCTGCTCTGCAAGGGAAATATTCACGCAACAACATGCTGTGCATTGTCTCTCCTCCTTAGCTGCATTTCTCTCTCCAGCAGCTCGTCGGCCTAGCCGCAAGGGCCTGAGAAATGATAAGGATAAGCCTCTGCCTCCCTTACTTGCCCGTGTGGGAGGGAACATTGAGGTAAGTAGTACCAGGGTAGGCGTTTGCATCTCTATGGCTCTTGCCATATCTGTAGGTCTTCTCCTTTCTAGGTCTTGGGTTTCAACGCCCGCCAGCGGAAAGCCTTCCTCAACGCTATCATGCGTTATGGAATGCCACCTCAGGATGCCTTCACCACTCAGTGGCTTGTTCGGGACCTCCGTGGCAAGTCAGAGAAAGAGTTCAAGTGAGTCTGCGTTAAGCAGGGTTGGAAGACTGGCAGCATCTAGTCTCTTTAGGGAAGAATGAGAATTGTGCCTTTCCTTAGAGACTACATTTCCCTTATGCATTAGCTGATTCTTTATGAGGGAACAGAATATAAGTTAGGTAGGAGAGATTAGGGATTGTTCCTCATTCTTGTCCTTGGACTTGACTCATCAGCCACCAAAAGCAAGTGCTTTTAGAGCAGTAGTGTGGAGTAGTATGGCAAGTATGCAGTAACTACTCTCCCAGAGGTTTTTTTTTGTTTTTTGTTTTTGGCTTATGGTTGTTTCTGACTCAAGATCCTGAGTTGGCTGTGCGTACCCTTTACGCATGTAGCAATTCTGTCAAGAAATTCTCCCTTGAAGGAGCCTAGAATCCCAGAACTGGTGTTACTATGAGGTAGGATTTCTCAGGTGATTTCCCTTTTATGTGTCGAAAGGGGGCTGATAATGCATGTCTTTGGCTAACTTGGTTTGTAGTCTTAATTGCTTGTCTCTGTACTGCTCCAGGGCCTATGTCTCGCTGTTCATGCGCCATTTATGTGAACCTGGAGCTGATGGTGCAGAGACCTTTGCAGATGGGGTCCCACGGGAAGGTCTTTCTCGACAGCATGTTCTGACGCGCATTGGGGTCATGTCACTTATACGCAAAAAGGTAGGTGCCGAGCAGAGCAATGAAGCGTTGGCCCTCCATACAACTTGTAGTCACTGGGATCCTGTGTTAGTGAGTTGCCTCTCCTTTCATACCTATTTCTGTTGCGTGCCAAGTGGCCTGCCTTTCTGATTTGAGGACGAGCTTTGTGTGACTCTTTCAGTAATACATCTTTCTCGTCCTCTCATGCAGGTGCAGGAATTTGAGCATGTGAATGGCCGTTGGAGTATGCCAGAACTGGCAGAGATAGAGGAGAACAAGAAACTTTCACAGCCAAGCTCACCCTCCCCCAAAACTCCAACTCCTTCAACACCAGGGGATACGCAGCCAAATACACCTGCCCCCATCCCTCCACCTGGTGAGAGCTCCCCTCTTGCACATTCCTGTGTCCTGACCTCATTCTGACCGTTCCCCTCACCGGAGCTGTGGTGGTGGGGTCTGGGGGTGGACACAGATCAACTTACTCTCGTGTTAGGAGGGCTGCCAAAGATATGTGCAAGCCCTTAAAGGCAAGAGAGGACACTAGCTTTCTTTGAATGAGCTGTCATCAGTGAGAAGAGGGAGTGGGCAGGAAAGGGGGTGGCAGTGGGGGGATATAATCTTGAATGATATTGGTCCCATTTTGATGGGTCTAATCTCTGGAAGCAAAGGAGATGTCTGCACAGTAGCAGTGAGGGGAAGAACTTACTGATGCTTTTCTTTTATCTGCTCTGTTGCTCTTGGATGGTAAATACACAGACGAAGGAGTAAAAGTAGAAGAAGGAGCCAGTGCTAAGGAGCAAGGAGAATCATCTGAACCAGAGAAAGAGCTTAGTGCTTCTGCTACTGAAACGGAGGTCCCTATGGAGGTATGTGTTGTGCCACTGCTTTGCCTCATGCAATTGCGAATGTCTCTGCTTCTGCCACCTCTTTTGTGGTGGTTCTGCTGCTGAGGCAGACTGAGTTCTTGGAACGATATCTAAAGATAATTCCTAGGTCTTCAGAGATGGCCTGACACCTTTGTGCATCTTTGTTTTCCAAACTGCTGTTACTGTCTTCTGTTTCAGTGCACTGCTTTACCTTGTTTCTCACTGATTTGTCTTCAGCAGTGTGCCCAGCCTGTGGAGACACCACCACAGGAAGCAAAATCCCCAGTGAACCCCACAGAAGCAGATGAAAAAAAAGTAGAGGAACCGGAGGTGAAGGAAAGATCAGATGAGCCAATGGAAGTAGAAAGCAAAGGTATTTCTAGGGAGGTTATTTAATACCTTGAACATCAATAAACCCTTCTTCCCCATAAATACTATTTCCCTAAATCTGCATCTTTTTTGCTTCAGCACTTCATCTTAAAGAAACAGCTGTAAATGTAGATAATCATCGGGGTGGTTCAAGACTTTGATCAGTTTGATCAAGCAGTTAGGGAACAGTGTTAGTTTTCACAGGCTGAAGAACAAAACCTTGGACTTTCCGTGTGCCCCTACATCTCTTGTTCTCCTCTCCTGTAGCTGATGTGGAGAAAGTGGAAGACAGAGCACCTATTGAGAACCCCTCTGACCCTCCTATAATTACTCTGGATGAGAAAGGTGAACCATGATCATAATTCCGTTCTCTTCCTTAACTTCTGTCCTACAAGGATTCTTTGTGGGACCGACTTGCTGTGATATCTGCCATGTTCTCTCTAATAATTTCCTGTGTGTACAGATGAGAAAAAGGATGATGATAAGAGAGATGTGGTGATGCTGCAGAATGGAGAGATGCCGAAAGAGTCAGTAGATGAAAGGCACAAGAAGGCGGTGAAGCAGCGCTTCATGTTCAACATAGCAGATGGTGGCTTCACTGGTATGAGGAATTCTTATCTTCTTGAACTTGTTTGTGTGTCCCTGGTAGTGTTCATGAAATAACTTTCAGCTGTGCTCTTGTCTCTTGCCTTTCCAGAACTACACTCCCTGTGGCAGAATGAAGAGCGGGCTGCAACTGTCACAAAGAAGACCTATGAGATCTGGCATCGGCGTCATGACTACTGGCTCCTTGCTGGGATTATCAAGTATCCTTACCCTGGTGGACCAGTTCTCTCTCCTTGTACATAAATTATAACAGTGAAGGTGACCATCCTGGGTCTGACTGGAGTATATTAATTGAGAGAGTGCTTTATCTTTTCACAAGAGTGAAAGAGATTGTGGGAGGAGTTTTCTGTCAGCATAGTTAACACAGAGCAGGACATAGTTCTCATTCCTTTTCCTTTGGCTCTGGTGCCCCCCCCTCTCTGCACCCCCTTCTCCCACCTCCCTCTTGAGAGCTGTATTTGCCTGGGCTGTGTATTCCTTTGTTCTCTCACTGCCTTTGTTTGCCTGAGCTCATCCCATCTCAGTCATGGCTATGCCCGTTGGCAGGATATTCAGAATGATCCTCGTTACGCCATCCTCAATGAGCCCTTCAAGGGTGAGATGAACAGGGGTAACTTCCTGGAAATAAAGAATAAATTCTTGGCAAGGAGATTCAAGGTAAGGCTTTATCTTTAGTGTGATAAGTGCCTTTCAGTCATCTGGACCTCTGAAAACAAGAGCATGATGTTCTGTTTCCACTAAGAAAGCAAAGGCTTTCATTTTAGGGGGGTGTGTGGAACTAGTAGTATCTCTCAGGATGATGCATGGTAAGGAAGCTCCAGGATAGGAGCTTCCTTTACTCTAGAAATGGTACTGGGGAGCTTGGTCCAGTGCACTCTCTCCAAATGTTTATTGAACAACTGGTATGCAGGAGGCTTAAGGTTCAAGTGGCTGTCTCCATCACAGCTTCTCTTTGGTGTGCTACAACCCACCCAGTGTGCCTACACAGAACTTAGAAACACTGTATGGGTTGGTGGGAGGGTTGCTTTCAGTCTCTGCCTGAACTTACTTGGGAGTGACCACATCTTAGTTCTGGGAGTGATAAAGGTCATGTAGTTCCTCTCAGTTTTGGGGAGAAACATTTAATTCAGTGTAGTCTGGCTGATCAGTCCTGCACTAACAGGATTCAGATTGGTTTCTCCAAATGCCCCTGACATGAATAACATTTTCAGACTCTTCCTGTAAGTAGTATTGGACTTGGGTTCAAAGAGGAAGCTCCCTCATTTTTGCTTCCTAAAGAAAGAATAAAATAGTAAACCCAGTCTTGAAAAAGAATTTGAGGAGAAATGAGACTCTTAGAGAATTTATAGTAGCCTTTGATTAAACCAGTTGTGGCCTGGTTTTCTTGTGTACCTGGCCTAGCTTAATGGAGCCCTTAATAGATTTGAGGTCTTCAGGCTTTAGGTCAGTTTTAACAGAAGCTGGTAAAAGGAGGTTCAGTTGCAGAATCTCATCTCATGAGATAGTGGAGAAGTGGACTGGGAGAAACTGGGGGTGCAAGCAGGCTGCTTTTCAGGCACCTGCTGAAAGATGACTTGGCATTGCTGTCCCATCTTGCAGCTTCTGGAGCAAGCGCTGGTGATCGAGGAGCAGTTGCGGCGAGCTGCCTATCTGAACATGTCAGAAGACCCTTCTCATCCATCTATGGCTCTGAACACCCGTTTTGCAGAGGTGGAGTGCCTGGCTGAGAGCCACCAGCACCTATCCAAGGAGTCAATGGCTGGTAATAAACCAGCCAATGCTGTGCTGCACAAAGGTAATGTAGTGTGTTAAACTGAGGTTGGGACACTGCTTTCCACTCTCGTCTTTGCCCTGTGGAGTTGTCCCTTTCCCTTCTAAACAGATAACCCCTGTCTTTTCCAGTTCTGAAACAGTTGGAGGAGCTTTTGAGTGACATGAAGGCAGATGTGACTCGCTTGCCTGCTACCATTGCCCGTATCCCACCTGTGGCAGTGCGCCTTCAGATGTCCGAGCGCAACATCCTCAGCCGACTGGCCAACCGCAGCAGTGAGCCCCCTCCACCGCCACCTCCCCAACAAGTACGTACCCCCTAGAGCTGCCAGGGGCAGGTTGAGGGCTCTGGGGGAAAGCCAGGGCCTCCTGACTGCTTGTCTTCTCTCCCCGTGCAGGTGGCCCAGCAGCAGTGAGTCCCTGGCCCAGTGCTGTTGACCTTTCAGCCAAGCTGAAGTGACCCACCCCACCCCTTCACACTCTACGCCTCTGCCTGACATTCCTGACTGGGTGCTGTTTCCCTCCATGGAAGCTGCTGCACAGGTCTCAGGGAGGAGAAGGAACTCCTTCCTCTGCAGCCAGCCCGTTGGAGCAGGGAGTGTGCTTGGGAGAGAGGGGGGATATGTATGTTGGACTCTGTACATAGTGACTGGAGGCCACAGCGCCATGTCTGTTACACGGAGAACCTGGCTGCATTGCTCGCTGCCTCGCCTGGAATTCCAGTTTTTGGTTTTAATTTTATTTTGAGTTTGTTTACTGAGATGAGTGCGCAGGCAAGACCAAGTGAAAGCCAGGACAGAGACAAAGCTACCTCCATCAAGATCCTTTTTAATACAAGAACTGACCGGACTTGTCCACTAATAAGCAGCTTGAAGACAAAAAAAAAAAACAAAAAACAGAGCAAAACCTTGGTAAAACTGAAAAATAAAGTTTCCTTGTATTTTACTTTGTTACGTCTGTTTAGCAAAAGCAGGGTGGGTAAGTGTAACAAAGGAGGTTAGAGTGCTCCATTACCTCTCTTGTATCTTTTGTAGAATTACAACCTCAACCAGGTTGGAAAAGACCTTTAAGATCATCAACTCCAGCCCTTACTCCAGCACTAACCCATATCCCTAAGGGACTAATCTACACGGTTTGTGAATGCTTCCAGGGACGGTGACTCCACCACTGCCCGGGGCAGCCTGTTCCAGTGCCTGATTATCCTTTTGGGAAGAAGTTGTGCCTAATATCCAGGCTAAACTTCCCCTGGTGCAGTTGAAGCTGTTACCTCTTGTTCTGCCTCTTCTTGGGAGAAGAGACCAACCCCCTCTTGCTACAACCTCCTTTCAGGTAATGGGGGAGAGTGATAAAGTCCCCTCTGAGCCTTCTCCAGCCTAAACCCCCAGGTCCCTAAGCTGTTCCCCATCACACTTGTGCTCCAGCTCTGCACCAGTTCCATTGCCCTTCTCTGGCCCCATTCCAGCACCTCAATGTCCCTCTTGTAGTGAGGGGTCCAGAACTGATCACAGGATTTGAGGTGTGGCCTCACCAGTGCCCGGTAGAAAGCAATCACTGCCCTGGCTCTGCTGCCCCACTGGTGCTGATACAGTCAGGATGCTGTTGGCGTTCTTGGCTGCTTGGGCACAAGCTGCTCATGTTCAGCTCTACCAGTTGGCACTTTCAGGTCCTTTTCCATGCGCAGTGTTCCAGCCACTCTTCCCCAAGCCTGGAGCACTGCAGGGGGTTGTTGTGGCTCAGGTGCAGGACCCAGCACTTTGCCTTATTAAACCACATATCACTGGCCTCAGCCCATTGATACAGCTTGTCCACATCCCTTGCCAGAGTCTTCCTGTCCTTCAACAGATCCAAACTCCCACCCAACTTGTCATCTGCAAACTTACTGAGGTGTCCTCAACCCCCTCATCCAGATCATCAATGAAGATGTTGAACAACGGCCTTAACTAACAGTGAGCCCTGAAGGACGGCACTAGAGACCAGCTGACAACTAGCTGTGACACTATTTACCACCATCCCTCAGGCTCGGCCATGCAGCCGGTTTTCATGTACCAGCACCCGTTTCCATCTATCCTACACCTCCATGAATTTCTGCTTCCTCCTCTCACAGGCACCAAGCCCTTCATCTCCCGCCTGCTTTGGCACTGATTACCTTCCTCCAGTCCGCCGCTTACGCTGCAGCCTGCTCATGACTCCAGGGAGGGCGTCCGGTCGGCCTGGACGGGGCGGTCTGCCCCGGCACCCCCCCCCCCGTTAGGACTGCGACCCCGCGGCAGCCGCCCCGTGCGGAGGCCCCGCCCACAGCAGGCCGGGCGAATGACGTTGCCGGCTGAGCCACTCAGCGAGCAGGAGCGGCGACACTAGCCAATGGACGGAGGCGAGAGGGGCGGAGCCGAGGCCTGACGCATGCGCGGGGTGGGCGGGAGGCCTGCACGTGTGGCGGGGGGTCCCGGTGCTGCCGGAGCTTGTGGCGCAACATGGGGCGGAAACTGGACCCGACCAGGCCGAAGAGCGGCCCCGGGCGCAAGGCCCGCAAGCAGCGGGGTGCTGAGGTGGAGCTGGCCCGCTTCCTGCCGCCAGGTAAGTCTGGCCCGGCGCCGCCTCTCGGCACCCGGTGCCGCTGGTGTGGGCTTTCGGACCGACCGCCGCGTGTCTCTCTGCAGAGCCGGAGACGGGCAGGAGGAAGCTCTCCAGTCACGGCCGGAAGAGGTGAGGGGAGCGGTCTGGCGAGCTGCGCACGCGGGGCTGACCGGGCCGGGGCTCACTGTTGTTTCCCTCCCGCCCCGATCCAGGGCTGCGAAGAGGCGACTGGGAGCGGGCAGCGGCCCCACGGGGAGGAAGAGGCCTCTAGGAGGAGGAGGAGGAGGAAGAGAGCCGGAGCCGGCAGGTGAGCGCCGGGTGCGTGGCCGGTGTTTGCCTGTCCTGGTGCCCCCTGGGGCGCCCACCTCTTTTTTTTGTTGTGGGACAAGTGGGGTTAATTGTTGTTTTATACGATTTTGTCCTCGTGTGTGGTCCCTGCAGTGCCGGGCAGTGATGCTGCCTGAAGAACAAACCAGCTCTTCTACATATGAAAGCCACTTCTGACTTACCCTGCCTTCACAGCAAGGCTGTTGGGGCAGGTTGGGTAGCCGAGGCTTTTAAGCTCGCTGCGTTGTCCTGTGTAGCCTAGGACGGTGTTGCAGTAGGAAGAAGGAAGGGTAAAGATTTGGGAGGAAGTACTGTAATGTGTTAGTGCAAAATTGCATTATATATAGCAGCCTTCAAGGGTGCTACAAGGATGCTGGAGGGGGACTCTGCATTAGGGACTGTAGTGATAGGACAAGGGGTAACTGGTTCAAACTTTAACAAGAGAGATTTAGGTTTGATATAAGGAAGAAGTTCTTCACTGTGAGGGTGGTGAGGTGCTGGAACAGGTTGCCCAGGGAAGTTGTGAATGCTCCATCCCTGGCAGCATTCAAGGCCAGGTTGGACAGAGCCTTAGGTGAGATGGTTTAGTGTGAGGTGTCCCTGCCCATGGCAGAAGATTAGAACTGGATGATCTTAAGGTCCTTTCCAACCCAAACCATTCTATGATTCTGTGATAATAAAATAATTGTAGCTCTGTTTTTCTTTGGTAATTCTATTTAGGTCTAAAATTTGGTGGAGAGATGAGAACATGCTTTTGTTTATGACTGAGAAAACTGGTCTGAAGAGTAAGGAGTCCCCTGTCTTGGACAGGCAGCTCAGGTCTAATGGGAAGGCCTCTTTTGTCTTATCAACTAGAAAACTAAGTAGGTTTTGAGAATGCCGTCTAACTTAATGGTTCTTCTGCCTGTAGCTGAAGAGCAGGTATCCCCGCAGAAGGAGAGACATGCTGTGAAGGCAGCAGGACAAACCCCTCGTGGCCGGTCTGGCTTCAGTGATGGCAATTCGAAATGGCTGGCTCCAGCCAAGGCCAAGAAAACTGCACTTAAAAGAAAGAGCATGGAATTATCCAGCGATGGTGAGGCAGAAGAGGGCAGCTGGGAGATGGAGGAGGAGGATGGGAGCAGTGAGGAGATGGTGGATGATTATGGTGCCTCATCATCAGAGGAAGAAGAGGTAAGAGCTTTTTTGCTCTTAATTACACAATACTTGACTTTGCTGCCTAAAAGGACACATCAGGTCTGCAGGGAAAGGGTAACTTTATGGAGGGGGTTGTGGATGGTGAGGTAGCAGAGAGCTTTCTTTTTCTTACTTTCACAAGAGCAATTACAAGTTTAGCAGCTGATCCCAGCATAACATTTAGGGCTTTTGTTTGTTGTCCTTAAGCAGAGCAAGTAAAATTCATGGGAAGTAGGGGGCATCTGGGGATATTGTTTCATTTATCTTTTGTCTCTGTTTAGTTGCTGCCTATTGAAAAAGCTGCCCTGAAGCAGAAGCCTGACAGGTAAGGATCTGAGAACTTTGCCAGTTTGCAGAAGATTTCCTGTTTAGATGAGGAGCCTGCGTTCCTTCTTGTGCTCTCTCTGCCATCTAAGAAGTGGTAGTTGTGAGGTGCCTGTGTGATCCTGTTCTTGCATAAAACATTCATCCTGTTCTTTGTCCTTAGGGAAGACCTCAGTGAGGATGACAGTGAAGAGGAGGAAGAAGAGGCAGAAGAGGAAAGCAGGCAGAAAATGGGACAGAAGGAGGAAGAGGGCCCGGATCTGCAGATCAACCTGGATATAGATGAGCAATTTAAATTGCCAAATAGTGAACAGATTGAGAAAGAGGATATCCTTTTTTTCTGTAACATCCATAAATCATATGTGTGCATCAGCACGGAGCCTGGATACAGCCAAAGAGCTTCATTTGGACTTTATCAGGAGTACTGCTTAGCAGGAATGTTTTGTGCATGACAAAACATTAGCTGTCCTACTAGATAGTGTGCAATGTTGTGCTTTTGTACAGTATATTTAGGAGATCTGTTATGCCCTGTATGGAGCTTGCCCCAGTTTCCTTTCTAGTCCTAAATGCATGTGTGTATTTTAACATGCAATTCATTCCTCTCTACCCCGATTTTCCTGGCAGGTGTTTGTGTAACCCATTCCTAGAGCCTCTGGTGAGCATAGTTTCAGCATCCAAAGTGCTTGCTCTTGGGTTTGGTGATTTTAATTTCCTGCCCCCTGTTTTTTCTGTTTATTTAAAGTAGCTAACAGAATTCTTTTAAATACATTGTAGTTTTGTCCAGTTCCATCTTTTGAATCCCCCCTCTGCTGAGCTCTGATGAAAGTATATTCCAGTGAGACCTTTCTGCTGCAGGTGTTGTTGTGATGCAGGAGTCCTGCATGATCAGGTACGCTTCTAAAGAACCTGTGTGTGAGTTCCTTGGCTGTTCATGATTCCTTAATGGTCTTTCTACCTGCTGAGCCACCTGACCTGCACACCATTCACCAGCGCATCAAGGGCAACATGGAGGTGCTGCAGGACTTCGGGGTGAAGCGGGAGGAGGGGCACACACGACAGGAGTACCTCGCCTTGTTGCGCAGGGATATGGCTACCTACTATTCCTACAGTGACTTCTTGCTCACAAAGCTCATGGACATCTTCCCACTCCCAGAGGTAGGATCCTCCCCTGCTTACCGCTGAGGGTTTGGCTGCCTCTATGGGTCTTTCTGTCTCTATTCTCTGTCCCTTCTTTCATCCAGCTGATAAACTTCCTGGAAGCCAATGAGGTTCCCCGCCCCGTGACCATCCGTACCAATACGCTCAAGACACGGCGACGGGACCTGGCGCAGGTGAGCAGGACCCTGTGGCAGTCTCTGTGCAGCATGTCACACGGAGGGATGTCTCTGTCTCAGACCCATGTCCATGTCTTGCAGGCTCTAATCAACCGTGGTGTGAATCTTGACCCTTTGGGGAAGTGGTCAAAAACAGGACTTGTTATTTATGACTCCTCTGTGCCCATTGGTGAGATCACATTTCCTGTCGTAGGGCTGAGCTGACCTGCTCTTAACTCCCTTACTTTCACGTCATCTTCTTTTGTTCTGCTTTCCCTGGCCAGGTGCCACCCCTGAGTATCTGGCTGGGCACTACATGCTGCAAGGAGCCTCCAGTTTCCTCCCTGTCATGGCTTTGGCTCCGCAGGAAAACGAACGCATCCTCGATATGTGCTGTGCACCAGGAGGCAAGACCAGCTACATAGGTACCATCCTGCAGCCTTGGGTGGAGGCTTGGGAGGGATGCTCTGTGAAGTGATGAGTTCCCACTGGCCTATACAGAAAGGGGGAATGAACTTGTGGGAAGGAGAGGGTGGCTGTACTGCAGGCACAAGTGCAGGAGGATTTTAACCCCTTGATGATGTGCTTTGCCCTCTGGCAGCTCAGCTTATGAAGAACACAGGTACAATCTTGGCCAATGACAGCAATTCCGAGCGGCTACGGAGCGTGGTGGGCAACTTGCATCGGCTGGGAGTCACCAATACTGTAGTGAGTAACTGCGATGGACGCCAGTTCCCCAAGGTATGTTCCTGCCTGTTTTGGGTGTCCTTACCTACCTTGACATATGCTTACCTGGAGCTGCTGTACTGTCTCATAGTAAAGTCATGTTCTCCAGAGACAGCTGACACAGGAGTGTGTGTTGTTTGATATGGAGACGGGAAGGTGGATGTGGAGGAGTGATGGATCTTTCCTTCCTTCCTTCCTTCCCAGTCTTATGGTCTTGGTCTTATTTTGTGTTCCTGCCTATGAGTGTAATTCCAAATGTACATCTGCCTGTAGGTGCTTGGAGGGTTTGACCGTGTCCTGCTTGATGCTCCTTGTAGCGGAACAGGTGTCATTTCCAAGGATCCTGCTGTCAAAACCAACAAAGTGAGTGACCAGCAGGGACACCAGATGGGGACTCAAGTATAAGTCATGAGAGGAAGGGCTTTGGGCAGCTTTGTTCCTGAGAGAAGCCTGCAGTAAGGATGCAGATTTTGCTTTCTCTTTCCTTCTTCCTTTCTCCTTTCCACTTTTCCTCTTTCAAGGCCAGGTCGGACGGGGTTTTGAGCAACCTGGTCTAGTGGAAGGTGTCCCTGCGTATGGCAGGAGGGTTGCAAGTAGGTGATCTTAAAGATCCCTTCCAACCCAAACCATTCTGTGATTCTGTTCTGTGTGTTGTACCAGAGCTAGGATTTTTGAGGTTAGTTCTGCAAAACTCTTCTATATCAAATGTGCTTTGTTCTCCTCTCACCCATCCATCCATCCATCCAGTCACACAGCAGCAGAGGCCTGGGGTGCTTCTTTCTGGCTCTGGCGTCCTAATCTATCTTTCTCTTTCAGGATGAGAAAGACATCCTGCGCTGTGCTCACCTGCAGAAGGAGCTGATTCTTAGTGCTATAGATTCAGTCAATGCTGCCTCAGAGACAGGGGGCTACATTGTCTACTGCACTTGCTCCGTCATGGTAAGTCCCTTCCATGCTGTGTTGTGCACATCTACTTGGGAGACTGGTGAACTTTTGGTCCTAATACTTAGTCTCTGGCAGGTGGAGGAGAATGAGTGGGTTGTGGATTATGCCCTGAAGAAACGCAATGTTCGCTTGGTGGCCACAGGCCTGGACTTTGGCAAGGAAGGCTTCACCAGGTGCGTGCCGCATCACAAGCCGCACAGGTGCCTGTTTCTTGGTGGCCAGGTTTGAGCAGAGGTGTTCTATCACTTCTCACCCCGCTTCTCCAGGTTCAAGGACCGTCGCTTCCACCCCTCCCTCAAGTCAACGCGGCGTTTCTATCCCCACACGCACAATATGGATGGGTTCTTCATTGCCAAGTTCAAGAAATTCTCTAATGCCATCCCCCAGGCACCAAAAGGTAACCTAGTGCTGGAGCTCAGCTGAGCTGCCTGAGCCTGCCCTTACAGGCTGCTTCCTCTGCAGAAGCCATGTAGGTTCTTCTTACCCACACGTTACTCTCCATTTCAGATGAAGAACCTGCTGTGGAAGCAGCAGCTCCGTCTGCTGTCCCTGATACTGCCACGGAGCCTCGGCCAAAGAAGAAGAAACTTGAGGGATCAAAAGCTGACAAAGAGCAGAAGCTGCCACAGCCTACTTTGAAGAAGAAACGTTCATTGCAGGCACAGAGGAAACCCTTGAAGGCTGGCAGGCCTTCTCCCAAAATGATGCGTCCAAAAGTCCTTACCAGGAAGAAGCATAGGATGAAATCAAAAGGACAGTGAGAGGGACTGCTTTTCCAGGTGCTGGTCCCCTCCTTAGAGAGCAAAGGCTGCTCAGCTATGCATGTACCACCTGGCTTTGCTGCTCTGTGTAGATAATCTTTGCAGCACTGAGAGCCTGGCACAGTTACAGCCCTGTTTGCTCCTTTCCCTCCGCATCAAGAACTGATGCACTGACCCATTAAAAGTTTTATATTCTGGCTCAAGTATTGTCCTTTTTCCCTTGAACACAGAATTCTGCCCTGTCCCCTTACTCCTCTGCAGCAGAAACTCCTTTGTTCCCATCTGATGCCCTGGCATTTCTGGTGTTAGTTCTTAAACTCTGCAACATGGGTGTTTGTGAAGAAGCAGTGAGAGTTCAAACCCTAGCTGCCTGGTTGAAGTTTGTATTGTGTGGTGCCTGTGAGCAGGGTCCTTCATCAGGTGGGCATAGGGCAGGGCTGGAGCTCCTGGGCCAGTGTCCCTGTGCTGGTCCCCACTTCCCTGTTGTCCCTGTGTGCTAACCCAGTTCACTGTTGTGATTGCCCCATCTGACCATTGTGCTGGTCCCCAGCAGTCTCAGATGTGGTTGGTTCAGACATAAGAAGCAGGGGTCTGGGGTGTTTCTATTTAAATGTCAGCCCAGGTCCCTTTCCCTTGTTAGTGTGAGTTGATATTCTCTTTTTTGATTCTGCTCTATAGTCAATAAATCTCTTTCTAGAGCCAATTCATTAATAAGCTTTCTACCAGGTGTGTTTCTCCTTCATCATGTATGGAGACCTTGAAGCATGATTTCTCTACTTGCCTTGCTCAGCTCATGTGAGGCTTTGACTTGATTTGTTTTCCTTGCCAAGCTTTGGGTTCATGGGAGAATTTGGATGTGCTATTCCAGTGTTTGATGTTGAGGATAGCTGAATGCACTGGACTGTAGGATCTGACGAATCCTTTCTGCCCTGGTCTGCTACATGTGAGGTTGCTGCTTTCCCATGTTAGCAGGTTCAGCAAGCATTGAGGCTGAGTGTGAACTCCACAAACCTCCCTCAGACATGTGCACACGTGCTCTCAATGCACCAGATGGAGACTGATTAACAGAAATGGAGTCATAGTGCTGTACCCAGGAAAACACAAACAGCACCCACAAAACATAAATGGCAGAAAAGGCCTAATCCTGTTCGTGGTCACAAGCCCATCAAAGCTAGAGCATGTTAGTGCACCGTGGGCATACATGTTCATAGATCACATAGATCCTCAGACTGCAGTCTGACCAGTACTGGCTCTCAGACCTCTTCTGCAGGGGCTTGTCTAGCTGGCAGTTTGCTGGCGGATCACAAATGCACATGCATGCAGAGGAAAAAGCCAGAATTACTTTAATCTAAGGCCAGGTTGGATGGTGGTAATCGGGTACAGAGCTCAGCCAGGCACGTGTGCTGACCAGCAGCCAGTCCTGTGTGACTGCCCCTTTCTATTTATTCCTCCTCTCCATTTTCCCATGCTCACTTCCCTTGATCTAGCTTGGTGCTTCCCTTTTCCCTCCTTTGATCCTTCCCCTAAACATCCTTGGGTAAATTTTGCTCCCATAATCTTCCTTAAAACACTGCATGATAATCCTTACACAATCCCAAAGTTCCCCTCAAGCATCCCATAATAAATCTGCACTTTCCCATGAAGCCCACAATAATTTTGCTTTCTGGTTTTTCCAGTCGTGAAGTTCCTGGCTGAAGCAATTCCAGGCTGTGCTCGAGTGCTTCCTGTAATGGTTCAATCTGTCAGTGTCTCCAGAGTCCTGGTCCCTGTTACAGGCCATGTTGTCTTCTGCTTTTTAGGGCTTTAGTATCTCTGTGGTTATTGTAAGTCTGTTTTGGGGGGGTGACTTTGTCTTTTTGTGTTGAATAGCCATTAATTAAATACCCTTATAGTGGAAAAGAACTTTTTCCCCATGCTTCCCGGTGAATCAGGGCAGGGAGGAGCCTCTGAATGCAACTGTCTCACTCCAGGCTTGTGTGGTGAGGTCTCTGATGCACAGAACCCAAGGGAAGTTTTCTGGGGTCTTTCAGAAAAGCTAAATAAAAGCAAGGTGCTATTAGGAAATGAACTACTCGATAGCAAAACGGAGACAATTATTGCAACCCCCTGTACCTGTACTTCAATACTGTGTTTCTGGTGCCCCCCATCTTGAATGACTTTAGGAAATGTTCAGGGAGGACAAATACATCACAAGTTATGGAATGGTTTGTAAGAGGAACAGCTAGAATGTAGGCCTCTAAGCTTGGAAAAGAGGCCATGCAGAAAGAAGTGATATAACAGTGTGTAAAATCGCTTTGTAGCATGGTTTGTGGAGAAGATGAACGGGGAGCAACTGTTGGCTCTTTTCCAATAACACAAAAAAACCAAAACCCTGGGACCCATCAAATGCACCAATGGTGCAGGTAGCCATGAAACTCCTCTCCTTTCTGCAGGGTATGGCGGGTGCTAGAAGCTTACGCAGGTTGAAAACCCAGCTGTATGCACCAGAGGCTGGTAAACAGCTGGCTCAGAAGATCCTCGAGCCATGAAATGCTAGAGGCTGGGAGGGATTGCTGCTTACTTGCCCTGGCTGCAATCCCCTCCATCCTCATCCTGCGCTGAACACTGATTCCTGGGCTTAGATGGACCATTGTTCTGACCCAGCTTAGCAGCTCCTGTGCCCCCAGGAGGTGGTCCCACTGCTGCGCCTGCCCCTTAGTGCTCCCAAGGCACATCCTGAGCTCTGCCTAGCACCTCGTGTCCTTCAGCTGGGCCCTGGCTGCACGAAGCTTGTGTTGCTTGTGGCAACAGCAGCCTCCAGATAGGCTGAGCCCTGCCTCTGCTCCTCCAGCCTTACGTGTTTTCCAGTTCTAGCAGAATTCCCCCCGAGTGAAACACAGGATGCCAGCATACAGCTCAGAACCGGAGCCATATGGCAATCTTCCAGCTGTAGGTGACTTGTACCTAGAAGGACTTTTACCTCTGGCAAGCCGTGAGCCAGTCCTTTCAGAGCGGTTGTAACGCTTTGCTGCTGCCTATTGAGATTCCTGTGTAGTCTTGGCTTGATAACCAGTTTATCTTGATAACCTCAGTGGCAGCAACAGAAAGTTCTTGGTTGGGATTCCAATGTAACCGTCTGGTTTCTAGTGGATCTCCAGACTATGTCAGGCCCTTCTGAAAGGTGAGAATAGATGCTGCTTTTAACCAGGCTTCCCTCTGTGTTCTGGTATGCGGCTGCTGTTCACACCAGCCTTGTGTTTGCAGCTGCCTTCTTATTCTTAATCTCATCTTTTGTTGCCTGAAAGATGAGATTTTTGGAAAATGTGACTAGTGGGTAATCTTTTAGTACTTTCCTTCAATATATTTGAATATCTGGCAACGTGGCTTGCAAGAGCTGAGGCAGAGCAAAGCAAGAACTGAGGCAAAGCAAGGGTTAAAAGCAGAGCTGAGGAGGAAAATTGCTATGTTATAAATTAGAAGCTGGTTGAGAGAAGTCAGTGCAATGTGTTGTATCTGTTCCTCTGTGCTGTGCACAGATGTCACAGGGGTGGCATTTAATGACTAGGAAGGAAAAAACAAAAAGAGTAGGTAGGCAGTTCTAGAATAGAGTTGCCACACGCTGTAAAGTTATTTAGGCTAAACAAGGCCAGAAGTGTTCAAAACAGACCTGGTGCCTGGGAGAGGTGAGGTTCTGTGTTCATGACTGCCAGTGCAGGGGGAGAAATATCACACATGTAAGATCATGGATTCGGTGGGGATTCTTCAAATCCTTCTCCCCACGTGGAAGGGGATGAGTCTCTCAGAGAAGCCTTATGAGGGTACAGTGAGACAGCCAGCTCCTGCCTGCCCGGCTCCAGAGTGCTGCCAGTTCATGTCTGCAAACCAGGAAGGAGGGAGGAAGGGAGGGAGAGGCAGGCACTGCTGCACCCTCGGCATGGTGGAAGACGGAAAAGGAATACTTCTATGGACAGTAATGTGTAATGGAAAGAGAAGAGACTCCAGTAGCAATGTGGCTTGGTCACTAATTCCAGTGATGTCATGTGCTGCAATGTCTGCTCCGCGCCGGGTAGGCAGCCTGCAGTGGCGTTGTCCTGTGTTGGGCTGTATCCAGAGGAAGGGACTGAAATCCTGCACTTCGGGGACCTGGGTATAAAATGTAGATCATGGAGCACATGCTCTGTTGCACATAACCCCATAGATGTATACACTTCTGTAGGGGCTGAATACACAAATGACCAAGATCGGATTGGTAGGTTTTGCTCCCCCAAGCTGTCCATCCTGCTAGGGAGGACAAGGATGTCTGCAAGTCCCACCTGCCTGGTATAGTCAAAGGGGAGTTGCTGAGAATAGTAAGGTCAGTTAGGACCCTGGCTCTTGGCTGTAGTACCTAAAACGACCTTCACATGCACGACCTGCCTACAAAACTCCCTCCTGGACTGGTGTTTGGGGTTTCTTAAGAGAAAGTCTATTCCCTCCTTTGCTGTTAGACAGGCACACTTCGGAGTGTGGGTCAGTGTGGTGATCCCAGGTCCTGCTGGCAGCTGCTCCTCTATGCCAATTTCTCCCCACTCTGTGTGCTGCTGGCTTTGCAGGGCAGCACAGTGCCCAAAAGTTCTTGTGTGTTGCCCAGAGAAGCTGTGGCTGCCCTATCCCTGGCAGTGTTCAAGGCCAGGTTGGACGGGGCTTGGAGCAACCTGCTCCAGTGGAAGGTGTCCCTGCCTGTGGCAGGGGGTTGGAACTGGATGAGCTTTAAGGTCCCTTCCAATCCAAACCATTCCATGATTCTGTAAGTATCCTGAGCAAGGGAACAGTAAAAAAAACGAGGCGTCACACTGCCCTGGCCTCTCCAGGAGACAGGAGGAGTGTTGGTAAGAAGAGGCACTGGAGCTCTGTAGCCCAGTCCCCTTTGGTAAATAGGACTGTCTGGGCTCTAAGTCACATCGCTGTGGCTTTGCACAGCTGAGTTCTGGGAACCATCAGGGATGGAGATCCCACCACCTGCTCCAGCACTGCGCTGGCCTCCTAGTGAAAAGGCTTTTCCTGATGGATGGTGATGCCCTCCTCCACTGGCACTTCATTAATCAGCTCCGTTTGCCAGGTTTCCCCAGCAGGACAGAAGCAGGACAAGCAGGGCTGAGGAAAGCGCTTGCTCCACGTTTTGTGGCATTGCTCTTGGCAGGTAAGGGGGTAAAATCAGGGGTACGTGAGGGAGGATGCTGGCAGAGAGCACAGGTTGCTGCATAGGCACGGAGGCTGCGGTGCATGTGGGGAGAGCAAAGTGACATGTGACAGGAGGGAGTCAGTGATGGTTTCCAGGGCACATGCTGGGAGGTCTTGGAGCTGGAGCTGCTGCTTCAAAACAAGCCTCTTGAGCAGGATCCCTTTTGTCCTTCTGTCCTTCCCTTTGCCCTGGCTATTTATTTGGCACTACTGCTGCTGGGCGCATGGCTCCAGCTGGTGTTGCAGCGAGGGTTTTTGGAAGACAGAGATCTGCTCCTGTCCATTAGGAAAACCTTCCTGTGCTCCTCTCCCTTGACAAAAGCATTGCTCGCAGTAGCTCAGCCTCTCTGGCCAGTTGCTCTAGAAAAGTGTTAAAAAGGAGGCGACAGAAGGAGAAGGAAAGCTCACTTCATTTCCCACCCTAAATCCATATGGGTGGGACTAAAATCCCATGTGTGTGATGGGAGGATGACACCCGTGGGAGTCATGGGTGTGCCCCGGAGGATGCAGGCACATTACTGGTGGGAGAGGAGATGTTAAAAATGCAAATGGAGAGCCCAGAGTTGCAGGCAGGACAGGGGAGACAAGCAGGTCACAGGACAAAACTGATGCTGGACACAGCAAGGCAGGAGAGGGGAACAAATTTCATTTGGTCTGCTCCCAGGCAAGAAAGGCAAATGAGTAATGGAGGCCTGGAGGAGAGGCAGCAGAGAAAACGCAATAGGCAGACTCCCAGTCAAGACCAGCAAAGCTGGTTACCATCAGTGAGTCCAGGATGTTTCTGGAAGCGTGGACTGAGCCAAGGGAAGGGCTGCAGCAGCCCACTGGAGCCTGCCCACATTCTGTCACAGAGTTCAATGTAGGGCATCTCCTTTAATTCAAACCCGTTGCTTGCTTACTCTTTGCTGTCGGCTCAGCTGGGATCTTAGAGGCTGCTTTGTGCAAATGCCATGCTCAGCTGCGCAGTGAATGTCCTGGGGGAATGGGTCATGAGCACGCAGGCGGCGAGGTAACACAGGTGTCCACATCCCTAAGTGTTGATGTGTGCAGTCTCAGCCCAGCGAGGTGAGGGACCATGCCAGTGCTTCTTGCAACATTGACCTGGGGTTGAGATCAGGGCCAGGGGGGAAAGACTGTAGACCTAAAACATGGGGCAAGAAACAAGACCCGAGGCTGCTTTGTGAACAACAAAGGAGAAAGCCAGCCGCAAGCCAAGCATGATATTTGAGAGGCTGACTGCCTCCACACATCCTCCTCTGCCCTCCGGCTCGCCATTGTCCGGTGTCAGCTCTCCGTAGGCGACTGCTGATGGAGCAGGGGCACGGCTGCCTTTGGAGGGAGGCTCGAGTGAGGACAACGGGGGGGGGGTTCGGAGGTGCATATGGAAAGTAATGTCCTTTTTAAGGGGGGCAGCACCGGGGAGAGCATGAAAGCTATGCAAGTATTACTACTAATAAATTAAACAAAAAAGCAGCAGCACAGGCACACTGGGTTGGTGCTGGGTTGGTTGATGATGGGAAACGGTGCCCGGCGGGACTTCAGCTTGTGGTGCTGCAGAAGGACCCCCCCCAGTCTCGCTGCTCGCGGGCCGCGCACGCCGGAGTCCCGCTGGACCCGGCCGCGCTGCCCGCCCGTGCCCCATCCCTTTGCCTGGGCAGCCCCGAAACCGGCCGGAACGGACGCTCCTTCCCCCCCGGTCCCCGGGCGAGAAGGGGCGGGGGCCGGGCCGGGCCGGGCGAGGAAAGGGAGGTTTTCGCCTTGTCCCCTCCTCTGCTCGCTCCGCCCGGGGCCGGGCGGCGGGGCGCGGGGCCGGGCGGGGGAGCGTCTCTCCGGCCCCGCCGCATCCCCGCCGCAGCGGAAGCCGCACCCCCGCCGCCCGGGCCGCCCGGGCGCAGCCCCCGGCGCATCCCGCCCCCCCGGCGGGGCCCTGATTGGCGCCGGCGGCTTCGGCTCCCCCCCCCCCGCGACCCGCTCCCCGTCCCGCCGCCGCCATGAACCCGCTCTTGGGCCCCAACCTCTTCCTTCTGCCGCAGGAGCAGCAGGGGCTGCCGGGCCCCGAGCTGCCGCCGTCGCCCGCCGGCCGCCCCGCCGAGCCCCTCGGGGGAGAGCTAGCAGCCCCGCCACCCGCCGCTCCCTTTCCCGCGCCGCCCGCCGCCATGGCCCTCCGCAACGACTTGGGCTCCAACATCAGCGTCCTGAAGACGCTGAACCTGCGGTTCCGATGCTTCCTGGCCAAGGTCCATGAGCTGGAGCGGCGCAACCGGCAGCTGGAGAAGCAGCTGCAGCAGGCGCTGGAGGAGGGCGGCGGGAGCCGGGGCCGCGGACCCCCGCGCCGCGACCAGGCGGTGCAGACCGGCTTTATCGGCCCCATCCGCTCCCTGGGGCTGGGGCTCGGGCTGGGGCTGGGGCCGGCCCGGGCGCTGGGGTCCCCCGGCTGCCGCCCCGGCGCGCCCGCCCAGCCATCCCCCTTCCCGACCGCCTCCCGCTTCATGCCCGGCACCATCTGGTCCTTCTCGCAAGCCCGGCGGCTAGGCCCGGGGCCGGAGACCACCCTGGTGCAAGGGCCGGGGGTCTCCTGGGTCCACCCGGACGGGGTGGGCGTGCAGATCGACACCATCACCCCTGAGATCCGGGCGCTCTACAACGTGCTGGCCAAGGTGAAGAGGGAGCGCGACGAGTACAAGCGCAGGTGAGAAGGGGCAGCGGGAGCGAGGGGCCCGAGCTGCAGCCCCCGAGGGACCGAAACTATCGCCGGGAAGGCTGCGGGGCGCTCCCCGGCGGGCGCCGGTGTGGGAGAAGCAGGCGAGGGGGAGAGTCAGCCCTGGTCTGGCTTCCCGGGAGCGCAGGCTCCAGGCTGTGAGAGGTAGGGTCCTATGGCAAAAACACACAGCCCTGAAAACACGTATCTATGCCCGGGTCTCCTCGCTTTCCTCCTGGTGTATGAACTCTGTCGGGATGGTCGCTGAGCCTTTTTCCATCTTACCAGCCCGGCACGAGGGACTAGAAATGCCTTTCCAAGCAGGGAAGAAATACCGTGACTCCAGGAGCTGGTGTTTTAAAGGGAAGGGGGTCTGGAAACACTAGTGAAGGAGGAGCAGCTGGAAAGTAGGTGAGGAAGGTGAATGTGCAGCAGCGAGCGGGTTTGGGTTGGAAAAGGCTGCTGGGGAGAAGCCTTGGGGTACATAGGAAGGTGCCAAGAAGCCCCTCAGCAGGGTGGCTCCCCCAGGCCCTTCCTGCCTCTAGTACTCTCCAGGGCAGTGCCTCAGCAGCAATGAGCGGTGTGGGAGCACCCCACTCCTCAGGGGCTTTCCTCCTGACCCAGAATAGCTGCGGCTTGGCACGTGCCTCGGAGAAGGGTGAAGCAGAATGCAAAGCTAATCTCTTGGCCGGTTCTTCTTTCCCGTGCCGGGCAGCCGCCACTCTCGCATCACTTCTGTTTCAACCCAGTTTCCAAAGCTGCTTCCAGATCCACACGTAGAATGAGATCAGGCAGGGGCTGGCGTCGCTGGGTCAGGGTGCGGGACAGAGTGAGACCATTGCTGGCGACTACCCAAGTGACTGCTTTTTCAGAAGAGAAGTCACCTTAGGATGCTTTAGAAGCAAGTTGAAAGTAACCGATTATGTACCCAAAGGAGTGGTGTGCTCTACCTGCAGGAACCATGCTGCTGACCTGTGCTTCGCAGCCATGGGCTCTGATGCCAAGATCAAGGCCAGGGATCCATGATGACATCTTGTCTGTGGCTTTATAAGGCTTTGGCTGAGTAGACTTGACTGTCAGACTCTCCAAAGGCACTGAGCAAGGCACATGGAAAGGAAGAGTTGGTATCTCTTCTTTCCTACCAATTGCTGCGTGTACCTAAGGCCTTTTATCATTAAGCCAGGGGTCAGGCTCCCTCTTCAGGGGCGGGCAGCTCTTCTTGCCTTGTGTTCTCAGATTGAATAGCAGAAAGCTTGAGCCAGCCTTTTGGCCCGGAGGGCTCAAGACTTAAAGCTGGAGGAGACCAAGTTGTGTTTTGTTGGTGCTGCTCTGAGAGAGAGGGGAGCTTTTTGGAGTTGTCCCACTCTGTCAAGTGGGCTTTGGGAAGGCTGCAGGGGGGTGATGGAGAGAGCAGGGATGCTGGGGCAGGCAGTGGTGCACCACAAGCTGCTGCGGGCCAATGTTGTTGGTAGGATCTATTTTTGGACTGTGTTACCAGGAGCTGGGGAAAAGCAGACCCCACCCCCAGACCCTTTCCAGCACCGGGAACTTTCTGATGGGTTCAGCCAGGTCCCAAACAGGGGAATGGAACAGGAGGATCCCATTTCCACACGCTTCCCCATGCTGAGGGCTGACACCGGGGAGCAGACACTTCCCCGCCATGACTGGCTCTGACCTGGGACGGAGTGGCTGGTGTTATCCCTTTTCCACCTGCCTGGGAGCAGAGGGAAGAGGCCGTGTTAACACAAGACTTCCCGTTTCGTGGACCTATGGCTTGGGTGCTTGAGCTTGCGCTTCAGGGCAGTGTTGCCACCGTGCACCCCACAGCACTCAGAGCGGTGCCACAGAGGAGCTTCTTGTTGCATATGCAGGGATGGGATTCCAGTCTGGGATCCAGGAGAGGTGCAGGGGCAACAGGGTGGGACAAGAAGAGATGCAGCAGCAGGAGAGAGGCTCACAGGAGCCGTACTTGGGAGGAGCGGACTGCGCCTGGATGGCTTGCAGAGGGGCAAATGGTGCCTGTGAGTGTCATATAGACCTGCCAAGCACTGGGGATCTGAAAGTCTCATCAGGTTTGTGCTGTCTGCTACATCTGTATTCTCAAGTAGTTTCTATCTTGGATGCTACAAGGGCATGCTGGAGGTGTGGGGCGAGTAGTGTTATGGCACAGTGCGTAAGTCACAGGATGGTTTGGGTTGGAAGGGACCTTTGAAGAACATCTAATCCAGCCCCCTGCCATGGGGTTTCTCTAGATCAGGTTGCTCAAAGCCCTGACCTTGAACACTTCCTATAATGGGGCATTCACAGTATGTAATGGGGCAACCTGCTTCAGTGTCTCGCCACCCTCATCATAAAAAATTCCTTATTTATGCCGCATCTAAATCTACCGTTTCAGTTTAAAACCATTGCCCCTTCTCCTGTCACTACAGGCCCTGGTAAAAAGTCTCCATCTTTCTGATAAGCCTTCTTTACATATTGAGAGGCTGCAAGAAGGTCTCGTTGATGTATTTACCCTCCGTGGAGGTGCACCAAGCTGCAGGGCATTCACCATTAAGATGAAGCTCAAACATAGTCCAGACATGGCCAGAGGGGGAAACTTTAGGTTCAAGTTCAGCTTCAAGCCCCAAATTCAAGCTTCAAGCATTCAAGCTTCAAGCTTGCCCCGCGGCACCGGCAGTGAGGCGCCCCAATGCCTTTTGCAGCAAATGGGGGTTTAAGGTTTAAGTGAACTTCTTGAGAGGACACACCTGGGGGAATGGGTAGCGGCTGTATGGACAGCACTGCATCTTGTCACATCCCCTGCTTTAGGAGGCCTGCCCTGTAGCTGGCAAGAAGATGGTCGGGTATGCCTGCTGCTGGGACCCTCCTGCTCTCACTCTCTGCCTTCTCCCAGTGTGTCAGCCTTCAGGCAGGTTGTTGCTGTCTCGCAGCAGTTCAGGAAGGATGCGTGGGCTGGTGGCCGTGGGGTTGTGTGGGTCGCTCCTTGCTTCCAGCCGGCAGCGACCTGGCAGCACTGGGCAGCACAGTGGGTGCAGTGCTGCAGGCAGGTTATTATTAGGAGTGGTGCATTGCAGGAGGGAGCCAGGGAAGAAGGAGCCAGGCAGGAGGTGAGCAGGAGAGATGTTTGGAACGGGTGGACGTGCAGATTCAGCACTGGCGGGGTGAATCGCTGCTGCTTCCCGCCTTTAAATCGGTGTTTATCTGATCTGTGCTTGTGTGAAATGAATTCTTCCAAGGATTAGTAGCTGTGCTTTACTTCCCCAGTCAGTGCGGGCTATACAGAGACCCGGAGGGAGGCGGGGACCAAAAAAGGGAGGAAGTGCCACGCTGGGAAAGATGGTAAAAATTATTTCTTACGATGGAAGACGTTTTTCTCCCTGCGGACTGAGGCGTTGTTTGAACAGTTCCCATATAAGGGCAGTTCTAGGTTTTATCTTTCTCCTTCCCTCTCTCTTCATCTCCTTTTCCCCCAAAGGGATGGGAGCCCCTTTGACTCCCCTTTTATAGCTGCGGTGTGGAGCCAACACCAACAAGAGGACTGCATGCTTTGTCTTTGAGTTAGGAGCAGGGTTGCCAGCCTTAACAGCTTAGAAATTCAGAAGCTGGGATTCTCCCACATCATCAGCTGTGGGATACCCCGAGACATAACAAGTGGGAAGGCTTTTCATGCACTGTCTGGTCTCCTAGACCTTAGGATTTATTTTTCAGACTTGGTGTGAGTAAGCTAGAGGAGAGATATTTCACATCCTTGTGCAGGGTCACGGTGCCTGTGTTGGTGCTTGCAAGCATGAAATAGAACCTGGAGATCACAGCACAAGGCAGGGCCCAGCCCTGGTGGCTTTCCCAGAGAAATCCCACTTTATTGGAGAAGCCTGGCTTTCCCAGAAGAGCAGGGAGCCGGGTGAGAATGCAGCAGCCCTGCCCTGTGTCACATTGCAGCGCACACGTCAGTGTTGTCTGCTCTATGAGAGAGTCATTTAGCAAAGAGCAGTACAGCCTAGTGGCCTCCCAGAAGATGATGGACTGGGCCAACACCGCAGCATAGGCCAAAATGATGATCTCACACAGTTGAAATACAATAATTGCTAGGTGATGTATATAGCAAGGCCGGGCACCTTGAAGCTCAGTCTTTTGCAGAGCTGCAGAGCCTAATCCAGTGCCCGCCGGCCAACCTGGCACAAACTGGGACAGTCCATCCTGCTCCCTTGTAGGATGGAACAGTGTTCTTTAATCCAACCTGTTATGCAGCAGTACAGTCAAGGGGACTTGTACCCTGTTCTGGATAGTATGGCCTGGCGCAGGGCAGCCTTCTGCATTGGTACAGGCAGAAGAGCAGCCCTTCGTTTTGGTGCACATCATGCTGCAGCATGGCTTGGTGTTAGGTTGGGGTTTGTACTTCTGAACAGCCTGAACTGCAGCACTGCAGCCATGCAAATGTGGTCCCAGATATGATGGAAATGGGGGCAACTCTGCTATATCTTCAATCCTGTTATTGAGTGTCAGAGCTGAACCTAATATGACCCAAAGCTGAGGGGCTTAGAGCAGAGATAGAGAGGCTGGTGGGGATGTGCTGGGCCATGGGCCAGCCCCAGAGCGGCAGGGCATGCAGAGCAGCTGCTGCATGCAGCCTGTGGTTGGTGTCCCCAGCTCCCCCCATTGCGGAGCAGGCAGCCATTGGCCAGCCCCCAGCAGGGACAGGGGAGAGCTGGTGGGGCAGAGTTTGTGGCCAAGAGGGGGGCTGATGAGCTTGGCAGCTGCCGTCTTCTGCAAACAGGCAGTGATGCATTCCTGGGCACGTTCTCCTTCCCATCATCACCCCCTCTTGGATAGCTTTGGGGTGAGCAGCTGCCGCTCCCTCCTCTCTCTTTGGCAAGGCTGGTGGGATTTGACCAGCGTGTATGTCTCCCTAGATGGGAAGAGGAGTACACGGTGCGTGTCCAGCTTCAGGACCGGGTGACTGAGCTGCAGGAGGTGAGCATCGCTGTCCCCCTCCTTCCCCTGCACCCCAGCTGCCCTGTGCCAACACTGATTTGTACATCTCCCTTTTTCCGGCGCAGGAAGCCCAGGAAGCTGAAGCCTGCCAGGAAGAGCTGGCCATGAAGGTGGAGCAGCTCAAGGCAGAGCTTGTTGTCTTCAAGGGACTGATGAGCAATGTGAGTCCCTAACCCCTCTCCGACCCAGCAGCAGTCTCTTACCCAAGTAGTGGGGCTGCAGAGAAAAGCAGTTCCTTGGTGGGACATGTCCAGCACAATGGTATTCTGGCAGGGTTGGTCCAGGGTGCAGCGAACAAAGTGGGGATGCAGATGGAGTGCTGCAACACAGGGGATAATGTGGAGGTTGCTGTTTGCCTTGCCTAATGCTCCTCCTTTGTCTCCTTCCCGCGGTGCTGTGGGTTCAGAACATCACGGAGCTGGACACCAAGATCCAGGAGAAGGCCATGAAGGTGGACATGGACATCTGCCGGCGCATTGACATCACTGCCAAGCTGTGCGACGTGGCACAGCAGCGAAACTGTGAGGACATGATCAAGATGTTTCAGGTGAGAAGCGTCTGCTGCTGCCCCAGGCTCAGCCACTGGCTCTGGGGAGGAGAGTTCCTGAAGGAGGTAGAAGAGACAACACCAGCCCCCTGCTAGGGGAGACGCTTGGTCACCCTTGCTCCTTGCAGTCCCTTGCTCTCTGTCTCTCTTCGGAGGACCTGGTGAAAGGGCACAGAGAGGAGGTGGAAAGCTCCAAATGTTGCTTTGGGCACCGAGAGTCCCCTCAACCTCTTGCTGACCTGTTGCTCTGGGCCCGGGGATCCCGCAGTGGTAGGGGAGCAGCTGCAGGAGGGAGATGAGTTGCTTGAGTGTCTGTCTCTAACTCCATCTCTCTCCTTCCCCTTCCCCTCTCCGTCATCTTCTCTCTGTCTCTCTTCTCTGTCTCTGTCTCTTGTCTCTTTCTGGATGTCGCTGCCTTTCTGTCTCGCTCTCTTTGTCCTTACAGAAGCAATTGGTTAGTTCCATTCAGTTGGGAAAGTGTACAAATTTTAAACTTTGTGTAAATAAGGTCGGACTGTAAATACTGACATATGTCACCTTCTTCAGACTCTTGTCTTTTTTCCTGTTTCTGTCACTGTGTTTCCCTGTTTCTGTATGGGGCTGGTGGGTGATTTGAGTTTTTCTGCAATAAAGCCACATTGTTATTTTCTCATCAGATTCATAGATCCCATCTTTAGTTGCTTAGTTTTAATTTTAGGAAATGCTAAAACCATGTTTTATCCATTGCACCATCTTTAACCTGGTCATAATGAGCCCATCTCTCTCTTTCTCTCTTGCTTTTCTTCCTTCCTTTCTTCCTTTCTCTCTTTCTTTCTCTCTTTCCCTGCCTTTCTGTCCCTCCGCCATTCCTTTCCCCTCCATCTCCTCCTGACTGCCTGCTCCCGACCTCGGACCCGGCCTCGTTTCTGTAGTCTCTGCACTTGTCTCCCGTTAAGGTCCCAGCCTCGGTGGGGCGGAAGCGGGAGCGCAAGCAGGTCAGCGACGAAGACACCTCACTGTCGGAGAGCGATGCCTCCCGAAAACCTGAAGAGGAAGAGGAGGACGAGACCACAGCCATGAGTATCAATGAGGAAATGCAGAGGATGCTGAACCAGCTGTGAGTGCGGCTCTTCCGCACCTCTGCCACCGGCGCAGAGCTAGGCTCCAGCACCAGGCTCCCCCCTGCTGCCTGGAATGGGGGGGGTCAAGGAGGGCTGCTGCTCCTCTCACAGGGGAGGGTGAGATGGGAAATGCTGCTGCAGGGTGCATATACCCTATGCTCTGCAGCACAGTGGGACTAACCACCTAGGAGACCTGAGCCCACCCGTGCTGTGGGTGGAAGCTGGTCCAGCCCCCTTCCTCTTGCCCCCTTCCCAACTTTTGGGAGTCCCTGCCTGAATTTTCCAGGGCTTCTGACCAGCCCTTTCCCATTCCACTGTTGGGTTTGGGCACACTCAAGCTCACCCTGACCAGACCTCCAAGGGCTGCAGCCCTGCCTGTTAGTGGGGACGAGGCTTTCAGCACTGATGCAGCCTTCTGCCTGCTGGGGTTTTGCTGCTGCATGCTGATACGCTGTTCCCTTGCCCCCAGGAGGGAATATGACTTTGAGGATGACTGTGACAGCCTCACGTGGGAGGAGACAGAAGAAACGCTGCTCCTCTGGGAGGACTTCTCCGGATACGCCATTGCAGCCGCAGAGGTGCAGGGGGAGGTAACAGTGGTGTCAGGTCCCCTCAGTGTGAATCAGCCTTGGGTTGGGAGACTCGGTCCTTCCTGAGCCTGGGAAGATGCTCCCTCAAAGACCAGACTTCAGAGCCTCCATCCCTTGCAGGCCTGTACAGATGCTTCCTCTCTACATCCCATCTTCTCCACGTGAATACGTTACTGCATCCGTGTGAAGGTCTCCTTGTTAGACAGACTGGGGATACGTAGCATGAAAGACATGCTGAGGGCATGGCCCACATGTGAGGAGAGCCACAGCCCTCCCAGTAGAGAAAACCTCCTCTGGCTGGGCTGCTCTCTGGTGGGCTCTCCAGCCCACTGCCTGCTGTGCAGCAGCTCTGCCCAAACAGAGGCCTCAATGTCTGGCCAAATTCCTCACCATTTCACATCTTTGGCCTTCAGCACTCTCTATGGGATGTGTGGCTCTTGGGGGTGGTCTGTGCTCTCCAAAGCTGCTGGGCAGTGGCTGGGCTTGTTCTGATCTGACATGCTGACTGCCCTGCGTGGCAAGTCCTGGGTCTCCCTACCCCATGTTGGCAGAACTGGCTTGTGCCTCATTTATACTACACTGCTTATGTTTTCCCAGTTCTTTCTCTGATATCTCTCTCTCTTGCCTTGGTTCCTCATGTTGGATGTTTCCGTGGCTCTAAACATGCCATCTCCTCCCTCCAACAGCAAGATGACAGCCTGGAAAAGGTGATCAAGGACACGGAGTCGCTGTTCAAGAGCCGTGAGAAGGAGTACCAGGAAACCATTGACCAAATAGAGGTAGGAGGAGGAAGTGGGGATGGCATGGCACAGAGGGGGATGGAGTGGAGTGAATGTCCAGGGAGGGAGACACCATGCTGGAGCTGGTGGTTCGTGACGGGGGGCAGCAGCTTTGGGTCTGGCCATGCCCCCTGCCCTGCACCACACTGTGCCTTGGGCTTATCTCTGAACCATTTCCCTTGTGCAGCTGGAGCTGGCCACAGCCAAGAACGACATGAACCGCCACCTGCACGAGTACATGGAGATGTGCAGCATGAAGCGAGGCTTGGACGTGCAGATGGAGACTTGCCGGCGGCTCATCACCCAGTCTGGGGACCGGTGAGCTTCAGCGGGAGGGCTGGGATACCCGTGCTCTGGGGAAGGACTGAGGCCAGGGTGGTGGTGAGTGGGAGCTCCATAGGGTAATACTTGTGCCCTGCCCTGGTGTGGCACAGAGAGAGCGCCGTTCCCAGGGGCTGTTGGCTTCCTGGTGACCAGCCTCCACACAGGTCTTGGTGCCACCGCTGCAGAAGGTGGGTTGTGCACAGGAGTCAGTTTTGACAGCTGAAGCCATCTCATCTCTATCGCACCCAGCTGGTGAGAGGAGCTGCTGTTGTGCAGGGACATCATAAAAGTCCCCAGAGGCATGTGGAGCCAGGGTGGCTCCAGGCAGGGGCTCTCTGTGGTGGGCTCTCACTGACCCCTATTCTCACATGCCTTGGTAGGGTCCTCCTCTGGGCAGACCCCTCCAGCACCAGCTCTGCTTCATGCTCTGGACCTCACTGATGGTGTCCTCTGGGACACCCTCACCAGCCTCTAAGGATTTCCACACATGCCCCACAGGAGTGAAAGAGACACTAAAGCTTCTCTCCTTGCTCTGGTGCCCCTTGCTCACAGCGAACTGGGTCCTTTTCCTCCCTCTGGTCAGTGCTGTGACTGTTGCCCTTTACTCTTCTCCACAGAAAGTCTCCTGCCTTCACCCCAGCCTCCAACAGTGAGTCAGCCCCGAATGAGGAGAGTGAGGAGTCTGACCGTGACCCTCCCAGTGACGCTTCCATCAGATAATGAGGGGAGGACCCGCTCTGTTGGACACCCTTCCTGGTACAGGGGTGCCTGAGCCATGCCTGAGAGAGACTGTCAGGGCCATGGAGCTGCTGGTAAACGTCTGTCGCCCAGGCTCACTCCCGTTTTGGGGAGCTTGGCAGATCCCGCACCCCCTTGCCACCAGATATCTCGCAAATGGGAATAGCTAGATAGACCTGAGAGCCCTTGTTGGAGCTGCTCAGCCTCCAGCCCCTTCTCTGTTCCCTTTCCCTGCTATGGTTAAACCACGGTTTGGGCAGGGAGGCTCCAAACCTGCCACAGTGGCATTCGCCAGGACCTGTTCCCAGGTTCCTCCAGACCCACCTCCGTCCTGGTACGCTTTGTCCTGCCCCCTGCCCTCCCTGCACCACATGGAGCCAAACAAGAGCCGTATCTTCCTGCAAACTGGACCTGACACTGGTGCCAACTGGACCGAGCCTGGGATGCTCTCTGTCCTTGCTGCTGGCCCCATGCCTGGCTGGTCCCCGTGCCAAGCCGAGCACCCCAATCCCCCCCTGCCTCCTCCAGGGCAGGGGCTGAGCCCCGCTCATGGTGCACTTTGCTTTGCCGCACGTTGGCGGTGCACTCATGTCTGTGTTACAGGGACAAGGGGTCATTAAATGGGACAGTTTCCTTTTCTACAGCTTGGCTGGGTGTGGGCTTTCCTTGTGCTGCGTGGCTTGAGGTTGGGGTTGTCCTCCACTGGACCCCCAAGCCCACGTCAGTGGGGGCCTCCCATGGGGCGTTCCTGGCCTTTGGGTGTGCTAGATGGGGCAAGATCCCTGTTCTGGGAGCCACTGGCTCTTGATGGGCCATGTGTAGCACTGGTGCTGCATTGGGTGCCTTATTCTTAACCAGTATCATCATTGATGCTGGGGCTGTGGGATTGAAAATGAAGCCAAATGTGTCTCACAACTTGCGGACCTTCCTCTCCCAGCACTTGGTCTCCTCTGCCACATCAGGGTATCAGTCCCAGAGCATCTTGCTTGCCCTCAACCCCACATCCAAATTCTGTGTAACCACAGTGGGGTTTCCCCTGTCCCACCTTCTCTTCTGGCATTTGCCTGGCTGGGCCTTGCACATTCTCCTCTGGTGATGGGAGGCTGGGGTCTGGCAGGGTGGCAGGAGCGGGTGAGCAGCCTGCCAAGAGGCAGTGTTCCGCAGGGCTGTTTGCTGACCTGGGCTGTACAGCCAAGGCAGGCAACACTCCAGAGAAAAAAGCTTCTCTCAAGGTCCTGAAGAGAAGAGAAAGTAGATGACAGCAGAGGTTTTGGATCATCTCTAAGATTAGATAAGAAAGGTAAAATGAGGGCTGAGGGATGCAACAGTTTTATCTCTGTAGGTTTGGCTTGGGTAGCAAACACTGACGTGCACTTGAGCTGTAAGCACAGGCACATCCTCACACTGCAGTGCAGAGGGTTGGTGTTTGGGCAGGGTGAGGTTCTCTGCCTGTGCCTGCAAGACATGTTAAGGCATGTGCTGGCATTTGAGCATGGGCTAAGCTGGCTGGTTGCAGCCAGCATCGCGGTGAGGCAGGAGACATGAGGCCCTGCCCAGGGCAGGGCGCAGCTCCTGAGCGAAGGGCCTGCTGTGGCTGGGCTCCAACTCACAAGTGCCATCTTCACCTCGCAGGGGAGCCTTGGGGGCAGCAGGGTAGCAGCAGAAGTGTACTCACTGCCCCGGCTGTGAGAGACAGTGGGAGGTGAGGGCCTCTGCCCACCCTGAGGCAGGGTCTTCATCTCCTCACCTCCCCTCCATGCCCCCTTGCCAACTGTTTCTGCTTCTTTCCCTCTTCCCTTTTTCTTCCTAAAGGAGCTAAAGCCAGAGGAAATACTGTAAACTGGCCTTTTCTTTTGAGTGGTGATGGCGCATGCACAGTAGATCAGGGATCACATTCTGTCCTGCCTGAAGGATCTTCTAGTTCATGCAAATCCCCTTTCCAGTATGTGTCTTTGCAGCATCTTCTGTTCTTTCTCTGCTGTGGAAATCTCTGTGAGTGGCTGGCTAAGCCTGCCTTCCCCTGTGCATAACCCATCACATGTACCTTGGCCTCTGAGTACTTCTTAAGAAACCCACAGGACTATAGAGCATGTTCCCTGAGAGATTTCAAGTGTGAAGCACAGGACTGACTAGTGCTGCCAGATGCCTGTGTACCAAGACGCATGTGGACCCCAGCCCTACACTGCTCATCAGAGCTTCATTTGCAGTGAAGCCGAGACCTACTCCACCCATGTATTCTCCGTACTATCAGCAATAGGCTCAGATCCCCAACCACTGTCACAGCCCCTGACATCTCACTGCAGGGCCTGCAATGCTGATCCTTTGCCTCAGCAATTTCTCAGCATGAGAAGCACAGCCCAAGGCCCCCAGTATTAGATCATCTCTCCTCCATCTACCTGTCCATCAGTGGTGACCCCATATCTTTGAGGAGATGTGAACCTTCCATCTGTTCTCTGTGGGCTCCTCTTCATTCCTGGGGGAGTATCTAGCCTACTTTTCTCCACCAGGAGCCCTGCTGGGAACCATGGAGCCTAAGAACTGCTCAGCACTGTGTTGCTTCTCACATCCCTAACCTCATCCCTTTTCCAGGATGCTTCTTGGCAATCTCTGCTCAGGAAGCGATACCAGAAGAAATTGTCTAGCAGAGACCCAGGTCATGGCTGCTTGATGTTTCTGAACACTTCCTGGTCTGTATTCATCTCACAGGCAATAATTGTATCTCATTTCCACTTAGGCTCTAGCCCATTCAGAAATGTTTGTTTGGCCTAGGCTTTCTGAAAGACGTGGTTGCAGGGGCAGCTTGGGCGTGGATGGAGCGGGCCTTTTCCTATTCTTGATCAAGATGATAAATTGATGAAATGAACTTTGGAGGAGTGGGACAGTTACTCTTTCCAGCTGACCGTGCTCACCCACGAGCATGTTGCAGCTGAGTCTTACATGGTCCTTAGTGCACCAGCACAGACCCTGGCACGCAGGGGACTAAGTCCTGTCTCACTTGGTGTATGTACGTTAATGTTTACTGCTCAAGTACAGTCCATGCATTGATGTCTTACTGAATGGGGTTAAATGGCAGGATGCATCCAGGCCATCCCTCTGTCAGCATCCGTCTTTGGACTGTGGCTGCTGCCGTTGACCTCCATGATTGTTTGTCCAAGACCATCCGTATAGAATTCCTTCTCTCTGGACTGGCAGTGAGGTCTTCCCACTGAATATTTAGGCAGGGTGATTCAGCTTCCCCACCTTACAGAAGGCCATGTTGGTGGAGACTTACTCGAGCAGTCTGGAGCCATGCTGGTGATTGTTCTGGCTTCTCCCTCTACAGCACTTGGACCATTGTGTGTAGGTGAGGACGAGCACAGCTTCTGTATCAGCAGTGGGAGTGGCACAAAACCCCTTCCCTTGAGGCAAGAGCTGTCCCTGGGCTGGGACAGACCCACTTGTGAGCATCCTGCCTCCACAAGGCGCTGAGGGAGACAAATCAGCCTTTGAGCTGGGGGTGAGAGACACAGTTTGCTGCCATGGCCACTGTGCTCCATGCCCCGTGCTGAGATCAGCCTCTTGGCAACGGATGTCAGACTGTGCCAGGCATTTTGCAGAAGTGAGCCCTGGCTCCCTGCTGAATGCATTTCTGATCCCGTGGATGCAGAGTGGCCTTCCCTGTCACTTCGCTACTGAAGTTCCCTAGGACTCATCTGAAAGGTTAACTCTCATTCTCAGAGGCCATCTGTGGCAGGATAGCTTTGAGACCAGCCCCGCTGAGTTTGTAGATGAAGACTATCAGATCTTCCCAGTGGGGATGGGAAGCATCACACTGCTTATACCTCATCATGTGGATGTGGAATGTTCTCAGTGGCTGTAGAGAGGGTTCAAGTCAGACTAACTACTAAGTAGCCCAGATCTTATTCCCTGTATTGAGCAAGCGTGCTCCCTGCCTTCACTCAGTCTTGGTTCCCATCTATTTTAGATCATATCTCAGAACTGTAAGAGTCTGACTTGTCCATCCACTCAGTTAAGGTCCTGTATTTTCTACCCAGCACCTTTCCACTGAAGGTGCTGTCCCACATGACTCAGTTTTGTGTGAGTTAGCTTTTCCCTGTTCCAGGATTCCTTAGGTGGGCCTAAATGTGATGCTGACAGCCTCTGCTGGAGCAACTTTTGCTTCCCTGGTAAACTGTTTGTTATTCTGTTTATCCTGTTTCTTAAGCAAGAGGTAGGAGAGATCAGAGCTGCATAGAAAGTTGTTCTTATTTCTAGCTTTGAGCTGCGAGATTGGCTTTCCTAAGCCTTGTACCTCTGCTACAAAGCTTAATTTGTTCTCAAGAAGGCCATATTCTTTCTGGTTTGTGCTGTCTCAGGTACCTGTGGCACAGAGTGTCCCAGAACTTGCACATGATGAAAGATGTCAAATACTCTGGTTACAGGCAAGAAGCTGTCCTTTTGAGAGGTCAGAATTAGCACAGAACACAGTGGAGTGTTGTGTCCTTGGAGGTGCACCTGGATGATGCATTCGGCAAGCCTCTATGCATGGTAAGTAACACTGGGAGCAGCAGTAAGACAGCATGGAGAACTGAGCGTGCTACAGACAGCTTTAAGGAAGCCCAGTCACCGCGGAAAATCCTCCTATGAGATCGTGAGAGGTGTTTTAGGTGTGAATTTTCTGAATGCTTGGGACACTTTCTCTTAAGATGGGAACAAGGAGAGGATGCTGTAGGTCCTCTGGCAGCGGGGGTTACAGGTTTCCAGCTTGGAGAACAGCTGTAAGAGCTGGGAAGGTTCTAAGGTAACGCTGTGGAAAAGGAGTTCAAGCAGCCACCAAAAGGTATCACCATCATGCTGGACCAATATCACAGTAGACGGGAAGAGGCAGCGTTTTCACCTTCAACAGCAGACTGCATCTGATCTGGAGAGGGTGGAAATGGAAGTCCTCAGGGTAGGAGCAAATGTGGTTAATTGGTATTTTTAATGTTCACAGCCACATCATGGAAGTGCCAGCTCACCAGTCTGACTTGTTGGGTAAAGGTGGAATGGGCAAGAACAATTGTGAACTGGGGTTGCAGCCTGTGCTAAAAATCAGAGCCCCACAAATATGCTCTGACATACAGTTGTGTCAAGGCACTGAAGGGTCTTTCATATACATCTGAATTCCTACACAAAAGGTGGTGACTTGTTTTCTAAGTGCCTCTCTGCTTTGTGTGAAAAGGCAAATTACATTGTCATGGAAGTCTTTGGCTGGGGGTACTGGAAAATATGCTGTGCTGTGGAGTTGCTTATCAACTTAGAAATGATGGCATGCCCAAGTGAGGCAATGACAGATGAAGACTGGGTTGGGATTGATGCTTGCCTAAAAGACAAGGGATCAGCTGAGAAACAAATCAAGATATCACCCAGGACAAAATGCCATAACAGAGTATTGCATGGTGTTATTTAGCCATTTCTTACAGTGAAGTTAAGGGAAGTATTGAAAAATGGAGATCTTTGGAAAGCAGAGCATTTTTCCAGTTATCCAAAAAGCTGTGAGTTAGTCCGCATGAGAAGATAGCAGTCAGTAAACTACTTCTGGAATAAGTGGCCATGTGACAATAGTACTTAGAAAAAAAGAATAACTAATAAAACCAATAAAAGCTGACCCTACTTAGTAATAATAAACCTTGTAACAACTGTACCAAGTGTGGCTGGGGAAAAAAAGGAATAGAGGGACAAAATAATTAAGCTGTCTAAAGCAAGGTCTTCAGCTACTCATATCACCTCAAGGAAAAAACCTCACAAATAGCTGCATGTCCAAGGACACTAACAAGTTGTTCTAGTTATATTTAAGAAAAAAAAAGCAATCCCAGCAGTAATATAAACCTATTGACTTAGGTGAAACTGGAAAAAATATCAAAATGAGGCATAAAAAAGGGGAAGTACTCACCAGCTATGTCTGTTCTGTATTTGGAAAGAATGTGGTCAGAGGGGAATGATGAAGCACTTTGCAGGCCATTAGCAATTAAGGAGGATCCTTGACAGGATCTTCTCGGAATAAACCCTTCCACATTTCCAGGCACAGGTGACCTAGAGCATGCTAATGCAGAGGTGCAGGGGGTGCTATAGGGGTGAAAAGGCTCCTCACAAAGGCTGAGGCTGCTTGAGGTAAGTGATGCTGGCGAAAAAGCAGAGAGCTGTTGTTGTGCTCCTGCAAACGGTGTTTTGCAAAGCACTAACCCCAGTGGTGCTGAGAAAGCTTTGGCTGCTGCAATCCGTGGTTTGCTGGTGTTGGGTTTTAAATGCATTGGGGAAGGCAGTTATAAAAAGACTGAGTGGACGGGTGAGCAAGTGACGTCAGTGATGGGTCTGACAGGCCACGTATGAAAACCAATGAGAAACCAGTGGAGGGGGAAGGAGGAGGGTGGAAATCATGAAGGAATGGGAAAAATCTGCACAGATTTGTGGAGGGAGAAGGAATTGACAGACAAAACTGAGACCGTTTTTGATGCGTGGAAATGATACAGGCTCAAAAGGAGTAAATATCTCAGTCCAAAATGCCAAGAAGCATTACAATGTATTATATAAAGTGTGAATATACATATATATATGTGGCCAATGTTTAAGATGTGCATAGATACCTCTAAGAGCAAAAAATACTAGTGACTAACCATGCCCTGTACAACAGGAGGGCTCACAAGCACCCTCATGTGACTTCTCAGCCAGATGCTGAAGCTGATGACATATTCAAGCATTGGTGTGCTTTGCATCACAAATCAGAGTAGGTGAAGCAAAAACTCCTCACTGTGATTCCAGTCTGGAGAAAAATGCTTTGAGAGGGAAAATTTTAGTTATTTTGCTCCTTAAAAACATAAAAGGCAAGCAAGCATTTTTGCCCAGTGCATAAAGTTACTTCATGATGATGGGCTAGATGGCAGCTTAGTCAGGCTCAGAAAGATATTACAGGCGTCTGAGGAGATGGAGAAGCTGGAGGCTATGTGCATTCAGTGAGATTTCAAGTATCTGCTTGGGGTCCAGCACCTAAACCAGCAACTCAGTAACTAAAAACCTGGAGATTACAAACTACCTATGGCTTTTTTGTGTCCAAAGGCTTAGAGCAAGGCCAGAAAAGGTTGCTTACTTGTTCTAGGGAGAGCTGGGCACCTTTCCAATGTCAGTTGTCTCCCCCATTACATGTATTACTTTTCATTTAGCAACCTAGAATTTCACCCACCATTTTAATAACCCAGTCACAAGGTCCTTCTGCACCTTTCCACAGGCTGATTCAATGTTGAATGGCCTGCATCATTTTGCACAAACAACAAGCCTTGGCAGCCCGTGCTCTAAATTGTTCTGAAGGTGTTGAATAGAAATAACCCTGGGGCAGGTGTCTTCAGACACTGTCCGCTCGCACCTTCTCAGTCACCATCAGCCTTGCCACTTGTTTTCAGCCTGGAGAGGGTGATTTTCCCTGTTCTGGGGCAGTTCAGGTCCTTTGATAGGCTTTGCCAATCTGTTTCTTCCTAAATCCAGTTGCTTTTCATTGCGTGGGGGGGGGGGGGCTGATGCAAGAGGTGAATTACTTATAGCACACACTTACCTATTCATCCATCTCATGCTGGAGACCACATCTGGATCTGGCACCCGGTACTGAGGGTTTGCTGCCCTTCATGTTCTCAAGTCCTGATGGTTCAGTTTGCAGCAGTGGCTTTGTCTCATTGCTGCTGAAGAAAATCTCTTTCTGGAAATAACCCAAAAGCTCCTGTAATGGCAGAAGATCAGTTTTACTCTTCTGCCATGACCTTATCTTCCCTAATCGCTCCCATACAGCTTTTTGGCAGCTTTCTTGTCTCCTCCATGCATTCCAAGATACATTTGAAAAAGGTTTTCATACTACCTTTTCTATTTGTCCCAGTTTCCTAAAAAGTCTGCCTTTTTTGGCTCTTAAAGTGTAATTTGCTAGTATTTATGAGTTTTTCTTCTATATTCATTTGACTACAGCTTTTTGACAGCTGCCTTTTCAAATCTTATGCAAAATAACCCAGTACTGCTGTTCCTTCTAGGAACATCTAATTGAGAATAACTCCCTCAAGAAGATGACGTTTCTATAGTAAGATAATATTAAGTTGGCTGTCCTGTAGTAAGGAATTACATTCAGCTCAGAAGAGTAAATAACACGTTATTTGCCCAAAGGTAGGTGGCTTGTTTTTGACTAAGTGCTGTGAGTCCTGCCAGTGCCCACAGGGGTGTTTGAGGACCCCGAGTTTAAGCCATGAACCTGCATTTTGCGAATGGCATCCGATACAAAGGAGCTTGGAACATGATCAAGATGTTTTTCTTATGCAACTGTGCAATATATTCACTTGTGTCACAGTCTGTCCTACCAGAGACCTGTATTTCCCCTTCCTTGCACAGGTCATGTCAAGTGCTTTGCTCAAAGACTCATTTAATTCAGAAGTGGACAGAGTATGTTTTAAATGTCCGAGACTTCTTTTGCTGTCCTTCTACAGTCACCATTTTTTTACATTTTGATGTGATTTTCACTACATGGCATCTTAATGCTGAAATTTCATGCTAGCATCTTGAGAAGAAGGTGGTCCGAGGACAACTAGCTGGGGGAGCAATGGTATGGTAGCATGTAAAAGTGCCAATGGACTATAATGTGTCTAAACATTCAAAGATACTATAAAAGGGAATGTTCCTGTAACACCACCACTAATTGCTGCAGCATCACTTGAATTTCCTCTGTCTTACAAAAACCAGAAAACAAAAGGTGCAGCTTACCACCCCTAGAAATGGCTGGCTGCCCACTGGAGACGTTGTCCCTTGGGTCAGCCAGAGAGCTGCAAAGGCTTGAACCCATCTCCCAGGCACATCCCTCTCCTCTTCCAGGGGCCAAGCACCAGCACAGTGATCCCTGGTGCCTGGCCTATGGAAGAAGGGCTTTTGGCCAGGATCTGTGTCTTTCTGTACCTTCCCCTTGCAAGGTGTTCATAAACCAGGATGGACTCTGGCTGGTCGCAGCTGCTCCTGAAACCAGTTTGTCTGAGCAGGGTGGCACAATTGCTTTTAGTTCCTTTGCTGACCAAGAGCCTCTTTACATCTGCCTGAGTGCCAGCCTTCCCTCACCAAGCATTTCTACCAGTTTTCCTTAGAAATGCTTTCAGAACAAGCCTAGAGCTCCCCTACTTAGGAGAAACCTCTTCTCCAGTGAGAGAAGCAGCTGCCACAGCAGATCTCCCATCTTTACCCAATGCCATCTGCAGTCATAGATCTCAGCTTTCCAAATTAACAAAGAGAAGATTTTTAGGACAGGACTGCACATTCTTGGACAGTCTGGTCACTGAGCTAGCTTTTCCATCTGTCCAGAGGGGCCTTGCTGTGGTGCCATCTGCAGGCACAGTGTCTGGATGTAAAATGAGGAGTTAAGGGAAGAGCGCTGCTTTTTTAGGAGCTTACATGAGAGAGGAAACCAAGCCCTCCAGGCAGTCCAAAAGCTGACTGACTTGTTTGCCACGATTGCCCTCACTGTTTCAGTACAAGAGCAACTGTGATTCCTGGCTCGCCTCACATAGGTACCCTATCAGTTTTCCAAGAATTTCAAGCAAGACTGTAAACCAGCTGAAATAGTATTTTAAAAGCAAATTGAACCTTTATCTGAGACCTTCCCAGCAATTGTTAGTTTGAGAGCATGTATTCTTCCTCCAGCCCCCCAGGTTGTATGAATTTTCTCATTCCCGCAGCAATTTGATCTCAAGTTCGATAGGGTTGTTGTTAAATAACAAGAGTTCTTTGCTTTAAGTGAAGTTCTAGGCAGCCTTATCTTGCTTAGGAAACAAACATAAGGCTTTTCTGAGGAAAAATGTGGCTCATAGAAATGCTCCTACTTTAAACCCAGTTTAAAATATCTTTGTTATACATGGGAAAACAGGCAGCCCCCCCAACAAGGTGTTTAGTAGCCTCTCTGCACCTCCAGATTACCAAGCAAGGCGCTCCTTGGCATGCACACAAGTATGCAGGCAGCAGCACACAGCACATCCATTCAAAGCACCCAAGCGCAGCAATCAAGGACAGGATGGGACCAACCCAAGACTCATTTGTAAGCCTAAGAAGGCTGCAGGTTACACCTCTCCCCAGCAGAAACCAAATTGCACTGGGAGGGCTGCCTCCAGTTAGCCCCAGCATCAGGCAGCTCCCATTTAACTCCAGAGTTACCTAAAGCTCCTGCAGGGCCACTTACAGAGTAAGCTAGGTATTACTGCTGATCTAGGGCTAGCAAGCTGCTCAGAGCCCCAGCTGCTGTACAGAGGCAGGCTATTCAACCTTTTCCTCTTTGCAAAGCAGCTTTGAGTCATTGCCCTGTAGTCCAGTAAACATGTAATTTTTACACAGCCCAGCCGACGGAGATAAGCGGCTCTGGGAAACTATGTCCAACATATCCTCATCCTGACAGTTTAAGTCCTCCAGCTTAAGTCTTTGCTCCAGGTCAGGGTCTAAAGTAGTTGGGGTCCAGACAAGAGCTCCAACCCTGACTGCCAAGGAGAGGACAACACATCACAGCCGAGACAGTAAATTGAACTGCTAAAAATGGAGCACCACATGATTTTATGCAGCACATCACTTATCTACCCTAGCGCTCCCAGAACACTCAGCCTCTGCCCAGCAGTGTTCATGCTTCCTGGGGAAGGTTACACAGTCCCTGTCAAAGGGCTGACACTTACCTTGCAGAGATTTGCTGCTCAGGAGCTTAACTGCAACTGCCCCTCCTTACGCATAGAATTAAGCCAGAATTAAGACCAGCTTCCACCATGGTAACACTGGCTGCCGACACGTCCCTAGGCAGCCATTTCCTCTAGGACAAGCTGATTCATTTGAAGAGGTAGAAGCAAATGAACAATCCTGCTTCTAGGATTTCTGCAAAAGCAGAGGGAAGGAAAAGAAGTAATTCCTGCTTCTTGTGCCCCTTTGCCAAACCAAATGCAAAAAAGTTACCTGCTCAGCACTTCATTCTGCATACATGCCTCAGACAAGCAAATCCAGAGCTAGAAGGTGGATGGAGCAGCAGAACTGCCTTTCATTCTACTAGCACAGCAGCCCGGTGAGCACAGCACTGCACCACACCTTATTTTGGCTGAGGGGCAGAAAAGTCTTGCTCTCACATCTGGCAGAGGTAGCTCCACCAGTCTGCATACCACAGCTCTGCTCTCTGCAGCCCAGCACTCAGGGCTGATAGGCTCTTGGCTGCTCTTTTCAAGTCAGGTAGCCCAGGTTGTGCTATGCCTATGCATGATCTAAGCTGTCCAAAGCAAATCTTAAGGCATTTGCTTGTCTCCATGGCCTAGATTTACCAGAGCGTCCATGCAGCACTGCTTCAAAGGAGCTGGCCCGGCCTTTGCAGCCAGGCTGGGAGAGCAAGCATGTAAAACTTACTCATTGAACATCCCCCACTCCCACTTCCTCCCGTTTTCCACAGACAGACAAGGCATTTCAGATGGTGATCACTTTTATTGATGTAAGGTGGTACACAAACAGATCAGTTTCTATCAGCCTCTCCACCTCCCCCAGGCTCTGGGAGAAGTTGGAGGAGTGGGGGAGACAAGGGAACAGAACTGGCCTCTCACTGCAGGATGCAGAGCTAAGCGGTGGTGAAGAAGGGCAGGGGCTCCAACGCAGGAGAATCCTGCTTCCCTAGGCAGCAGGGGGGCTGTGTGTTTGGCTCACTCCTTGGATTCCATGTGGACCATCAAGTCCACAACACGGTTGCTGTATCCATACTCGTTATCATACCTAGGGACAAACAGAAGTGCTGTCAAGACTGACACATTTCTTGAATGCCTTCTTCCTCCACTGTTCCCATTCCTCTGCTCCATCCTACACAACTGAACCAGGCAATTTCCCATCCACTTCCAGGAAACTCAGCAGTAGGCACCCCTTCCATGCTCCAGGAGGTGAGAGCAGTATATTTTTGGATAACAAGCAATCTCACTCCAGTGTTACACACTGGAGCCACCCTCCTCAGCAGGGGTCTTATGCACCCATCACCATCCAGCAGTGATGAACAGAACACAAGCCTGTGACTTGTCTGTGCCAGCTCCTACCCCCCAGTTTCCCCACACCACCCCCAGGCTTTGCCTACCAGGAAACCAGCTTGACGAAATGGTCGTTCAGTGCAATGCCAGCACCCGCATCAAAGGTGGAGGAATGGCTGTCACCATTGAAGTCACAGGAGACAACCTGGAACAGAGGGAAGTTGTAACACATATTAATTGTTACCCACAGCCAGAAGTTACCAAACTAGGATCCCAGCAAGACTGGTGCCATCAGAAAAATGATGTAACCACCAGTACCACAGGACAAGACATGAAGAGTTACTTACCTGGTCCTCTGTGTATGCCAGGATGCCCTTCAGGGGCCCTTCAGCAGCAGCCTTCACTACCCTCTTAATGTCATCATACTTAGCCTGGAAAGAGACAAATTTAAGATGGTCAGGTCCCACTTGCAGAAGACATCCACCAGAGGCGGAAAGGAGACAATACATGGAAGCACCATGCCAGGTGCTGTTTTCACAAAGATCACATCTTGGGGACAAGATGGATGCAGAGAGAGCAGAGTTTAGAAGAAGCAGGGGCAGCTCAGGTTTTCAGAGCCTTGTCCATATCACTTACTGGTTTTTCCAGACGGCAGGTCAGGTCCACAACAGAGACATTAGGGGTTGGCACACGGAAAGCCATTCCGGTAAGTTTCCTGTGACAGACACAAGTCAGCAGGGAACAGCAGCCAGCACACCTCTGCCAGCCCTCCATGCTGCTAGGAAGGGTTCAGAGCTGGCCAGGCACTGCCTGCCTCCTCCTGACACCAAAGGGACAACACTCACCCATTGAGCTCAGGGATGACTTTTCCCACAGCCTTAGCAGCCCCAGTAGATGCTGGGATAATGTTCTGGGCAGCACCTCTGCCATCCCTCCACAGCTTCCCAGAGGGCCCATCCACTGTCTTCTGTGTGGCTGTGATGGCATGGACAGTGGTCTGGGAAGAAAGCACAGGAATAAGAACACAGGCAACAGTCTCCAGAAAAAGCATCCAAAGGACACAGGGAGTATAGATGCTTTCCCTCTCATGTGAGGGGAGCTGTGGATAGGGCACTCTTCTCAGCAGCAAGCTTCAGACCTACCATAAGACCCTCCACGATGCCAAAGTTGTCATGGATGACCTTGGCCAAGGGTGCCAGGCAGTTAGTAGTGCAAGAGGCATTGCTGGGTTGGAGAGAAAAAAAGCACATCAGCTAGAGACAACACATCTACAGAGACAAAATAAGACCCCAGGCCAAAGAGCATCTTTCTCCTTACCTGACAATTTTCAGAGATTTGTCATACTTTTCATGGTTGACACCCATCACAAACATGGGAGCATCAGCAGAGGGGGCAGAGATGATAACACGCTTAGCACCACCCTTCAGGTGAGCCTGGAAGAAAAAATAAAGATTAGGTAACTCAGAATACCTCCAACAGCTCACTTCTACCACACAACCTCCCCTCCCTCCCAGCCCCATTTTGAGCAACTCTGTACAGTGATGCATCCCACAGGCAGAAACAGCAGTATCCCTTCTTCTGTGTGCTACTGTGATATACTTACCCCAGCCTTCTCCATAGTGGTGAAGACACCAGTAGACTCCACAACATATTCAGCACCAGCATCTGCCCACTTGATGTTGCTGGGGTCACGCCTGAGGAGCGACAAAACTGTAAGAGCTGCTCTGCACAATACCCGGTTTTGCTCTCCAGGGGGGCAAGAGGGAGAGAGATACTTACTCCTGGAAGATGGTGATGGCATTCCCATTAATCACAAGCTTCCCATTCTCAGCCTTAACAGTGCCCCGGAAGTGACCATGAGTAGAGTCATATTTGAACATGTAAACCTAGCAAGGAGGGATAGAGAGGAAAAGTCAGGCACCCTAGCTGCCATCTCAGCTTCCCACCTCCACAATGACCTTGTCCAACCACTGTGCTGAAGCTCCCAGCTCTGTGTCCTCTACCTCACACCCGGTTTTCCCAGGAAGCTACTAGAACAGAGCCAGAGGAGCCCTACTCAGAAAGGCCCAGAGGGGGCACTGCAAAGCAACTCACCATGTAGTTCAGATCAATGAAGGGATCGTTAATGGCCACCACTTGGACTTTGCCAGACAGAACGGCAGCCCGGGTGACCAGGCGGCCGATGCGGCCAAATCTGGGGAGAGATAGACACGGATGAGAGAGAGCAACAGGGAACCTGCTGGGCCGGGCATGACCCACTGCCTTCCCGCAGCATGACCCGCTCTTCCCTGCCCTGCCGGTCAGCAGGGAGTCAGGCAGCTCCGTCCAAAGGCCGATGCACCTCAGTTAAAGATTAAGATCAACCCCCGCACCAAAAAGGTCAAGCGCTAAATTTACTGAGGGCCCCGGGGATCCGGTTACTCCTCAGCCCAGGGGGATCAGGCACACTCCCGGGGCCACCACCGACACACGATCCATCGGACGACCTTTCTGCAGGAGGCTGAAGCCCTCCGGTGGGGTGCAGGGACCCCCCGGGGGGTAGGGGGGGGAGCTGGGGCAGACGGGCAGCGGCTGCGCTTCCGGGGTGAGTCACCCCGAACCCGCATGGAAGTGACTCAGCAGCCGCTGCACCCCAGCCCCTCCATGCAGCACGGGGGGCCACGGCGGGTACCGGCTATCCCCACCCCAAATCCCTCCCCGCGCCCTTGAGCCGACCTTGCCCCCCCCCCCCTCCGGTCGCCTCCCGGTGCTGCAGCCCGCTCCCGGCACTCACCCGTTGACTCCGACTTTCACCATCTTCGCCTCTTCGGGATGTTCCTACGGGCACAAACCGCCGGTGAGGCGCACGGAGCGCGGATGGGGCGGGAGGGAACCGGTCACCGCCCCCCGCCGGCAGCGGCGCCGCGCCTGCCTCGCCCGGGCACCGTTAACGCCTCTCCGTTAACGGGTGGGTTGTGGATGTGCGTGTGTGCACGCGCTCGGAACCCGCCCCCACCCCCGTTCTCTTCCCCTCCCCCCTCTCAGGCGGCCTATGGATGCCCCCCCCCCTGCCCCTCCCCCCATCCCCCGGCGGCCTGTTCCCCCCCCCCCCCCCCCGCCCGCATCCATCTTGGGGCACTCCGCTCCACGCCGCCTTTGTGCCCGCCGCCATGCGGTCCCGCTCCGCACGGGGGGGGAGCTGCTGCAGCCGCTCCGCTCCGTCCGCCCCCATCCCCTCCACGGCACCGGCCCCCGGTGGGGTGATGCTGTTGGGTTCCCACCTCCGCCTCCCTCCTCCCCTGCGCATTTCCCACCCCCCCTCCATCTAGGCACATCCCCGCCACTGCCCCCCACACCCCAACCCATTACCTGCTGCCTCTAAGCCGCCCTAGCGCGCAGTGAGAAGGTGGCGCAACGCCGCTCCGCCGCCCTTTATACCCGCGCACGGGAAGGGCTGGGGCCCGCCCCGTCGGGCCGGCGCCGAATGGGAACACAGGGGCCGGGCTGGGCTACGTGCGCCCGCGCTGCGGGTGCGGCTGCCTCGGTCGTCGCCCCCCCAGGCTCATCGGTCCACGTTCCCCCCCCTACCCCAGTAACAAAGGCCTCACGCCGGGTCGCGTGGGGTCCGCAATGGTCTCCGTGGGGTGGGGGTTGCACTGCCACCCGTGGTGGTGGTGGTGATGGTGATGGTGAGAGATACCGTGGTGCCGGAGAAAGCTGGGTCCTGTCCCTGCCCCAGGGCGGGGAAGGGCGGCTGGGCCCCTGTCTGGGGAGGCGGGAAGGGCTCCCCAGTGATGGCCCGTGCGGGGCTGCCTCCTCGGGACTCACCGCTGCTAGTACCCCGAGGCATGGCATGCACTGCTTTCACCTGGTAACAAAGGGGAGACTCCCCCAGTACCCCGGCTGCAGCCTGTGCCCCGATCCCAGCCCGCCTGCACCCCAGCATGGCGGTGGGGGCAAAGGGGCTACAGCGATGCTGGAGGCTCCCCGAGGAAGCAGCAGCTCCCCAGGCACTCCACATTCCCCCAGCACTGGGAGGCAGCAGGTGCTGGCTGAGAGCTCTCTCGCCCCCAGGCTGGGGACCCCAGCCCATCTTTGGGTCCCTTAGGTGAGTTTAGCCATGCGTGATGTGAACGGGTCTGCCGGGCGGCCTCTTCCCCGGCAGGCCACGCGCCGCAGCGTGAACACCATCTTAATGAGGCACTGCGGCAGTGCTGCTGCTACCCGCGGGACGTGACGGCGGAAATCCTGCCCGTCTGCCGCCTCGGCCCGCCTTTGCTGGCTGCTTGTGAGAAGGAAGCGCTCCCTGAATGGCTGCCGCTGCTGCCCACCTTGCAGCCCCCCCCCCTTCCCCGTGCTGGGGTCTCTCACTGAGCCGTGCCAGTGGCTTGGTGCGGGGCTTGTGCAGCCCAGGTGCAATGGGATAAACGTACATTAGGCACAAGGCTCAGAGCACGGCCAGAATCCTCCATCCCATGGGGAGAGGGTCCCGGAGGAAGGTGGGGTGCAGACCCGGGCTGGCAGGGTATGGTGGAAGCAGACCTATCGCTCTGGCTGCTCGGCTCAGCAGGGCTTTGAAGATGAGGAGGAAAGAGCGGAGTGGGGGAGCCATGCAGGTAGCAGGGTGGGGGGCAAGAGGGGTCACACAGCTCGAACGTAACCCAACTCTTCTTATATACCACGGCTATTCCCGGTGCTGCTGAGGGGCTCGTGGCTAAGTTTAGACTCGGCTGATGTTACAACCTTTTCGTAAAGGCCAGGGGATGATGGCTCGTGTGGTACACCGGTGGGGCAGGAGGGGTGCGAGCGCACGCCGGGGTTTGTGGTGCCCCAGCCGCAGTGCACTGAGGAGCTGGCATGGCTCTCGGGGACAGCTTCTGCACAAACAGGAGGCCCCAGTGTTTGCTCGGCAAACACCGCAGCCCCGGGGGGGGCAGAGTGCGACTGGGATGAGCCAACGCAGGCCTCCTGCCCGAGCACACGGTCGATAGCTCGCCCCCCCCCCCCCCCCCCCCCCCCCCCCGGGGCTCTGTCGTGGCCCCGGCAGCACCGCACTGCAACCGCGCGTGCTGCCCGGCCCACCCGGAATGGCGGCGTGCACCCAACATGGCCCCGCGCGTGGGGGCTCTGCCGCCGCTGCCAGCCCTGCACCCGCACACGGGCAACCACGGCCTCAGGCAGCGGTGCTGCTGATGAGCATGGAAGCAGAGGTTAATACAGCTCTGTTTAATGAGCAAGAGTCCTCGAGCACGGAGAGGAGGGAGGAAGCAGCCGTGGAACCGGGCAGCTTCTCCTGATGCCGCTGCCGCTCTCCTTCAGGGCAGGTGTTACAGGGCTGCGCTGGTTCCCATGACGGCGCTGCCTCTGGGCGCCTGGGTCTCCTCGGGCTGTGGAGAAGCAGGGCTGGTGAGCCGCCCAGCGGCGTGCTGCCTGCCTGCTCCCGCTCCCGGCCCCGGGAGCATGGGGGGTCTGTGTCCCAGCCTTTGCCCCGGCTGCAGGCAGGAGGTGGCCCCACAGCCACCTCTCGCTCCTGTCCTCCCCAGCACCCGTGCTCTCAAGTGTCCCCTTACCTCTTCCCTACCCACTTATGCAGTCCCTCACTGCTGGCCCTCTCACCTCAGAGCCCCCTCCAAGGCTAACACCCCAAACCACTGAAGGTCCCAATCCGGTCCAGTTTCAATCCAAAGCAGCCCCTGGGCACGGCCTTCCAGGCCCAGTCTCGAGGCAGTGCCCACTTGCGACTGGCGAGGGTCTTGCGCCACAGGGAGGGACGGGCAGCTCTAGCCCCAGATGGGAGGAAGGGGAGCGTGGAGGAGAGCAACTGAGGGCCAAAACTGGACCCCTCCTTCGTGTCCTCTTCAGCCACTGTGGACTCGGGCTCCAGGGGCAGCAACTGGGAAAGGAGTATCTGGGATAAACAGAGAGGAGAGGGGGTGAGAGCAGAGTTGCCTGTGCTCCTGGCCAAAAAAAAGCCTTGTACCCCCTTGTGCCCCACTGCACGCACCTTTACAGCTTGTGCAGGACACTAAATGGTGTCCGCACACAGGCGCTGTGCCTGTGACGGTGCATCCAGACACAGGGAAGGGCTAGACCAGCAGCTCCTGCTGCCTGGAATGATTCTGCTGTCCAAAAGAGCAGCCAGCCAGCTGCTGTGAGCCTCTGCCTGTGTGCCGATTGTCCTGCTCTCGTGTGTGTCCCCAACACTTGGAAGGTAACAGGCTTTGGTCCTTGCTCCTTCTGCCAGTGCTGAGCACCTCCGTGTGCTCAGGCTGCTATGTGGCGTTTCTTTTTATCCAGAGGGCTGGTGTGGAGGACAGACCTGCCCCAAATTCCTGCTGCTAAAGATGGGGGGGGGGGAGGCAGCAGCAGAGCAGGTGGGAAAGAAGGGGACTCCACATCTTTTGGGAATCCTCTCGGTTATCTGTGCTGGTGGACACCTGCTGACTGTACACCCCCAGCATTGCTGGCAGCCCCTGGCTGTAGGGAGGCAAGGGTTGGGAGGTGCATTTGGCACAGTGGCGGCATGGCATGGCTGCCCAGGGAAGCAGCCTGCAGTAGCCATTCCACATCTGTCCCTCCTGTGGATGCTGAGCTAAGGCTGAAGATGCCTTTCGTGCGGCTCTTTTCGGCAGCGAGTTAATTCAAGCGGACACTGGCATCCTGAGCGAGGAGTGAAAGCGGTGAGTCATAGCAGGATCTGTCTTGTGATTTTAGCTCACCTCCTAACTACTTCCCTGTAGCTTTCCCAGCGTGACCTGAAGGCAAGGTGTTGGGGCTCAATATTACACTTTGGGTAAGAGGGAGCTGGTTAAATTCAAAAGATGAAAGTATTATTGCTGTAATTGCTGAGGATAAGAGATTTACCCAAAAGAAGCCCTTAGATGGCATCCTGGGGCAGGAAGGGGGCTCTTGGTCTCAATGAGGGGTAGTACTGAGTTTAGGAGTGAAAATCCTGGCCTAACAGTATGTATTTTCCCTCTGAAACCTCAGAATCAGGCACTGAACATGATGAGGGACACGGCTATAATTTCTAGTTGTTGCTGACACAAGGTGGAGTTAGACAGGATCAGACTATGGTTAAAAGCCTCTGCAGGCAACATGGGGAGTCCCACAGGCAGCCAACCCCAGACCAGAGAGCACTAAAAAGATTTTGTCTGCCCGCTGCCTTGTAATGCTGGTGCCCCTTAAGAGCTGGGTTATAAAGATACAGTCATTCTAGAGCTGAGGCTGTTGGGATGAAGGGGAGGGAACAACGAGAACAGACAACAGCTTCTGATAGCTGGAATTTGGGACCGCCATTCCGTGTTCAAACATGACCTCCCCAAACTGCCCCTCCACTCCTGAAACCTCCCTCAGCTCTCTCCCAGTCCCTCCTACCTGTAGCCTCTGTCCTGATAAGGACACAGTCTGAACGCTGGCAGAGAGCAGAACTAAGAGGAGTAAAAGCGAGCAAGGCCACGAGTGGAACCCCAGCATCTTCTCCTTATCCCAAGGCTTGTGGGAGGTGAGGCAGGACCTTGCAGCATCTGTGTCAGATGCAGTCCCTTGCCCCTCTTTGCCTTTATAGCTTTGGTTCTGGCAGGCGCCTGGCCCCCAGCTCTCTGCTGAACCACCCCCTGGAGCTCCTTAACCTTTCAGCCCTTTTGTCCAGGGTGATATATTTCAGGGTGAGCTCAGCAAGACCCCTTCCTTTAAAGAGAAAAGACACAAAGCTGTTTACTGAGTGTCTGGAAAGACGAATGTGAGTTGAGCTGCTGCTGGCCAGGACCTGGAGGTATCTGTCAGGGTCAGGAACAGGGTGACACTTTGAAACATATCCCAAAGGAGGATATTGAAGGCTGCATTGTATAATGATATTGAACATGCTCTTTCTAGTGAGAACGCTGTTTATGCTATTTTTCTAATCAGCATGAACAACCACTACAATGGTTGGCACATTGCTGACTGCGCAGAGCTGACACAAATTCAGCTCCATGACAATAAAGGCTTTCATTTTTAATACTTTTATCTCGGTGAGCTGGCTGGCCTGGGAATGAAGAGCTCTTGCTGCAGAAGGTGTGCGAGTTCCAGCACCAACTCTATGGGATTTGTAGTGGTGATGGGAGCATGGCTCAAAGTACTAGCGGGCATGTAACTTGCGGGCTGGCTGTCCTGAGTCACCATCTGGAGGGCTGGGCTGAGTTTCCAGAGGAACCAGGACAAGAAAAGAGCTCATTGAGGCTCAGCTTGCACTTTCTCAAGCCCAGGCGCACAATGGAAGCAGGACGGCAAGGAGCAGATTCCTGCCTCCTAAATCTTCTGGCCATTAGTTCCCCCCGCCTTTGTTTACTTCTCCCATTTTACTGTAGTTTCTCACCAGCTGAACAAGGCAATGAGGTCACTGTTTGGAGATCAGGGTGCAGAAGTCAGCCTGGGGGTGAAGACAGAAACTAATCAGGAAGGTTTGTCAGGGGAGCAGAATGGGGGGACTGTACCCCAGAACGGGGTTAGGAGTGGGTGTGCTGGGTGAGTTTAATAACACCTTACGCTTCCCTTTCTTCAGTATTGTTGCACAAAGCAATTGGGACAAAAATTGACAGGCAGTGTTCTGCTGCCTGTTTTTGTGGAAATTATTATATTATTTAAGGGAATAATATAATAATAAAAAAGCCTTTTGCAGAGATAACAAAAATCACAGTTCAGATATTTGCCATCTTTTCTTCCTTCCTTCCTTCCCAGCATCTTGCATTTATAGATGCAGATTTCTTCCCTGCCTAAGGAGCCAGAAAGTTTTAGGAACTGTTTTTCATCCAGTCTATGACAAGTGAGTCTGTGATTTCAGTCTGGAATATCTATGCTGGATGCAGGAGAGACTTCGCATAGGTGGAGGCATCCAAGTATGTTGGCTCCACTTGATACCTGTGACCCTCTTGGTTCCAGAGCAATGCTCCGGTGATCCTGTCTGGTAGTGCCCTGTCACCTGAGACAGCTATCCAGTGCATGCCAACAAATGGAAGTGCTCCCTAGTCCCTGGCTAACAGCCTCCACTGAGACATTTTATGGGGAACAGGATTGCTTTCATACCAGCCTTTTAAACTACAAAGCACAAGCAATGTGCTGCTCAGGTGGGGATTCTGATGGGGTGCCTGTGCACAGGCAGAGCGTGGGATATGTGCACACAACATCCATGTGCTGGATGCGGTAAGGTATGGAGCTTTGTGGTGTGAAATTCTGGAGGGGTGGGAAAGAGAGGAAGGAGGATGGGATATGAGCACATGTTCATCCCACATGCAAGAGGTCTCAGAGGATGTTATTCTGTACTTCCTAGTCACATTTGACCATCCAGAAGCAGCTGAGTCAGTGTGCTAGAGCACTCCCAGCAAGACAGCTGCAGGCAGATCCATCTCCGGTTGAATGCACTGGTTTTCCAGAAGTCAGCTCTTTCCTGAGCAAAAAGGTAAGTACAAAAGCAACACCACTTTATACCTACAAAATATAGCAGTGGTTTGATCTCGCATCCCTTGAATGTGGTGGCCCCCATACTGCAAGAAGAATGCCAAATATGTGTTTACAACTGCTCCAAATTCCAACCCACTTGCACGCAGACCGAGCCCTCCAGGGATGGACAGGCTCTGAGCTCTCTAGTGGCAGGTCCCTTCCTTTGGTCCAGCAAAGGCTGGGGCTAGCAAGAGGGAAGACATCATCACTGTCCCATACCAAGCAAGAAACTTCAGAGACTGTAGAAAATTTGCAAATTTTCTTGCAAATCCATCAAAGCCTGAATAAATTGCAGGTGCTCGATGACTCAGGTGCCATGAAGTTGCAATTGCTCTGTGTCCCAGATCCTTGCTGGGACTGCAGTTGAACTGAATAGTTGCTTTGACATGTGGTGCCCATGGCTGTGAAGTGAAAAGGCTTTGGCAGACAACGAGTCCCCGACTGCCCCAGTTTTCACAGACTCAAATAGGTTATTGTCCTTCTTTCTTCTCTGGTGCTAACAAGTTTCTTCTATAAAAACCCTTCCCCCTCTGATGCTGAGGCACTGCTTCTAGAGCTTGCAATAGCACCAGAAAATTGGTCTCCTGCTGAATCACAACCAGTCTTTTAGAAACAATTGCCTTCATCCTGTCCTTTATAAGCAACTGGAGAGTGGGAGGACTAGGACCTGGATGAAGTACCCTGTGGAAAACCCAAGTGTACTTCAGCCCATGGTGATGGAAAGGGCTGATGGTTTCTGCAGACCCTAGAAGCAAGGAAAGCATCACATCATTCCATTGATACCATGCGTAGGAATTTGGAGCCCACCACAGTCGGAGAATGGAAGCATCACTGATCTTGGCACTGAGTATTCCTACTGCCTCAGAAACAAGGGAGTGGGATTATTCTTTCCATAGCAATTAATGGTCAACATGGCAGGATGGGAGAGAGGGACAATATTGCTGTAGCTTTCTGATCTTTGTATTTCACGTGATTGTCTCTTTACTGAGGTCCTCTGATTTTGGGAGGGTATTTACATTGGTATCTGGCTATTACACTAGTAGTGGCAAGGGGGTAGGGTAGATGTTTCACCCAATCAGTCTCTCGACTACTCTTTTATACAACCACATTTATGTCCATAATAGTCTCTTATCTCTGTTTGTGCAGCCAGGACAGAGGAGAACTGAGCCACAGCCTCTACTCGTTGGCAAACCAAGGGTGACCACAACAACTGCAGGAACTTGGTAGATCCTCACAGACAGGGACTGTGGAAGACCAGCAGGAACCTGCTGATAGGAGGGCCCTTCCAATTCCAGCCCAGCTAGTGACAAGCCTGCTTTCTAGGTGACTGATAGGTACAAGGAAATAATTCTGTACTAAGAGCTCTGGGACAAATGCCAACTTACCAGTGAGACAGGAGGTTAAAGATTGTGTGAATAACACAAATTCACATTTAGGGCACTTTGTATTCACATGTCAGTCCAAGGAGTGCCAGGACCAACCTGAGTACTGATGTGGCATTCCTGGAAGGACAGAGCTTATGTGCCAGTCTTATTTGAAACATAACCGGCTTCCCAGCAAACATACTCCAAAAAGTGCAGTAAAACAACCAGCGTTACCAGTACACTTGGTAACTTGAGCAAATTAGAGTTAAGCAAAGAGAATTCTATAGCTTTTATGTTCAGTGGGGTGGTTTTTTTTTAAAACCTTTTTAAAAAAGAGTTGTATCTTTTTCCTCCTGACTTTGCATATGCTCTGTTGAAGCACTGGAGTTATAGCCTAAGTCAGCCTTTCTTCTCCTCACCCTCCAATCCCTCAACTCTTCTTTGAGGAACTCGACACAAGAAAACGATGCAGGTAACTTCCCCTCAAAACCTTGCTGGGTTTTGCAGGGCAAGAGCTTCCAAAATGATCAAACATAAAAGGGCCTAAAGCCAGCAAAATCATATATATCAGTCCTCTGTTAAGAGAAGCTGAAGGCTATACTTACAACCACGTACAAAATGGAAAGGGAATGAGCATTCTATTAGAATTCTAAGAGCCTGAGGTTCGTAAAAAGGCTTCCTTCCAGAGATTTTTTATCAGAGCAGCTTAGCTTCATTGTTCAACTTGTTCGTTGATAACATGGAGGAAGGGGCAGAGTGTCCCCTTAGCAAGTTTGCTGATGATACAAAACTGGGAGTGGCTGATACACCAGAAGGCTGTGCGGCCACTCAGCAAGACCTGGACAGGCTGGAGTTGGATGAAGAACCTAATGAAATTCAACAAAAGCAAGTGCAGAGTTCTGCTCCTGCAGGAGTAATAACCCCATGGACCAGTTCAGGTTAGGGGTTGACCTGCTGGAAAGCAGCTCTGCAAAGGACCTGGGAGTTCTGGTGGACAAGTTGTCCATGAGCCAGCAGTGTGCCTTTGTGGCCAAGAAGGGCAATGGTAGCCTGGGCTCATTAGGAAGAGCATGGCCAGCAGGTCGAGTGAGGTAGTCCTCCCCCTTTAATCTGCTCCATTGAGGTCTCATCTTTAGTACTTTGTCCAGTTTCCAGATCCCCGGTTCAAGAAAGACAAGGAGCTACTAGAGAGGGTGCATTGGAGGCCACAAGGATGATCAGGGGACTGCAGCATCTCTCTTATGAGGACGGGCTGAGAGCACTGGGCCTGTTTAACCTGCAGAGGAGATATCTGAGGCAGATCTTATCAATGCATACAAGTACCTTAAGGGCAGGTGTCAAAAGGATGGGGCCACTCTTTTCACTAGTGCCCAGGAACAGGCACAAACTGAAGCATGGGAAGTTATTCTATCTGAATACGAGGAAAAACTTCCTTACTCTGCGGGTGGCAGAGCACTGGAACAGGCTGCCCAGAGAGGCTGTGTTCTCCTCTGAAGACATTCAAAACCCACCAGGATCCGAGCTTGTGCAACCTCCTCTAGGTGAACCTGCTTTATCAGCGGGGTTGGACTAGGTGATCTCCAGGCATCCTTTTCAACCCCAACCATTCTGTGATCTGTGTTCATCACTGCCTTTCTTTGTAGGGATACCAAAAGACGGGATTGGAATTGGTTTAGCCTGGTCTATAACTTCCATTTTGTCCTCATTTACAGAACTGTCATATTATGGGGTAGCTCAGACAAGAGAGATGCCTGCTGCATAAAACAAGGTTTATTTTTAGTCAAAGACAGTGGCAGATGGTTCCCTCAGCGCAGCCGGCGGGCTGAAGATCTGGTGATGGGAGTTGTTTTGGTGGGGGTTTCTTCCTCTCTTAATTCTGCCGATAGCTCTAAAAAGAGTAAAACATGTCAATAACCAGCACTGCTGCTTTGAGCAGAGAAATCTACAGGCAACTTAGGCAGTGCTCCGAAGCCCTGCACACATTCTGGAACCCCCCCTGGACTAAAATCGATAATCTTTCTCCTTTTTCACCTTCAAAGCATACATGTACAATGCCATACCATCATCAGAGCTGTCCTCCTCATCACTGGAGAAAGCGATAATAGCTTTTTTGGGTGGAGGGCGCTTTTTGGCACGCTGCTGGTTTCGGAGGCTGCGAGGCTGGGGTGTGACAAAATCTTCATCCCTGTTAGCTGTGCTCAGGGGCTGGCGACGTGAACCTGCCAAGAAAAGAAACAAAACAAGACAGTTAGCAGCCATTCTGTATGTCAAGCTGAGGAAGTGTCCCCAGGTGTCCCTGCTGGAGCTGCAGGATCAGGGGGAAGGCTGCAGTCAGTCTCACGAAAGGAACATACTTCCTGTTGGCCTCCGCTTGGCCGACTCTGGCATTGGGGTTGCACTGCCTTTCTGGCATGTCTCTGCTGAATCCAGCCCTCGGTTATGGGCGGCAAACAGCTTCTGCTCCAGCTCTTCAGCCAGAGCCTGATGGAGATGGAACACAGGGGAAAAAGGGGAAAAAAATAATTACATCTGTAGCAGAACTGCCATAAAGTTCTTTGATAAATTTTGGGGATTGAGGAGTAGCCTGCTTAAATGGAGACCTGCAGGTCTTTCCAATCATTTTCCTGGCTTGGACACTTGCCCCCCATCCTTACTTTAGCCTCAGGTTTGCTGCCTGCTCTGCGGAATCGAGCCAGCACAGTTTGGAAACAACTGTAGACAGCTGGGTCTTGGAGCTTGTCTGCAAAGCAGTCAAAGTTGTCCTGCAGCTTTTGAAGGCCCCGTTCCGAGATGGGAAGCAGAGTAAGGCAACAGGACAGATCCCGATACTGACGCTCAGTTCTGGGAAAGACAAAAATTGCCATCAGCTCTTATGAAAAGGGGTGTGTAAGGATGAGTATATGCTACCTAGAACTACAGCACATGAGCGTAAAGCATTTCCTGCAGGTGCTTCTGCCCTGCAGAACATGAGATTCAGGTTGTTCTTTTACAGGTCAGTTACAGCCTGCCATGGCATACCATGCACAACTGTATTACATCAAAGACACTGACTCAGTGTCTGTCAGAAAAACGTGAAGGTTCACTGTTAAAGAACACAGTCAGTTGTTTAAAAAGCATCACAAGTTATTGCCAGCTACGAGTTAAAAAAGCTAAACACAGTGAGGTGAGGATCTTTTTGAAGGGCCTTTCAACTGAATAATTAAAACCCCTGGCTGGTTATTTTTTCATGTTTGAAATAGTCTCAAGCAGAAGCTGTACTTGATGTTTTCTCTCTCATCTCTCTTTCCTGGACAGTTACATGAAGAAAGCAGTTTTCATTAAGATAAGGCGAACAAATAACAATGGCTGTATCAAAGGACAACATTCAAATCCCAGCAAAAGCTACTAAAAAGAAAGGAAAAAAAAAACACCTCAAAAAGCAAACTAACATCCTTAATGGAGCTCTCTGTGATAGAGTAGGAAGAAAAAAAGCTAGGCCAAAGCCCATGTTATTCATAAAGCGGAGGGGCCAGAAGTCTGTCCTGCATATACTCTCTCAGAATGCACTGTCCAAACACAGGCAGATGAAGAACAAAGCTGCAGCATCCAGGTGTTTCCACATTTAAAGTCTGGACACTACCTGGCATGTTGCTAAGTTCAGAACTCCAGAAATGCTGAGGAGGGTGATGGTGGCTGCACAGTCTTTTCTGATAAGCTCATCTTTTAAGCCTGGAGCAAGAGTCTTGCTCTAGCATTACCAGTAGCATGCATTAAAATGATCATCTTTGTGGAACAGAAATATTAAGGCATTTTAGTAAAGGCTAGACATGGCTTACACACAGATGTTTCTTTACAAACACTGAAGAGCTCACCAGTGTTCCTGAGTGGCAATTTTGGAGGGAGTGTCCACTCTCTACCCCAGCTCAGGAAACAGAATCCAACTATTTCTGGGGAATATGCAACTCCCTGAAGCAACTGAGCAGGTCACATGCCCAGGCACTGTGTACAAGTGGCCAAGATAAGCAGACACAGCTTAAACCTCAAGGGCAAAGCCACAGTGATGGAGGAGGAGACCTACAGGAATGGAGTAAGGCAGGGTAAAAGTGGAGGTATCACTGAAAGTACATGATAGAGGGACAGATAAATATCCACTCTGTTTCTTCATGGAGCTGCAGGTGGGGGGTGAAGGTGTATGTACTTTTAGGAGGAAGATAGGAAAGAAAAAGGTGGGGGACACACCTAATACAGGTTGTATCAGTGTTTGTTACTTTGTCATGTGAAGAATATGGTGGGAACTTGTTAAAACCAGTGTACACAAGCTAGTTTCTCCTAACAACTCCTAAGAAGATTTGCTGGTCAGAAAAATTAGGATTATGACCCACCTGGCAATCCGGAATCGCTGACAAAGTTTCTCCACCAAGCTCTCTGTCTGTTTGTCCTTTGTAATATATGAGAGGAGATGTCTGCAAAGGGAAAAAAATGGCCAAGTTGAGAGCACAGAGAGGTACCCCCATTTCTGCCTACACCACGGGATGCTTGCAGCTATCCTATCCCGTGATCAACTGGGTGGTCCTCCAAGAGAACACATGACAGCTTGGCGTGCCTCAGATTTGGTTCAGGAGAAGCTATAAGCATATATATATATTTCAAACAGTAATCACAGTCCCTGTTGGGGGACAGCTGCTATGACATAAGGTACAACTAAAACTGTGTTCGCATAATAGCACCTACCTAGGATGAAACTAAGAAATCCAGCTAAAGCAAAGACCCTTGTAGGTATAGAGTGAACACATCTGTGTGGGGTCTAATGTAGGAGGGATGCCAAAATGGCTGCAGTGCTGGCTTCTGAATCACTCCTTCCATCCAGTTTTAAAAGCATGCACCTCCAAACAATCTCCTCACTTCACAAGAGTGCTGGCAGACAAACACAAAGGGAGTGGGGTGGCATGCAGTCTTGTTTTTCCCCCGTTCAAAACCATTCTTATGACTTTTTCATTATTAATTTGCTGAAGGTGTGTTGCTGTATTTCAGATCAATGCAAAAGTGAGCGTTACTTTGCTCTAAAGTGGGAACAAAGCCTACCAGAACTTAAATGCTAACCTGATCCCATGTTTTCCTGTCTGCTTTTGCAGCCATAAACTATTTTCAGTCTCAATTTCAGCCTCACTAATAGACTTTTTCTGTGCCTTTCTCGGAATTCCTACCTGTCCAAAATTCCATCCCTCTTCCTAAATGCACTAGATTCTCATGGACAGAAAGACTAGTTGAAAAAAATCACAGGAGATTGTTATTGTTCTTCTCTCCAGCAACAGTGATACTTTTGTTTTGTCTAGCACTCCCCTCTGTAATCCACAGGGACACAGGCAGCTCAGAAAAACCCTCATGTGGTTAAGTTTCAGAAAGGACAGGAAAATTTCTGTCATTTACCACTAAAGACACTATTTGTGTTGTCTGTGAGCAACTGGTACCCTCAGGTTGAAATATTCCAGTATGTCTCTCTACTATGGAGTATTCATTGGGAAAAAAACCCAAACCCAACCAACAAGACCACTTCCCCCCCCCCATCCATTCAAACAAAACAAAACCCCACAACCCCAGAACAAAACCAAACCCCCAAACCTTTTACTTGAACTACAGTTTTGCTGAAATTGCTTACAAAAAGCCAGTATATGCCACCAAAATGACAAAGGCACCAAAGTCTTTAAAATCTGTCCTGTTCTAATGTTGCATATCCATGTTCCTATGTGCAAACCCAACTGTTTTTCTTTTCTGGAGGGAAAAATCATTTTGAATGAGCTAGTGGAAACTCTCTGTGGAGTTTCCTCACCCCCAACTATGTGGCTTTAGAATCGATTCCCCTCAGCATGACTCCATTTCAGATACAGCCTGAAAAAGTCAGGTGAAGGAAAACAACTGAAAAGGCATACTTGTACATGTCACTGTAGTTTCTCTCCCCTGGATCTGTCACCCTCTTTGCATAAACATAGTCCCAGTCAAAAGAGATTTCTTTAACACCCAGCATACCTCATAATAGTGCGGAAAGATTCCTCCTCTATGCTGCAGTTAGGATCTGAGAGATGACTGATTATGTCTGGAAGCAGGTTATAGATGGCATTACCCTGTGCAGAATACAAGGTTCTACATGATATAGAATTATGAAGGACAGCTAAAGTCGAGCCAAATAAGCTGCCCACTTAAAATTACCTCTTCCCACCTTAAATCTACTGTCTGAAAGCATCAGCTTTTTGAAACAAACTGTACACAGCCAGCCAAACCTATCCAGGACTACTTGGCCAAAGTTAAGGGGTGAAAAAACAACAAATCAACAAGATAACAACTGCAACCCTTGTTTTGCAACTGCTCTGCTCTTTGGCAGACCTGGATGCAGTTTCTTCGCTTTCCAACCTTGTTGCAACCCAACCAAAAAGCTTTCTGATAAAGGAAACTTACAGAGCAGTTGAGCCCAAGGAGCTGCCTTCCATCTTGCCTGAAACAGCCCAATCCAGATTCCCTTTGCCAATGCTTTTACATGGTTTTGTCATATAAATCTGTCATCACTGCAGGGATCGGAAGGCAGTGCAGCCAGGGGGCCAGCTCTGCTTTTAACTCATCAAGCCAAGACAGTAATAACCCCAGTATCATTGCAGCTTCTCAGGCAGTAGATCTCAAACTCTGAGGGGCCCACAGCAGCCTTTATGTTGAATGAACAGCATAGAGGGGTTAACTCTGCTACTGTTCTTATCTGCTTGGGCTGTAGCTACTTCAATTTAAGTATCTTGATGTCACACAATCAACTTTGAAGGGTTTCAGAGATGGTGCACTGCCTGAGCCATAAGGTCAGGGAACTCCATTGTAAGGCCTAAAGGTAAGCTGCAGAAAACTGTTCCCAACCCTGTTCTAGACATACAAGAAAGCAAACGGACAAGACACTGGTCTAGAGCCTGCTTTCGATGTGAACGGATGAGGTCAAATTCAGCAACATCAGGGTTGAAACAAAACTCATGTTGCAGTTTATTTTCTCTCTCCTCATTTAGGCAGTGCAGGACAGACAGACAGCTGCTATACACCACTGCAACACCTTTCTCCAATACTCAAGTCTTGTGTGATTGGCCCAGCCTCCACCAGCCTTTCCCCACTCTTGTGAAGTAAGGTCCCCGAGCATGCACTTGCCTTCTTGGAGAGTTCAGTGAAAAAGTTCTGAGCCACTCCCACGATTGCCTCCTCTGGGTCTATAAGCAGAGCTGCCAACTCGCTCACTTGGCCCTTCACCTTTACCATGTCTTTGAGGATGAGGTGAGTCATCACCAGTGCAGCCATCTTCCTCACTCTTGGGCAGGGGTCCCGCAGCCTGGTGGAAGTGTATAGTTACCACAGAAAGCAGCTGAGTATCTCAAGTTACTGATACCCACATCAGCCTAACTCCACAGCCTACATCTGCGTGCCCTTCTTGCCACCTTCTAATTTGGTTTCCTGGGTCATTCTCACCTTCTGGAGGCCCAGTGCCTTCCACAGAGCTCTCGTGTGTCCGCTCCCAGCAATGAGTCTAGCATTACCTGGCATAGAGATGTGATGTCCAAGGCTCCACCAGGTTGGGGAAACGGATGGCCAGATCTCCTGCTGCAATAAGGAGGTTGGATCTCACACCAGGCAGACTGGACTTCTCCATCATAGTGAACAGCAGGCGCAAGTGGGAGTCACAGAACTCGGAGCTGATGAGAAAGTGTAGAGAAAAGAAGGCATAGATACCAAATTCCCATCTCTCAGGCAGCAGACACACAGAGAAAATACTATCTATGGATGCCCTTTTTGTTTGTTCTTTCCACAGGAAAGGAGTTGTACTGTTTGTTTAGTACTAGGAAGGTTGGGAAGAGAACACCAACAGGACCGGCCATTACCTGATCATGCAGACTTTGCCAAGAGCGAGGGCTGCAGCAGCTGAGAGCCCTGCATCGCTGTAGAGCCCAGGGTTGTTGCAGATCTTGAGCACCAGTGGAACAAAGGCAAACAACAGATGCTTCCCTGGAATGGGGATAAAGACAGCAAGTCTGTGCATCCTTCTTTAAGAAAAATTACTGCATTTATCCAACAACTTCTGCAAACTATAGAAACTGATTGACTCACTTTCACCATTGAAAAACCACCTCCAGAGAGGCAGAGCAAAGAAAGAGACAGCTTACATAGAAACTGACACCAGACCAAAAAAAAAAAAAAAAAAAGAAAGTGGTTTCTTCAGCCAGAAACAGCCTTCCTCCTTCTGGATCTGTTGCCCACTGTACCTGTTCTTTCACAGGCAGGCAGAACAAGTGCTCCTTGGTGGCAGCCACACTTACCATCTAGAAGCTCTGTCTCACAAATACTGCGGATGAGTTCAGCCTCAGTGTCATCAGCTGTGGCTCCCACAAGGCCCAGTTCCTCCTCCATAGTGGTCTCATTTCCTGTGCTCTGTGAAGAAAGGAAGACTGTAAAAAAAAAAAAAAGGCAGGCAAAAATAACTCCTTCCTTCACAGAGGTGCATGCCTGTTACCAGCAGCATGGCTAGAGCTGAGAAGAACCAGACTGATGGAGGTATATAACCCACTTTACCCTGAGAACTGAATGAAGCTAATGAAGAGTAGTCCAGGATCTGCCAGTCCACATGCCACAGAACACCAATGAAAATAAAGCCCAAGCTACTGCAGCTACATAACAAAGACAGATATAGGACACATCTGGCATCCATGCCCAAGCCTGGCACAACTTAAGGAACATGTAAATCCTAAAGCAAGAAGTTCAAAGTGGCTTTTGAATTGCTGGTCTTGTGAGCAAGATTATAGGAAATCTTACAGCAAGGCAAAAGCAACACAAGAGAGGAAGAGCTTGCATCGTTACCACCCGAGAGAGGATAGGACCCCCAAGCCCTATGGAACAAGGCTGCAGAGACCCTTTTCCAGAACTCAGACCCCAAATGGGTGTTTCTCACCACCAGCCGCAATTGCAAAAGACTGCACTGGTAGGAAAGGAGGTGATGAATGGAAAAATGTTTGTCTGAAGCAGGAATATAAGCATGGCCAAAATATCACCCTGCATTCCCTCCCCTCTGCCTCTTTAAAACCCAAGACCAGTGTGAAAGCTTTATCATTCCAGGACCTCCCTGTCTCTCCTGTCCATCTCTATTCTCAAAGCACACATTACCCTGGATCTCATGCATCCTCAGGAGCCCATTCTCCAGAAGTTTGCTGTAGCAGTAGCTGGGACACCAGAAGAGCTCCCATGAGTGAAAAAAAACAACAAACCCTTCAGTTCTCACCTGGGGTCTCTGCTTCTTCGTGCTTCTGTCAGAATGGTTCTTGGCCTTCTCCTCGTCTCTGAGCATACGGCGTCTGCGTAGCTCTGTGCTCACTGACACTTCCAAATATGCTACCTGCTGCAGTGCCACCTGCCCCACAAGGGACACCAGGTGCATCAACAGGAATGTGGGGAGACTGCTAGCACCATCAGAGACTCTGCTGGGAGAATCCCCTGAATCTAGCAGAGAAAAATTACTACAGTTCAGTGCTGACCTAGACCTCTTCCCCCATCAGTTATTGCAAAGTCCCACTGTATAACCCATCTCCATGCTTCAGAGTCCTTCACAGCACTTGCACCCTTCCACACCAACCCTTCCACCAGCCCCTCAACTCTGTTCTCCTCCTGCAGTTACTGTAGGCCACCCAATCACAGCACTAGAAACCATGGCTACAGATTTCCTTCATCAGCTTTTTTCCTCACCAGCTTTCTGCCCATCATCCTCCTTCAGCTTCTCCAGAGCTTGCTGACTGCACGCCTGCAGAACGTGAGCACATATCTCCTCTGCCCCTTCTGCTAGCTGATAGATGAGCGTTACTGCTGCCTCCATGAAGGGGATCCAGTGGCAACTTGGCTGAGCAAAGCCTGATGAGAAGAGAGAGCAATGTTCCACACATCAGCAACAACACAGGCTGATGTGTGGTAGGTACATCACACAGCCCAACTTCCTCTCCTCCAATCCTACTACTGACTTCAGCTCACCTTTAATCACAGTCTCACTCAGGCAGCCAAAGAGCATGTGGTTCTGTGGCAGTCGAAAAGGTGTACTGTTCTTCCCCAGTGCTTGCTGCAGAGAGAACAAATGAGTTACTCTTTCCACCTAAGAGATCCCCCCATGCCCTTCTCCATACTTAATTTTACTGTGTGAACAATGCTAATCAAAGCCATGCTAGGCCTATGGCAGGGATATCCAGTACTGCCCTGCAGCTAAATACACAGCAGGAACATCACTGTCACTTTGAAGGCATGGTGGCAGCACTGCGTGGATTTAAAGCTTAGCCAAGTGATGATCCACTATTTTCACTTCAATAAGAGTAACTCTTTCGAAATCTCAAAATTACTCTTTTAAGATCTGATATTATTTACTCATTCTCCACAATGAATAAAGTGGGAAACCTTTAGAGCATCTTCAGGGTTATCAGCAGTAAGGCAACTAGATGTCCTTGCCTGGGGATACTCCAGAACCACGAGGTTTTGTTTAAAAGCAAAATATCACCAACAGAAATCACAGAGGACAGTGTGAGGTTGTTAACACCACCTCACACTTAGGCTGTTGCATATACTCTGTATCAGTCCCTCTCTGGTTTAAGTTGGAAATAAGATAATCCAGAGAAATACTAAACCAAGTATACTTGGGCAACATATGTTGCCCAACATATCACAGCGTATCTGTGTCTGCTGATCAAGGCATACTTGACCAAAACAAAAGATTTACTTGAGGATTTAAAAGCTTTCAGTAGCTGGAAACTGAATTCCTTAGTTCACTACAGTCTTACTCTCTGTACTGAATTTCTGGTTGGGGGGAGAGTTACCATAGTCATTCAAGTATTGACAGTTCAGTCCCTTCTCATGTGCAAACCTAAGTGCAGAGTTAAGTCAGCCTAAAATTGAATTACAACTGCCTTCAAAACACTTAAGAATGTTGTGGTACATTCTTTAAGGTCTTGCAGTAATGTCCCCAGTGGAAGAGGCAAACACAGAATGATGGTGCTGTGTGAAGGAGGGCTGGCTGGTTTTATGCTGAAATTCCTAAACCAAAATGCCCTAAATGCTTGAGTCAAAAACCAAAGAATTCCTCCCACCAAGTACATTAAAATAAAAATTATTCCCCAGACAAGTCATTGAGCATCGTGTTGCAAGTACAACATGGATAGGTTTGAAAACCTTCCATGCTTTATGTTCGGATGTACAACTGACCACTCCCAAATATGAACTAATATGAAGGGCAAAAGAATCACATCAGTAGAGGAAAGGGCTTCATGGTTGAGAAAACACAGATCAATTTAGAACTGGGAGTATGAAGAAGAGAGCTGAAAGGAAAACAGATTTTCTTGTGCACTGAACTCTTTACTAATCAAATTTAACCTGTTACCTAATGGAAGTTCTTTTATTAGATGTTCGCTGATGTGTGCCAAGCTTTCCAGGTGCGGCTGAATGGTGCTAACCTACTTAATTTTAAAAATCAGTAAAAATATAATCCCTTCTCCCCCTTCTCAGTACAAACCATTTCCCCCCCATCTTTGTTTCTGGATAACACTGTTTCTGGATGACCTCAAGAGCAAACTAAGAGTCTTACCTTGGTGTTCCTGGCAAGTTTGGAGATAGCATTGCATACTTCTTTAGCCAGGCGATAGTCTTCACATCCCTTCTCAGACAGCCCTACTGTCACCAAAACATCCAGGTTGCTACCTACAATCTCTGGATTCCCTCTGTGGAATGGAAGGGAGAGAGGTATTACTTGAGTTGCTGCTGAAAGTTTACAGAACTATGGATAACCAGGAGAAATACTCCTTATGTCTTGCAGTGATTTGAGGGGATAAAAATTCCATGCAATGCCTCAAGATATAGCTATAAGAGCAGCAAGCAATATTCCACAGGAGCCAATATAATCCACACTCCACTAAGAGAGGAGATTCTCCAAAGTGAACAACACTGGGCACACTCTCCCTTTGTAAAGGAAGAAGATTCTTGACTCTTTTGTTATCAGAAAGGAGCAAAATTTAAATGGGTAAGACAAAGAAAAATGTTGCAAAACAGAAGAGAGTCCAATAGCTCAGGACTGGTGACACGTGCCACTTCCCTCCCTATTGTGGAAACACAATACCACCACCACAAAACCCACCCCCCACCCCACTCCCTGCCCTCAAAGGGTTACTGGGCTGGAAAACTGAGAAAATGAAAACCTTACAGAGCAATTACACTCTTTTGCCCCAGAAAGGGAGGCAGGTATCTCTATGTGGGAGCTTCTCACTGTTCTTACACATAAAGCTGCAAAGCTGTGACACTGTAAGCACTGAGAAAGGATGGACAGTCAGAATACAACAGAAGTAACATTGCTGTGCTCAGAGACTGTGCTGGTGGGACCCAGCACAACTACGCTTACTGCCAGGCTTCATTACCCCACGATGCAGTTACTACTTCTGAAGCTGCAGAACCGAAAAAGTCAGCTGATGCAGCACCCACAGCTCTTCAATAAAAATCAACTCCCTTTATATCTTCCCACTGCCATGATCAGGTGGGTCCCTGCACTCACCGTGCCATCATCCCCAGCAGCATCACAGCAGCACGTCGCTCCAGTGAGGAGCACTGAGATTTTCCTGTGAACTGCTCCCAAAGCAGCTGGATCACAGCAGGCTCGATTTCATCTTTCTGCACAAACTCCGAGATCTGCAAGAGACATTTAGACTGGAGATTAGGAACAATTCCTTCCCCAAAAGGATGATCAGGCACTGGACCAGGCTGCCCAGGGAAGTGGTGGATTCGCCATCCCTGGAAGCGTTCAAAAGCTTTGTAGATGAGGCCCTCAGTGACGTGGGTTAGTGGTGGCTTTGGCAGTACTGGGGAACGGTTGGACTGGATGAGCTTAAAGGTCTTTTCCAATCGAGTTGATTCTATGCAACATAACAAGTAGGGAGAGGCAGAGGAGGATGGACTTCAAGCCAACAAAGACATTAGCTGCAGTGACTAACATTTTAATGAACATCTAAGATCACAAATACAATCTAAACCTGGGCAAGACAAGTACTCACTATTTCTTCTAAGCACTGTATTGTTCCTAGCGATGCATCCACCATGATGAGAGAGAGAGAACGCACCAGGTGCTGGACCCTGGCCCTTTGAAGAGGGGGAAAGAAAATACAACTATTAAAAAAATATATGTTAAAATGAAAAAGCAGCTGTCACAATTACTTTCCTATTCATAGAGCTGAGAAAATCTGTTAGATAACAGAGCTGATCCCTGGGGACAGGAAAACTTCCCCCTCCACAAGCTAGAGATCTTCAAGTCTCCCAGCTCAAGTGCCAATAAGCATGACACAGGCTCAGAAGTCTACTCCTTGTGCACTTCTGCTCCTTTCAGTGCTCAAAAACCCAACAAGAGGCACACACCAGCCACTTGCCAGTTTGCTCTCAACCACAAGTCAAAGTACTATTCCCTAAACATAAGAAACTGAAAGTCTGTCTACAAACAAACAAGGCCAGAGCTCAAACAGGGGGAGAGTCATCTCCAGGCAATATTATCAAGAAAAAGTGACATGTAGTAGGTGCTTTTTATTGCACTGATAGTACAAATAAGGGTGAAGTATGGTGCATCTCTCCAGGGATCACACTTAGAGCACGTGTATCCAACAGGATTATATATGTGGGCAAATGCTAAGAAAAAAGAGCAAGTGAGGAGAGGAGACCCAGCTCCTGTCTAGTGTGGAAGAAGCAAACATGCAAGTGGGACCCAGCTCCCACCCCAGAATCCTCAATAAGAATCAGTAACAAAGACCCCATTAACATCCTCTCATCTACCGTGTGCAGAGATTTGTCACAAACAAATTTAAGACTGGTCTGAATGAAATATAAATAACAGTGTGTGTGAAAGCACCCAAATGATAACACCTAACCTTGCACAGTGTGAGGGATAAAGAAACAGCGTATACTGAAAAACCAAGGACACAACTGACAGTAAACACTGAGGAATGTGTTGTGTACATCAGAAGCAGAATGCCTACACTTAGATAAGGCCACAGCATGAATGACTTGTCACCAAAAAGCCAGCTCTGGTAACGGAAAGATACTTCTAACTTTAGACCACATTGTATAACACTCATTATCCCAAAGAATGAGTGACTACAGCCATTAGAAACCCAAAATGTGAGAATTTTAGGCAACAACTTTGCCCACAGAAGTATGCAAGACTTAAGACATGGAATGATTCCATAATCAAAACCAAATAATCAACCATAATCAACCCAAAAGGGTTGAAAGAGCTGTCCAAAACAGTTTATTGTTGCCAGTCAGGAAGCCTGCTGACTAGATGAGCATTCATAATTGACACCCTTTGTTCTCCATCATGTAGAGACCCTACCCAGATAATTTGGGCACATGTATCTTGGTGCAGTGCTTCGGATAAAAATGGCATTTATGAGAATATTAACTGTGAGTGTCTGATAACAGGTTTAATTTAAAATAATTCTCCATTTCTCCTTTTTTAAGGTTTCACATGCAGTTTTGCTGCATAAATTTCCTACACATGAATGCTGCAACAAACCAAGAGCAGAAGCTAAGCAGTAGGACCCGAGGAAGACTGGGATACTCAGGTATCTAACCTTACATTTCAGCTCAGAGTGAAATTTGATTTCTTTTCCTATCCATTCCCAACAGCTCCCCAATAGAAACGGGGGGAGGAATACTTACACTTACAAAGAGTCATACCTCTCTGAATCCTTGCTGGGGCTCAGGTAGAGCCGCCTGTAGGCGTTCAGCACAGCTTCCCTGATTCCAGGCTCTTTTGACCATATGAGGGGGAGCATTCTGCGAACTCCAGACAGTGCTTCAGACACACTAAACTGCGAGACTGTCACAAAGAACTCAATGGCTTCCTGCACCACTGCAGAGAGACGAACAGTTGCATTAGTGCAGTTCTCTCCTAATCCCCATTCGAGAGCCTATTAAAACATACTCATAGGCACACTGTTCTCACAACAAGCCTTACAAACATCTAAGATCACTGCTACCGCCTGCTGAAGTCAGAAAGGGATCACTAGTACAAAGACATAGATTTCCTGGAGGAAATAGGCACAGGTTAACAGCTAAATCTAATGCAATACATTTAGAGGAAGAGCAAAGAGACCATATTTAAAAGTTGTACTCATCAACCACCTTCAACTATAGCACTAAAGAGGAGCAGGCCTTAGAACCTGTTGATCAGGATCACTTTCAGCTCCAGAATAAATTGTAAGGAAAGGTGAGGTGAACAAGACGAGCTCTCAGCTCCCCTCTTGTGGCCAGCATAACACCTGGAGCTGCAACAGGACACTGAGCAGGTAACAGAACCCAGCTTCACTGGCCATGCTTACTTTGGGAGAACGTCGGCTGAGATGAAGCTTCCATAAGCTAAGTAATTTTGGTCACCTGGCTTTCAAAAACATTTTTAACCTTGATATTTAAAAATGGATTCCTAAACAGCCCGTTCATTCCCTAACACAACCCTTTCATGACAGCCTTTTAGACAGTGCTTGCTTTTCCAATATCCTGGAAGTGCCTGGGACATCTGCTCCATAAAATGTAGTTCTTCCATTTAGTAGCTGTGCTACTCCCATATCTCCTTTTCAGCAAGGGGAAAGACGTGGAAATGATGAACAGGGGAAAAAGCCACATGATTATTTCACACACCTGAGACACAGTTTTCATACATCAACTTGCTGATCAGGCTCAGGGCTTCTGTGATTTTCACTGAGAAGTTGTAAGCATCTTGCAGGTATTGCACCAGCATCTCCTGTTTGATCAGCTCTGTTTGAGGCTGCTCTTCTGGTACAGCTTCTTCATTCTCAAGACCACTGTTGCCATGTGGAGGATCCTCACTGTTCTCACCTGGGCACGAACCTGCACAGCATGAGCACTTGTTTTGTGAGCAGTACTGAAGGTACAAGAGAAACAGACATGGTTTGGGGCATTTTAACCCTTCTCCCTCCACTCCATAGTGACATCTTCCAAGAGCCAGGAGACAAAAAGCCAAATTCAGCCATCAGATTTGGCTACAAAGACAAAATCTCAGCATACTGTACTACAGTGGCTACAATGGCTACTGTACTACAGTACTACAATGGCACCACAGAAAAGCCAGCTTAATACAGGGGCAGAGACAGGAATGGTCCAGTTGGGGTAAACACCATTAAAATGCTGAATGGGTTACTTCGAACTTGATAGGTCCCAAAAGGCTTTAAAAGGGAATCACGGCAGAGTAGGGAGAAGGCAAACACTAGTACTCCCTAGCATCAGAAATGCACTTCTACTGGGAACATGGGACTGTTAAGACCAAAAATCAAGCATCAGGACTATGTGATCCAGCCAAAATGCCAGGCCACTAGAGAAGAAAATAATCCAGAGATGGTGCGGCTCTACCTTGAGCTGTCAAGTACACACAGACTGAGCCCCACAGGTCAGAAGGAAGGACAGGGCACTGCAGAGGGTTTTGGTCTAGCTCTGGCATCAGCTTAGTCTTAGGGACGAGACATAGCCATGTGAAGCAGTGTCGTGGTTTAAACCCAGTCACTCATGATACATTTACCTGTGTAAATTCTCTTCAGAACACCCAGGATGGTTGCCTCCTCATTTTCCTCCATGAGGCTGCTGAAGGGCTCCTTCCCCTGGAAGTGACCCAGGGCCTTCTGTGTAAGGCGGGCTGCACTCCTGGACCATGACATTGCCCAGAGAAGAACATCAACAATCCGTCAGGGCACAACATAAGGGAAAACATCCAACTTCCCCTGAAAACCTGGGAAAGCGGCTCCTGCCCACATCTTGTGCTGGGTGCCCATGTCAGTGTCTTCTACAGAGTAATGTTACTGGAAATCATCCCTCTACCCTGGAGCTCCAAACCCTTCTTGCACAGAGAACAAGAAACCTTGGGTAAACACCCTCTCAAAATACAGAGCCTTCTTACTTGTAATTCAGCTTCCTCAGCAGCCCAGTGATTTGCTTCAACGTACTCTCCACTGTTTCCTCAACTTCCAGCACCTCCTCTTCCTCTTCCTGCAGTGGTTGAAAGAGCTGTTGTATGGCAGCCCTAACTTCTGGCAGCATTGCTTCCCACTCTTCCTCTGGGGTGATCACTGGACCTATTAAAAAAAAGCCACAAACAAAAAACAACAGAGAGAATGAGGAACACAGAGACCCAGATGACGCCCTAAATGGGGAAAGAAACTAATTTGAAACTTAGGAATTCTGCTTCCCTTTCCTCCCCCAGGAGTCACTATTCCCTGTTTCCCCCAGCAGGCACTATTCACTGTCCACACTGCAGTAAGAATAGACAAGAAAGAAAAAAGAAACCACTAAGGGTAAAAAAACCTGACAGGTAAGAGAGAACCATCATCTGATGCTGTTTTGTAGGCAGCACCAGGTTCAAGGCTAATCAAGTTTAAATTACTATCTGACCAAAATTATGGCTCAGGGAGTTGTTGAATGGTTGGGAATGGAAACCTTGGAGGGTGTTCATAGGTAGTTTCAGTTCTTACACTGAAAATAGGATATTTACATAGATGGACTGTTGATCTAGATATAGATATTGCCCTTTTATAACACTATGGTATGAAAACCTGTTTTGAGCTTAGTCCCAGTTATCTGGCCTCACCGTTTCACACCAGTAAGATCAGAGATAGAAGCCACCACAACCCAGGAGAAAATTTCAGATGAGGAAAAATAAACCCTGGTATGCCCTGGGAAGAAGAAAGAAGAAGGGGAATTACCTGCTGCGGATCTGTTACGATCCCTCATTTCTTGCAGCTTCTGCACTTCTTTTTTCAGTGGCTCACTCAAATCTGTACAGCTTAGCTGAAGATGCCAGGAAGAGAAGAAATATGTTACTTATCCTCCTTTTCCTGAAAGGAAGTAATTCTCCTTTCTCTTCCACTTCCACTTGCCACTTTAAGTTGTCAATCCCTTCAGATAACCCTGTTTTTTGGAAACTGGATTAGTAGACTCTGGCCATCACCCCAGAGAATGGGAATGGCTGCAAATTGCCAGGCCCAGGCTCAAAAGCCCAGGAAAAAGTACAGCTAAACACACAGCTGCAGCTGCATTCTAATTCTGATCCTAAGGAAAGAAACCCCACAGTGAATTCAAATAAAAATGCTGCAGGTTTTTCCACAAACACATCCTTTCTGACCTTCAGCATACCTACCAATTACACCAAGTGAGGACAGAACCAGAGAAAGCAAGATCTGAGCCTGAGAGAACCAGAAAGCTGCCACCTGCAGAATCAAAGGCTACACTGTCCCTCCCACAAGACACAGAAAGGCTGCTGCCCTGGCTATAGCACACTGCAGGTATTTAGCCTGCATACGGCCATCTAGTCTATCCATTCTAGTCAGAATTACCTTGCAGGAGAAGGGATTGTTGGACAAAAACGCAATCAGGAGCTGGATCGCATTTTTAACTACTACCACAGCTTTGTCTTTAAGACGCTCAACAGCCAGCGATACCACAGACTGGAACTGAGTCAGAGGCAGGGCCTAATACAAAATGAGAGCAGAGACAAAGTTATTCAGAAGGCTGAGAGACTCAGAAAAAAGTTATTTTACTGCAGACATCCTAATATACTAAAAGGCACAGATTATAGATTTATATAAGAATGTCTAGGTCGGAAGTGATCTCTGGATATCTTCTGGTCAACCTCTGTTGAAAGGAAGGACTTAAATTATGTTATGTGTTGAGTTGAGTCTTAGCCTACCTAGCAAGGGTGATGTTTTCCCATACCAATGTCCAAAATCAGCTTGTACACTGCTCTTCTTTCTAATCTGTCCCATTAATGAAGAACAGCATTTAATTTGGATTCTGCAGTTCCCTCACCCCTAGGATCTTTGGTCTCTTGAGAAAAAGATACCACAGACACCACACTACACAGGGACAATACCCTTCTCTTAAACTCCAGCCTCTGTAAACAAAGAGCAGGGTGACGGAAATTCCTTAGAAAACACAGCAGGGGAAGGTATGACTAAAGCAGGACCATTTCCTTAGCACAGACTTACCTTGCACTGAACGATTCGAGTGAAGAGCTGCAGCACTCGACTGCGTACAAAGCTGTTGATATCACAGACATGGGCCTGCAGCATGGTCAGGAACTGGTCCCGAGTACCACGGGCAGCTTCCTCCAGCTGGTCACCATTCAGCACCTGCACCAGCACTTCTGCCATAGCTGCCAGAATGGCATTTCGCATCATGTAACTCTGAAAAAAGAAGAGCTGTTGAACCAGGAACAGACGAAAATAGATGACTTGATATGTCAAGGGGAAGTATGGCCCAAGAATTTGGGTCTACTAAGCCCCAGGCCACAGCCTTAAGTGAATTTCTCCGTTGCAGATTTTGGGTGAACATGACTGCCTGCAAGACAGAGTAATCCAACCCTGCTGTCCACCTAGGTCCACAGAAGTCAAGAACTGAGAATCACTTAATGGCTTTTAAGAACAGTTTAAGAAAAAGTAACTCAATGACAAACTCATTAAGGACTGAAAAACAAGAGAGAGCAGCTGGGATCTCCCACAGTAAGCAGTTTCCTGTTCCCTGATATGCAAGAGTGACAACCAGACAGAAGATGTCATGGTTTCTGTTTCTTTGCATCTTTTAGGTAAGGGCATGCTTTGGCTATTTGATCTCTGTGAAAGAGGTTCTGTTTTCAGACAGAAAAACTGGACTGCAGAATCTCCACCAACTGACTTCTCGGGAAGTGGGAGCATACCTCTCCATCCAAGTGACGCAGGAGAACACTCATGTTTGATAGCACCAGAGCTGGAATCTGTTCAGCCAGTTCAGTTATAAAGACAGCATAACCCTTGATCACAGAAGCATCATGAGCCAGATCCTGAGGACATTTCTGTCCCACTTCCCTGCAAAGAAAAACAAAATAAGGAATAGGGTGCCTCAAGTTGCTAGGGATAGAAGGACAAGCCTTGGGGTGTTTTTCTCACCTTAGCAATTCACCCACTAGGCTTTTCAGACCGTACTCTTTAACCCAGAGGCTTACTGCCTGTGCAAACACTGGGGCTACATGCTCAAAGTGCTGCAGCATCTGTGTGATCTTCAGAGTGGCATCTTTTGTACGTGAGAAGGAAGAAAGAAGTCAGGGAAAGCAACTGGGATTATCTTCAGGAAGAAGGCAGAAGAGCAGGAACTCACTGAACATGTGATCATAGTGAACCAGAGCTGCAGCAAGCAGATGTGTCACAGCCTCCCGTGTGGCCCGGTACTTCTGAAGACCGATACCTGGATTCTCTAGGATACGGTAGGAGCTTCCTGTCATTAAGCTGAAGTCACAGAAGGGACACAGCAAAATTCACAATCACAACTTGCACCAACATCATTCTAGCACACTGCATCTCTCTTGAACCAGATATTTTCCAGTATCCTTAAAAAACTGAGGATTAACATCTAAATTTGAGATGCCTACATGAGGAAAGGGAGTGGTTCCTCAACATATTGCTTTTGCCTCAAGACAGTTTCCTCAGTTTCCCAGCAACCTGCACCCTGCAGAGGGCTGTAATACTACCTCAGTGGCAGATTTAACATTTAACTCCCCCTTCCAGAAAACCACTCACCCCACCTCTACATCCACTCCAGACCATACCTGACAAATTCTTCTTCCACCACGAAACCACCCCAAAGCTGACGGAGATCCAGCTGCAGCAGCTGTGTGAGCAGCCGTAAGACTGGTTCCCTTTCCTCTTCCCATAAGGATCCAGAGGTCTTGGGACGGTTCTTCTTGTTCTAGAAAGGAGATTACACAATGCAATATGTCAGCAGCTTGACAACAGAAAAAAAACACCACCACCACCCTGCTTCCCTCCAAAAAGAAAATGACGGCTATTCTAAAGCATATGATAAAGCAAATGATGCTTATTCTAAAGCATTAAGAGACACACAGCGAAATGCATGAGAAGTTTATACACCCACATCAAATGACCATTTTCACCACAGAAAGGAAGTCTTGAGAAAATATTGATACACTACCAGCCAGACACTGAAAAGTGAAAAAGAGAGGCCTGGGTATCCGAGTCCCTGCTGGTGTTTGGATACATATTGTCCCTTTAGCTATTTTCCACGTACAGTTTTTCACAGAAACACCAGTACTCCACACTGTTACTGCAAAAGTTGGTCAGAGAAACTCTTTAAGACTTTATGTTTTAGAAAGCAGGCATTCTTTATTGCAGAGCTGGGTTCTCTGCTGGTCGCCGATAATCCTCCTTGCTGCGTTCACTGACCTCAGTGCTTGCATGCCCGCAAGGTCCTAGTCCTGACCTAGTGCTATGTCCTTGCTTTTGTTCTATTCCAGTCTCTGTAATCTTGAAGGCTAGCACCCTTGGTCTTATTTACTACCTCCTTAGTTATCAGTCCCATGATGTTCCTTCCCAGATGAACATTCCTTACACTCCCTTCATGTCAGCAAGTTAGAACAGTTTGCTGTATTTTCCATGTTAAAGTCATACACATTATTGTTAGCTTAAACCTATAATTTAAGCCTACGGCATCACGCTCTGATATAACATTGGATACATTATCAGCAAGCTTACATGTTTCCTACTTTATGACCTTATTTTCCCCCAAGAACACACCTCCAACAAACCACTCTTGCAGGTTTCCATTTCAAAGGCATCCATCAGGCCAGTCAGCAAGTAGCAGTTCATCTTGAGAGCATTGAGATGAGCAACACGGTCTGCATGGCTCAGCCCAGAATCACCCAAGATGGCAGGAAGTTCATTGGAATGATGGGATACCACTGAAGAAAAGCAGAATGTCATGAGCACTCCTCGCCAGGCCCCTCAGCTATCCTCTCTTTCAGAGTTAACGCAGTCATCAGATTACCAAAGATGTGTGCTCACATCTCACCAGCTGTAATGTGGGCAGCCCCCTACAACCCAAACCTGTTCTTTTTACGCTAGCCCATCCTATCCCCATAGCCCCTTGACAGCTCATGGAAAAACTCGCTCAGAGCTGATGCATCCCAAAGATGTATTTTCCAGGGATGCGGAGAAGGGGAATTTTTGTCGGCCTGCCCTTACAGCGAACAGGCACAGCTCAGCATTGTCCACCAAGATTACAGGCCCGTATTACTGGAATGGGCTGAGGGTGCAACCCAGCTGGTCAAGTCACATTAGCCTTTATATCATCACTGAGCTGCCAAAGGAGAGCAACCTCTCCATCACTCCCACTTCAGCTAGAAACAGCAGATACCCACCGCGTGTCATCAGCTCCAGGGCATCCTCCTTGACAGCAGTCCCCACAGCTTGGAAATGGCTACAGAGCAAGCACAGTGCGTGAGAGCAGCAACTAAACACCACCAGCGAGAGGCGAGACGTGCGCTCCCAGGGGTCCCCTCCTCCCCGCGACCTTCCTCTACTCGCTCCCCTTTCCCCGCTCCGTACTCACTGCAGCAAGCTGTACATGGGATCGAAGTGCTGCAGCACTGCCAGCGCGCCCCGCGCCCGGAAGGCAGTCCGGAAGGCTGCGGGGAAAAACGAGAGGGACGGTCACGGCTATGAACCGGGCTAGGCCGGTAACGGAAGATGGGTATTGGGGGCCGCATACCTGTAAGGGCGGGCGGCAGGTCGCGGACGGGCAGCACCTCCTGCACGGTGTACTGCCCAGGGCTGCTCTCTCGCAGCAGATCAGCGGGAACGAGGGGCAAGTGGAACTCCCGGACCGCCCCCATGGCTCCCGATGCAGCCTCAACAAGAGGATCCGGTACTTGTACAAGCGTTTCAATCGCACTGGGAAGCACCGTTAGGACTGACTGGGGGTTTGATATATGCAGCATGGTTTTGTGCTGTCGTGGTCAGAATAAAAACAGCTTTCACACAGTTGGGTTTCTGGTGCTTTCTGCAACCTTTACTCTGCATTTCTGGCCTGGTACCAAGGTCCTGCTTCTGCTTCAGGCCTGAGCTCCTCTGTGCAAGTTCTGGCCCCTCAATCATTTCCCTACATATTTCTCACAAATACCTATTCCAGCCTGCATCCTTGAACTTGACCTGAGTGTCCTCTAGTTCTTGGCCATGCTTCTCACACACTTTCAGTCTCTGATTCAGGTTCTGATGTCCTACTTGACAATTTCAGTATGCTCCAGCTTAGATCTTTTTCCTCATAACCGAATTTTCAAGTTAGAGCTAAGAGTGTGTGCTAACATCTTCCTGCTTGCCCCATTCCTCTCCATTTATGTGTAATTAGGTGTCAATGATCCAAATATTAGTTGAAATGCACCAAAACCTGTTTTAAGAACAGGTTTGTCTTTCACACTGGTGATGACTTAACCCCATGCTAATAATGCTTACTGACCAAGTGGCCTTTTGTTTCTAATCTAGTTAGGATTTGCAAAAGAAACTCAGGCACTTAACTGTTTTAAAAAACTCTGGCTTCTAGTTTTCCATAACTGTTACTGGTTCCCTTAGAAGAGAAGTTACGGTGAGTCAAAGCTGGCATCCTGCCAGTCCAGCATCACAAAGACTGTTACACACTTCAGAAACATCAGAATGATGAGCGGGTGTTTGCCTCTCTTCTCCAGGAGTAGTTAATTTGGCTGCTAGGTAATTGCAGAGTTTACCTGCTGAGATGTATCTTGTTATTGAGCGATGCTACTTGGTCTTCCAAAGCACTTGGTTGGAAGAAGCAGGGAATGAAAGGAATTTTAAGTCTTAATCCTTAGGAAGGTTGTAGCCAAAGTCTCTGTTGAAGCACCTGAAGCCCATGTTCTCAGGAGCAAGGTGGCAGACCTGTGGATTCGGGAAATGCATGTGTGTCCAAGCGGAGATGGAGCGAGCACCTGGAAGAGAGCTTGTGGGGGTTATCACATACACAAACCTTGGGTGTAGCAAATCTTTGCCTGAAAGTATGTCAGAAACTGGGAAAGTGTCTGAGAAAGGTACCTGGTATCCTTTGTCACCTCTTGGTCCTTAAGCATCAACTTGGCAAGGGCTCTGTGGGCCAGTAGATCCACAAGCTCCATCTTGTTATTAGCAATGGTTATTGGAACCGTTCTCAGACTGCGGCAAGAAGGTCGCCAAGCTACAGAAATTTCTTCTGTGACTTGTCCCTTGGCAGCTTGGCTGAAGGCACAGCTTAAAAACCTGCAGTTCTGCTGAGGCTAGTGCTAGGCTGCTCCTTAACCCTTAACAGTCCTACCTGCAAACCATCTGCTCTTGTCTCAACCTTGTATTAAGTCTTTGCCTTCCTTGAAGCCATGGTCTTTTGGTTCCCAGGCTGTAATTAGTAACATAGTCATTTGTATCTACTGATCTATTAGATCTGATGTAAAAAAAAGCAAACAAAGTTTTATTAATGGTCTGTATCACCTTATGAACTACCTGAAAGGAGCAAGGATGTGGCTGGTCTCTTCTCCCAAGTAATAAGTGATAGGACAAGAGGAAATGGCCTCAAGCTGTGCCAAGGGGGGGTTTAGATGGAGATTAGGGAAAATTCCTTCCCCAAAGGGTACTCAGGCATTGGAACAGGCTGCCCAGGGCAGTGATGGAGTCATCATGCGTGGAAGTGTTCATACACTGTGTAGATGAGGGCCTCAGTGACATGCGTTAGTGGTGGCCTTGGCAGTGCTGGGGAGCGGTTGGACTGGATAAGCTTAAAGGTCTTTTTCCAACCTGGTTGATTCTATGAAGTGAAAAGGCAGCTCAGCGTAGGTGCAAACCTCTACCTGTCACTGTACTCACCACACCAAATGCCGGTGCGGAGTTGGTTGCGGAGTGCTCCGGGGTGCTGGTCCGGTTCGGAGATGTGAGTGTCTGGCTGCGGCGGGCGGAGAAGAGGAGGGAGGGAGGGAGAGATGAGGGCGGGGGATAATGACGGGCAGGCCGGCCGGCTGCTGAATGCAGAGCCCCTGTCCTGGCCACTGCCGGTGGAGCCGAGTGGCGCATTGCAGCAGCTGCCTCCTTCACTTCCTTCCCCCGGGCTCCTGCTCCCCCGGCCCTCCCCTTGCTCTGGGCTCTCCCCTGCTCCCGGTTCGGGGGGCTTCAGGCAGGTTGCGGACCCTTGGGGCTGCTGCTGGTGCCGGGCAGCGGGGTTCAGATGGGTTTGGGGAGTAGGGTGCTCTCTCTTAAGCATCTCGTTAGGTTTTCTCTTTGCCCATATGTGTTTCCCTAGGTCTGACCCAGCTCAGCAACCTGCTCCCGGGGCCCCCGAAGCGGGAGCTCCTGGTGGGGCCCCCGCTGGGGCACCCCCCAATCAGAGCAGTAACCGTCGACTGCAGCAGACGCAGGCCCAGGTGAAGGAGGTCAGTAGCTCTGCCAGCCGTGTGCTGGCTTCTCATCAACTGCCTGGACTCTGCTACTGCTGTGCAGTAGTGATGCTCTTGACAGGCGCCTGCTGCTGAGGGGGTGGCTGCTCTTGTTATGCCAGTGCCAGAAACGCAGTAATAATGTTATCGTGGTGGCAGACCTATAAAGAGGCTGGAGGAGAGATTGCTTTATGTTTAAAAGCAGCTTTATCCCAGCTATGACTTCTAAGGAGCAGACCTGTTAGATTTTTTTGGTATCTCCTGTAGCGCATCCAGAAGAGGTCTCGATTCCTGCCCTTTTGCTTCAAGCGAACAGTCTGAATGTGTTGACGTGCAGGGACCCTTGCCTGACTTTCCAGGGTCGGTGTCTGTAGCGTGGCTGCTGGCCTGCAGTAACGCCTTTATGCCTCACTGGGGCAGCCACATGTAGCTGTAAATCATTGCAGTAACCAGAGAGTAGGCCTACGATTATTCTCATGATGGGGGTGGCTGAGGCTTGCTGCATTTGGGAGCTTTAAAAACAGGTGAGAATGCGGGGCTGAAGACCTCGTTTAAGTGTACTTGAACTGATACTTTAACGGGTGTGTGTGTGTGTGTGTGCAGAGGGAGGCTAATTTTTCCTCTCTTCAGAGCAGGCAGTGACTTGAAAGCCATGTTTTATCCTAGCCTTTTTTCCCTTGTTTAGAGCTTTTGCTTATTAGCATCTCCATGTTAGATTCCTGTCTCTTATTGTTTTCAACTCTCTTTACCAGTACAACTGCTCCTACTGTTCTTCCTTCTGCAGGTTGTTGATATAATGTGTGTAAATGTAGACAAGGTGCTGGAACGAGATGAGAAACTGTCAGAGCTAGATGACCGGGCAGATGCACTTCAGGCTGGTGCCTCACAATTTGAAAGTAGTGCAGCAAAACTCAAAAGGAAGTACTGGTGGAAGAACTGCAAGGTGAGCTTCCCATTGCCACGATCTCCTTCATCAGAAGAACATTGGGCTAGTCTTCTCCAGAGCTTTGAGAGGACAGTTGGGGTGTAATAATGATTTCAAATGGTTAGGATTTTTTCAGTGTGGAAAGACTTTGAGGTCTTGGCTGTCCTACCTTCAAGGTCTGGCTTATGGTCCTTGGCTGTCTGAGAAGATGTGAACTTGTCAGTCTGGTCTGAGTATTACTCTTTAACAATCTCTCTCTCCAGATGATGATCATGATGGGAGTGATTGGTGCCATTGTGGTGGTGGTGATTGCAAGTAAGTACTGAAAAGCTCAGGATCAAAAGTGAAGAAGCACCAACTCTACAGTACCTTAAACTCTTTCTTTTAGATTTGAAATCTGGAGGGTCTTGGTTGTATAAGTATTAACTTCAGTCCTTGGGGAAGGGAGGTGGTGGTGCTGGAACTCCTGCACTTACACTAGAAACTGTATACCTTTACATAGTAACAGAAGGACCTGGGGGTGGCCATCATTGTAGAAGTGGGAAATTCTGTCTGCCAGGTCAGGTGAACCTGTAAGTATGAGGGGTTTTACCCTGGAGTGGGTGGGTTGGCAAGTTCCTTCCCTGGTGGGGAATTTGGAGCTCTTTGAGGGACCTTTGGTATAACTTGCCCTCTTGTTCTTTCCTTTTTCTTTCCGTATTGGTTTGTCTCCAGTCTACTTATTTACTTGAATGCACCTCCTTCAGTCTGCAACCTACTGTCCTGTCACCTTGCCTGTCTCTTCTTATCCCTGAACCTTTCCTTCCCTTCCACCTAGCTTCTTCATTGATTTCTTTATTGGTTTTAATTAGTCTTCTCTATATGACTCTGAAGCACTCTACTGAACATGGTTAGCCTTAAACAGCTGCTGCAGCTTTAGAGTTTAGAGGAAAGAGAAGTAAAGGAGGAGCAGGTAGCTATTGCTCCTGCTCTTCTGTAGGGAATTTCTTTGGTTTATTTTTGGCTGTTTGTCAACTAGTGCCTGTGTGGATTCTAGCAAAATAAGAATGCCTTAATGCAGTGCCTTTAGGGATGAAGGACTTCAGCATGTGAGATTCTTTAGTGTTCTGCCTAAAAAGAATGGCAGCATGACTTAAGCTTTTCATCAAGCTTCTGAAATAAAGGCTAGTTTGCATTGGCCAGTACTGAGCCATCTGACCAGGCTCTACAGTGATCTAAATTTCTCTAGTCATGGACAGATGAGCATGAGAGATTCTGCCTGTCCTTATTTTCAGATGACTTGCTGTATGAATATGGCCATTTCAGTTATGATAAAGGAGAGCCTACATGATTACCTCAGTCAAGTGCAACTGACTGCACACAGTGAAGTAAGGAGAGGTTTTTTACTGTCTAGAAGGCAGGTATGGGAGTAAAATCTCCTGCCAGAAGGAGCAAAAGAACAATGGTAAGGAGTCTAGTGCAGGGTGGAAAATATTCCTTTTATCTATGCAGACACAAGCCAGGATGCTGTGGCTTTCTACTAGCTTGTAGCTTTCTAGGAGACTTTGGGGTAGTGGCAGAATAGGAATGGGTATTCTGCTTTTGTTACTGGTTGAATGTCAAAGGAAATCCACTCTGTAGCAGATGGGGCTGAAAGAGCCTGGAGGTATTCCAGATGACCCTGAATGAGCCACACAGCATTCTGATTAAGAATACCTGTTCCATTTCTGCTGCCACAAAGCCCTAACTTCCAGCAGGAGTTAGAAAATCCTTGGAATGGTTAGCTAGGGATTTGGAGGGAAATGCTGCTCTGGGCATAGATATTGCAAAGTGACAATGGATGTCCCATTTTGTAGGCTTAGATCTCTATAGAGATCTTGACTATCAAACTGAAATCCTCCTACTTCCTATGGGCTCTCTTTAATTTACATCCAGGGTGGTCTCTGCTGGAAATAAACTTGCAGCACGGAATGCTGTGGCTTTCTGTAAGCAAGCCCCTTGTTCTCCTCCATCACAATTAACAAGAGTTGTGAATTGCTTGAATGTGCCCTGTTCCTCAGTTTCTGCAGTCTTCTGAGGAATGTGCATCTTTTCTTTACAAGCTGAGCTGCAGCTTATAATTAGACTGGAAAGAGGGCACTTCTTTAATTTAGGAAGCTCTACTTTGGGTGTGTCTAGGCTTAAGGGAATGTGAGAGGAGAATAAGAGGAGAATATCAATGGAGTTCCCAGATAGGAGTGAAGTGCAAAAGATGGGAGGAGCAGATGCTTTTTGTTTCATTGGGTGTGCCAGGGAGGCCACTTTCCTCCTCACAGGGCATCTGGGAAGGGGCGAGGTTTTGCATGCTTACTTCCATGGCCCAGCATTTCATTTGCATCGAGTTCATCTCCCTGCAATTCCATCCCTCTCCACCTTGAGTGAGGGCAGAGATGAAGATGTGGAATGAAGCAGCCCTTGTCCCCTGAGCACTTCCCTAATTCCCTGTGGAACTGAGATGTGATGGATGGTCAGAAGTGCGTCTACTGAAGAGGAGCCAGGGCCTGCTTGCGCTGCTTACTGCTGTCATTTTAGGGGGTGGGCATACAAGCTTGAGGACCCCAGATGAGAAATTTTCTTGAACTCTTCTAAACAAGCCTTTGGTGCCTCATACCTCCTGTTCCTCTGGGGGGGCTGAGGTCCCCATAGGCTGTCTCTTCCGTTTCTTTCTCTTAGATGTTGTATGTTGCCTTCTCTTCTGCTCCCTTTCCTTTCCTTTGTGTCTTTGTGCATGGGGGTAAAAAGATCACCAAGGCCCTCTGAGTAAAATCAAGGGACTCTGCTGTCCGTAGCATTACAGCCACTCATGCACGTGCAGTTTTATTTCCTTCCTCTAGAAAAACAACTGTGATTTCCTCTGGCATGTTGTAGTTATCAGCTCATGTACTTTAAATGGTCTCTAAAATACACAGTTCACCACCTTATTGAGTCTGTCTGGTCTGTCATTGGGTGGAATGGGTTTGGATGCCAAGCTGGTTTTGGGACTTCTTTTTCTGTCTGTCACTTCTACACATACACCTGAACTTCTGTCCCTCAAAGCAGTGGCTGGGTTTCTATTGCGATGATGGTAGCTGCACTTGTACTGGAACCTCATACTGGACTGACTCTATGTCAAGTCTGTAACAAGATGTATGAACCAGTAGCTCTGCAGGAAGAGGTTGCCCAAGCCAGCTCTGCTTCCAGCTGCCAAATGTCCAGCCAAGATGTGATGCATGGGGAGGTAGTTCCCTGAATGGGAGGGTGTGTTACTGGTAGCTCTAGGCTTCTTCAGTGTATGTTGCCTTTGGGTTTCAGTAACCTATTGTCAGATACTTAAACACAGAAAACAGTTGTATGTTAATATTGGGGTATAAGATCATCTAGTTCCAAGACCTCCAAGAGTAGGATGCTGTTTACAGCCTATGGAACATGGCTGGACTAAAGGCAAGTGCCTTGTTTTGCTTCACTGTACACTTGAAACTCATTAAAAAGAAATGCCCATTGGAAATGCACTTTGTCCAGTGCAGGCTTATTTTAAAATGAAGTATTTGTGCTCTTATCTGCCCCTGTGGCTTGTGCTCTCCTTATGATCAATCATTGTCTAGTCTTAAACATCACCAAAATTATACCAGAAAATGTATGGTCAATTTGAACCATAATATGGTGAATTTGGAGCAGTGCAGATAGGCTGTTTCTTTCAAGACAAAAGCCTTGCTGGGAAAGGAGGGTGTCTGGGTTGGCTGGTGGATCAAAGCACCATGTACAGCTTAAACTACATCACAGGTACAGCCTGCACAACCTGAATGAACTAGTCATGCTACAATTCCTGCCAAGTTGTGTGTTGTCTTCCTGTTACTTCTCAGCCTTATTCATGTAAGGAGACAGGAAAAGTTCTTCCTTGGAACAGATGTGCGTCCAGACTGATTACAGTGTCTCTGAGTCCTTAGCCAAACGTATGGACTTGAGTGCTTTGCTTGCTAAAGCTGGCAAGCTGATGTGGAGCACAAAGCTGGGGCTGAACATGCTGTGGAAAGTTGCCCCAGGGCAGTGCCCAACTCAAGAACCATGTTGTGTGTGTTTGCAAAGAGTTGTATGTCTAACCATAAATCCTCACGTGGCCATCCTCTAAAGTATCAGCACTGCTGCTGTTCCTGCAGTCTTACCCTGAACAAAGCACGACTGTAAAGGTCCACTAAAAGCAAGGCCAAGGCTTTGGTGGAGTAATTCTTTATGTGTCTAATTAGAAATTCAAGCTCTGTCTTTAAACATATAGCTCCTGTTTCAACACCTTCAGATTTAGCGGGGGAAATGTCTCAACTATGCTGTTCCTAAATGTCTTAAACCTTCATGTTTTCTAGATGCTGTAGGCCTTGCTCTGGCCTTTTCTGAGGTTCCAATGCACTGGTCAAAGTAGGATGCATTCTTTCATCAGTGGGGGAGTTTTGTTTTCCTTGTGTCAGCTGTAAAGTAACTCGATGGTGGGAAAGACTAAAGACTTCAGAGTAGAAATGTAGCAACACTTGTTTAATGGACCTGGCTTCCTTGTGAAGTGACAGAGGTCCCTGCTCTGATGTAGCCACTGGGGTTAAAAGTCTTAACTTGGAGAAGCAATAATGGGGATGTACAGAGGTTTTATCTTTTGTTCTGATCTCGCAGAGTAATTATTTACTTAGAGATATAACAGATAAGGATATAGGTTTTACAAAATAGGCAGCTCAGCCGTGTCTGTTGGATACATTTCAGCCCAGTGTTTCTCCTAGGTATCCTACAGTGCTTCCTCTTAGAAGCAGTTGAGTTCCTCCGCAAAACTTCCCCTGTTTACAGGCCAAAATAAAGTTGCATTTCAGCCTCCATGCTCCTGATAATCTTTTGACTTGTTTTGCCAGAGACTGAGTCTTTCAGAACGTACTTATTTGTGCCTTGGGTTCCCAATATGAACAGCCCAATATCATTCTTTCCTTTGTTGCATAGACCCATTAAATGGTTCTTGCTGAGGCTGAAAGGACCTTTTCATGTTCTCTCCTGCCAGGCTTTTCCAAGAGTCCTTGTACTCTTCTTAAGTAACTGTACTGTTTTGCCATAATCTCCAGTTACTAAGCTTTTTTTAGTTCGCTGCCTTTAAGCATGTAATCAGAAGCTGAAGGCTCTTTCTTCTCTCATGTTTACAAGACCCCTTTAAATATTGCACATTGGTAAGTATAAAGAACTGCAAGACTGAACATAGCCATTCTGCTTGTGTGTTCCTGAACTCCGTACTTCTGCTCTGTCCTTTCACCAACAGCACTGCTATCCTATTCGTTTCTTAATGTAGCACATCTCCACCCCTTGGATTTTCTTGAACCTGTCCCAAAGGCCTGGTAACCCTTTACTCAAATTCCTTCTGGGATTGACCTCAGCCTGTGCAGACAAACCTTGCACTTATCTGTACAGCTTATCTAAGCACTCCAGCGAGCAGAGTTTGCTTGTTAGTTCTTCTAAATGTGTTGCTTATAGAACCATAGATTTGTTAGGGTTGGAAAGAACCTTACGATCATCTAGCTCAAAGCCCCCTTTGATGGGCAGGGACACCTTCCGCTAGACCATGGTGTGAAAGGCTCTGTCCAACTTGGCCTTGAACACTGCCAGGGACAGAGTATTCACCACTTCTTTGGGCAACCTGTTCCAGTGCCTCGCCACCCTTACAGTAAAGAACTGCCTTATATCTAACCTGAACTTTCCCTGTTTCAGTTTAAACCCATTACCCCTTGTTCTATCACTACAGTCTCTGATGAAGAATCCTTTCCTGGCATCCTTGTAGGCCCTCTTCAGATACTGGAAGCTGTTCTGAGTTCTTCATACAGGAGGTGTTCCATGTATTTCTTCTGTTACCTTAATTCTTATAGGAAAAGAAATATAGTTTGGGTATCTATCAAACTGTGACTGTCACACTGTGAAGGAGCAAGTTTTCAGCACACAGCAGGGGATGACTGCCCATCCTTGCATTCCCTGCCTTCTCAAGCATCCTGTGCTTAGTTTCCCTTAGTTTTCCCCCTTCCTGGAAGGGCTGACCCATTCTTTCCTTTCTTCCAGTACTTTCAGTTCCCCCAGTCTCCCTGTACTTTAGATTTTCTTAGAGTTTCTCAGATGCTCCAAATCCATCTGAATTGGAGCCCTCAATCTTCAATGTCCCTAGATTTCCCAGACTGTACCCCTTTTTTCTGCTATCACATGACTTCCAAATGCTCTTAACCCTTAATCAACTTGCAAATGCCTGCCCCCACTGCAGTCCCACAGACACTGGGGCTTTTATACCCTGTCTCCATGGGTTCTTCCACATCTTGGCAGAGCTCCCTTCTCCTTCCTTGTATTTCAACACTACCAAACGCTTCCACAAATCCTCCTTATTGTGTTTAAGCTCCTAAACACTCATCCCTCTTCTTCTGTGGTTTCCCCATCATGTAAACCTTCTTTTTCTCCTCATCATTCTTTCTCTTAAGATTGAGGAGCTACTCACTTCTGTGCTGCTTACTCCTGCAGAACAAACCACTCTAATATTCCAACTTATCCACAAAGTTAGTTTTCTCCTGCACTTCCCTTCCCCCTTCAAGCATTTGTATCCTTACTTCTCTGCCTTCCCCCAGCACGACAGAACCTCTCAGTCCAAAAAGAAGCAGCTTGCTTTTCTTCAGTGTCCTACAACCTACAGTTACTCCTTGCATGTTTTCCATGTCCTCCAGATAACGGTGCTATGCCTCTAACATACCTACAACTCCTAAGCATTTACATTCAACTTTATCCTCCAGTAAAAATTCACCCCACCTCAGACCATTAGTTTGTATTTTTGCTGAGTTACAAATCCCTCTAAACACCTACTTTTCCCCATTTTCCTCTAACATTTGACATTCTCAATGGAAAAACTCCATTTTCTGCACTCTCATGTTGGCACTGCTGGACTTTCCTGTTGTTTTCAGCCATGTTGAGCTGATTCATTTGTGGTCTACAAATGGATCAGCTACATAAATACACCTACATAAATACAGGGATCCTCTGGGGAGGATCACCTGCTTTCTCACAAGATGGCAATTTTTGCACTGACCCTCAGGACAGGGAGAGCTAGTCTGTTTACCAACTTGTCATGCAGCTTCTTGTTTGTACAGGCTGGATTTAGAGCTACCCAGAACGGGGCCGTTACTTTGAGTTCATCAGTCAAAGCTCCTGGTTTGCATTTTGACACGTTTCCAGAAGAGAGAGAGAACATGGTGCAAACTTTCCCTAGGGAATGCATCACCTTCTTCTACAGCTATATTTCTGGATGCTGTTGAAGAGAACATAATGTGTCAAGTAGTTATGCCTCTGATTAATCTTCCTTTACAATTACCCACTTGACTAGGCGTGATGCAGTGGGTCATATCAATTTTATGGTTATTACAAACTACTGTGTGATGTGAAGAATCATGTCTTCCTCTTTGGATATTGAGGAAAGCTCATGCTCACTATGTGAATCATCATACATTTATGGTATGCAAAGGCCATTTGAGAGGTTCCACCTGTTCTTTCTCCTGTCTTGAGTTGGAGGTGGTTTTGTGAAGCAAACAGCTTCAGTGTCAGGTTTTTGTTCATTCATGTGCTAGAAACTACCTAAGGTGGCAGTCTGTAGTACTTGAATTCAGGACCAGGCTCTGGATGCAACATCCGAACTCCTCTGTTTCCCTTATTTTAATTGTGACCAAAGTTGGTTTTGCTTTAGCCACTAACCCTAGCTTTTAACTCTGCTCCTTGGGCAGCGTTTTTACAGAACATGAAAGTCCCTTTGTTAAGTCAAGATTGAGATTTCATTCTTTCATTACTCACTCTCTTCTACATCCCTTAAAATCACCCATAAACACACAAAGTGGATTTTTTCATCAAGTTTGTACAAGTCCTGATTTCTTCCAGTGGTGGCCCCCATGGGAATATGTGCTCCCATAACTCTAAGTGCCCATAGTTGCAGGGCTTTCCCTCCTGCTTGGGCTGCCCTCCTTGCTGAATGACACCCCCTGACTCACTTGCTTCTGTTCCCAGCAGAGACATCATATTCACCTTCCAACAAGGGTCATCAGCTGAGCACTGGGATAAAGTTTGAAAACCCATAAATGTTTCTATAATAAAGAACATGGTGTGAGGAAGAAGAAAATCACTCTCTGCTGGGAAGTGAGAAGTGCATTTAGGTAATCAAGCAAAAGCAGTACAAGTATGTGTTTAGCATCTTAAAGGGAAGAATTAGGCAACAGTTTATAAGCTGCAGTAAAATCCTCCATCCTCCCAAGGGCAGTGTGTCTACCTTAATTTTTAAAATACCTGAAGTTCTGAGTATAAAACCAAGTTAATCATAAGAAAAAGAGGCTGTTTGCAATGTGATTGGGTCCATGGTACCCCAGGTCTTTGCCTAAACTATACACTTTCTGGTATTTGTGTGTGAGTCCAGTCAAGTGGATAATCGTGTTTGTTAAGGACATCACCCTTGCTCTCTTGAGACCCCACGAAGTGCTGTGTAAACACCATTGCAGCAGAAGACTTAGTGTTTGTAAAAAATACCATGGCAAGCTCACGGCAAGAGATGTGTGCTCTTATGTGAAGATCCCCAAATTAGTTCCTGAGCCTTATCTTTGTCTGAGCCTTGATTACCTGTGTGGTCTGTTCCAATAGGCTAAAGCTTGCTCAGGAAGGATTTTAGATGAAAGCGTGCAGCTCTTCTCCTGTGCTTTACAGTCCTCAGCGAACCCTCTGTGTGTGTGTGTACCAAGAAAGGGATGAGTGGAGCGGAGCAGGCACTGCATGACCTCTATGATCCTCTTTTGCAGGACCTCATGGCAGCAGAGATACTGTTTTTGTGAGTGTGCATAGTCCTGCCAAAGACACCTCTGCTTTCCCCCCCTCAAAGCAGGGAGAGCCAAGCAACTGTAGAGATCAGTTTATCCCAGACTTTTTGGCAAACAATTAAATAACCTGGACATAGACATGTATGGTGTATTGCAAGGAAGGAGACTGCTTGTCAACCAAGCAACCAAGATCTACCAGTGCCACATACCCAGTTTGAAAAAGGAGATCTTATTCTACCAGGGTGTTTTGCCATGACCCAAGAGTGGCAGCAAGCATCAACCACCTCCTCAGAGTATTGTGTGTAATACGCATTGAGGTTATGTCAGTGGCTGTCATCTCTTAGGGCTATACAAGTAGCCTTTCCTCAGGGGTAGAAGAGCGTGAGTGGCTTGGTCTTGGAATCAGAGCTGGACATTAAGAATTGGGAAAGAGCAACAGTTTCCAACCTTAGGGAAAGCTTAACGAAGCTCAGCCTGTTGAGACTACATTCCCATCCCTTGTCATACCAGAGAGGAGGCCAGTCATGCCTGCCAAACCTCTTTAATGAATGACAGACCAGAACTGTGGCAGCATCCTTGTTGCAGAGTAAAGAAAGCATGCATGTATAGGTGTGCAGATGTAAGGAGTGTAAGGAAACTAAGTGGAAGTCTCCCCCATACATACACTAAATCAACTCTCACCCATGGTGATTCCCAGAGCAATAGTATTTTATGAGACTGAAGAATTCACCTACAAGCAGTGATCCCAGAAAGAAGGAAATGCAGGTCCCACAGACAAAGTGTGCAGCCTCTGCTCCAACTGCCACCCATCTGAACTGGAATAAGCCAGTGCCTCACTCGTGTCCCACCTCACCATCTCTGCTTGGCCCACGTGGTTCCAGGCTGTTGTAGGATGGCAGCATGGTCACTACAGCCTCAACAGTGAAGCGGTGTGGAGCAGTAAGAGCTGGTGCCTCATCTTGGAAAGCAGCATTATCATGACTGTTTGGAGGGGGTGCCGATGGAGAGAGCTGCTGCCGAGAACGGAACCAGCGTACAGCCAAGATTAAGGTGATGGCGATGAAATCAAGAACCAGCTCTGCAAGCTCCATCACAGACAGGACAGAGGATCCAAACCAGAGACTCCACTGGTTCCCAAACTGGGACAGCAGAGTCACTACCTGCAAGAGATGGAGAAAGGCCAGTGAGGATAGCCCTCGTTTGAGCCTTTTTCCTCCCTGCCTGCTTCCACTAGCAGTGCCCTGTGGTGCTGGGGGCTTCCTCCCACCCTGCCGCAGGAAAAGAGACTCAATAGCCAACAATGCTGGAACAAATGCCTGCCAATATTCCATACATCACAGGGGAATGGGTGGCTAGAGAGGACATGGCAGGGAAGTGTGTACCGTGAAGGCTGGAGACTCCCCATTGGTCTTGTAGTTCCACTCCTCAAAAAAGATATTCACTTTGGCAACTCCATTCCTGTAAACAAAGATAAGGCTTAGTAACCCCAAATCCACAATCCTTGCCTTTATTCACAAAGTGCAATTGTCTTCTCTGTGCCCTTCTGCCCCATGTTCTCTTTCCACATATACCACCCAGACAGGCTATTCCCAGTCTCTGCAATTCCCTCATTCTGCAAAAGATACACACTTTGGTACTTGCAGTGTACTTCTGAGACTGCACTGTGAAACCCAATGTATGTGGTGTCCTACGCTGGTTAAGTACAGGATCCTGCATGGCTCTACTTCCCACTCTCCCACAAGCCCTTCCTGAGAGTCTAGACCACAAGGCAGCCACCTGGGGCTTACTATTTTCATACTAGCATCTGAGCCTTTTCAGATTTTCCACCTAGGTTCCCTTTTCTTGTTGAAGTTTCAGTTTATCTCTACTTTGATTCAAATCCACTGGCCTTGTCCATGGGTCGCATGCCTAATCTCTTCGCATCAGTGATTTATCTTAACTCTGCCCCCCCCCAACACACACACTCCACTGGGATAGCGTCTGGTTTGGGCACAGCCTCTGTGCAGGGGTTCTCACCTCTTGGATGTGATATTGTATTTGTTCTGTTGTGAAAGCACGTAAAAAACCCAGTCCTGAAATGAGAGTGCAATAAATTGCATTACATCATCACAGTCACCTCTTGTAGGTTTAGTTGAGGAAGGGCTAAATGGGAGGTGAGACCAGTGCTGAGGAGCCAGGACACCCTTTCCTTACCTCTGAGACTGCAGACGGCCAGCGGGAGTATCCAGCTGAGAGCTGGTATTGTGTCATTCTGGAAGACAAGAGGCTGTATTAGCTGCTGAAGCTGCAGAAGCCACAAGACCAGGTCTGTCAATCTCCAGGCACACCTGGAAGCTCCCTCCCATGCTGAAGTTCTGCCCACCTCCCACTATGCTTCTGCACGGTCCTCGGGAGCTCATTCCCAAGCCGACACTGATGTTCCTCAGCCATTTTGGCTTCCTGATGGGAGAAATACCATTTTGGGTTGCAGCTCAGCTATTGACTCAAGCTTTCGCTCTGGTCAGGGAATGCTTTCCCACAACTCCAGGAATAAAGATTTACCAGTCCTCCTGACTGACTGATGATCGAACTTACTTGCAAGGTTTTCGACATTTGTGGAAACAGCCCAGCACGTTAGCTTTGAATTCAGCCAGGAGTTTGTAATAGCAGTAGCCTAAACAGCAGAGAAAGTAAATCCAGGTAAGCTCACAGTATCTGCATGCAAAAGGTGATGTGCAACAGCAAGGGGAATGCAGAGAAGGTTTCCTTCCACAAGCTCAGAGGGCATAACCATCTAAGACAAGAACATCTTTTGGATGTCCCACACCAGAAAGCTCATTGAAGACAATGAAGAGATGCATAGGAGGTGGACCAGACAGGTTTAGGTGGGCATGAGCTTTACTGCTCCTTCTGTCCACTTACCCCAGGCTACGTGTTTTGTGTAATCACAGTACTCTGCTCCAGTGGGTAAGGGATAGAAGTAATATGCACAGCCACAGCGCTCTACCATGTTGAGCTGAAAACAGGAGCGAATGCAGACCTGGGAGGCATACAAGGTGGAAAAGGCTGAACAAGGGAACCAAACCCACCACAACCTGTATCACATCATAGTATTACAGAGCCCACAGGCAAGCATGGCTGTTAGGGGACGGAAGCATTTCAGGAAAGTAGGGAAACAAGGTGGCATGGGACCACTGATGATGAGTTACCTGTTCCGTGTAGCGGGATGAGTAGAGATTTTGCACTGGCACGTCACTGCCATCCTCTGTGCAATCACTGTAACTGCCCCCAAGACGCACAGTCATCTCCTAAAACATCAAACAGTCATTGCACAGAATGACTGGCACTTTGCTGTTCTCTGACACTTCCATGCTACACACTGCTTGTCCATCAGTATCTGCTCCTAGCTTTCCTTGGGATGAAGCTTCACCTGCATTCCTCCATTTAATTGTTCACTGATAAGCTGCAGCCAAATGCTTCTCGTCTAGCCCAGTAAGCTGCTCTTCTTCACCTCCCTTCACTCCATGTGATTAATCCCCTCACTTAGAACACACTGGGTCCATGGTAACCCACCTGTATCTATTCATCAAGTTGAATCTCCCCTGTAACCTCAGGTCTTATCCCTGCTGCCTCCTCACCTTTCTCATGCTGATGGAGGTCTCGATACCAGGGCGTACATTGAAACCCCCATCATCCATGAAAGCTGGCTCATTCTGATCATGGACCATGACCCTGGCTCCTGTCACCGTGGACAACAGAGGGATGAAATCATTCTGTTCAGTACGTACCACCAGAGAGAGACCTGAGGGAATGTCAGAGAGAAGGGAGGTTATGGCTGGCCATCATGTGGGAGAGGGGAGAGAGCAGAATGGTTAGAATGAGTCCATAAGAGATAAAGGAAGAGAAACATCAACCAGCTTGTAGTGAAGCTGGGCAGCGACTGAGGGTGGCTGGAAGGAAGCCAGAGATAGAGCTGGAGGCTCCAAGACTATCCAGAGAAAACTGTATTTCCTCACTGTGGCTTAGAAAAAAGCAGACCTGGGAAAAGAGATTTTGGGGAGAGCCTGAGCTGGATAGAAGAAAAGCCTGAACATTTTGCCTAGAGAGGTTTCAGAGGGGTTGGGAACACAAACAGGGCAGTTGCTGGAAACAGGAAAACGGGGAAAGTGAAGACCTGGACCTCAGGAGCACAGAGTTACAGCTCAACAGGGGACTTCAGGAAGGGCTAGAACAGGTCCAGAGGGAGCAATGAACATAAGGATCAGGCACTGATGAAGTGTGTGTTCAGTGGGGCATCAGCGAGGGACAGCCATGTTTGTGAGACAGCCATCTCCACATGGGTGAAAAGAGAACTTGGGCAAGACAGAGCCCAGCTGCCATCTGCCCCCACCAGCGTTAAGCACAACAGGATGCCTTTAACTCCTGGGGAAGACAGAGCTGAGCTGTTCTTACCAAAGACTGCCTCTCACCTACCATTACTGATCCCAGGCATCGAGGATGTCCACAGGCTGCTGCTGTTGTCGTTAAAGGTATAGCAGTTCCCATAAAAGGGATGGTGGAAGTGGGTATAATTCCTGAGAGGGGAACAGAAACATTCACTCTGGGTGAGAAGGGCTGCAAAGAGCTGAGACCAAGGGGAAGGGCTTTCTGAGGGGAACAAGTGTTTTCCACCTGCAGGGAGAGGGGCTTACAGCAGATGGGCAGTATTTGTTATGTAAACTTGCCTGAATGGGAAAAGCAATCAAAATGTGCAGGAGCTCCCCAGGTTTTTATACCAGGTTTGTCATACTGCTAACTTGAGAGCCCAAATGGGTTTTAGCAGTCCTAGCAATTACTGTATAACCTTCCTAACACTGACAACATTCTTAGCTCTTCCCACCTCTTTACCTCCCTTGCTGATGGGTTTCATTCCACTACCTCTTTGGGGCTTTTTGACCAATAACAGTAGCAGAGAAGTGGGATATTTTTTACCATCTTTTTGTAACCAGTCTCACCTCTCCTGCACGAACCACTTTACCACTCTACCAGTGTAGACTTCTACACTGTGTATCTGGACCCACTCTGGGGTTTGTACCGGTGTATTTCATTTCTGTGAGACCCAGGAAAAGGTGAAACCATCCTCTGAGGTCCATAGTTTTGGGTCACAGAAACTGTGGCCCTGGTGAGCACAACCCACAGGAAAGACTCAAGAAACATCCTTTGAGACAATGGGATCTAAACAAGGAAAGATGCCACAATGGGAAAGAGGTTCTCTAATGTGGATTCCTTGATTCCCTCTGGACCCAGGCACACAACACGGGTGTTTTTAGGAAGACTCAGTGGGATGTTTCCAGCACTTACGCCTTGTCACACGTTGCGTCATTGAAGCGGCAAGAATAAATGAAATTCTCAAAGTCGGACTCATCCAGGGCTTTCGCGTCAGGCATCTGCGCTAGGATATTGATATAGTGAAAGCTGTACCACTCCCGCACGGCATCCACCCCGGAGGAGTACGCCTGATGGAAACAGTCCTTGTTGTTTTCACTGCACTGTTAAGAGGAGAAAGAAGAAAACCAACCGTGTCAGAGAAGTCTTGTTCAGGAGGCGAGGCTGTGCCTGTGGATTGGCTGTGCCCTCAGCATAGGCAGGGAGTGGAAATGCTCCAAAGGGCTCCTGTGCTCAACCAAAAGGTGATCAACAAGATGTGGAAAAGCAAATCCAGGGCAGCTCCTTGGAGGACGGGAAACACCAGTAGAATGAGCAAAGCTGAGTTAAAACCCAAGAGGCAGCAAGTTACAGTGAGGTGTCAGTGTGATCTGCACATAAATTCTACGTGTTATAAACCCAGAAGCTTTAAATTCTTGTGTGGGGAGCCCTTCCTTCAGGGTGTGCTCGAAAAAACCTTTGTGATCCTGTGGGAACACCACTTAACAGGTAAGTGATCAGCTTCAGTCCTTCAGTGCCTTTCTTTATAATGCAAACACAGATACCCTGGGGTGAAGAAGGTGCTACCTAGGAGCAAGTGTGACCATGACCCTTTCATGTGACCCACGGCCATTCAATACTTTCCCCTTTGCTGTTATTGAGCAACACTGAGGTTGAGGTTAATAAATGGCTCTCCAAAGGCAAGTGCAAGGCTGATGATGTCTTCAGGAAGGACAAGGTTTCCCTGCTCCACCTGGGAAAAGATGAGCATTCCTGTAGACAAGTATCCTGAGGCCTGCATGGACAGGGACAGGACTTGGGGAACACGATTGCATTGAGCAAAAGATTCAGCTCTACCTTTTATCTGCCATTAGCAAAAGCCAGTGCAGATCAGTCAGACTTCTATGTAAGGAAAGGCATGGCCTAGGTTCTAACATGACAGAAGTACCTAGGCAGACTGGAGTGGGTAGGACACAAGGTATCTAGGGATCTCACCAGAACAAAGCCAATTTTCCAGTCATTCTTGTCCACTGAGGGACTATTCTCTGGCAAGTTGACTACATTATCCCGCTTCTGCCTTCGCAGTGGATGGCGCTGGACCTGATGGAGCAGACTTCTTGAGCTACGCTTCCGTGTGGCCAGCGTGGACCAGTCGCTTCGTGCCAAAGACATGTTGTAGTCATAAAGGTCTAGCAGTGTCTGGTGGGTGATTTGGTCCAGCTCATCCAGCTTCTTCCGGATGGCGCTGTATCTATACAGGGAGTGGAAAGAGGAGCCGGGAGGCTTAGGGGTGGATGCACAGAAACAATTCTGAATAAGACATTCGACAAAGTTTGCTGGGATGATTCAGGATATTCCTGCCACTGGCTGCAAATCCAAGCCCTTGCTGGAGGCTACCGTTCTTGTAGGAGAGAAGTAAACACATCTGCTTTTGCCTTGTGGCAGTTTACAGGGCAGCTTGCTAACATACACCACCAAATAGTTGCCTAAAGTAACATGCCTTACTGTGAAAGCCCTGCAGCAGTAAAGGCCCATGAAAAGTGTCCTTTCCACTGGCAATGCTATAGAAGGGGACAGTCTAGGACCATGAGAAGAACAGGAGGAGTACCTGCTTTTATCGTATGCCTGCAAAAATCAAGACGGTTAACAGCTCTGGGGTTGTCGATAGAACAGTCTATTTCTTACCTGTAGGGATTGAGGGTACACAGTGTCACAGCTGGGAAAGTCAGCCTGTCGGAGTTAAGGTTGAGGTTGAGGTTGACAGGGTAGCTGAAGTACTCCCTGTAGAGGATCCCAAACTGCCAGTACATTAAGCCAAAGGCGAGAAAGAAGAGAACAGACCAGAAGGCTGTCTTCATCTTGTTCTTTTTGGAGCACACCAAGCGGATAGCCCCGTGGATGGTTGTGTTGCTGCAGAAGAACTGGAATAGCTCCTGGTAGGAACTGTAGAACTCGATGAGACCCTCCCGCTTCTCTTCTTTCTGCTGCTGCTCCTCTTCTTGCTTACATTGCCTTGTTTTCTCTCCTTCTGGCATCTTCCCTGTCTTCACAGACCCACCCTATAGCACAAACTCAGAATTAAGGGCTAGCCCTCCAAGACTGGGGCTCCAGGAAACCTTTCCAGGTGCAAAAACTGTCCCTGCATCACCATCTTCCCAAAAACTCGGTGCCTTCATCCTCTCCTTCCCGACCCCATCCCAGGCTGCAGGTCCCCAGCCCTCCATGCACCCGCTCCTATCCCTCCCCTCCAAGCCCTCCTCTCCCTCAGGTGACGGGGCAGATCCTCCCCCATCGAGCAGCCCCGCGTCCCTCCCGCTGCCCTCCCTCAGCCACGACCCCTGCCCGGCCCCCCGGGACTGACTCCCATGGCCGCCGGCTGCTGCTCGGGCCGGTCCCGGGGCCGGTGTGCTCTCCCGGAGCGCTGCCGGCTCTCCCGCAGCCTCTCCGGCTGGGCTGGGACCGGTTCCTTTCCAGTTGGAGCCAGCACCCCGCCCGGCTCCTGCCCTGCCAGCCTCTCCCCGCCCGCCCCTTCTCCCTTCCCTTCCTCCCTCCCTCCCTCCTCTGCCCCTTCCCCCCGGGCGCCGCTCCCGAGCAAGAAAAGCCTCTTTAAACTCTCAAGTGCTCGCGGCCGAGGCACCGGGGCTGTGACCTTGGAGGCGCCGGGGGTGCTTGCCGGCGGGTCAAGGCGCGGCCACCGCGCTCCCGGCGGGGTACCCGGTGCCCCCGAGGGGAGCCTGCCCCGGCCAGGTATGGTGCGGAACAGCCGGTCCCTCCTCCTCATCCTCCTACCACCCCCAGGCAGCGGAGACGCGGCGTCCCAGCGAGCCGAGGTGATGCAGAAAGCGGGCTGGTAGCGCTCGTCCCGAAGGCAGTGCCGGGCGGACGGGGCACCCTGTTGGGGAGGCAGGGTGAGGGCTCCTGCGTGGCTTTAATCGCCGAATTGTGCTTTCCGAGGGCAAAGCTGAGGGTGATGGAGAGTTTGGGGGGAGATCTGCGAAGAGGGATGGGCTGGGCAGAGAAGGCTGGTGGCGGCACAGTGATCCGCATGAGATAGCATCGCCCTTGCTGGTTCATTAACTAAAGAATCGTTTCCTAACCAGAACTACCCGGCCCTGCCATGAGTGGGAGCTTGTTTCACTGCCCCCGGAAAATCAAGGCCTATGGTGTTACCCAAACCCTTGCAGTGTTTCCTCAGACCACGGAAATGAATACCCAAAGCCAAAAGTGACCAGAGGTCCCAAACACCCCCCTGCCATGAGAACACTGGAACCTCTTTCCCAGGCCTTTTCCCAAATGGTTTTCTCTCAAACTAGCTCTCTCTGAGGTTTTCACTTCTTTCTTTCCTTTATGAATACCTGCTCCAGACCAGTCATCTGCCACTGAATTTTGATCCTTATTGGAGAAAGCAATGGTTTGGTTAGTGACTCAAAATACACAGCCACTTTTACCTCTTCATATTGCAAAATACCATGCTTGAAAATGGCAAGCAGTAACTTTTGAGGCTGGCAGTTAAGTGACAGCGTGCCAGGAAGAGCCTTGTGACAGATGCTTGTTACAAACCTACAGCCACAACTTAGAGCTTTCCTCTAGCTCCGTCCTGTGACAAAAAGCAATGCAAAGCAAAAGCATCGCTTCCTCTGCAGTTCTAAACTTAACTGTGTCTCAAGTGATTTATTTTGAACTTTCATGAAAGATGAGTTGCAAAATTATAGAATCATGAGTTGGGAGGGACCTGAAAGACCATTTAGTTCCAACCCCCTGCCACGGGCAGGGACACCTTCCACAGGTCCAGGTTGCTCCAAGTCCCATTCAACCTGGCCTTGAACACTGGCAGGGCTGGGGCAGCCACAGCTTCTCCTGGCACCCTGTGCCAGTGCCTCAGCACCCTCACAGGGAACAGCTTCTTCTTTATGTCCAATCTATATCTAAAAATGTGGGAGGGATGGGGGGGGGATGAACTATTACTGTTTGTTACTATTACTATTATTATTATTACTACTATTACTATTACTAAATGCCAGTTACAAGGCAGCTTCCTCAGAGCATTAGAAATGCCCTTCTGGGTTGGACTTACGGTCCATGCAGCTCTGTATCCCATGTTGGGCAGTGCCAGAAGGAGATGCCATTTAGTGGAGGGTGTGAGCTCTTCCTGAAGCTGTTTTATGCACTCAGGTAGACCTGGAGAATCCCTGAAGATGCACATCAGCCTTTTGAACCAGCCTTGTAGCCTATGCATTAAACTCTGAGAACATACACAGAGGTACTAACAATTATGCAGCATTGGTGCTTACAATTCCCAGTGTAACACATAACCAAGTCACTTCATAGAGAGCATGTTTATAAGTTCTTTGACTGACTGACATCAGCGTGATTTCCTACACTAATGGACCATCCTCCAAAACCCACCTCCCTTGTACTGGAATTGTGCCTCTGTCTTAATGCAATAACAAAAATGATTTTGCCCCTGAAAATACCCATTTTATACTCATTTAACTCAACAGCACCCACAAAGCAATTACAGCTGAATTTGGTAGTGCTAATTGTTAGGCATTCTCCGATTTCCACAGTATTTTAAACAGTCTTCCACTGATCTTTGCAAATGAGTTCAGAAACACAGTCCTTTTTGCTGGGTGTGAAAAAAAGCTAACTTGTATTTCTGTATTTCTTTTGGCTTGAGGAATACTTAAAACCTCAAACATCTGGATTGAGTTGCCGTATCTGAATGACAGTCTAAAGCACATGCACATCTAGATAAATATTTGCTTTATGTTTCAGAAGACTTTTTCCATAGGGTTGTTTTTTTTTTGGAAATAATTAAACAAACATCTTGCTGGCTCTTTCACCATTTCCAGCTGCTGTGTCAGCCCTCATCTAAGCAATTCCCCTTTTTCCTCTTTCTCAGGCCGATTTGCTGCTCAGGCTGCCATACATTATCTACTGTCGTGGCACACCTCAGAGCTCCTATCAGCCCTGAGGTGACTTCCAGTTGCTTCAGTCATGGGAATATTGTGCTTTGGACGTGGCTTTGTAAATATCCTTACGTTCCCCTGGTCACAGAGATGTGCTGCAGACTCATTGCCAGCTCACAACCACAATTACAGCTCGATTCCCCAAATGCTAGAAACAATGCAAACAACAAATCTGTTGCCTTCTCAGGTGCCAGTCTCAATCTCCGTTTGCAGCATCAGAATTTGATAACTCTTCAGGGTTGTTTTATTACTTACATCTTTCCTTTTTATTCTACTGTTTTTCACTAATGCATAAAGGAACTAGATTATTCAAGTGACCATCTTCTGACCAAGCCTGTCAGTCATAAATGGTACCATTTTCCTCAGACACACTTCAGTGTAACAGAAGATAGTGACACGGAATTATTAGCGTAGGTTGCAGAAGACTCCTGTTGATAACTCAAATGTTCCTCACCACAAGAGTGTTTTGAGCATTTTGCTCATCCACAAGCTTCTGGATATTATTTGATGTATTGACCTATCAAGGTGAGTCACACCAGATGGCAATGGTTTTTGACACCCCCAATCAGGCTCAGCAATTAAGGGATAAATGGTCTTCTGAAATCCCAAGTCTTGCATTAGGAGGAAAGATCTTCCATGCAAATCCTTGCTGGAAGTTTTGATTCATAATATTTGCTTCATCTCTGACAACATTTTAAATCCAAGGAGCTCTATGCTGAAAAAGATCCTTTTCTCTCAGACACTTGTCACTAGGTCCTTCCCTTTTGAAACGGGAAGCACACTGTTGTTCTGGGCAGTGCTTCTATATATTGTATCTTCACAAACTGAATGCATGATTGCTTTTTATTGCTACTGAACAACCTTTGAGTAAACATGAATCATTTTTTACGGCATCAAATTGGAAATGTTTCCTTACCAGCTCTATCTATTATCTGCCCAGGTAGGAATGTGATAATGATCACACATTGTGTGCACACAACATTTTAAAATGGAACAGCCTTTTTTTTTTCAACACACCTTTACTGTGTTGGGAAAAAAGAGAAGTCTCTTCCCATCTGGTCTAGATTCCAAGTGTAGCGAATGGTACATGTTTTTAAACTACTTGAAAGACCTCCAATCAGTTTAATTCTTTTGTATATCCGTGTATGTAATTTCCTGTTTGCAAGATAGAAACCAATGATTATTTCTGGATTAGCTACAACTAATCAGCTGTACATCTGATTATATTTTTCTGCATTAAAACTAGCAATCCAGACAGTAGACAGTCAAGGAATAGCAGTGTGGAGGTGCTATAAGTTTAACTGAAGTATGTGGCCAAAGAGGCACCACCTAGTAGCTGATAGATGGGCAGATATGAGGATACGCTTTGTGCTGCTGTTGCTTTTCAGCAGGGAGTTTTTTACCCAGGATTCACGGACTTCCTTAAGGCAGAGGTGGTGCTCCCTGAAGAGGATCATTATTAAAAAGCCAGCAGGGATTTGCAAGCCAATCCAATGGGCTGTTGAACGCTTTTTCCCTTGCTGCTGATGTAACTTGCCAGGCAGCAGTGGCGTCTGTCCCAGACAAGCAGTGATACTACAGCAGCACGAGTATGTCCATGTATGCATTCCCACTCTTTTGCTTCCCAAGGAGGCTGCTTTTCAATGCATTATTCATTTTTTACCTTGTAGGAACAGAGTGGGTGCAGAGAACTGTTCTGGTGGCACAAAAGGGAGTCCTAGGGGAAAAATGAAACAGTGTGTGTTATCTCTGTCTTTCAGCATGAAAAGTGGGAGACTACAGGGTACAGCTCACAAAAATGGTATTGTATGACTAAGCAAATCCTGTTGGGAACTGTGTGGAGGGAATCCAGCCTCTCTTTCTAGGAGAATGAAGTCAATATGAGCAGAGCCCAGAAGACCTAGGTGAATCCTCTTTTGTTGCTGTTTGCAATCCATTACAAAGCCCAGAGGAGAGCCTGGGCAGTGGCTACTCATCCTCTGCCTCTGCTGGAATACCTGAATTAGCTCCTGAAAAATGTAGTGCCTCCCATCTGTTGTCTGCATTGCAGGATGAGGGATATTGCTTCCTGCAAATGCTGCATCAGTCTAGGTGCTGAAGCAGCCCAGTGACCAGACCCCATGGTACATTAGCCATACTACTTTGTGTCTGAGTCAGCTGCCACCTTTGCTGCTAGTGACCCATCCTCCATGAGAAAATCACTGAAAACAGGCCTTCAAGCTCTACTTCTGCTGCACAGTCCCTAAATTCAGGGTCTCATCTAGGATCACTCAGCCATGTAGGATTAACCACTCCTCAGATACCAGTCTCAGTCCAGTCCTATTGCAATAGGATGGGCTTTGGAAATGGCTAGATGAAAATTCCTACTCACTGGCATAACTAAGCCAAGTCCAATGCCCACCTGGAAGCTAGGTGTGCATTCCAGGCTGAAACAGCAGCAAGCAACACTACAGGACTGATTTCTGGAGCAGCTACTAAGTAGAGTGGTCAAGATGAAGCCTCCTTGAGGTTCCCCCCCACCCACCTCGTTCTCCCTAGCTGAAATCTGTCATTTCCTTGTTCCAGCCCTAACAATATAACTATTATCACACCCACATGACTCCCCCGTGTCCCCACCCCTTTCCTCATCTCTCCTGCCTGTTGTTGGGAACCGGAGGCAGATGCAGCCACCTCAGACTAGTTTTGAGGCCGACACCTGCAGGGTTGGGTCTGGTCAAACTCTGAGCCTAGCACAGCACAGCAAGCGTTTGCTTGATAGACACACACACGCCTGCTGCTGCCCGCCTGGAGCTTTGCTAGAGCTGATGTTGGGACAACCCAGTTTATGTTTACCTCCCGTTTGGATACTGCCTCAGGTAATTCTCCAGGTGCACCCCTCAGTCACTCCTGCCTTGGCGGTTTCGTGTTGCTTTTGCTGCCTGGCTTTGCTCTGGTGATGGTGATGTCTCCTTCTCTGGAATATAAACCAAAAGTTATGCTGAAAAAGGGGATCCATAGGGAATTAAGCCCTTAAGAAGAGAAGTTAGTCTATAAATCCCATTTCTTCTACGGGTAAGGCCAGATTTCATTGCCAAATGGCTTGAGGGAACACTTCCCACCACACCCTTCTGAAAAGGCAGAGCAGAAGGCATAACCCCCCTTTCCCATCTCCTTTTTAATTGCTCAGAAGCATTCAATTAATTCTTCTGCTTGAGAGATTTCATGTTTTCCCTCTCAAGATCTCAGGCTAGCAGTAATATGAAGCTCCAGAATGGTCCATGATGCAAAGAACCTCATGTTTTTTTCAAGATGCAGCTTGATAAATTCAAGTTAAGGATTAGGTGGTAGGATAACCTTTGGCATTGTCTTTTATAATGACGTAATGTAAGGTTTATCCCCTGTAAATAAAAGGCCTAGAATATCTGGATTAATATCTGCTTTTCTTCCCTTTTCTTCCCTTTACTTCCCTTCCCGAAGAGGTTGGCCAACAAAACATGAATCTTAGTCAAGCCATGTGGCCACTTCTGGTGATACTGAGAAGAGTGGGATTTCCTCATTATAGTCACTGTCCTATTCTGTCACCTCTTCTTTTCATTCTTTCTCAAGGCTGTTCAGCTGTTTCAGATACATCTCCTATATCAAGAAGTTTACACCCCTGGGCAAATTTTTGGGTGAGAAAGGGATTCTCCTCAAGTAAGGCACAAGATGTTGCTGGGCAGTGTTTTAGAGAAAGAATATTCCCCTGCAGTTTGAAAAATGGCCCACTTCACAGAGTGTAGGGCTGTTTGCCTTCCAAATCCTCTGCAAATAAAGGATCTCAGAGTATTTGCAGCATACCTCCTGGTATGAGTCTGTGCATATTTATCAGATGAGGAAAATTGATCTTTCATGCTAAGGACTTAATAAAATGCTGATTGTATTTCATGGGAGGGGGGTGTGTGTGAGAATGATTCAGGCATATACACAAGTATAAAAGAGAAACCCAGCAATTCATAAAGAAATCAGTACTAAGCAAACCCATGACTTCAGAAGCGTTTGAAAAAGGGGAAAAGAAAATGGTAAAAAGTACTGTGGAAAACAGGGAAAGGAGAGGGAGCTGAATGGAAAGAGCAGAGGCGAATGAACTCAGAAAGAGAAGAAAACTGTGCCCTCCTTTCCCATGAACGGTGCCTGGTTATGGTGGGAGGGCCCGCATTGCCTAGTGACACTGAAATATGTGCTGGCAAGTTATATGTCTCCCAGAAGATGACTCATGCCAGACAGTTTGCAGCACAGGAGGCTGAAGTTATTCCACAGTCTCTTAAAACAATGACATGCTGTCTTTCCTGCCTTTGTAGTAATTTTCCCTTCCTTTGCTGCACCTTATTATCATTGGCCCAACCTATTTGGTTGGGTTGGAGGATTTGGACCTCTTCATGGTTATCCATCAGCTTTGTCCCATGCTGCCCTGCTTCACTGACAGTCACTGCTTTGACTCACCACATGTCAGTGTTATCATCCCATACAATCCTGTGCAATTGCTCTCCATTATCACCCTTAATCCCTTCTGCTACCTCTTGTAACGCTACATCAGCACATCAAATGTACCTGTTGGGAAAATGTTGCTGATCCCTCTTGCTTCTCACACCCCCTCTCAATGTGACATCCAGGGATCAGGGTCATAATCCTTTTTTCTCACTTGAAGTCTTCACTGTTCCTGCCCTCTACCTCTTGATCTCCAGCCTTCTGGAAACAGCCTTCTCTTCTTCCCATTCTGCTTCGGCAGCCTTTGTAGTTTTGACCTGTTGCCTTGCACTGATGGCCTATACCAACATCAACCACAACTGTTTTTTTCTGTCTGTCCGAAAATGCCACCCCTTATATTTTTCATTCGCATCACCTGAATTCACTTCCTGTCACCCTTTGCCATCCTTGCTAAACCAGGCATGCTCATGAAAAATGGGATGAGCACCTTTCATGTGGGGAACAGAAAGCATTGCTCAGTGGAGTAAAGGAAGTCAGAAAAAAGCATCTATCAAAAAAAGCTGAAGTTGGCTACTATGGGAAGAGCAGAGAAGTATGCAAACTTCAGCACCTCACATGTAGAAAGACAGTCAGGTCAAGAAAAGCTTCAAGGAACAACTAGCAAAAGGAATCAAAACTAACACCAGATCTTTCTTGACATGTATCAGGAACCTGCCAGATGTTCTGAGGGGCAGATGGATGATCAGGCTGTGAGAGGAGGCCACAGGGGACATAAGGCCATTGCAGGAATCCCTGCATCTGTGTTAAGTGTTGAGTGAAGAGATCAACGTGGCAGGACCCATTCTTCAGCAGGGTGGGGTTCACCAATGAACATGTCTGAAACTGAAGCAGCAGTGGAAAAGGTTGTTCAACACACTGACAAAGCAAACAGTAACAGCTCGCTGGGGGCAATGGCATTTGTCCAAGAGTCTTAAAGGAACTCCGGAATAAAATAGCTGAGCTTCTCTGAGCAGCGTGTAACCCAGGCTTGCCAAAAGCGGAAAGTGGTGAATGTGATGCCACGTTTTAAAGCTCAAGAGGAGAGAGACCTGGGAGTCAGCTGAGCTGCGAGGAGGAGCATGTTTTGGCAGTGAGTAGGAGCTGGACTTACTTAGTGTGACACATCAGGCTCTGGAGGGAAGCATGTGTCCCCTGCTTTTGTCTGGGACATAAGGTAGGGGGTGGTTGTAATAGAGTTGGAAGCTTGGAGAAAAGAAAAGCCCAGTCCTTTTCCCTTTTCTCTTTCCCCTTTTCCTCTTTATCCTTTCTGTCTTTGTTTGATTGATTTCATTTTGTTTGGGTTGGTTTGGGGTTTTTTGAGAGAGAGAGAGTGCAGAATGTTACAGGAGCTTCATTACCCCTTGTAGCTTATCATTGCTCATGTCAGTGAAGTCCAGATGAAAGATATATGGTCAGTGAAGGTGATAAATGCAGAAGATTGCTGTTACTATGAAAAACAAATGTGCAGCACTGGTGAAGACATCTCTTTGGTCAGCATTCCATACTCTGTTTAGAGAGAGAAGCCCTGAGGCAGTGGTAGGGAGGAGAAGCAGCCGTTCTGTAGCTGTGATGACCTTCTCTGAGAAAAGGTATCCAGCTATTGAGAGGAACTACCTGATGCCCGTGGGCTTTCAAGAAGCTGCGGCCATGTGGGAGTCATCTTACTGTGTCTACGTGTGAACCTCTTGCTGCTCACTGTGCTGATCCAACCAAGGACTGTGATGCCAAGCTCTTGCAACAGAGTTTGCTGCTTCAAGCTTCTGATCTGGAAGAAGTGTATAGTCAGAGAGCATGAATGCTGGCCCTGGTGCTTTGTCCCAGCCCATCCCTACCAAGCAGTTGGCAGAGATTCCTTGCAGTTCGCTGACCAAGATGGGGGAGTTGTGGGAAAGTTTGGTATCATTTCTATGGTCAGTGTGCATACCTGTTTCCTGCTGCATGCTAGGCTTGAATGATTTACTGTCTGTCACTGCCTGGTGGAGTATGGGAGAGGGGTTTTAGCTCTGAATGATTCCTGTGCATTAGGCACTTCACTATGGGTCTTCAAGAGGCTGAGGGTGACAGGTGGAATTTGAAGTTTCTTGGCCTAAGCATGTGGTACCAAGGTGGGAACAAACTTTATAAAGGACAGCTTTACCTGCTGTAGCGAGTTGTATCATTGAAACCCTTCTGTCACAAAAGAAAGGCTCTTCCCAGTCTGATTCTGTGATGAACTTGGCAACTGCATGTAAGGGTGAGCACAGCTCTCAGAACTGAAGTGTGCAGAGATGTCATTCTCAAACGTTTCAAGACTGACATCTCTACAGTTTAAAAGGCAACCCTGACTAAGCCTGTCCTTACTGTGGTGCCTTGCAACAGGGACACTTACACTGAATTGCTATGGTGGGTAGGTTGCAGCTGCGTGGTTGGAGAAGCTCTGCACACTGACCTCCAGGGTCGAGTCTGGCCTCTTATGTAATGTGCCTGTCATGTTCCAGAAACAGCTTTGACTGAACAAGGTGTCTGGGATGTGTTAGGGAAGCCGTGTCCACGTTTGCTTTGGGAGTGCTGCAGAATGTGTGATCATGATACGATGTGAGGTTGAAGCTAACACGATTCAAATGCTTTACTTCTAGTTAATGCATGTTCTCTTTGAGGCAAGTACCAAGCTGAGCTTCACCTATGTTCATAAAGTGCACCTAAACCACTGTGGTTAGACTGATGAATCTATTTAGCTAGCTTAAATTGTATGAGCATAGGCATAATCAAACAAGGGGAACCTATGTGGAAAAAATAATCTTGAGTTTGGTTTTATTGTTTGCAAAATGACTGCTCCTTCAGTACTGCATTAGAACTTTTGGCTTGTCTATATTTACAATACAATGCAGCCACAGCCTCTGAGTAATCTTGTGTTGACTGAAGTGCAAAGAACTTAATCTTATGTTTTGCAGGGTGGCAAAATCCATAACAAATTTAATGCCTTCTATGTAATAATTCTCCTACAGAACTAGTTTAGAACACCTGCTTTAATACTTATTTCTACTGACAGAGTGTACCTTATAATGGGTTCATCTGCCTAGCAGCTAATCAGATGATGACCAGATTCCTGCTTCTCTATTCACATGGCCAGGAAGTGTTGCCACATGGCACTTGGCCACAGCACGTTTGACCTTGCAAGGCAGCACGGCTGTCTCCCAGAGATGCAGAACATATTATTTATCCATGTCTTTCTAATGCAATCGAGTATATCTTTGATGAACTTTTAGTCTCTTAGTGACATTTTCTGTTTTATATAAGTGTTTTATATGTAAAATGTAAGGAATGTTGTAACTCAAGGTCACTTTGTATATCAGTAAGTATTACTTTTTCTGCTTTAGGGTATATGCTTTACTTGGTTTTGTGGTTTAAATTAAGCTTGAGACCTTCAGGGACACAGTAATAATGAATTCTCCATAGCAACTCCAGTGGGGAACATCATAGAGCAGCTAATCAAATCGAGTGCCATCGTATATTTCTCCTTGCGAGGAATAGGGCCGCTCTTAATGCATTCCTTTCATCTCTCCATTAATTTTCTTTCCTCACTGTTGAGTATATTATGTCTTATTTTACTCTGAACATGCCTAAATATAACTTGCAGCTGTTGATTCTTGCTGTGCCTTTCCCTGCAGGTTAGTGCACCAGTACTCTGGTGCTCCCACCAGTACTTTGTATTTTCTGTGGTGCGATTGAGAGATACTGGTTCAGTGCCCACTGTAAAGTGCTTTCTGACCTTCCCAGTCGGTCCTGTCATTTTGCTCTGGACCACTTCCAAGTTTTCAACATAATTAAAAAGCATGTGGATGCCTGGACTGCCAAGAGGTGTTGCAGCTTCAGGCTTTGCTGGGCTTCCAACTTGGCATTGGCAGTCATGGGTGACAGCGACTTCTTCAGCGGTCGCCAATGAAGTTCGTGACAGTATTGACACCAAGGGTTCCTTAGCGCTCCCTTTCCATGAAGTCAAAATGGTACAAGCAAAAACTGCTTCCACCAGCAGTTACATTCTGCCCGTGGTCACTTCTATGTGTTCCCACAGGCCAGGCAACTGATAGGGGTTTGTAGATCAACAGCTAGGTGGTCCAGTACCTGAGGAGCACCTTATCTTGTTCGAGTGTGTTCAGCTGGCCAAGGGACTTGTGTTGATCTGAAGGACTCCCTCTGCTTCAGCTACTGATCCTGCCACTTGCAAATCTGATCAACACTGGTTTTGACAAGTTGTATCTCCTGATGCCAACATTAACCAGCACAGCTGTTGCACAGAGGCACACTCTTTCAGCAGGGATTGCTCCTTCTTTTTGGACCATGAATTTCTGCCCTTTGTCTGTTAGGAATTAATCCGTGCAATGCAAATGATGATGTACACATACACTATTATTTTTCTTCAGAATTTTCTTGGTTTGTTAAATCTGCACCAGTGCTTTTATCAACCAAATGTTTCATTTTGTCAAACACTTTTGTTTTCTTAAACGTGCTAAGTTATTGTCATTTTCATTGTTGAAGCCCTTGTTAGTTAACTCACACTCTCTTACCTGTAATTATTACTATGGAACCACCTAACAATCATTGGTGTCATCTCTATGAACATTAGCACAGCACACACTTCTGAGATCTTGGGATTTCTCTATATGACAGGATTTTAAAATACTTAACTCCATTAGGCCAGGTACCTTCTCAGCCAAATCTTTTATGATTCTAAGATGCAAATGTTCTTGGCTACTGATCTGAAAATACTTACACTTAATAGATGCTGTTAAAATCTTCCTTAGTTTGCAAATAGATTAGGAAGTTGTTTACCATCCTCACGTAGTATGAATAGACAATTACATTTCTTTCTGTATACAAACGACTAACTTCTCTGTATCAAAAAGCCTACATCAAATATCTCCTCAATCAACAGTTTTCCTATAGGCACCCAGTAAGAGCCTAGTCCATTACTGGCATTTCTTGGTTTTCAATGTATTTTGAAAGAACTCCTTCCAAGTCCCATTAGCACTTGCAGCAATCCAGTTTTTCCAGATTATTTTGAACTCTCCTTATCACCTTGTATGCCTCATAAATTCTCACTTTTATTGTGTGCCATATACCTTCTTTCCATCCACACCTTCCTTCTGCCTTCCACCCCCCCCCATCCCGCCTTGGCTGTATGCAATATTTCTGAGTATTACCTTCAAATTCCCTGTTAGGCAGAAAAAGCATTTAACCACGTCTGTCCTTTTCACACCTGCAGAACTGCAGATCTTTTCCATCTTGTAAACTTCTAGCAGTGCAATTTCTATTAAAAAACTCATTGTAGCTTTCTTCTGGAGTATCAGCAGGTTTGCCCATTAGCTGTTTATTCAGAGGAGCTGCGTAGGTCTGCAGCTTGTGCTGTGCCTGTGAAACAGGTTTTGGGTCACTGCCTGCGAGGAGGCTCAAGAGCAGCAGTTGTGATAGACTTCGTTTTGCAGAGCAGTAATCCACTCTTGACTGTTCTCTGTAATCAAATCCCTCCAGGTGTCTCCTAAAGCTGGGACCCTTCCATTCTCCAGAGCTGCAATTGCACGCTGGATTAGCCTGGCTGAAAGGAATAGCTCTGGTAAACACTTGAGCAATTTACCAAGCTTGGTAGTAAATGTAACTTTACCATGTAGGTATCGCATTCAAGGATGCTGCAAATGCTGGAAGAAGGCTGTGTATCTGCTTTCCTATGCAGGGAGATGAAAACCAGCTAAATAACTATGTGATGACAGATAAGGAGGTATTGATGGGCAGGACCTAGAAAACAAGGGAAAGAATATACCACTTGTGATGAGAGAAACGCACACAATACTGGTAGCCAAAGTTCAGCTAAGGGAAGCAGGTGAGCCTGGGGATGCCTGTGTACTACAGGGAACCTCAGAGATGTGATGGTGGGAGGAGATCCAACCTGTGGCTCAGTCAGGTCACCATAATTTTGTCCAACCAAGTCTGGAAACCCTCCATGAGTGGAGATGTTGCTGTTTCTGGGTACCTGATCCAGTGCTGCATTTCCCTTCTGGTAAAAAAGTTGTTCCTGAAGTTCTGCTTGAATCTGCCAAGCTTCAGCTTGTTGCCAATTCTCTTTGTTATATCTCCTGCTACTATTGAGAAGACATTGGTTCCATTGCCTTTGTGACTACCTTATAAATATCAGTAAGGAAGAAATACGGGCAACTAATATGAGGTATAAACTAGTTATCATGCAAGTAACAGAAATATGGCAGAATAAAAGTCAGCCCTGGAATTAAAATAGTCTGCTGTTCAGGACTGCTACAAAGGAAGATAAAGATAGTGAATTAGCATCACATGAATGATGTTATAGGCTGTTCGGATGAAACTCAGAAAGTTTAAAGAGGCATTTCTCTGGTGCAGCTCAGAGTCAGCTGTGACCTGCTCAAGCTCATAACTGGCTATACAGGGAGAGAGCTAATATTAAAACAGATAAATCCCAGTAAGAACTATGCTGCCATAGGGAAACTAACTTTAGAGTTATAAACCAGAGAATAATCTCTCATGATAATCATGGGCCTTAGGCCTATAATTCTCAACATGACAGATGACAAATTCCTTCATAAAACCATCATTGAACCTACAAAAGATTTGTTAGTTGTAAATAGCAATTAAGTCATACAGCAGGCGGTCATCAAAAATAAATGTGGAGTGTGTGATCATAATTTCCTTACATATAAATAAAGTGGGAAGCTAAATAAGAATAGGCCTCTACTGTATACACAGGTTTGGTTTCCAAAGAAATTGAAACCCCAGGAATTAAGAAAACTCTTTAACATGGACTGTAATGGTAAGGAAACTGGATGTGAAAAATGCCCAGAAGGTCTGAGAGAGAAGCACAGTGGCTATGAAACTTGCACCCCAAGTAAAGAAGGAAAAATCCATCTGTAACTACCTGGATGAATAGCCACAAAGTGAAGGGTAGGGAGAGGGATCAGCAAAGAAAACTCTTCTTTAAATATTTGTAGATAGAATGTAATGTCAATCTGGAAAACGAATTTTTAAAAGAAGAGAATGATTTTCTTCTAAATAAATAACTGACTCAGGAAGGAGAAAGCGGCTAGGCAAAGAGGATGGGGTCAAAATAAAAAATAATGGTTAAAACTAGATACAAAATAACTATAAATAATAAATGCCAATAACAGTCTTCAACCAGGAAAATGACGTTGAAGAGTGGTGCAGAGGAAAGGAGCATGATGAATATGAGGGTACAGAACCTACCACACCTGATTCGAAAGCAAAGCAAACATGAATGTGATGAAACTAAAAAAACAAATTAAAACCTGGATTTTGCTGGGTGGTGGTTTGTTTTTTGTTTTTAAACCATAATATTTTTTATTCTTATAAAAGCAGCAAGGAGTTACAGAGGTTTGCAAAATAACAAACACTGTTCACTTACACTTCACCTCATCTGTGCTCACTCTGTTTTGGGAGCTGGAGGCCTGGCAAGTAATTTCTTCCTCCAGTCCAGACTTATACGTGTCAGTAGGTTACCTGTCCTTTCACCCCTTAAGAATTATCATCTGCCCCATGTTACTCTATAACATGGACAGGGAATTTCCAGTGCTTTCCTCAAGGAGAAGCAGTTATCCAGAAAGTCTGTTGCTGGCAGCAAATGACGAGCATACAAGAACATCAAAATTCCTGACCCTTTGTTGTTTTACGGTGGCCTCTGAGCTCATGTTTCAGCAATCCAGTGGCTGAATACTCTAACCCAGAACAGAGGCTGTGCCACAGAGTGAGGTCCACTGTGTGAATTACAGTTCAAAACAGACTCTGCATTTCAGCGAGTTCACCAGGCTCACCCAAATATCTTCTTTGTCAGTAGAAACCAGATAAAATACACTCTCTGTTCCCCTTATATCTCTGCTCTCCTAAGCATCGCTCCTATCCTCCTGGTGCCTGTTGAGCTGAACCATTTCTTCCTAAACCATTTGCAACTGCATCATCTCTTCCACATCCTACTTCCCTTCATTCCTGTGCTCTTTTACTTGTCTCCACTTGCCTCTCCTCATGACACCTACAACCAGGCATGTGTCCTTTATCCAAACCCATTACCTTTCCTATTTCCCATTTTTCTGCTCTCTTATCCTGACCATTTTTGCTCTGCTCTGGCCTCTCTGATTTCCACAATGCCACCATTTCAGTACCCATTCTTCCAACAAGAGGAAAGACCACAAAACACGACAGCCTGGAGCGCGTGGAATATTGCTCTTGCACTTCATGAGACTTGTGGGCAGCACAAACATGACCAAAGCCATGAAGGTCCAGAGTATGGCATCTGGACAGAGAGCAACCTCAATGCTCTTTGCACTTGGATCCCCTTTTCCAGTTCAAACTCCACCCCAGTGTCAAGACCTGTTTTGAAAAACACCAAATGTCCAGTTGCTTCTAATCAAGTCCTTCAAGATGAAATTTAGGAAGAGTTTTACCTTTCCATTGGTCAAGTTATGACCTTAAACTAAGAGCCTAAGGACTTGCTGAACCCAAACCAAAGCCTCTCGCCTTTCAAGTAAGCCAGAGTTGGGCTCACCAAGATAAAAAGGGCAGGCAGATATAGTTCCTTGCAGCTCCCCAAAGCTTCTGCTGACTCCAATAATGAGCAGGACTGTCAACATTGAGCTAGCTTGGCATCCTTTAATTAACTGATTAATTAAATTGCATAGGACAATGGCCCACAGCTTTCCACTAGTGTTAAGTGAGAGATAAGAAGTTGCCAGGTGGTATAAGGGTGGTATAAGGGTGATCTCCACTTCCCTGTGCAGCTTTCCCTCTTCCAGGATTGGGTTCATTAGACTAACCTGAAGATGACTGTGGATTATCAGCTTCCTCTGTATACGCTGAAGGTTACTTAACCAAATCTACATTTTACAGAAGAATACCTACCTATTCACAGTGGTGAATGTGTCTTTTTCTCTCTGTGAATTAACAGCCTGTGTCTCTCCAGCAGACCCCATAGCAGTACCAGCAGGAAAATGATCCAGTCTCCTAGATGTTGTATGTACATCCTGCCTCATCCCAAGAGGGAGAGGTTGCAATATTCCTATCGCTGACCCACACCCTAAACCACCATGTTTGTAAAGGTTGCATCCTCCCTGTAGTCTGACTTTGGCACCTCAAACACAGGGAAGAAGCAGGGTCAGTGGTAATAAGGCTGGAACTGAAGTCATGAGATCTCCAGGAGCAAGGAGATAGTAGAACAAAAATCCTCTGTCATGAAGAGAAGGAGGCCAGAAGTGTAATAGCAGCAGTGGCAGTGAGACTGCCACTGAGGGTAAAACAAGCCCAATTCTTATCTAACACAAGACACAATTTCAGTGCAGTTACACCAATTTACAGAAAAGTGGCTGATCGGGTGAGATATGGTTCACAGATTGAACTTCATGGACTCTTACACCCTCCTCAAATACTGAGTTACTCTGAGACCCTATTATTTAAGCATCTGTTTTGTTTGGCTTTTTTTTCACTCCTGAAATTATCCATAATTTTGGATAGCTCCATTTTTAACTACCCAGCATAGATACTGGCACCCAATACTTGGATGTACATTTGCATCTACCACGGTCTGCAGGTACAGCTGTGTGCTCGGCATCTTTCAAAATCAGGTACCTGATATGCGAAGGATGAGATCCTGATGTAGAGACCAGTCTAGGAAGTCTGGCTGGATGTTCTCACCTCTGCCAACTTCTCTGTGTAAACCAGTGATAATATCAGGTGACTGATGTTATATGGGATGTTCTGAGGACAGGTGACTTTTTGTGCGCAGCTTTAAAGGATAGCCAGTTTGGTTTTGTGCAGTGGCTTAAGCCTTCCACTGACTGCTGCTACTCCTGCTCCTGGGATCAATCCCCTGACCCCACAATTCAGACAGTATGGTACTGAGGGCATATGTCTGGAGAAGAAAAATATCCTTGTATGGTTACAAATCTCACAGGGATCACTTAAGATGCAAGTGTAGACAAGGATGAGCTGCACTCAGTGTGATTTTGATCACCACGCTGATTACCAAGCATTCAGCTCAGCTTCATCAGCAACCTTTGTCTGTAAGAGAAGGCTCCTTCTGGCACAGCTGCCTCATCCCAGATCTGCACCGAGACCAGGGATAGCAAATGCGGTGTGTGTCCATCCACGCAGGCCAGTTTTCACCCAGCCAGCGCAGGCAAGGAGAGTGGTGGTGCAGGCCAGCAGATGTCCCAGCTCCTGGCAAGGTTCTCCTGCCCGACATGGTGAGATGAAAGCCAGACCTCATGTCCTAAGCTCGCGCTCCTGGCTACCAGCTTAAAAGAGAAAGGGGTGTGAGTCAGTGCCTCTATGGCTGTGCAGTGGCTTTAAGCTGTCAAATCAGTTTATGATGATTTCAGAGGAATCCCACCCACCACCACAACCATGGCATTTCTAACTAGCACCACTGAAATGGGTTTAAATAGTGCAATAAGACAGACACTGCTGGGAACATGCCTGCTTTCTTTTCATCTGTTGCCTCAACAATCACATTCTGGTTTTAAATCAGTGTATTTATTAAAAAGGAAACCAAATTCTTATCACTTTTCTGCTCTGTAAAAAAGGGAAAAAATCCTATACTCCAGCCCATTTAACTGAAGCAAACATTACCTGTACCATTACTGAATAGGTTGCTGAATGCCTTTTCTTTTACAGAAAAAAACAGTATGTCTTTGACATACTGTTCACAGTTGTTTGTAATTACAACTTGCAGTGTACAACTGCAACGCTGAGTAGGTAAGAAATTCTAAAAGTTGCTCTGAATATTTTTTGATGGCTTCAATGTATTTTGAAATAAACCAGAGGAAGTTACTAACTGAAAAATACAAGAAGTCACTTGAGCCCCTAAAACTGTTTACTACTTTTTTCTAACAAAGAGCATGTTGTCTGCTTTGGTTTGGTTTGAAAGCTCAGCTTTAGGTTTGTGCTCAACTGGGCACATTTGGATGAATCGGGGTCCTAAATGATGGTCTGTGGCTGTGCAGTGAATTCCTGAGTCCTCACTGGAGTTCTCATTAATTCACTTAATTCTGGGGGTTCATGTCTCTTTTGCCCATGTCTCAGAATTATATTAGCAGCCCCTAGGTCTGTCAAGCAGGAGGGCATCTACCTGTGCTCTCAGAACTTGGCTTTCAGACCCCAAAACTAAGGTGTTTCAGACCTACGTACATTAACTGATCTTGCTTCTCTCAGGGATGTGGTACAAGAACAGCAGCCTACCTTCAAGGTTACGAAGATGCTGTTTTCAACCCAGATCCTTATTGCTTATTTTTTGGGATGCTGTATTCAGCAAGGAATGGAAACATAAACAGAAAGCACGTGCTATCAGTGAGCAGCGGGTGAAGTTTTAACATTGAAATTAATACAGGAAAAAACAAAAAGAAAATATGCAGGATGTTTCAAACACAGCTGGGGAGAAACCATTTTTGTACGTCCAACGGAGGGTTGGAAGCAACAATCTTTACACCCAGATTCCCAAATCTTTTTTTCAAGGGCCCTGAAAGGAGTGTGGCAGAGGCGGAGCAGGTTGTTCAGACTCTGCGCTTGAAAGTAGAAACCAAAGTCTTTTGGATCTGCTCTCTTGATTCACACATGCCCGTCAGCAGCACGGGGTCTGTCTTGTGCTCCACTTGGTAGAAGGGACAATTCTTCAGGTGCTCCGCCATGCACACGACGTCGTTGCGCTGCCACTTGTTAACTCTGGAGAACAGGCTGCTGAACTGCCAGATCTAATATGGGAAAGGGGAGAGAAATTGGGCAGAGAGAGAATGGATGTTGGAAAAAATAGGAGTTTGAAAATCTATATATGCTTGTAGTGGGGGTGCATCACTTGTACTGGGCAGGCTAGTGAACACGTGATTGTGCAGGGCTGGCATAGCAAGTGAAAATGGGGTCTGTACTGTTGTGGACCTTGTACTTCCTGGTTTTGCTGCTTTAATCCTCATCTGCCATTTTTAATGGGAAAGTATCCTTCTACAGTTTTTGGTGTCAATCCAGTGCAGGGCATGAGCAAATCCAGGCCACTCGACACTGCACCTCTAGAGAAAACTCCATCACATGCACAGTGTGATTGATGCCAGATGTTTATAAAGCAAAGTGACTACAGCATGCTTGTGTGATACATATCTCAAAGAAACCTGCCTTCCAAAGCATCTATCAGCAACTTGAAAGTAATTAACATTACAACACTGTTGTTACCCCACCCAAGAAGCAGCCTAGAAAATCTAAGGGTAAAGTTATTCCTAGAGGACGTACAAGCTTGTAAAAAATAGAAATGTGCAGTTAAGATCTTCTGGTTCTGTTTGCAGTGATACAATGTACCGTTCAGTGGTAAGCTAGCATATAGTGATAAGACTGTGATTAGATTTCTTTGATATTTGCTGTATACCATTAAATCAAAATAAATTTTAAAGTCATAGTAGATTTCTTCTCCTTAAAGATGTTTCTTCCTGGGGAAGGAACACTCCCCTGGCATCAAGGGAGTGGAGCATCTCCTGTATGAAGATAAGCTGAGAAAGCTGGGGGTGTTCAGCCTGGAGAAGAGAAGCTGCATGGAGACCTCATAGCAGCCTTCCAGTATCTGAAGGGGGCCTATAGGGATGCTGGGCAGGGACTCTTCATTAGGGACTGTAGTGATAGGACAGGGGGTAATGGGTTAAAACCTAAACAGGGGAAGTTTAGATTGGATATAAGGAAGAAGTTCTTTCCTGTTAGGGTGGTGAGGCACTGGAATGGGTTGCCCAAAGAAGTGGTAAATGCTCCATCCCTGACGGTGTTCAAGGCCAGGTTAGATGAAGCCTTGGGTGACATGGTTTAGCGTGAGGTGTCCCTGCCCATGGCAGGGGGCTGGAACTGGATGATCTTAAGGTCCTTTCCAACCCTAACTATTCTATGATTCTATGATTCGGTGCTTAAGATTGGCTGACTTTGTCCTAGTCCTAAGTAGTCATAGCTATTATAGACAGTAGCCCAGAAATTCAGGCTTAGTTACAAAGAGAAAGTTTTCAAGTGGAGTCTGCACTGGAAAAAAGATTCCTGTGGTCAGTACAAAGAGCTAATATGAAAAGCATTGACAGTCCTCAAATTCAATGCTGCTGGTTTGAAATTGTGCTACACTAACAACAGAAGTTAATTGCTATATAACTGCTCAGCTGGAATGTCTTCCTTTTACCAAAGGAAGCCACATCCTTTGGTAAATCATTTCAGTGGCTAATTCCTGTTGTGGAATGGGCTAATTCAACTTGCAGCCACCAGACTTTGTTACACAGATTATGAATTCACCATGCTTCATGTTTTCTCTCTTAATAAATAGTCATACACTGCTAAGCTTCCATTTGATAAGAATCGATAGGCAGAGATCTTCAGGGCTCTGCTTGAAAGCCAGGTCCTTAGATAGCTTCTGGGAGTCTTCCCTGGATCTCAAAAATATTTGTTCCTAGATTTCTGTCTTGTCTGCTCAGCCATGCTGAAGTCTCTCGTGTTATTCTTTTAAACAGCTTTATGTTAGAGCAGCTGCAGAGCTATCGATTAGAAAAGAATCATAGAATCATAGAATAGTTAGGGTTGGAAAGGACTTTAAAATCATCTAGTTCCAACCCCCCTGCCATGGGCAGGGACAAACTGCAATAACTGTTGTTCAACTAGGACTAAGACTGAGCTGTGTTTATACATTTCTTTCAGAGTACATAAAGAGCCAGTAAGGGGGATAATTTCCCAGCACAAACAGTGGCAGACCAGCTTTGTAGAGGGCAGCTTCCTATCGCCATGCTGCTTCCTCAGGGCTCTCACAACCCAAGAGGCAGACTCTAGGGGTTGATGCCAACACTTTTCCTGGCTATGGCTCCTTGTTCTTTACCTTTTTGGTGGTCTAAAGCATGTTTTAGTTAGACATACCCTAGACAGGCTCGTAGAGAACAACCAAAAAAAAAAAGTATGAATACCAAGTTCTTCAAAACTCCATGTGTAACCCTTAAATATCAGAAATTCTCAGTGCCTAAAAACAGTGCACATGCAAAAAGGTTACCCAAGACAAGCTTGAATGAGGGATTCCCACTAGTCAGAAGATATCCATTTACAACTTCCTATTTTCACTAGATGTACTACGTTTCACAGCCCTGATCCCTGACAACTATGGTGCAAATTTAAAACCTCATGAACCTTCCCCACATCTGCAAGTTTACACACAGCATCCCTTGCAATGCGTGTGTTTTACCTGGAGAGAACCCATGGCTGTCTTTTTCCCAGCATCACAGTCACTTGCCTTTTTGCGAGCTTTCCACGAAGTACCACCATGGGAATATCTCTTTTTCTCCCAGACCAGCAGGACCATTCCCCTCTCTTGAAGAAGAGTGGCACAGATGTCCCTCATCAGCACTGACACTTGCGATAGCTGAGATAAACTGAAGCTGTCCAGGAACCCCGCAATGTACTTGAGCACTTCCACCGGGAGGCTGCTCAGCAAGTCCTTGTTTCTCCCTCGATTAGCCGCTGTGGGATTGAACTTTCCTGATTCAGCAAGGACAGTGTCTACCTCTGGCTTAATAGCAAATGATTTGAGAGGTTTGCTGTATATAACCTTGGCCTTAAGACCCTCAGGACGGAAGTGATTTTGAACAAAAGTACATCCCAAGTAGGCCAGCGGGCAACGATGCTGGAACCATCCATCCAGACATGACTGGATATCAGCGTGCACATTCTTGAAGTGGGATGGGAACTCGTCTCTCCTGAAGAAATGGCTGCAAGTAAATGTGAAAGCTGAACTGCTTTTGTTGTGTCTTCTGGTTACACATTCAGTGTAGAGCTCCACGTGCAGTTCTGGTGGGCTTTCTTCATCCAGAATGTCTGCTAGAACAGCACTGGAGGAGAAAGGCTCCAGGGGAAAGCTGTACGTTTGTGTTGCAAAATCCACAAAAAGTCCATCAATACCCCTTGCTTCGGAGATCTCATGGCCTTTCAGCTCTTTTTCCAGTGCACACAGCAGTGTGGCCTCAACTATATTTGCCTTAGGTAGATCTTCTGGGTTTATTCCCAATTCTGAGGTATCCACTGACTTGTCTGAAGTTGCCATCCTGTGGCCCAGTGCATCTCCTAGTCGTGCTCTTTTGCCACAGTAACTAACTGGCACTTTGAAGGTGTAGACAGTCTTTACTTCCTGAGCTTCCAAGTTCCCATAGACAAAGTCTTTTTCTTTGGGAGTGCAAGCAGCTAGCTGGCCAAAGCGAATAAGCATTCCCCCATGGTGGACCAGATACATGTTGTAATCACCTACACCAACTTCCTTCTTCAGCCTCTCCAGGACTCCTTCTTGCCAGGGAGCCAGTCCTGTCATTTCTGTATTTGGTGTTACTTGTTCAGGCTTTTGGTCCTTTGCCTCTTCTGCACTCCCAGGTACTTCCTTTGCCTGCTCTGAGGAGCTGGCAGCTTGCGGGGCTGACCCTGTTTTCTTGGAAGCCTCCTCCGTCTTTTGTCCCGTGCTGTCTGCTGAGCCCGTTACCTTGCAAGCCAGGAGCTCTTTGCTGAACATATTCTCCCAGGTTTTGTAACTCCCCAGATCCATTCCCTCTTTGTCTTTTGCCAAATCTTCACGCTCACGTTGGCTGAGTTCAGACAACTGGTTGTCGCCTTCTTGGGAACTACAGGCTACTCCTCCCACAGCACCTTCTTCCCCCCCTATGGCTTCGTCCGTTAGCTCTTGCACTTCATGCACTTCATCCTTTTTCCTCCACTCTGGAAACAAATCAGCTATTTTCAAAGTCCTGAAAAGTATCTTCTGGTCTCTGAGTGCCAAGGCTGTGTCCAGACACTCTTCATTCAAGGTCTCCTTCATAATGTTCTTGTGGAGGGTTGTGTCTGAATCCACGTTGGGCCAGCGATTCCACTCCATCGAGCAGCAGACAACGCTGGCTGGACAGACCTGGAGGTGCTTCCCCAGCTTAAAGCGGGCCATGGAAAAAGGGCAGCCATAGGCTGAATTGAGGCAGGAGACCTGCTCTAAGGGACAGAGCAATTGGTGCTCCTCCTCCTTGCACATGTGGAAGGTGGCCCCACAATGAAAGCGGCAGCTGATCACCATGCAGGAGATGGAGGGCTCAATCGGTGCGTGACAATGCCGGTTGAAACATCTCTCACAGTGCCTGTGCTGCCCAGGGGGAGCTTTCTGAGCCCGGTGCTGTGTGTAGCAAAGACAAGAAGACAACAGTTATTGCCTGAAGGAGCCACACATGGCCACAGACCCTCTGTGCCCATGCATGGTTTTTGCATTAGGTGCTCATACGCACTTCTAGAGGGAATAAGACTGTGGTCAAATGGCTGATAGCCCCATATGTATCAGCACTGATCCCCATGATACAACGTGGCCTCAACAGCATCACGGGTATAGGTAAGGTCCTTACACATCACACCAGCAGAGGCAGCCAGGGTTTGGGAGCAAGCTGTTTTCTGTCCCAGTATTTACACTCGGTCTATCTATTCCAAGCTGTAGAAGTCAAGACTGCCAGAGGTACAGTGAAGGAGCTTCCCACTTCCTTAACACTGAGTTGGATAGATGTTTATTTTTCCTCTCCAGAAAAGTTATCTGGTCATTTGGCCTACGTGTCCTGTCATTCCCCCATAAGGAAATTAATGTTACAAAGGTGAACCTCCCTTTGCTCTACACCAGCAAGGCTGAGAGTGAGGATTATCTTCAGGATCCCAGTTACCAGTGTGGAAAGCAGCCTGGGTAAAGGCTAATTTCCTTGGCCTTCTTTTCTCTGCTTTCCTGATTTACATGGGGTTTATGGTGGTATCTGTCCTGCTTTAAGCTGTTCAGTCACATCTACTTTTATGTGGCTCAGAGAAGCAGGAGATACAGATGGATTTATTTCTCATTGGCAGCATCCTTGCTGCTCTCATTCTTGTAACATTTTGCTGCAAATATAATCTCTAAAAATAGTCCCAGCTATGACTTGCCTAAGGTCAGACGAAGGCTGGGTACATTACACTGCAATGAAAACATGAATGTGTGAACAATACTTTCCACTGCAAAAGTAACTCTCGGAGAGAAACAATTGATAAATAAAAATACACCAGTGGCACAGCCCTTACGGTTCTCCAAAACACAGAAAGGACTGACTGCAAAGTTTCTGGCATGGAGCCTGCCTTCACACTGCTGTATGCTCAAATGAACCCCATCCGCATCATGTGTACAGAAAGGAAATACATGCTTTGTTTAAGAAAACCAATCATGTCAGAGCATTCATATCCAGAATCAGTCTTCATTGTTATTCAGGTATCTGTCAGCTGAGTTTAGCTCATCTCTAACTTGTATATGTCATGCTTTTCAGATAAATTATTTCTTTGCCTCTTCTTGTCAAATCTGTGAAGCTAGAGGACAGGAAGAAGGGACGGAGAATTCTTCTGATATTTATCAAGGTTTGAATGCTGCTTCTGTTCCAAAATATCAGTTATCAGGAGCTCTGTATTTTAAGTGATGACTTAGCTAGCCCTGTGGTTTAGTTGATGTCAGTTAGTTATTATCAGTACACAAACTACAACTTTCAGAGCCCAGATCAGAAAGTTTACAAATTCTTGCCTCAGTAAGTTTGATACTTAACATCCAGATGCAGGGGATACACAGATCTGGAGGGTGATGAAACACTTCTCTAGACCTGTGCACTTCTTGATTCCCTGAAACCTGCAAAATTTCCGAAGACCTGGGTTAGGAAAACACACAAAAATGAAATCAGAAATGCTTAACTGAATCTGGCTCAAACTACTGTGGAAAGAAAAGATGCGAATTACAGTCCACAGTCTGTCCACTTTGGTAAATCTTTATTTTTAGACTGTCATGACAGCAAATCAAGTAAGGTTTAAAAATACACAGCTGCTATTTTAGCTGCAGATACATCTGTGTCTGGAGCAGATCTGTTCACTGACAATAACTTCACATTAATAAATCAATTACACTTTATTGTCAGTAAATAGATATTTAATTCAGTGCAGTGAGTGAGTCAAAACAACACAACTGCTTTCATATTTGGTATTTGCTATGTGTGACTGATCATATATTAAGATTATACATATTATCTGAACTCTTTGCACAGAATCAAGGGAAGTCTCCCATTTTAAAGAACCATCAAAAAGGGCCACCAGCAACCCCAGATCATTACCTGAAAGAGTGCCTCTGAGATGAGACTGCAAACAAACAGAAAACAGTCTTTCTAAGCTTTAAAACATCACAAGGAGCAATTAATAGATCTCAGGAAAATTTGCATCCAAATGCTGGAGCCACAAACATTAAACTTACATATGATGATACAACAGGAAAACATTTTCAAGGAGTACTTTCGGTGAACTTTACAGAGCAGACAGAAGATACTCTCCATTTCTTTTAATCCTTGTACCCAGTATATGGTGTTTACCTCTTTTTTATCATGGTATGTAAATCCTGAGCTGAATACAGCATTACTAATTTCTTTACAGGGTTTTAAAATATATTTATTATCTTAGTATCTGAGGGAGGTTTGCAACCAATAATGAATTTATCTTAGCAGTACTAAGGGTTCTCCTGAGGTCAAAAGATACTACTATTTCTATTTGTCAGATGTACAATTAAAACATAGAAAGATTAAAATAAAGTGAACATAATATTTCATACAAATAAATAACTATATACACACCACACATGGTGATGCTGAGCTTCTGATGTTTCACTTGCAGTTGTATGCTCCCTGCACAAAAACCCTGGCAGAGCCAGATGTAGAATCATATTTGCTAGGAGAACATCTAAAAATCCTTAAACTAGAGATTTTTATCTCCTTTCATGCAGTGCACTTCCTCAATCACTACATACTTAACCTCAGTGAGAAATCAGGCTCAGGTCTCCTTTTACTAAACAGATATATTTATTTCTTGCAGCTGAAAAAGAAAACACTACGCCGTTGGAAACCATTCAGTTTGGCATTGGTACATGATCCTTGGGAGCTTAAGTTTTCTGAAGTCCTGTCCTTCCATAGAAAAATAAAAAGTGAATCCAAGAATGCCACCACCTGGAATCACAGTGACCCCTAAGCTAACTGAGCCCCACATCTCAACACCCACAGCAGGCACAGCTACAGCCTGAGTGACTGTCTTGGTGTTAGGCAGAGTGGGTCACTGTCCTCCATGGCACACCTTCATTGCATACCTGCTCTGCAGTTGCCATTCAGACTGATCTTGCGTATACGTATTGCCAACCAAGCTTTAAATGCGTCAGGCAGTGAATATGGTACACCATATTCAGCAGGTGGAATGGGAGAAAAAAAGCTACAGATTAAATCCCTATCAATAACACTAATAACCTTCTAGTAAGCATGTGCAAGACAGTTCCTTTGAGGCTCAGACCTTGAACAAGTTCACATGGATTTCATAGGGCCGCTTTGATTCCAGGGCAGTCCTCCTGGTCATCCTCAAATCCTCAGTGTAAGACATGCAGAGTGAAAAGGTTTTCTGAGAGACAACTGACCCAGATAAACCCAAAGTTGGAAGGATGAAGCTGTGACAATTAGGGACATACTCTGCATTTTCTAGCTGGCTGAGGCTGTGGTGTTTCATGGCAATAACCACTAGTTCAGAATTATTGAATGAGTTGGAATTGCTTTATAGTGGAAAAAATATGCTTTAAAATTACAGGGATGGAGTAGGTCCACAGTGTAGTGCATCAGCATGGCAAAGACTTCAATCAACATTCCTTGCTTTTCTTCCAGAGCACACCTGCAGCTCAGTTTTTTACAGCAGCACATCAGCTCCTCTTCAGCTCCCTAAACCTGGCAGGCAGGACCACGGAGCTCAAGACAAGCTGTCTCACCATCAGGAGTCCCCTTCACCTGGTAAAACTTGCTCGTGCAATTTCTGTCCAGTGAACTGCACTAGTGCTGTTAAAGGAGGAGCAGGGGAGGGTTCAGAGTAGTGAGGCACAGGTTACACAGGGCACTGCTGCTAGAAATCCCACGCTGCACTCCCTCCTATGAGCAATATTACTTGCTTCTTCCTATCTGGTGCAATGCAGCCATAGCTCACCTAAGACATACCCACCCCAGACTTCCAGATGCTGAAGTGGTCCCATGGGCTTGAGGTTCAGTGCAGGGCAGCCCAGCAGCAGGGTCTTGTGTTGGACATGTTGGGGAGTCTTATGGGAGACAGGCAAGATGGGAAAAAAGGGGAGGTTGTGACATGGAGCTGCTCCACTGCTCCTTGTATGTGTGAGGGGTCCCTGTGCTGTCCTTGGTAGAGACACAAGCTGGCAGACTCACTTTGCATGGATAGCTGGGAAATAAGTTTGGGTTTGGTTTGAGTTCAGCAAGTGCTTTAAAATAACAGCCTCTGGTTTAGTTGCAGTATGAGGGTTCTTTTTCAGGTTCTGTTTTATGCCCTGGTAACAATTTCATTAACATATGTTTCTGAAAACCTCTTGAGATAATAAAGTCAATAGTTTTAAGCAAAACAAAAGAAACCCAGCCGAAGGCAGGTGCCCAGCATAGAGAATTTCAGAGCTACTGGTGAAGGTCTGAGTCATAAGAAACAAAAGAGAAAATATTCCTGAATAAAAATTGCTAAGCAGCCACAACTCTAAATGGTACAGTAGTACCTGTAACCCTTGTAAATCTTACATCACCATCATTCAGTCAGTCTGGATTACCAACACAAAGTTTGCAGTCTGAATCTACAAAACCCACCAGATCTAAGTTTTAGCATTTTGGCCACAAGATTGCTCTTGCCTCTCCTCTGCCCCTTACTGTATTTCCTTTTTCTACTTCTCTCAGAGTTTCTTGGAAATTACAGAAATAGAAGTTTCAATTTCTTATCTATCCTGCTGCTGAAGCTCTCATCATAGAATCAGATTCTTAGTCTTTTAAAACCCCAGCGCTGCAAACTATGGCTAATCCACTGAATGCATGATGGAGTTTGTTATTATTTTAAGAGTAGCTTGTCACAGAAGCATTCATAGTTACCAGCTTCCTCTGTTTTAGGGTGTCATTTAAGACATCTCGTGTCTGATTATTCTACTTCCTCTTAATTACTAGGGCTGTTTTGAGGATGTATTGATTTTCATATCTCAATACAGTAACCACTGCATTGCATAAGGTTTGACCTTATAAATATAGGTTTATATTTATATATAAAGACTCCAACTCTATGTACAAAGCCTTACCTTAATCATAGAGTCCCTGTGTGTGTATCAAACACTCGCTCTCCTGGTTGTGCTCAGCTGGGTTGAAATGAGGTGGGTAATGGAGAATTGCAAGCAAAGAAAGAAGAGAGAATGGGAGAGCACAGAGCAAGCCCAGACAGAACAAGTAGTTTTGGGATGTTAAAAATAAAACCCCGTGCATGTGACTGTGTAGCTCAGCTTACAGAGCAGTCTCTTGCACTGTATTTGTTAACACTGTCACTTCTGGAGTGATACTTCACACAGATGGGAGAAGCAGAACCAGTAACGTTCTGTGTCCCCTCCATGAGAAGAAAAAGATCAAACCATTTCCCAGAGCCCTGTATCAGCTCCCTGTCACTCTCTGGTGGAGGTTTGCCCTTTACAGCTTAACTCCCTTTGGTGCCCACAATAGTCTGTGCTTTCTGCTCTTAGAATTGTCACCATGCCCATGCTCCCATCATCACCAACACGAGAAGCTGATACAGACAGTGATGGCAGGTTTCTCCTCTGCCTGGGCAGGGGTGGGCAGAAAGGAAGCGGCAACAGTGCAGAGCTGAGTAGCCAGGCAGATGTGCCTGGCCAACTCCTGGGACCCTACGAGACTCCCCAGCTACAGCCCCTCCACTGCACAGTGAAAGGGTCTCACCAGCCACTGGGAGGAAGCCTGAAGGGTACCGCTCCCAGTGTCACCCTTCCTCAGCCAAACCTGAGGAAGCAAAGGAGAGCAGTCACGTTTTACTGAGTGTGCACCCATGAAAGCATTTCATGGCGAGTTTCATGATGAGCATTTCATACTCATGGTGAGTACAGTCATATGGGAACCACTACGTGTCAGCGGGGCTCAGGGGTGCAGATAGGGCATGCACTGCTTCTCCCTGGTCAGTGCTCACCCTGCAAAGACACCTCTTGTGACCTGCTGCCATATGTGACCACTTTTTAGCACCTGAGTAACACAGAACATCTTTTGGCTGTGGTGGTGGTGGCTCTGAGACCCTAAGTCACAATGAACTGGTTACTTTGCCCTTTCTCTCTCTATCTGCGAGGCCCCAGTGACTCTCATAATTTGAAACAGTGCAGACAACTGTGGTTTTGCTTTTAGGGCTGAACAAAATGTCAGCAGGTGACAACCAAGGCTTGCTGGTGCCAATTGTAATTTAGTAGTGCTAAATATGGTTAGCAGTCTGGCTCCATGGCCTTTTTTAGAAAGGGCTGTACTATCGTGATACCAGTTTCTGTCATCCCATTGGACTGGGGAAAATGGGCCAGTGGTAATATGCCTAAACCCAAATTTCACCCAATCACAACATGATCACTGATCTGTTTACCCTGTCCACTTCCCCTCTCTCCTGCCCCCAGTCAGTTCAGGGTCATTCTTCAACCTTCAACACCGTCATCATCCTTTTAGACTGTGTTTAAAACCACGCTGCTTGTGTGCCTCACTTTATGTGAAATAAAACTTCTCAAAAGTTTGTATTACTGGTGAGGAGTAAACTCCCTCCCGCTGAACTGACCCAGATTACTAAACTATTTGCAGCTTCAGAAGGAGCTGGATTTAGATCTCTGTGTTTACAGACAGTCTGAACCCTGGCAGTACTTTTTATGGTTTCTCTGTGTTGCCCAGTGATCACACAGACCCAAGCAGCCTGCCCTGGGCCTGCCTTACACTGTTGGGTACTCTGCCTTGCAGCCTGATGCAATACAAACCTCTCAAGTTTTGCAAATCCTCACCTGCAGGTGATGGCTATACTCCAAAAAGGCACCATCTGTGGTGGCCTTTTAGGGCAGGGGGTTACAAGAGATGCAGAATGAATATAGTTCACCGTGCCTCAAAATGTGTATGTGGTAGAGAGAAGGGAGCAGAAGAGTGAAGGCAATGGGAAACATGAATTTCATCCTTGTACCTGCGGCACACCATTGCATTAGCTCAGCTGCATCTGAAACCAGGCTCTCAGCAAAACCAGGAGGACTTGCAGATCCCAGCTGCTGCCCTTACCTGTGCTAATGTAATTCAAGGTATCTCAGGAATGCCAACCAGTGCTGTAACCAGACCTCCTGCTGCAGTACAGATGTGCTTACTGGTAGGATGTGAGAAGCCTGAAATCTCTGACGGAAAAGTGTTTTAGTTATTTTTTTTTGGTGCAAATGCTTTGGGAGAAAGCTGTTGCCTGCCTTCTTTAATTTCCCTTATCCCAATTCTGTGGGTAAAAATGCTGCGCTATATAGACACCCTATGAAATATACCTATGTATTTGACATGCATATCATATATGTCTGTCCTGTATGTCATCAATGTCTATGTGTACATATGATATGTATACAAATGCATGTACCCATACAGGAAAACAGGGCAGCGTGCAAAAGGAATTTAATGAGAAGATGGGACCGACACGGGACATGACCAAACCACCTCAAACCATTTACATGCAATCAGTCCTTTTCAGTCCCATATCCCTGTTTTCCCACACTTGATTCTGCACGCATCACCTAGTTCCATCCTTTTCCCGTCTTTGGTTCCTCCCGTGAACACACCCTTATGAATCCTGTGCAATCCCCACTCTTCCCCTGTATCCCATCATGTGTCCCCCAGCCCTGAACACAGTGACCCCCCAGCCCTAAAGTCACTTTGGAGCTGAGGGTCCCCTGAGAGGGTCCCAGGATGTCCCTTCCTCTGAGTGCTTAATTTGGGTTTCCACCTGCCACGGTGCCCCTGGGGTGGGTTGATGGCTCCTGGGATGGGCCTGGGAGCAGCTCAGCAGGGTGCTGTTTGGGGTCCCCCGACTATTATCTCCTTGTGCTCCTCTGTGGGTGTGCAAACGAGGTTTTAGCGCACAGACTAAACCATCTATCTACCTCAGCATTCAACATCGCTGAGCAGTGGCTCTTGTGTTTTTTTTGTGCTAACTATACGCCCTGCAGCCCCGCTGTACGCGTGCCCGCCACGCCGCCGCATTGCGCTTTACGATTAGCTGTGGAACTGCGAAATGGCTTCGCTCTCCACCGCACCTTCAATGCGCGCAGCTTGTTGCGACGCGGTTTGTGGTGACACGACAGCGGGAGCACTAACTGAAGTGGAAGTATCAGCTCCTTAGGTCATCCCGGGCTGGAAACACCCCTGGAGAACGGGGTGTCCCTGTCCGTTTTAACCGCTGCCGGTCACGAAGCACGGTACGGCCTAACGCCGCTGCGCCATCGCCGCAGGGCTCCGCAGCTTAACGCCCGGCCGCCATCGCTCCTGAGGCAAGGAGCCGGCATGTCCTCCCGTCTGCCCGAGCCCCGCCACCTGCTGCAATACAACTCCGGTGCGGCGCTCGCGCGCCTAGGGCCCGAGAGGAGACAGCGCCGGGCCGGGCCGGGCCGCGCCGGCAGCAGGTACGGGGGGGTGGGGCGAGCCCCGGCTTCGGGGCGGCTGCGCGGCGAGCCGGCAGGGGTGTGGATAGCGGTGGAGAGCGGCAGCCGGGCGGTGAGCGGGGCGCGAGAGGAGGCCCGGCTCCGGGCGGCGGGAGGCCCGGGTTGGGGGTGCCGCCGGCGGCGGCGGGAGCGGGCGGGCCTCGCGCGCGCAACAGGCTGGGGCCGCGCGGGCGGGGCGGAGCCGGTGCACTGGGAGCTGCGCGCGTGGGCTGGGGTCGCGGCCCGGTCCCACTCCCGCCCACCCTGGGGGTGCGGGAGCAGAGGGAGGGAGTCCCGGGGAGCGGCAGGGCCTGCGCCGGCAGCCCCCGCGGGGCTGGGGCCGTGGCGGTGGCGGGCCGCGCTCCGCGGGAGCGCCGCGCCCCGGCCGGGGGAGCCGGCAGGGTGGCGGCTATGGGGAGTCGGAGAACTCCATGCTGCAAGGACGGGCTTCGTGCCGGGGGAGGGTGTGTGAGGAGCGGCAGTGCCTCGGCTCGAGGGGGAAGGAAGGGAAACTTTTCTCTGGGTCTCCCAAGATTGTGCGGTTGTTTTTTGTTAGCGATCTTAGTTGATGTTACAAAAGCTGTTCCTTCTCCCTGCATACATCAGCCCATATCCCCGCCGCACCATCATCTCATCGACTAATACGCGATGAGGCTTTTCCGCCTTCTCGGTAGCCGTGGTGGCCGTTTCCAGCTGTCATGTCTCTGTAGACCTTAATAACCACCCGAAACGTATCCCATTCATAATCTTTCGATTTGTACTGCTCGTACAAGAATACACGTAACGATGATTTTAAGCTTTGCCTCATGAGGGCGTTTCACGAGAACTGAAACTCCAAGCTAAAAAGATACGTCATGGCCTGTGAAAGTACCGGGCTGCTGTTTCTGCAGAATTCCCAAATGGTGCTGAATGGTTGTGTTTAACGCTCCCTTTATCCTTTAGTCAAGCTGCCGTATGTCCGGATTTTTTTGTTTGCTGGCATGTTTTCTGCTCTCACTGCTTAATGTTGATGAAAGATTTAACAAAGTCGGGATATTTTGATGAGCTGTACGGAACTGGGATTGCAGTTTTACCCCCATAAACTAGTTATTTTAAAGCCATTTTGAATATACCTGTGGCAGTTAATATTTAGAAGAGTTAATAGAACACTGTAAATTTGTAATTTGAATCAAGCTAATCTTTGGTGTATCTGGCTTTGCTTTAATTGTTCTTACTGCAGCATGTGCATTGACATGTGAACTAGCTCATTCAAGACAAGTTTGTTTTTACTTGAAGTGTGGTTGAACCTTTTAATTACCCTTTAGACGAACCCACGGGCTCAGGGAAGTGAAGAGTAGTTTGAGGCATAGTAACATAAGATGACAGGAGAAGTACGGGCTTTTCTCAGCATGGGTTCCCCGTGTCATAATCTTGCAAGCAGATGCACTGATGCTTCACTTCCAAGAAGCCTGGCTGTTCTGGGGGCTTGGGACACCCCCCTCCCAGCCTCTAAATAGAGTCTTTGTTATACTCCAGCTCTCCTTCTGATGTACCAGGATGACAGCATTTGGCTGTCAGCGTGCAATCTGATGATATTTTTTTTGTTGTTCTCTGCTGTTATGTTCTCTGTGCCCTGTCTTCAGAGCTAACTTACTTATGTGGTCCTGTGTATTCAGCTGAGTGCTGGCTCCTGGAGAAGTCATTTAGAAAGGGAAAAGCAGCACATGTCAGCAGCACTGAGCAAGGACACTTATAAGAACTGAAAGTATTACAGTCAGACGTTGTAGCAGTTTCTGAAAGGTTCTTTATAGAGACTTTTAAGTGGGAATGTTTGTTCAAGCAGATTGTTTGTTAGTCTTATTTCCACTTCACTGTTTCAATACAGTACTCTTCTTTCTTCCCCTCCTTCCCTCCTTCTGTTAAATAAGCTAAAGTGAACAGAATGGTATGTTTTGTTTTAGATTGTCCTGTATCTGTCAGGCTTGCTTTAATATCTTTCTGTTTGTTTCTCCACAAGATCGTGGAATTTTTCATCAGAAGTGTTTTACAAGTCCTAGAGGGAGCAAATGGGGGGGCTTAACTCTTATCCTTAAGAATACAAAAGGAAACCATACCTTTAAAGGCAACTGTAAAGAAGTTGCTAGGTTGGAAAATGTAACTTTGTAGAAAGAGGTGAGAGGTTAATGGGTGTACAACAGTGCTCTCCAGAAAAATGGGAATCAAGTCCGTGTGCAAAAGCATAATACATAGCAGAATAAAAAGAAGGGGGGGAAAGAAAGTGATATGAATTAGGGTTAAGGGTTTTAATGTAAATTTGAAACCTAAGGGGAAATAGAAGAGTAGCAGCAAATAGCTAAACTTAACAGATACATTTAAATACTTCTGAAGGCCAAAGGGAATAGTGACGGAGCCTCATAGGCTATGAGCAAATCAGGAAAAAAAGACATTAAAGGAATTAGTCACTTGATGAAATGTTGTGAGTGGCTGAAATGTCTAAACTGGAGGTTCTGGAATGATGTAATGGACAAACATCAAGTTAGAAAGACCAGACCACCTCTTTTCTCAGAGAACAAGAGTATAGGCTGAACTGGCAGGAAAATTATCCAGCCTCATACTAAGAGGCTAAAGCTTAATGACAGCCCGTGTTTGAATGATATAATAGAAAGCTGATGTAAATTGCAGACATAAGGGGCAGGGATATGATAGCAAGTAATTTTTTTTTTCTGCTTTGAAGAAAAGATAAAATTCCATCTGTAGAAATATCAGTACCTTGAAGTTGTTTTGAAGAAGGGAGAGGAGCTCTGGAAAACCAGCAGAGGTAAGTTTAAACAAACCACTCAGTGGAAAACCTCTGCTAAATCTAAAATCTGTAGAACAGTAGGACTGGATGTTATATTGTACCACGTCGTGAACGTCTTTAACTGCATTAAATGTTGTCCAGCCTTAATAATGAATTTTGTGGATAAAAAGTAGAGGTAGTTGAAGGCACGTGACAGCCAGTAAATTTCATCAGAATTAATTTTAAAAGGATATTGATAGTAGGAGGGTATGAAAAAGGGGTGGGAAGTAATGGTAGCTTGGACATTGCATTGTTGCTTCTGTTGATCCATTCTTGTGAGGCAGGAGTAAATGGATTTTAGTGACAGAAGAAATTTTAAGTTGGGATAAAGTGAATACTTTCTTGAAACATAATTAATGCTTGGTGTTGTGAGGAAGCAGAAGCTAAAGGCATTAGAATTGAAAGAAATATGACTACATTCCTGGATGCATATAATCAGTAATAGAGTGTGCCATAAGATTTAGCTAGTTACTAGTTGCCAAAAACTTACTTATGATCTAGTGTAAGTATTCTTTTTCTCTTTTTTGGTTGTTCAGACCGCTTACCAGGCTCAGCGAGAGGATTCATATGTTCCATGAGAAACAAACCATTGTGACACACACAGACCTTTATTTAGTTTATTTGTTTTACAGTCTGTGTATAAAGTTGAGATTAGACCCAAGAGATATGCTACTTTTAGAAATACCCTGTGGCTAAACATCCTGAATGTATTTATCTCAGAGCAAGGCATTGTAAGCCACATCTAGTGCTGAGCTTATGTTTGAAAGCAAATTCACCTGTTGATACATGAAGATGTCATTTTGGCAAACAAGCCACCTTTTGATGGCACACAAACCGCAACTTACCTCTAAGTATAGTCAGATAATAATGCTATAATTAGTGTTAGATTGTTGTGATGTGTCTTTTGCCTGAAGCAGGATGAGATTGCCTCTTAAAAGACGCAGAATTCTTTCACATAGCTTCCACACGATCAGCTCTTTGACTGTCTGTATATTCTTGTTTTACCTTTAGTTTTTGTATTGAGAAATGATCAGAAGGGAAAAGAAGTGTCTTTGTGAATGTGCTGAGTGTTGGGTTTGAGACCTTATGATAGAAGGGATACTAGGTGTAAATGGGATAAGGGAGGCAGAGCGAGCATCATCAGGCTTTAAATTTCCTGTGGATTTCAGCTTGATGCGACTAGTATGTCAGTATTATGTGATTGACTGGGTGTGGATGTCCAAAGCTAGTACGAAATCAGAGTTTTACTTACTGTTCTTTTGCACACATATCTTGTGTAATGCTGAGTCACAGTAAATTTGTTGAAGGCAAATTTGTCATCAGGGGAGACATGAGGTAGGTTTGGTTTCAGTGCCTGCTGGTATTCACAACCCCAAACAGAAGTGACTTGAAACTACAAAGTTAGCTTAATTAATAATTGGCTTATTTCTTAACCTGATTTGTTTTAAAGTGTCTGGAATTTCTTACCTTCGTGGTATGAAATGCTGAAAAGTGCACTGTTGTTCTCTTGTAAAAAATGTTTAGGCCATGTTAGAATGTTAAAAATGTTAGTGTGATTTCTATTTTCTGACAGATGATGACTGTCGAATAATAGAGATGCCTCTTATTTTTCAAATGCTCTGTTTTTTTTTTAGATACGACCTTACAGAAAATATGTTGTAGGTCAGCTTGTTCTGTAAGTGCAGAGATGACGTACTGTAATCTTAACAGAAATAAAAATGAATCTCTGCTTTAAATGACAGATTACGTTTTAGTTTGGCACACATGAATAAACTTGTTATTTGTGTAGATGGGCACATTAATGTGAGGTTGTGGTTTTTTTTTTCTCATGTTAATATAATCCTATGCAGCTGAAAAGTTTTAATTCCCCATCACTAGTAGCTTTGTTTTATGACTTGTGGGAACTTTTTGGTTTCAGGTTAACTTTGGACTGTGGGGTTACAGAAATTAGGGTGAGGGTCTTTTCATTTAAACTGGTTTATTGTGCTGCAGTGACTTTCAGTGCAGTAAAGGAATTTTGTGTTTGCAGCTCAGATCAGAAAGGCTCAGTTAAAAAATTTGTAGATGCTTTCCTTTTGACCTGGCTTTGAGAGTCAGTTTTTTTTTGCTCTTGCTTAAGTTAAAAGCTTTCTGGAACTTTGAAAGCTGTATCTGCTGCCTTGTTAAGTCAAAGTGGTAACTCAAAGCATCTTGGAAATATCATGCTGATGGTAAATGTATAGTGAAGTGCTGGATACAATGTGTCTAATCTTTTATGACACTCCTGCCCTCCTTGGTAAAACTGTTTTCCAATAAAAATGGTAAATGCACTATTACCTAATCAGTGATGCTTCTTCAAGAGAAAAAAATGAAAGGGTGAGGAATTTAAACAAGTGTAATCCTTAAACTTTCAACAAATCGACTTACGTGCCCAGTGGTGTGGCTGTCAGTGCACTTGGCTGCTAGTGCAGACTGGTGTGTGAGGCTGGTTTCTGAAACAGCTCCAAGTGTCAGGTAATTTGGTTTCTGGTAGTGTTTGGGTTTGTTTGTGGTTTTGAGTGTAGACTAGGCAGATCAGGGTGCTGGTGAAGATTTTCTGAATGTTACTTGGGGGTATACTCAACTGACTCTTCAAGATTAGTCATTTTGCAGAAATAGCTTTGGTATGGGGGTGGTTTATTTTTATTTTAACCACCTTTTCAGCCCTTTTATTCTGTGGAAGGTGAGGTCACATTGACCAGATATACAAACTTGATATCAGTTGTCCTCAATGCTGTGTAGATAATGCAGTTTATTTTCTCTTTTTTTTGCTTGCTTTTGAGCAACAGTCAGTATTGAGGGGTTTTAATTTGTGATACCAGGCTCCATATTGTACAAAATTGCATGACTTTTCAGGCCTTGTGTTAGTTAAGTTTTGAGATGCTCCCTTTTTTAAGCAAGTATCAGTCCAAGTTGTTAAGTGGTCTACAGCTAGAACATGCCAAATTTGCTATAGATTAGGTGGATTAGTACTTGTTTTGCGATTTCAAAGGTTTATAAATGAGGTAGAACAGAAACAATTGTGAATTAAGGCCTACTTCTGGGCATGGAAGAACCTAATGGGACCAGGAAGCCTGCAAAATAAAGTAGATTTGAAAGATACAGAGATGGACAGCAATTCCATGAAGAAGTCCTCTTTTTCCAGTATTTGTCAGAAAGTCTCTAAAAGTCTGAACCCTGATTCAAGGCTATATTTTGTATTCATGTCTAGCTATGCCTTTTATGTTAAAATTGAGGCTCCTTCTGGCCTTTCAGGTAGTGGAAGACGGTGGTTCTGTTTCTTCTCCATTGTTGTGTGGTGGTTGCCCTAAGAGTGTGAGTCTCTGCTGCTCTGCAGAGGGAAAAGTGTGTTGTTCCTGCTAGTGAATAGCATTCATGCCTACTGCTGCAGCTTTCTTCCCAAGCCACAGAAAAGGAAATCCACAGGATCGTTTTGTTTCCTTGTTAGTGTTAGGTTTTGATGTATCATCAGCAAAACTTTGCAGGTCTTTACAAATAGTGTTAACTGCTAATTTTGTAGGGCTTGAGACATGTTTCCCAACCCCATTTTACAGCTAGAGGAAGTTAAGCTCAGGTTTTTGAATAATGAAAGATAGCTTTTTGTAGTTGAGATTGTGTATCCTTTTGTCTGAATATCCTGAGCTTTACAAGAGTCTGAAGACATTTGAAATTAGAAAGTTAGCACTCCTATTCCTGAGGTGATATGGGTGTTTCCACTGATGGGTGTTATAGACCTCTGTAACTCAGTATGCTTTGTCAAATAGCTTTGAAAAGAAGCAGATACAGCCTCACCAAAATGTTTATCTGGTTGAGCCATTTTTTCAAACAACAGGAGGTGACAGTAAAAGTCAGTCTGCTGATTTTCTTTCTCTTTTTTCCCCTCAAACAACATTGTCAGCAGTGTAGAGACTTGGTGGATGTGTTTTCATCTCTCTAGGATGATGGTAAATGTAGGGTGTTGTTCTAGTTTTTCCGGGGAGATAACGTTAATCTCAGTTGATGACTTTATTATTAAGACCTGTTGTTGTCTGTCACCTTCAAGAAAGCTGACAGTTTACTTCCACAAGATTTATATACTTCTTTTAGCATCCTGGAAACATTGCCTTAGAATTGCCAAAAAACAAATAAGAAGACCTTTACAAAGGCTACACTTCACTTGGGGGGGGAAAAACCCAAATACATTTGTGGCCAAAATGATGGATTTTTAGGGAAGTGCGTTAATGAGAGTAATGGATAACCAAGTGCTGCTTTCAGGATAGTTTTAAAAATTGGATAGATTTTCTAGTCTCTCGCTAAGGCTGTCAGAAGATGATGCATCCTGTAATCAGAGCTCAAACATTTGCCCAGGCTGTGCTGTAGGTGTTTGGAGTGATGTCAAGAAGCATGATTGTGAGGCAGCTTTAATTTTCTAAGAGGTCTCTAGTCCTGTGGCAGAGCCAATAAGCAAACAAGAATTTCCTTGGGAGTAAAGGTTTTGTAGCATAGCTGAACTATTTCTTCCCTTGAATAGTTCCAGCTTCTCTAACTGCTTGGAATTCTGTCTTGGCAGTTCTGTTTCCTGCGTGGGTTGTCCTTTCAGGGCTGACAGTGCCTTTTCATTGTCGCTCTAGCAGCAATCTAAAGTGGAGACAGCAGTTTGGTGGTACAGCAGAGCTCACAAGTATGCTTCCAGTGAGTCCTTTCCTTCTGACAACTGCCTCTGTTAGGAAATGTAGACTGGTAGTATGTCAGATCATGGATCTTCAGGAAAACTTTTTCTATCGCTCACACCGTTTCTTTTCAACTTCCTTGTCAGCCTTAATTTTCAAGTCATCTTGTTCTGATGTGTTTCCACTGGAAAGGAGAATTTCTTGTACAGGTCTACACTTCTGAACTACTTACTTGTTTTTTCTTGTTCCCACTCCTGATTTCAAAGAAGGAAAATTTGTCAAAAACGGGCTTTAATATCAGCAGTGTATTTGGTAATCTTCGTTTCAGTCATCTGGGTTATATATACCATTACGGAGTTCTTGGTTTGTAAAGCCTTTGTTTTTACATCTGGATACCTCTGACATGTGGCATATCCAAGAGTATTAATCACATGGCATTCCTTCTGGCAAAGCTCTTACGTCTAGTAAGAGCGATATCTGATTTAAGAAGGCAGGGAGTTCATTTTTGTTCCTATCTAGATGATTGCTTGGGACAAGGTAGGTCACTGCAGGAAGTCACTGCGTTTTGCAGTGCTTCTGAATTTCTTTGACTTGATGAGCATGGAGAAATGCAGTGCTTTTCTTTTTTCCCAGAAATGTGTGCTTAGAGCACATCTGCATATGGTAGGGTACTTGTCTTGATCAGCAAAAACCGCTGGGGATTGTAATGCAGACGTTCAGGAAGAGGTGGTGTTCTTAGTTTTACTATAGATTATTTTTTCATGGCAGCTAAACTGAGGGGGAGAAAGTGTTTGGGTTTGAGAGGTGCTGCACACAACCCCAAAGAATACACCACAAAAACTCGCTGAGTTGCCAGAGGATTTATCTGAGATGGGTGTATCCAAAATTGTGGAAAATACTCTGCTATGTTTAGGAAAGTAAAGGTGGATAGAACATTTCCATGACGACCACAGATTTTCACCAGAAGTAGCATTACTTTTGATAATGCAGAGAAGATCCAGCCTTTGCTATTTGCTAGGAAGCAATTACCATGGGTGAATGTAAAGTGACCATTGAAAGATTTTCAGTTAAGCCACAACAAAGCTGCTGATAGCAGGTGAGGCAATTTGAAGCTGTTTTGCCTCTGTGGTATAGTCTGGGGGAAAGGCTGCATCCTGAAAAATGGAAGAGGAGATTTATAGCAAACAATCTTTGGATGACTGTAACAGATACCATTGGGTTATTGTATGCTCACACTGAGTAGGTCTAAAGGTGTGGGCTAGATGAACTCCTTGATATGGGCATTGAATTTTTCACCAGTAGTCAGGGAAGTAAAAGTAATGATGAAGAATTGATTTTAGGAGATACTGAGGATATTACGAAAGCTGCTTTTAGTAAGTAACTGGCTTTGATAGGTATACAGGTTAGATAGGCAGGTATATAAAATGGGTATGTGATTGTGTGTTGGGATTTATACTATGAAATAAATTATTGAACTCATTATTAGTTGGATTGAATAGAAAAAACTGTCTTCCCAGTTATTTAGTGGTAGGAATTGGTAGGAAGGCTTTACTCCCAAGTAAAACACAGTGTGCTATTTTTTAAGTGTGCACATTACTCAGAAGGGATTAGTCAGCAAAAGTGAGTTGTCTCGAAAGTCAGAAATGAGAATAGCCAAAAGTTGCATCTAAAGCTTGTAAAAGATGTAATCAAAAGAAAATTCTTGTCAGGCTGTTAGGTAGAGGAGCTAAGGTAAAGTCAGAGAATTTAAGTAATCCTGTGCCTGTATTGCCAATAAATGAAACAATGTAAAGTACAACAGGAGAGGGCTAATAATGCTCAGAGGAAAATGAAAATTATTACCTTAAAGTCAGAAGAGAAATTGATTGAAACTAACACAAAAGTTGGGATATGAGGGAAATGGGTACAGTGAGGAAGAATATGCTTAGGACATTCTGATGGTGGGGTTGGATGGTGTCACTGATGTTCAGAAACCCTGGGGCATCATATGGAGGGGCTATGTAATAGAAATTAGGTGAGAAATTCAGTATTAAGAAATGAATATATTCCCCATCAAAGATTTCTTTAAGAAAGTTAGAGATTGAAACAGAAGGTGGTAAATGATCTCAGGAGTTATCGAAGTCCTGCAGTCCCCAGTAGTGGCAAATACAATCTTGTGAGTTTGAGAAGGCATGTTTCAGGCAAAAACGGAGAATTGGGCCTCCAAGGGTGCTGGAGAGGGACTCTTCATCAGGACTGTAGTGATAGGACAAGGGGAAATGGGTTTAAACTTAAGCAAGAAGAGTTCAGGGTAGATGTAAGGAAGAAGTGCTTTACTGTGAGGGTGGTGAAGCACTGGAACAGGTTGCCCCTTTACCAGAGAAGTGGTGAATGCTCCATCCCTGGCAGTGTTCAGGGCCAGGTTGGACAGAGCCTTGGGTGACATGGTCTAGGGTGAGAAGTCCCTACCATAGCAGGGGGAGTGGAACTAGATGATCTTGAGGTCCTTTCCAACCTGAACCATTCTATGACTCTATAATTACTAATAGTGTCCCAGAAAGCCTGAGGTTGGGCTCACAGAAAGCCTTATCTGTGCTGCTGTTTGTGCCTGTGTTTATTTATATTTAAGGGCAGATTGCTGCAAAACTATTTTCTTGTTAGGCATGTCCTTTGAGCTCATGATTGTCCATCTGATGTTTGAGTTAATTTTGCTGATTCTATGACATACCAAACATGTATTTCAAAATGTTTTAGAAACAAAAGAAATATTTTACTCTTGAGTATTTGTTAGTCTGAACTTCTTTTCACTGTTAAAATTCAAGGCTTCCCCAACTAGTTTGCATATTTAATGTACAGGTAGTAGTCAGTTAAACTGAAAATGGAAGAAAATGTTACTGCCAAGCATATTGCAAGAAGCACAAGCATTGTCAGCTCAGACTCTAAAAAAGAAAAAAAAAGGTGAAGTAAGCGGTCCCTAAGCTCTAAAGAATGATGTAGGGAACTTCTGGTCTAATGAGATTTATCTTTTTGTAGGACCTCTATTTAAAAAAAACAAAAAGGCCATTTCAGGAAGAGCCTTTTCAGCAGAATTAGGCTGAATTACTTTCCTGTATGCTCAGGTTTTTATGTTTCACTTTCATTCGGTGCGATTTGTGACTGGCTGATATTGAACACAGTAGTTTTGTGTCCCTTACCAGTTTTTTAAATCCCGGTTGGCAGAATCCAGTAACATTTGAAGTGATGTGTTATGTCTTCGATGAAAGTCAGTTCTGATCATTTGGAATTCTTACAAATGGTTGTCAGGTAGCAGCAACTTCAAAAGAGGCTCTAATAAGAAGCACATTTGGGTATCCTTTTTTTAAATCTCTTAAAACTCTTTGTGCTAACTGAAAGAAGAGGAGCTGCAGACTCAGTTACACCTTTGGTGTATTTTAAATAGGAAACCTAAGATGATGAGAGTCTGTATACACTTGTGTTGCTCCATTTTAAAGTAAAAAGTGCACAGGAGATCATTTATCACCTGGTTATTCTGTGCTTGTGGAATTAGAGGTAGGTGACACATTTAATATAACACATTAGGGCATTCGTAAAAAGACCTTTAAAAGCCACATAGCATAGTTTCCTAAATCTTGTACTACAGAGTTGCAGATACTTGCAGTTTATTGGAGATTCTGTATCTGTATGAAGGTGCATGGGAATCCCAGTCTTTTTTGGATTTAAAGGGGGGATGTAAGGAGAGAAGTACCAGCAGAACAGAGCACTTCAAGACCTGATATACACCCCGTTGATTTAAGGGGAGTAGGGGAGTAGTCTTTCCACACAGTTCTACAGCTACTGTTTTATGCTAAGTAACTCCAAAGTGCAGCACTGTACATGTGAAAATCATCATGGCTAGCTATAAATGCTGATCTACTGAGTTACATAAGACAATACTTGGAAGCCAGTGGCTGAAAAAAGGCCCTTCTAGATAAGCAGTGAGTGGCAGGATTAGAGGCTGCAGGTGTGGAGGAGGGGAAGAACAGTACTGCTGCCTTTTGCAGGAGTGAGCATTTTTGGTGGTTAAACCATCCTCACCTAAAATTTAACTCTCAATTTAATTTTTCTTGTAGACGTTGTCTGGATAGAAGGAACACGGGATTGTGTCGAATTAACTTAAAGTGTGGATTTGGAGGGAAAAAAAAAGGCTGCTGTACTGACTTGCAAACTGAATTAAACTAAAAAGCTAAGACCCCCTCATTTCTGAGTGAGTGTGGGTTATACAATTAGTTTGGCTAACTTTCTGTGTGGAGAAGTGTTAAGATTTATTAGTGTGGTTTTCTTTTAAGCCCAGGTTGTGTGCTCTGCCTAACAGATCTCAGTTCCTTCTTAATAAAATATTTCACTTTCTGATGCCTTGCAGCCTTGGAAAGTAAAATGAAGATTTGTTGATCTGATGTGAAGAACTAGCACATCAAAGTGACAGTTCTGTGAAATTTTGCTTTACACCTTCCAAGTTATTGTAAAATAAGTGATGAGATATAGAAGTGGCTAGAAGTGCTTGGCTAACGGATTGAGATGGAGACAGGGTATAAAATGCTGTACTGTTGAATAGGAATTCTTTTCTGACTTCTCTTTTTTTTTTAATTGCTTTGTAAAGGAACCATGACGACCTCAGGAAAAGAGAATTTCCGACTGAAGAGCTACAAGAACAAATCTCTAAATCCTGATGAGATGCGTCGCAGGCGGGAGGAAGAGGGTCTGCAGCTACGGAAGCAAAAGAGAGAGGAACAGGTACTGTACTACAGTTGGGGTAACTGTAACCAGTCCTTAAACAGTCTTGTCTTGCACCGTCTCTGGCTCTTTGCTTCTCCCAAGCCCCTTGTTAGTTGTTCCTGCCCAGTGAAATTCATACATAGTCTGAAATCAGTCACCTGCAGACCTCACTGCCTCTTCTGCAGGCTTTACAGAACTGTGCTCCTCATTCACTGAAGTGTAAGACTGGCCAGAGCAACTTAAAGGTGATTTGAACAAAGCTGTCTGACCTTGCACAGCTTGCACTGAGGGCGACTTGGGAGTCTGGTTTGTTTTTTGTTTAGGTTTTGGCAGTTTTTTTCTTCCCCTCACCCCCTGAGTTGTGCTGTCTCTAATCCCTGTTCGAAGAGTGGGAAGCTGGCGTGAAATGGAAGGAAACATTGCAGTTAGAATAGGAGCAGAAGGCCTCACCAAGTCCTTATAAGTTGCAGTAATGATTTTCTTGAGGGAAGAAATAAGTTATTGACCTCATTCTTCTCAGTTTTTTGTCTTTAAGTTTCAGTTCATGAAGTAAAAAAAAGCTCAGGCTATGTTTATACTCATAAGGCTGGTACCTTAAGTAGTGGATTTAATATATCTTGTATGCAAAGTGATCAAGAAGAAGATGCTTGGAAAAGAAGCTTCTCTGCCTCCTCATGTCTTGCTGGTTCTTACAACTTTGTTCACACTGCCAGGTGGCGGGTGTTCTGCAGGTTTCTATCTTATCAGGAAACAGCAGCACTAACAAGATGTAATGGTTTAAGCTCAGCTGGCAACTAAGTACCACACAGCTGCTCTCTCACTCTCCTTCCCCCCTATTGGAATGGGGAGGAGAATCAGAAAAAAGGTGAAAACCCCATGGGTTGAGATAAGAACACTTTGATAATTGAAATAAAAGTATAATAATAATAGGAAATAGAGGAAGGAATAAGCCCTGCCAGTGATGCACAATGCAGTTGCTCACCACCTGCTGATACTCAGCCTCTACCTGAGCACCAATAGGCCCCTTCAGGTAACTCCCCACAGTTTCTATACTGGGCATGACATGCTGTGGGATGGAATACCCCTTTGGCTAGTTTGGATCAGGTGTCTTGTCTCTCCTCCCTCCTGGCTTCTTGTGCCCCTCCTCACTGGCATGAGAGTATGAGAAACTGAAAAGTCCTTGACCAGAATAAGTACTACTTAGCAACAACTAAAACATTGGTGTGTTATCAGCGTTTTTCTCAGACTAAAGCCAAAACACAGCACTGCACCAGATACTAGGAAGATAATAAACTCTATCCCAACCAAAACCAGGACACAAGACATGATGAAAAGCATCTTCTGATAAAAACAGGTAGCCCTGAACAGTTCTTTTTGTTCTTAGTTGTGTTCATTGGAAGCATTAGGGGATTGGTTCAATTTCAAATAAAACTATAATGGAACCCTTTTCATCAGTGTTGAGGTTTCTGGAGTTAGAATGAAGATAGCGTGTTTTCAGTGGTAGGCCAGGTCTAATCTATTCTGTCCAATATTGTTTTGTGTCAATACCAGATGCTGTCAAGGCAAGACAGGGAGATTTCTAGGAGGGAATTACAATACTTCCTGTTGATTTTGCTCGGTATGTGCAGGTAGTATTTCCAGACTATTGGTTGCACAGAGTGCCATGGGTCTTCGTACGTAATACTAAATTAGGAAAATGATGAGTCATTTTCTGTCTTACTCGTGCCTCTGAACACTGTGGAGCAGATAACCACAGGTTGGCTATATAAAACTTGTGGCAGTATTTCCTTCTGTTAAGGAAAGTTTTTAGTCCTAACTGGACTAACAGTGGAGCAGAAGTAGAGCCGCAAGCAGAGCCTGCAGCTCTGCAGTTTTGGACCCTATATAGTTGCTTCTCTTTTATGTATTTGGCACATGGCTGATTGAAGTTTGTATGTGTTTTGGTTTGAGATTGTATTTGAGCACATTTGTTGAGCTCGAGTGGGCACATCATACAGTAGCTTAGAAGGAATAACATTCTGTAAGGATGCCTGTCACTGATCTGGTGTTGCTGTGGACTTGGCAGTTTCATGTGTTTTTACTGTTTCCTCTCCATCCTCTCTGGAGAGGAGAGTAACAACAGCAGGTCTGTTGTCAGGTCTCTGTCTTGCCTGTCTGTACTGGTGCATGTCTGACATGGTTCAGTGCTGCAGCCCTGCCTCCTGAACTCAACAGGCCAAGCGACACCCCAAAAGCCATCTTGTTATTGCGAATATTCCTTCCAGTGGGACAGTTGGATTAAGGGGAGAAGTTGTAGCCTCTCTAGCTCTACTCATGACATCCCACACTGGGTATTTTCTCTTAAGTGGTAGTAGCAACCAAATACTGTTCATCCCAGTATAATTTCAGTCCTATGTGATCATCCTCCAAAGCCCTCTCATTCTGGCTTCTGCATGTGATCCACAAAGATCTGTTACACACTGCAGTTTTTCAGGTCTTTTGAGTCCTCAGCAAGAAAACACTTGTCCAGAAGCTATAGGTGTCTTGTAGGTGGAGCCCATTGCTGTTTTCATTTACTCCATGACTAAACGTTCTTCATTACCGTGAAGAGGAGCCATGTAGCCAGTGTATTAGCTTCTTTCAGGTGATAGCATATGTTGTTTTTTTTTTTATTGCAGCCTGGTATTTACTATATATCTTAAATACTTTATCTCTTTAGCTGTTTAAACGCCGAAATGTTGCAACAGCTGAGGAAGAGGCAGAGGAGGAAGTGATGTCAGATGGTGGCTTCCATGAGGCTCAGATGAACAACATGGAGATGACTTCTGTAAGTGATGAGAAAGGAATACACTGTTTGTTGAAACTGGGGAGGCTTGTTGTGCAGTGACTTGAGGGGAGTGGAATTTAGAAGACAACTCGTAAACATCTGTCTCAGTCAACTGCCTTAAAACAGATTACGTGAGAGAAGAATATTATAGACAGTGGTTGCTTGGTGGATATACTTTCAAGTGAAAGAAAAAGTCATTGTTCCAGGCAGACTGATTACTTTCAATATGAGTGATTATGGATAATATTTTATGATGACAAACTATTGCCCAGGGTTGGGGTTTTTTAATCTGAATTTCATAATGCTTGAAATTTGAAAATACAAACCAGATAACGTATTATTGCTGTTTACAAAGTAAGAAGAGGCTCAGTGGAAATCTTTGTTAGTGGACTTTGAGGGGCAGCCATTTTTAGCCAGGATGTTGGAAATACAGCTAAACCTAGCTTATCTATGTGCATGTGTCCTAAACTCCCTTCCAAGCCAGAGTTTCTCCCTAGAGATAAAACTTTTAGTGCAAATTAGACTTTTCTGCTTTCTCCCTGTTTCTCTACCATGGTTCTCTCCCTAGAAAGAAAAATGGTAAGGGATTTGGGCTATACCAGAGAGGTTTAAGGAAAGTGCAGTCCTCACTTTAAAGTCTGATTACTGGTCTTCATCCTTTTGTTTGTACTCAGAGTATAAAAAAGTTTTCTTAGAAATCAGGTTGGATTTGGTTTCTGTTGGGTGTTACACCACCTTAGAAAACTACACAGTAACAGAGAAATGCCTGTGAACAATGGGGTAGGTCACTAATAGAATGTATTAGTTTACCCTTCAAGATAGCCTTTATATGGCAGACAAGTCCTAAATACCACTTAATCATTTGTTTGGAAGCATGTATTAAATGAATAGTTAGTAAAAGTAAGGAAAGGAGCCTATCTAATTGTGATACTACCATTATACAGTTTATTTCAGATATCATTCATTTCAGGGTCTTAACAGTTGCTGTTAGCTGTTACAGACAGTGCTTAAGTATTTTCAGCACTGTTACTGTGTGTCTGTCTATCTAACAGTTTGGATCAGATCTGTCTTAAGGATTTAGATACAAAGAAGTGGAAGAAAAAAATCTGACTTTCCTTATTCTTCTTACATGGGTTTATGTGTACAATGAAAAGAATGTCAGATTTTTACCTGGCATAAGAAAGGTCACTGATTTAATTTAGATTCCTTAGTGGAAACATCAGTATTATGGAAAATTTAATACTCTTACTTGATAATGATGACAAGCATTAGGTTTGTCAACTCCTCTAAAAGTGACAGATCCTGTACATTTTGGTGTAAGAGAATGAGTCAAAATGTACATGTTACAGAAACCTAAACAACAGCATACTTGAAGTGGTGTTCTTGCATAACAGTAATTGCTATTCCAATTTAAACTGCCTTGTGTCAAAGTGGACAATTTTACATTAGTGTTAGAGGAGGGGAGAGAGGATAGAAAGGGGAGAGAATATTGGTGAGACATTCTGAAGAGTGATTGTGGTGTTTTGGTTTTTGTTTTTTTTTTTCCTCTATGTAAAGTAAAACTTGAATTTTGGCTTCCAGAAAGAAAAGACTACATTTAAGAAAGATACTGCTTATGTAGATGTAAATAAGTTTGTACTTTAATAAATGTATTTGTAATGTAAATTTATTTATATTTAAAACTCATTTGTTTTTCATCATGGTCTTATGTGTTTACTCAGTAAGAGATAAAATTAATACTGGTTTAGCAAACATTGTAACCTTTTTACCATTAATTTCAGATTTTGTTTTCGCTCTTGCTCCCTATCACTTTCATTCTGTTTTCCCCCACCTGAATCCTAGAGTGCAGTCATCACCTCTGATATGATTGAGATGATTTTCTCCAATAGTCCAGAACAACAGCTTTCAGCCACCCAGAAGTTCCGAAAGCTTCTTTCTAAAGGTAAGGGCTGAAATTACTTGTAGAAAATGTTAAAATGTCCCTGGCACGTGTTTTTGCTTTGACAGCAATAAAGACTGAGTTTCATACAGAATTTGGGGGTGAAGCTCTGTTTTGCAAAATGGCAGTGAGATGTATATAATAGTCCTTTCCTTGTGATTTTCTTGTATAACTATTAAGTGATGCAGACATGATGTCTACTCTTGGGTGTAAGTTTAAATATTGTAGGTGGTGTCTCCATGGCTAAAATATGCTGATATAGCGATGTTTCTCTGCATGTGTGCATGCCAGAGTGATTTCACAGAACTGCTGTTGTGAAGTAGGTATGCTTGAGTGCATTAGTGGTTTTAGTCATGTTACTTCATTACCTCAAAATTCAGGCTGGAGTCTTCCTATGGTGACAGATAGGAGTTCATTGTCTTTTAGTAAAGCTAAAGTAGTATTGTAGGAAAAAACCACTCTCAGAAAAGAGGAGTAGTCAGTATGTCAGTGGATATTATTTTGATGAATTTGAGAATTTCCCTACAAATAAATGAATGTATCTAACTTGCTCTTTATTTTACACAGAACCAAATCCCCCAATAGATGAAGTCATAAGCACACCAGGAGTGGTGGCCAGGTTTGTGGAGTTCCTCAAACGAAAAGAAAACTGTACATTACAGGTATACAAATATAAATATGTCTTCCTATATTAGAAAGGCATTTGGTGGTGAAAGTTGGTAGAAAAAGAAGTCAAATATTTGTTTAATTAGCTTTACTTCTCTCTTTCTTCACTAGGTTAAAAATGCTATTTTAACTGTGGAATTTTTGTAGCAAGACCTCTGGGGACAGGGCTGAGAGATAAGACCTCTTGAGTTGCTATGATGGGGTCTTTCCACTTCATCATGTAACAAAAACAGAGTTTGAAATTTGGACCTCAACAGATGAAAAGCTATCAAACTAAACTTTAGTGTTTGTCTTTTTTGTTCTAATTGAAAACAGTTTTATATCTTTAAAATAATGACTTAATTTTTTGATTAAATTAAAGGAAGTTTAGAATTGGAATCTGTAATGATAAACATAGAAATCTTGAAACTTGCTTTGATGGCAAAAACTAAATTGTATCTGCTACAGTGGTGGCTAATTTGTCTTGACGTTGCTTCTCATTTCCAGCTGTCCCTTTTTCTGATCAGAGTTCTTTCTTCTGGGGTAGTAGGAAATGCAAGAAAAGGAATCATTTAGTAAAAGAAAAAAATGTTAACAGGTAACCATTAAATACAATATATAGGTTAGAGTCAGTGTTTTTCAAAATGTGTAAGGCATTTTTTAATGCCATGTGATGTCCAAATTTTGGTGAGTGGAGATCCACAAAAAAAATGGATACTTTTTTTTTCTTGAACAGTGGAAAAGAAGTATCATTTAGAGGAATTACTTTTCAAATTGATATCCACAGAATTGCAGATGTCTGTTAGCTACCTTTGAAGAGTCTGTGGGAGTAACTGAGAGTATGTATCAGATTTAAGCCAGTTGATTTGCAGCTCCAGGAGAAAGTTTATAAGTGGTCTGATGTAAAAATGGTGGAATGCCTTTTATTACTGATAGGACTCTAGCATGGAAACATAAGACAGGCAGATAAAGGGGAGCAAGCTTCCCTTTTTCAAGGGCATATTTGAATAATAAGGGAAAATAAAGGTAGAGGATACTTCATCAAATGCATATGTATCTAGTTTAAAAAAACTTCAGAAGCAATTGTAGACTGAGTCAAATTACTGTGGCCTTACTGGTGTAATGTGTATTGTATTAATTTTTACACAGAAAAGGCAAAAATCAAATTGAAACTTCCAGGCTTTTCCTAAAGTTTGAAACAAAGCATTTAAAATATAAACCTGAATACATTTCTCATGATAGTCCATTCCAACTGATCCATTTTCCATCGTCTTGCCAAATTTGCCTACCAGCTTGACAGCTCAGGGACTGCAGGTAGAACTTTTTTTGCTGTGAACAATTAGGAAGTTGGTCTTGACCTGACTTTTTAATACTTGTTTTTGCTTTGTCAGTGTTTCTAGAACTGTTCCTTGGCACAGGCAAAGATTGGGTGTGCTGTTCTAGGCATTTCAGTGTCCAGCCTAGCTGTAGAAGGACAGGATTTTTCAGTTCATTCTGGAAACAGTGAAATATATTTTTGCTCAGATACTATAGGTATGGTGAATTGAATATGGCAACTCTTCTGTGTTGATGAACTTGGAACTTTATGTAGCTTTATGCTCTGGTTTTCTCCTGTGTTGTCAATGAGAATATCTGGTAAAAAGTAGGTTTCTAGTATCAGTGGTAGGAAAGCATAATTTGTCTGGAATTTCTTGCATAGCAAGAAAACAGTATTTGAAAAAGCACAGCAAACCTGATCTTGTTCTCATAAGGAACTTCTGCAAGTCTTGATTTCAAGTGATATTAAGACTTAACTGTGATTCTCAGACTTTACAAATTGTCTGTGTTGGTTAGTAATATGTCATGCTTTCCCTACACACTTCTTTCTGTCTGTAAGACATTTGGTCTTCAGTCTTGGTGTGGCATGGAAGGCTCCTTGTAAACTGCCTTTTGTGCTTGTTTTCCAGTTTGAAGCTGCGTGGGTGCTGACAAATATTGCCTCTGGAAATTCCCTTCAGACTCGAATAGTGATCCAAGCAGGAGCTGTCCCCATCTTCATAGAGCTGCTTAGTTCAGAGTTTGAAGATGTACAGGAACAGGTAAAGATAGAAAATGATGTTGTGGTTGGTTTTTTTTATGTGTGTGTCTGGTGGTTTGTGGGTTTGTGTGTTTTTTAATTCCATCCCCAGAATGGAACAAGGCTGTCTTGTAAGAAAGCCTGTAGAGGAAATGGCATTGTTGTTGTACCTAGTATGTGTTAAGATATCTACGCAAGTATTTTTCTGGAAATGATGCATTTAACCACAGCCAAGGGGGTAGTGCATTTTGGTCTCTTAACAGGTTAATATTTTTCTGTGTATTGAAGGATATAAAAAGCCTTGTTTAAAAAAATTGCTTTAGAGATAGAAAGTTCATGTTTGTTTCTCTTGCAGATAAAGCATGAATGGAAATGATACTTTGTTCTCTACAGAGAAAACTAGTTTGTTCTTTACATTCCTTATAGAGTATATGTATATACTTCTAAGGCTCAATGGGATCAGTGTAAAGCACAGAACAAACATTTGACTCAGTAATTTCTGCATGAGGTCCATAACTTATGTTTGACCAAGAATGTATTTCAGGCATATAATCTGGCTTTGAAGACTAAAGGTGATGAAATATGAATTGTGTTAACAAATAAGAGTTTCAGCTAATATTAATCCTGACTTGAAAGTATGTACCTTTACTTTACAAATTTAAGTAGCTTTGGGTCCAGGTATTTTCTTTCGTTTCATTGTCCATTCAATCAGTAAGCTCTGTTTTTTTTTTCCCTATAGCTACTTGTGGTCCATAGATGAAGCTTTTCTTAAGGAAATGAAATTGAGCTCTGAGTTCTCATTATAAGGGTATTTCTGTGATGATCTGTTTGGTTTTTGGTGACCCTTTTCTGAGCATTGATTTGATCAGTATCTTTTCATGGTGGTGAAGTTACAAGCACTGGATATTCCAGTAGCACTCTTCCAGCACAGTGCTGTTTGCAGAGATAGTACTTCATTTTCATTTCTACTTGATACTTTGGTGTGTAAATATCCAAGATACTTTTGTGGATTCTTTGACCAGAAGCTGGCTGCAAGCTCAGGTTAAGATGATTATCCAGATTGATCCATTGTTCTTTTCAGTCACTGACTCCAGGGTTCAGTTCTCCATCCTGTGTGACCTCTGTTCTCTGTTGCTAGATGTCTGACCTTGCATTTGACTGTATTGAGATGCATGATTGGAAGAGTCCCAGCTCATAAGCATTGGATTGCTCTGTTTTACTTGTCTCTCTTTCTTACAACTGGCTAAGAATGCACATACTTAAAGCTACCTGACATTTTCTGCAAGACAGATAGGTTCTTCCCCCCCCAGTTGCTTATAGCTCTCTAGTTCTTCTGCTCTGCAACTTTCCATTTTCATTGGTCTGTCTCAGGCTGAATTATTTTTGAAAAGGTTTTTAAAGATAAACTTAATTCAGGTGCTTGAAAAAATGGAATTATATTAAAGGAAATAACATGGGGGATTGTCTATTTATTTTAACTTTCTTTGAGGAAATGAGTCTGTTGTTGTAGAAACTAGAAATGGGATAGGGAGCTTGCCAAAATGGCAGGCAAATGCTATGTTCTGCCCATGTGGAGATCCATCCAGACTTAGCTATACAGTGCTTTTTAAATGTTTTGGGGGTTGAAATTGGTGGTATTAGTTTCCAAATTCAGTGATCACTTGTACAACGCTGTTCCTGCAGAATGATAGGTGCTTTAAGTGTGGTAAGGGCTGCTCCATTTTTATTTTGCTCCTAATGGTCTTCAGTACAGAGCTAACTTGGTTTTTTTACTAGGTGGTTGTCATCCCTGCTGATGTTCAGAGAGCAGGTGGGAAGACCGAACCTCTTTAGAATGAGTTGTGCAGCCTTCAGCCTTAACGTGTCTGAATTAACAGAAGAGCTTAGGGGCCACAGTTAAGTAGTTTATCTGTCTCCTTCTCTGTCTGCCTCATAATAAACTGCTGACATGTTAAAGTTCAGGTTGCAGGCAGGTGGAGTGGATTGTAATTGCTGGGAAATACTTCTCTGTGCAATTCAGGTAATGAATCCATGATCTCTCTGATACCAGTAAGCCTCTAAATACTAACTACACATTGCTCTGTAGTAAGCTGTACTAAAGAAGGAAGATACACCACTGTGAATTGTTACCTACATCTTTTCATAGTGGGTTTCCATGCTGCAGGTTTAGAGATTGCAGCCTTACTCTCAGCTTGGTTTTCATGCAGGCCAACATGAAAGGAATGGGTTTATCCAACAGCTTAACAAAACCCAAACATGTCACCATAATATCTACTAAAGCAACAATTAAAAGCAATAAGCACTTGAAAATTAGCTCTTGTACTGCATTGGTAGCATTAGTACACAATTGCTAGTACTTTCCAGATGACTGTGGTCTCATTCAGTCAGCCGTACAGATTGTTGCCCTGGTAACAAATCAGTGGGTAGTAGAGGAGGCTTTTACTTGTCACACTGTGGCCCTGTTTGTTAAAGTTGGCACACATTATAGTGAATGAAGGAGGAAAAGGAAGAGATCCTATGATTAAGGTGACTGCAGGTTTCTGAGATAAATGTTACTCTGCTTAGTGTCTGATGCTGGACAATTTGTATTCACTTTCAGTAAGTGGATACTGGTTCTGTGTGTTTTGAATGCTCACTGTGAAATATTCCTGTTTTGTTTTCTGTTTGAGGACAACTCAGTGCGTTTTCAGGGGACTTTTGTAGTTGGGTCTGTGTTTTGAGCAGATCTGGTCCTGGACTTCTCAAGCTGGAAGATATTCAGCCATAATTTTCTCCCCTGTAAAATGATGACTTTTATTTTCTTTCACAATAGTACTCTAAAGGTGATTATTTGGAAGCAACTCTTGCTACATTTGCAACAAATTAAAAAAATACAGGAAAATACAGAAAATAAACCTACATGTTCAGGGTAGATGGGCCAAAAGCTCTATAACCCTGTAGTAAAAGGTGAAGAAAAAAAAAAGCTATATTGAAGGCTGTGTTTAGTAAGCCATTCTTTGTGCTAAATGGCATAATAATTTTGTGGAAGGAAATGTTAGTAACTTTGAATATGTAGCACAGCATAAACAAAACAACAAAAAAATAGTAGTATTTTAATTTTACGTACTTGGCTAATCATTATCCAGTGATTTTTGTCTTACAGCCTTACACCATTGAATTTGTATTATTTCACACTTCCCTTAGCAGTGGTTGAGGAGCAAATACATGATTTTCCTAACAGTTATTTTTTCATATTTATAGGTCAGTTTTAATCTGATGTGCTAGTCTCTGAGTCTACTGTGATTCTAAATCAGCGGTTTTATAAACGTCTGTGTAAGGGAATCTTTATAGTTGTGTTTAATAAACAGCATGTATTTTAATGATAGTATATCTTACATCTTTTTACAAGATCTGTTTCCCATTAAGCTATGCAGGCTGACATTTAATTACCCTACTGTCCTTTAACTCTTTGTTTGCACTAAGTCTTATCAGTCTTTCTCTTTGATCAGTGGTCAAACCATTTGGCGTTTGTTTTTCCCATCAAAAAAACTGAGTTTATTACAGAAGCTACATCTCCACTATTTAGTAAACCCACTTTGGCTGCATCTCTCCACCTCTCTCTGTTTCTGGTTTTGTTGTACTGATTTTGAGGTTTAGTCTGTGGCATGTGTCCTGGCCTTCTTCCACTTGCCGCATTTTTTTCTTCCAAAAGGCATCTAGAAATTTAGATATGCCAGCCTGAAATTATTTACATTGAAGGACTTCATCAAAGCCCTTTAGACATGCTTAAGGTTGATCTAGCTTCAGCAATGTCTTAGCTGCAGTTTTTTTTCTGAGTTCCCTTGCTGAGGTATTTCAAACTTGGATGTCAGCTTCAGTTTCCCTGATGAACATTGAAATTCCATCAAAAGCCATGCAAGGCATCATGCTCTCTGTCCGAGATGGCTGAGGTTGTCTCACAGTGACAGGTATGTGTCACTATGCTCTGCTAGGCAGCCACTGGTAGGACCATTCCCAGCTGCCCTGTTCTCCTTTGGGAGCATTTGTATTTTCAGCTAAAGCAACTAATGTGTTTCTCCCTCAGTATTGTTTCATTTCTAGTTGTATTGTGGTTCCTTTTTGTAACCATCGTTTGTTTGGCAGAGATGATTGTGAGTGTGGTGTTAAAGTTCTGTTTGGCTTTTACATTAGAAGTCCTGCTAACTAGGTCTTGGCAATTAAATTAGGAAAAACAATTGAGGCAGGAGTATGAGCTACTTTCTCTGTTTGGGTGGGTAAGATGTGAGAAATACGGAGCTATGACCACCCTAGCAACTGAAAGAAAGGTGTTTTCTGTGTTGGGGCACAGTAGAAGTCATCTCCTGGGAATTTGGTCTTCTGGTATCCTTCCTTCTGGCCATTTACGCAAGCACACTTGTATGCAAGCTAATCTTCAGAGTCTTCACCCCGGCATTAGGTACATTTCCCAAATCAGCAGCTAAAAGTAGAGAAAGTGTTGATTTTCACTTTGCAGTATTGCCTCTCCACTGAGAGGCACAGACTGTATGCACTGTAGATGGCTGGTTTAGAACTTGGTTTAAATATCCAAAGGCCTAATGAAATAATGGCTAAGAGCCTTCAGAATCCAGGGAAAAGTGGGAGGGTTGAAGGAAAGCACATGGATTATTCACAGAAGGCACAATATGGCTCAGAAGTACTCTACAAAACTTGCACTTTACTGAGTTGTCCAGCTCTACAGAAAAAACACTGGAGTTTAAAAATGAGTAAAATAAACTCAGGGTCTGCAACAATCCCTACTTTGCTCTTTGCAATGAATGGAAATTTATACAGGTGTGTGAAAATCAACACTGTCAGTTGAAAAGGCAGCATTTGCATTTTCGGGCTGCATGCAACTTTGATACCTCAGATGTTGGTTAAAAAGTCACACTCAAAATCTTAAAATTGCAGGTTCTTTCCACCTTCAGGTCTGGATGTAGATATTGGAAAGTACCAAAATGGAAGTTTTTTTTTAGAGTCAATTTTTTTTATGTAATAAACTCTGAAATTTAATGGACTGAAATATCCATTTAATTCTGTTGCTATCCAGAAAAGAAGATTAAAATGTTTGGGATGTGTAGAAAAAAGCCAAAATGTTACAGTAAGCAAAGTCCATTTGCATCTTGAGAGTGCACAAAAGAAGCAGTGGAAATCATGGAACATTATTCAGGCAAACAAAACCTGAAGCAGCTTTTCATTGTTCACATGTGTTCTGTGGGAACCATGACAGAGCTTTGTATTTTTAGCAGTGTCTGATGAGAAAGAGTTTAAATGAGGCCGACTTATGTTCCTCACTTATGTGAAGAGCTGAAGTAATGCCTTAAAGAAAGAAATCTGCCTCGTTGAATGAAACCTTGCATATTTCTCTGAAGATATTTCAATTTCTTTGCATCTTGTGTACTATCAGTCATTAGTATTACAAGGATTCCTTGCAGCATCCCCTCTTACCAGGCCCTGTGATATAAGGCTACTGGGGCAGACTACTCTTGCTATAAAAAATTGAGAGTCGCAACAAAAAAAAACCCCTCTATTTGAGTTCTCTGGTCAGAGTTTTTGATGTGAGGTTTCCTGCTGCAAAGCGAGTCTGTCATTCAGGATCAGAATGGATTCTTGGCTTAAGTGATTATCACTGTTGTCAACCCTAAAAATAATGTTGCTACAGTGGCAGAAGCAAAGTCCACAGAGAAGTAAAACACTTCCTCCAGGGGTGTTTTAATATGTGTAAGGGTGTCCAGGCAAGGAGATTGTATCTTCATAGAAAGTTACATGCATGTTCAATAAAAGGAAATTACTGATAATTCTAATTTATTTTATCCCTAAATGTTGTTTAGAGGATCCACAAGTTTATTTGGAAACCAGCTGAGATCTTTGATTTATTTAATGGGCTTCTTGTTGCTGCAGAAACACAAACATTGCAGTGGGCAACAAGTGTGGCTTCTTACAGTTCTAATACAAATGACATTTTGCAGGAGGTGGTATATATTCTGGTTTTAAAGCTGAGTTTTTCCTGCCTTATCCGTCTTGAGTCTATGAGGCTGCTAGACCCAAGGTTATACTTTTATTTCAGGCAAAGTGTTGTCATAACGGTTGGAAAACACTAAGAATTTGAATGAAAAATAATTTTTATGGTGAAGATAAGTTTTGGGGGGGGACATTGTGTAGCAATCATAGAATTGTTAGGGATGGAAAGGACCTTAAACTCATCCAGTTCCAACTCCCTGCCACGGGCAGGGACACCTTCCACTAGACCAGCTTGCTCCAAGCCCCATCCAGCCTGGCCTTGAACACTGCCAAGGATGGAGCATTCACCACTTCTTCCAGCAAGCTGTTCCAGTGCCTTACTACCCTTAAAGTAAAGAACTTATTCTTTACATCTAACCTGAACCTCCCCTGTTTTAACCCACTGCCCAGTTTCCTATTGCTACAGTCCCTGATGAAGAGTCCCTCTCTGCAAAGTCAGTTTAGCCTTGTGCTCTGTCTCTGGCTGACAGCAGAAGCCTGGAAAACTGTAGGGGAATAAAACAAACCAATCCTTTCCCAGAATAGTCTCCTGGTGTCTTTAACAACTGGCAGTTTAGGGACTTCTGATTTATCTCTCTGTGGTAATACTGGTACAGAGGAGTCCTTTTATTTTGTATCTAGCAAGCTGACATTTGTATCTATATTTTGCATATACAAAAGGTTTTAGCTGTATTAACCTTGCAGGATTTGCCAGTGGTTTTGGGCCTCTACAGTGGTTGGAGTCTTGTTTCTTAAAGTAGCATCTTTTTGCACTGTTTAAAATTGTATTACAGTAGAAGTCTAATGCAGCAAATCAGTTGACATCATATTGATAATGAGCAAATGCGTTTATTTCAGGTGATTGGAGAATTTCCCTTAGGTGACAAGCCTGGTTTATCCTGTCAGTTGCTTTAGGGGAATAATTTATTTCAGGTAGAGATAAGGAGAGAAAAACATGTTATTGTGTTGGGAACTTACGTATGTTCAGTTAGAGAAATAGTTATGAGGTATAACACATCTTACTGCAAAGTAATACATAATCCTCAACTGAAGAGAGATCTGGGGAGGACATTCTTCTGCTATCCACAATAAATAGAATTGCTTTTGTCTTCTTTGTAATGTGCATTATTGGAACTATTTCCAACAGTTGTGTAGCTATTATGTGGGTTTTACCAAATAAGCAGATGAATGTATCTCTTTGATAGGACATTAGCCCTCTGCTAACTTGAAATAAATAGCAATTGGGAATTTCATACACTTACTTCTATGACAAAATACAGTCTGTAAATCACGTGGAATTCATAAAATGGCTTTGATACTTCCTGTAGACAACTTTTATTTTTTCCTTTGTTATAGCTTTTGTACTAGTGGACAGTCATGTCAAAACCACCACTTGACCCAAGCGTATAAATCAAACCTTCTGTTCTCATCATACTGCAGAAGATGGATTTCATGCTTCATTAATTATCTTCTGGCATTTTAGATATTTTCTTCTCAAAATGCAAGGTTACAGTCGTACTGACGTCCATGGGAGAAAATAGATGTCCTTGCATTTTGCCACGCTTATGTCATAATAGGCAACACTGGTTCTGTCTTGTATAGTTTTCTTTTAAGGAATATATGCCAATGCCCATCTGAACTCTGGTTCTGAATATTGTTTTATCTTGCATATAGATTCTCATTTTCATCTTAATTGGGGTCAGCATTCTTAATGTGTCTGTGGAAAAACTGCATGTTTTTAATGGCTTCTTAGGAAATACTAATATGGGCTGTTCCACCCAAATGTTTTTGGGTAGATACAAACTTGCTTGACCTGAGCTATGAACATCTGGACTTGAATCAGGTCTGAATGAGGACTGTAGAATTAGTATGTTATTAAGCCTGAGGAGATAAGTTCATCTGTTGTGGACAGAGTAAGGTTATGTCTGCTTGCAAAGTCTTTGGAGACACACCTGTTGTTTTGGTATTCCTCTTAGTTCTGTAAATATTTCTGAACTGTATAATGAGCTTGGATGTATATATGTAATACTCAACCAGAATGCATTCCCCTTCTGTACTTTGTCCAGGATCTAACAGTGAAAACAGAATGTCTCCCACTCTAATACGTGCAGTAAACTGGTTGAATTGGAAAAATAAAAGCAATTACTATTGTTTTTTCATTGCAGGCGGTATGGGCTCTTGGCAACATTGCTGGAGACAGCACTATGTGTAGAGACTACGTACTGGACTGTAATATCTTGCCCCCTTTATTGCAGTAAGTCTCTTTTGATATGTTTTACCAGAATTTTGCTTGAGTCTCTATAGTAAGACTGAAGTTTGTTTTTTGCCTTGAAGAATAATAATGGCTTTTTCTTATTATGGAGTAATCAGATTTTTTTGATGGTAGCTACTGAACTACTTTTGTAATGGAGCTGTAAAATGGAAATGTGTTTTAGAAGCAGTTAAGATGGAATTGTTTTATTTTACAGGGTGGGTGGATACCTGGGCTTAATATAATAGTCATAGAATAATATAAGTTGAAAGAACCTCTGGAGGTCATCTAGTCAAAGCCTTTCTTCATAGTAGGTGGGATCAGATTAGATTGCTTAACTAGTCAAATTTGGAACATCAGAGGTAGATTCCGTAACTGCCTGGGGCAACCTGTTGCAGTGTTTGACTATGGCTTGATGAAAAGCAACGTTCTGATACCTAATCAGAATTTTCTGTGTTATACTTTGTGGCAGTTGCCTCTTGTCCTGTCCCTGCGCGCTCTTTTCTATATGTACACATTAAAGTGTTGTTAGGCAGCAGTTATAATCTCCCCTTATACAGCTGTCTCCTAAGGCTGAACAAATCCAGGTCTCTAACTATCCTATTGTGTGTCATTTCTCCTGTCTGTTAATTATCTTGATGGGCCTCTGCTGAAGGACCGTATTATTGCTGCAGCAGTGACGCCACCTTGTGTTGTCATGTCCAAATTAGTCTCTGTCCTTTGCAGGCTCTGAGGCAGTGGAATTCTTCAGTGCACTCAGAAACACATTGGTACAGTATGGACTGGCTATGAGAAAAAGAAACTTACAGTTGCGGAAAAACTAGGTCTTGCCTTACTGCATTCCTCCTAGGCTAAAGGGTGCTATGACTAGTCATCTCTAAATTATCAAGAAACTGCTTTGTTTAGAGGCTTCACACCGTGTCTGACTTAATTAACCAACTCCACAGGCATCTTTCTCAGTGCCACACATAAGGGGACTCACAGTGTCACAGTGGCTCATACAGCTTTGGTCAAGTGTGATTATTTTAATGTGAGAGGGCAGTTTTGGTATGCAGATCTCATGAAGATGCCAGTATTACAGTTCATCACATAGATGAGCATCCTGGTTTTGTTTTGGAGCAGAGTTTGAACCCTGCAGCTGGTGTGTGGATGTCTTAACAACTGCAGGAAGAGACTGGTTTAGGGTGGTCCGTAGGATTGTGTTATAACAAGAATGCAGCTGGCAAGGCTGTTTTATGCCAGGACTGGAGCCAGTGTGCACAGAAAGTCTATAGACAGTGCTTGCTGTAAGATACGTAACTGCCTTGAATGTTTGGGAAACCCTTAACCTGATTATACACATTTTCTGAGGATCTTTTGTTCTCCTTCGCTAGTTAACATGCAGAAATGTAAAAGTGGGGCTGATAGTTTGAGGCTAACTGCAGTTCAGTGAGGAGAGTGTTCTCCAAAGCTGCCTGCAGGTCTTCCTACTTTGAGTGATTTTGTCACAGTTCCTGTGCCTTTTGATTGTTAATCTGCTACATCAGTATTTAGGCCAATAAATGAACGCACTTTCAGTGTAATGGTTGTTGCTTTTGTTGGGATACTAGGATTCATGTGTCTAGCATGTGTATTAGTATCCAGCCATCAAGCACTGTATGATATATTGTTATAGGAAAGAAAAAAAATCTGACTTATTTTGCCCTGGTGTATGTTAAAATCTAGGCCTGAGTTTATTTTAATGATTAATGCAGTTGACCCTACAGGGTTGCCTGGCTTTGATTTTTCAAAAGCAAAGGTTGGAATTTTTGTTGGTTTGTTTTAGATTGCTTTCGAAACAGAACCGTCTCACTATGACCCGAAATGCTGTATGGGCTCTGTCCAACCTCTGCAGAGGGAAAAACCCTCCTCCAGATTTTGCCAAGGTAAGAGACGTTTGAAAGGAAATGTGTAGCGAGGTGGTGGTAGCCAAATAAGCAACGAGGGTGGTGAAACTTGGACTAAATAGCTGAAATATTTCAGAACTCCTCTAAAACAATATATGGGCTTCTTACAGACGTAGTTTTTGAATGTTTAGTCCTTTCAGCAGATACTCATAACCACTGTTTTAATATAGCTGCTTCCTAGCTTTTTGTTACTGTTCCTGTACTGAAGATGACCATCCCACAGCAAAACAAAACTCTGTGCATCTTGGCTGCTGTAGTTCAAAGTATGGCACATCTTAGCAGACAAGTATGAGCTTAGGTTGCCAGATGGACTGTAGAGGCCAAAGAACTCTTGTAGTGCTTTTCTGCTGACATGCTGCTCTTTACTTGCATGGCTACAGCCCTGCTACCTAGGTTGGAAATTTTTGGAGTATTGAACCTCAGATGACAGTGCCTAGTCCTATAATGTCAGTTAATTTTGTATATGACATGTTACTAGATCTTCTGGCCCTTTTAATTGCACAGTTTATGTATCTCTTAATGTCTTACAGGTTTCACCTTGTCTTAGTGTGCTTTCCTGGCTCCTCTTTGTCAACGATACAGATGTGTTAGCTGATGCCTGCTGGGCTTTGTCCTACTTGTCTGATGGCCCCAATGATAAAATCCAGGCTGTGATTGATGCAGGAGTCTGCAGAAGACTTGTGGAGCTGCTGATGTAAGAAATTTGTTCTGAGAAGTTTCTATCCACTATAGCAAATTACTATCTACTCTTTTTCCCAGAATTAAGATTCCAGCAGTAGGAAGTTTAGTTAGATGTGTCTTGAAAGCAAAGCAAGTATTTGAGTTTTAATTTTACCTATGTTCAGTCATCTTTACATATCATGAGTAACAGAAACAATGGGACTTTTCTAGTACTAGTTTTGCTATTTCCTAAGAGTTTTTTTTTCCCTGCACCTCAGTCTCATTCTCTAGCTTTGTGCTGGCTACATTGTGTGTTTCACAGCTACAGCTGGTTACTTTTTCCCTCCCAAGAATGCCTATACTTTGAAGCACTTTATTCTTTTAATCTCATATTTTGTCTTTATGCTGCTGAATGATGTCTAGAGGCCTAGATATTTAGAAACCCTAGAAAGACTTGCTATTAGTTTAAAATCAGAGAGTGTTTTGATTTATACCGTGAGAATTAAGTCAGTTTTAGCAGGGAAGTTTTCTCCTGGCTGATGCATGTTCCTTCTTTGAGAATGTAAAGATGGAGATGCTTTGGAATGTTTAACACTTAGATATTTCCTTGGTAATTTTAGGCACAATGACTACAAAGTAGTATCTCCTGCCTTACGAGCTGTTGGGAACATTGTCACAGGCGATGATATCCAGACCCAGGTATGGATTCAATTTCTGTTGTGTTGTACTGCAGTTCATCTTTGTTTGTTGGGTAACCTGTTCACAAGCACCTTTTCTTGTTCCTTGTGATGTTTGAATGCGAAGGATTGGTGACATTAGTTGCCTCAAAACAGATGGTGGTTGTGAAACAAATCCAAACAAAAATCCCCACAATCCCCAAAGGAGTGATGCACAATATGACTGACCAGTTCCCAGCCTGTCCCTGAGGACCAGTTGGCCTCTTCCAGATAACTCTTCCCAGTTTCTGTACTGAGCACAATGCGCTGTATATGGAATACCCCTTTGGCTAGTTCAGGTCAAGTGTCCTGTCTGTGTTTCCTACTGGCTTCTCATGCCGTTCCTCACTGGCAGAGCATGAGAGACTGAAAAGTCCTTGATCATCAGGGTAAGGCTACTTAGCAACAGCTAAAACATCAGCGTGTTACCAGCATTGTTCGCAGGCTAACGCCAAAGCACAGCACCGCACCAGCTAGTAGAAGGAAAATTAAGTATTCCAGCCAAAACCAGGAGAATTCATAATGTCACTGGACACAACACTGGCAACAGTCTCCCTCACTGTGCCGGCTGATGTGTAAAACAGGAGTTGGAGCTTCCAAGTATACAAAAATCACAGAAAACAATCACAGGACAATACTGTTATCTTATTTTGGTTTGGTCATGATGGGTTTAGTATCTTCTGGTAGGTCACACTCAGATCAGAATGAAGTCGCGATATCTTAAGTGAATAACTCGGTTGTTTTGCTCGTTATCTTTCCTGTAAACATTTTTTTCTTAGTACTTGCTGGGTGTTTTGTTTTGTTTTGTGGTTTTGGTGGTGATTGGTGTTTTGTTTTTCCTTGTTAACTTTTTTGGGATCATGTGATGGGAGATGCGTTCTAGATTTTGAAGACATTGTAGTCCTTGTTCTTGTGTTTTTTTAATCCTAAATTTCCTCTAAGGTGTGGTTGTTTGTTTTGTTTTTCTTTTGTGTTCAGGTAATTCTGAATTGTTCAGCCCTGCAGAGTTTACTGCACTTGCTAAGCAGCCCAAAAGAATCTATCAAAAAAGAAGCATGCTGGACAATATCTAATATAACAGCTGGAAACAGAGCTCAGATCCAGGTATGGTACAGCTATGATCAGTGACCTTTGTCTTGCAGGCTAGAAGAAACGCAGGCTGTACACTTTTTTTTATGTATAAAGTGCATATTTGTATATATATGCAGATACATAATTACATATTAACAGAAGTGTGTTATCGGCTGTGTGCCTAATTAGAATGTTTCAGTGGTCCAATCATTTCTCAAATTCAAATGATTTAATATACACATTTACAGATTATAAGAAGATAGACAGTCATCTTAAATAGTCATTTTCATGCATTTGGCAATCACTAAGGTAAATATTCTCAAGTACAAAAAGAGTAAGCTACAAACTTTGCAAATCTAATAACTTTACATGGTCCTTGATTTCACTACCAGATACAGACATCTATATTGTAAAATAACTTTTATTCCTGTTTATATTTTCGTACAATTCTCGATACAGGCAGTTGTGCTTAGCCAAGTCTAAAATTGCTACTTACTAAAACTGAATAACAGTGGAGGATATCTAACATGTTGCAGTGGGATTTATCCTTTCTGATTATAGCCTTCAAGTGATAGCACACAGAAGCAAATAAAAGTTTCGCTCCCTTATGTCAGTCTTCACCATTAGGTCTCCAAAAGGCCACATCTTTGTTCTGAGTCTGGAGTTAGTGTCAACTATCAGGAAGAATTCTCAGGACTTGTCTCCAGATGGTATAAATGAGCGATTGACCATCTCTTTCCCAGAGGAAAGTTTTTGTGGGCTAGATAAAAAAGAAACTACTAAATACATTTTGTTTTCTCTGGATATGTCTGTCATTTTTAAACAGCTGTACTAGGGGAATTTTTTGCTTGGATTTCAACAGCAATGCCTTATTCCTTCTCTTCTTGAGAAGTAAATGGAAAACCAGATTGTAGTGAAACCAGGCTTTAGCTGATAAATACAAAAGGTTTCCATCAAGACAGCTGAATTGAAGTCTCATGTGAATAAAATAATTCTTCTGAAGTTAGGTTTCTTAGTGCTCTTCTCCCTCGCTCGAGGCAGAGAGTATTTTCAGGGCTTGCAGAGGATGCAAGGAAGTCCCCTTGGACATGCCTGTTCTTTGAGAAATAAGTAGCAAATATTAGACATTAGAAATACTTGTCTCACTCATTAATAACCAGGCAGAAACAATGCATGTCTGCACAGAAAATAAACGAAGTCCGGTAACACAGTGGCAACAATGGCCATGGTGGAGTACTTCTTTCCTCCATATACTTTTCCTTGCAAGGCAGCTTGCCACCTGCTAGTCTTGGATCTGATGACTCTGGATTATTCCTTCTAAATGATCAGAATTAGCATGAAGTACTTAACCCTCTTCACCCAAAGGATGGAATTCTTGGTTTTGTTTTTGCAGAAAACTTGCAGGAGATGGTGAAAAGGCTGCATGTTTTTCCTGACTAAAAAATGTATTATATCCTTTGCAGGTGGCACTTGCAATCTTTTGGTTATCTGTACTTCTATACAAAGAATATCCAGCTGCTGAAGGGACAGTGTAAAGCTTTAATACCTTGAATGAGGTCTTCATCTCAGAAAGCATAGGAGATAATACTTCTGTGGAAAATAACTCCTGAGTGTCCTGGTACTAAGAGCCGAATGTTTATCTAATTTCAGAGATGCTTATGTTAGGAAATGAGTAAGCAAGAAAACAAAGAGGGAGAGCTGTGTAGGTCCTTTGTCTAATGTATAGATGTGACTAAGATGGAAGTAGAACTGTGAGGAAAGAAACCTCCCGCAGTTTGCATTTGCTCCTGCTTCCTCAGTCAGGATTTTACTTTTGCTATGTTTGTTGTCAGATGCAGAGAATGATGTGGTTTCTTTATCTAACCTTGGGAGAGCTCCAAGAATTTTGATTATTCCTTTATTGCTGCTTGTATGTTAATCTGGATTAGCTGAATTTCTAACAGTAAGTGCTGTGTAAAATCAGCAACTGTATCACTGTTTTTTGCACCTCAGCAGTTTTCACTGCTGTGCAATTAGCAGTGTAGAAAAGATAGCAACTACAGCTTATACTGAGATAAAAATGGTTTTACCTTTGCCTTTCTTGCAGTGAAGAATCTTTTGGCTGCTTTATGCTACTACCACTTTAGAAATAGGGAGGAGCAGTATTTTCTTTCTAGAAGGCCATTTCTGCTTTCCCTGGGAAGCCTTAAGAATATATTCTGAGGAATGTTTCAGCCCAGTACATTTTCTTAACTTTGTGTTTATACCTGTCTGTCAGAGTTGCTTCAGGACGCAGAATCGTATAGGAATATTGGAGACTTAAGAAAAACAAGAGCTTGACAAAATCAGGTATCCATAGAAGTAATTGCAGAAAGAATTCTGTATCAGAGCTGACAGTTTGTTATTTGAGCATTTTTTTCAAAACTTCAGGATCTCTATTTTCATATTCTTGATATACTGAAGATACAGTTACAGTTACCTAGAGGTAACTTGAATTCTAATGCACCAGAAGCTATTTCAATAGTGTATTAACTTCTGTGACTTCTGCATAAGTATCCACTGTACCATGCCTTTAAGTGAAGGAGTAAGTGCCTGTCCTTGTTTGCACAGTGTTCTTACACCTGGTATCCACTATTCAAACATGTAGAAGTAAGGCTTTAGGCAGAGTCTTAACTATACCCTTGGTATTCCAGTGTCTTCTAAACTGTTGTCATTATGTCTTTATTTGAAAACAAGTAAGGATAAAATAACCTCTCCTTTGTTAATACAAAATTTGCCCAATCTACCTAAAAAAACCCACCAAACACAAAATATTGTTAGGTACTTCTCTGCATGTGTGTTCAGTAGCTTCAAAATGGTTTGGGGTGCCTTATCACCAGTTTAGGTCAACGCCCTTTCTACTGAGAGCAGATTAGATTGTGACTTGGAAAGGTCATGTGGGAAGGCAGGGAGAGGGAAATTAATGCTGTGAGCCATTAACATTGCACTTTCATTTCTAGAAGGTGATTTTTTTAGAAGTATAAACCCCTTAACTGCATAGAAAAATTGTGATGGTTGTGTGGGTAGAAGCTTGCTTTCTCAGGATTCTTGCATCAGGAAGAACACACGGTATTAATCAAATCAACCAAAATACATGTAGGTTTAAAAGAGTCCAGCTTAAAGCACCCTTAGGATATTTCACATACAAGGTTGGAAGCATGTTGATGCATTACTTGAGTCCAGGGGAAAAAAATGTGAGAAGCAGTTTCTTGGAAGTTGTATCTATGGTTCGTTTAAGAATTTCTCAGGCTCCATTCAGAGTAACTAAGCTGCCTTTGAACTCTGAGCGCACAAATGCTATATAGCAAAACACTGTCATGAGTATATACCCAATTTAATCTAGAATGGCAGTAATAAAAATAAGATTAAAAAAAGTGGTTTTTATCCTGATCAGGCGATAACTATCCTGGTAGTTCTGACGTACTGTGAATCATGTCCATCATGTCCATCTGAGGCTTAGATTTTTGGACCTGCAAAAGGACTGTTAGAGGAAAGTTGTGAAGTAAAAGACATTTGGAGAATGTTTACAACATGCTTGATCAGAGATCTTGAGGCCAGGAAGTACAATTGGCAATTGCAGGTATAATTACAATGATTACTGTGTATTGAAAGGAAGCTCTCATTGCTGTTGTGTAACTAATTCTAGAAAAGCTTTTAATTCTTTTAGTTTCTAGTTTCAACCTGGAAAATATCATGTGAGATACAAGGTGTGATAAAACCTCCTTTCAGCTCCAGAGCCACTATGTCTGAGGTGTTACTTCAGACAGCTCTTACTCAGTGTTAAAATTGTTGTAAACATTTAAGCTGAAAACCACTTCAAAATAGTTTCTGAAGTTGGAAGATGCTCTTCGGTAAAGTGTTTCTCAAACATGGTCATATATTAAAATGGAGAATAAAAGCCTAGTCTGTTCTTAGTAGCTGTGAGGACAAAGGGTAATTCCCATCTGGGAAGAATATCTGATTTAACTGAGTTCGTGGATGAACCTTTTCATCTTTGAGGGGTTCAGTTGTTTTTTTTCTTTCTCTAAATTAATTTCACATTGGGATGAATTAAAACATTTTTTTCTTGAAAACTGGTCTTCCTTACAGAAGGAATTCTAAAATACTAGATGTAGCTCTATACTAAATAATTGATTTTCCTTTCTCCCCAGTCCTTCCATATTGCTCTATAGTTCCTGCTAAAGGTCATAGATTGTAGCAAGATCTATTCCAGTCTCCATGATACTCACTCGATTTTGAATATAGAATCAAGCACAATCTTTAGCCAGAGATCAGAGAAGAATGATAACAGCACATGGTAATTTTTCTTCCTGAATGTCTGCCTGGCTTAGTAACCACATTATGGTCACTTACCATCTGATCTAACTGGTGGGTTGCTGCTCCAGAGCAGTTGGAATGTTAGAATAGCATGGAAACTCTGGGTAGTGCTCAAGCCACAATCTAGCAATCCCTTCCACACAGCAAGAAAGAAAAAACAAACCTATTAGCTATTTCACCTAACCAATATTAACAGACAGAGCTATATTTAGTGTTGTTTAAGATTGCATTGGGTTACACTCCCTGCATCCACCCACTCTAAAGTATAGAAATATAAAGTTAGAGGGAAGGACTTCTATATTCATTTCCACTTCCATACTGCCTACAATGCTGATCGGTAGCACACTCCAAAGGCTTTCACTGCCATTTCTAAAAGATAAGGCAGCAGCCTATTGCCGTTAGACTTGCACTCAAACACAATCAAGTAAACTCTAGTGTTAAGGCAATATAAGTTAACATGCATGAAATATGTGAAAGTAAGTGCTAAACTTTAATAATCCTATATTAAAGCATAGCAGGTTTGGGTTCTTTTTTTCTCCACCAAAGGTGGAAGTGAAAGCCTTTCAGAGTGTGTTATCAGCAGTGCCTAGGCAACAGAAAAGTGTGGTGGAATACAGCAGTCTTTCCCCTCTTTATTTCTGTGCATTTAAGGTTTGGGTTGGATGTGTATATCCTGATGCAGTCATGATTGTCACTAAGTATAGTTTTTGTTTGTTAATTTCCTAGTTTGTATACAGCTTTGCTGTACTTCAGTGGATAGCTTCCCCAGTCAGGGAGAAGGGGAACTACATCTTCCTGGGAGTCAGAAGGAGAACTGCACAACTGAAGCTAAATCCTGACTGTCGGCCCTTCTGAAGGGGGTCGCAACCCGTTGAAAAGCTATGAAAGGCAGTACATCAGACACAATCTTCCATATCTGACAGTGAAGACATCATAGGAGTTCTCTCCTGTTGACAGGTTAAGAAACTTATAACTTCTTTTCTAATATACCTTAAATTCTCACAAGAACATTGGGAAACCTACGTAAGGTTAGGCATGGTAGCAATAGGATCTGTACCATGTTTTTACTCCTTTAGAGTTTCCTGTCCTTGCTGAAACATGATATGGGCCAGCATAGCAAGTGACACGTTGCCTGTTAGTTTTAAAAACTGTGGAATGAAGCATATTTTTACAAATTGGAGTAAAGATACAAGCAAAGAATCATCAGAGTCTCTTTTCCAAAAAGATGACAGTGATGCTGGGGACATGGAAAAGGAATGATGTGATTCACACAGAGTTGTGCTTTACACAGGCAAACTGTGGGTCAGACTACTTGAATATAAAGTGTATTTGGTTTATGGCATAGTTTGCATGAGTGGTCTGAAATCTTCACATGCTGTTTGTGGTGGCAGGACGTCAAAAAGTCTCAGTTAGGAGCAAAATATGTCATATTTATTTGAGGCCCAATGAAAGTCTCAGTTTTAAGTTTGTGTTTGTACAAAATCTGTTTTCAGGCTTCTACATGTGGTGAATCCCATACATCATAGCACGTTGAGGGCAGCAGAGCTAGATTACCTTGAATTCCTTTGTTCTGCCTGAAAACCTCAACAGTTCTTTATAGTACAGGCTCTTCCTGTCAGCAGGAGCAACATAGTGTAAGCTGTCTAGAAATTTGCTTTATACACAGTTTGGAGTATCTAGGCTTAGGTGTCTGTGTCAATAGCTTAAAAGCCCGTTAGAACTGGGATCTGAAGTGCTTTCCTCCTGCCTCTCAAATGGCAGTGATTTTGTACTCATGCCATCATGTTAAATAGCTTTGGCTTACAAGTATTTGTTATGTTACTTAAAGCAGTTGTGAATTGAATCAAAAAAAAGGGAACTGGAACACAAATAACTGAGATGTGTGGCCTGAAATTTCTAGCCAGGAGGATTTCAAAGCAGTAGTGCTGTATCACACATGCCAGATAGGGTGGTGACTGATCTTGAGTTGCTAAAGGTAATGAGAGAGCTTGCAAGAGCAGGAAAACAGTCATGCTCTAAGACTTTTTTGCTTTCACATTTATGTGATGAATCGTATGTAGACAGCACTTGCATACTAAATGTCTGTGTGTATTTTTGCATGCCTTAAGTGATTTATTTATGGGAACCAAAAGGAGGGGAAGGAAGCTCACTTGGTATTGACCAGCTCAAAATACTAATTTAATATACTACTGTTGAGGACCTGCTCCCTAACAGTGGCTACAGTGTATTTAGATTCAACATCCTTGCAGATGTAATAAAACTCTGATAATTGACTTTTATCTAGCTTCACTCTTTAAAAATCAAATCCTGTAAAGTGATAAAGCTTGATTAAAATATTCCTAGAATGTTTCCAAGAGGCAGGCAACTGTCTTGGAGGGTCATAACACAGGAATACTGTATATTTTAAAGCAAAGACAAAAAAGTTGACACTTCAGAAGTGAGGGCCAGATCTGCTGAAGAACTGAGCATTACAATTCAGTTCCGTTTCAAATTAAATTTGAAAATTCAGATTTCAATGAAAGTTCAGTTTTAGTTTTCTGAAAGACTCCTAATTGCAAGTCCAATGGACTTCCAGTTCCAATGGAATGGATGCAGTCGGGCAAAAATTTCAGTGTTACTTTAATGTATTAAAGGATGGGCTTTGGATTGCCTGTTATGCAGCAAAGCGATTTCTAATGTGCTGTTAAGATACCATCTCAGTGCCTAGTAGTAGCAGCCTAAAATCAATATGAATATTAGAAATGGTCAGGAAAGGGATAAAAAGATCAAAAGGGGAATCCTTGTTCTTGAATGAATCTTCAAAGGATATGCTAGGAGTGGAGTGGTAAGGAGGGACTATAAAACATGAGCTGGACTCTGTATGAGGGATAGCTTTGTATACCATGAGACAAGCGAAGGGAGATGTGGCAGAATACTGTAGAAACACAAGTGGCATCTGAGAAGGTGAATAAGGAATGATTGGGTATTTTTTGAGCGAAATCCTTGAAGGAAGAGACATTGAAGAAATTAAAGAGGTGCTGCCTTTAATTAGGACATACAAGCACATATCTTCTCATGCAGGTGTAGTCTAACTGGAACTCACTGCTGCAACTGTAAATACATAAAAAAAAGAGAAAAAGAAAAGTAAACATGAATAAAGTTTACACTTTCTTGTGCATCTGCTGTAGATTGCTCTTGGAAGGAGGATGTTAGTATGCTTTGTTCTTACATGCACTCACAAGAGTAATTTGGATTGAAAAATCCATACATAAAACTGCTAAAATTAGGTAGGTTTTGGAATTTCTTTACTTTTTGGTTACCCTCTTGGCCTGCTGTTACACTTCTTGGAAGAATTCCAGTCATGTTTAGAGCATTAGAATGCATCAGCTGCATTTTTGTGTTTAAACATACTTTGCTTTATGGCACGTATGAGGAAGTTGCCCTCTGTTTTTATGAGTGGCCAAGGCACTTTTCATTTTCCAAGGAACAGTGGAACATTTGAAGAGGTGGCAGACTGAGATCTGTTTGTACATCAGTCCTTAGTTTACAACCTGATTTTTTTTCTTTTCATTTCCTTTCTATATCTTTCACATCTTTTGAGAGTTCTTGTTGAAATGAAATCTCTTAACTGTGTATTTGAAAGCTGTGCTTGTCTTGAGCATTTTATATGCGCTATGCAAGTCTTCAACACACTTCCACATGAGAGGCACACGCAGTACAATAATGCTAGAAAAGTAACAACACTTTCTAAATCCTCAGAATTTACAAGCACCTCATCCTGCTTCAGTCCTTTAGGCTTTTGCTCTGCCTGAGGTTTGTTTCCCTTCAAGGAAAAAAACCCAAAATTCTATTTTAGTAGTTTATTGTTTTATCACTTAGATGGAAAGTGGAAGGGAAACGTGGCCTATTTCCACAATAACTTTTGCTCCCACATAAAATATCATAGAGCTAGGAATCCTTAGGCATTCTAGTTTGCTGTCAACAGTAACTGTTGTGGGCAAGGGTGCAAGGCATAAAGTGTAAATAATAGATGCTGCTAGCGCTTTCCCTGAATTAATGCTTTATTGTTACCACCCTTGTTGAGCTTAACTGGACTTTCGAAATCTAGTGAAGATACTAACGTTAAAGCAAACTATTTTCTGACCTAGTTAATGGCTTGGGTTGGTTAGTTGGTTTATTTGGATTGGTTTTCATTTTTCACACATCAAAGCTCTGAGAGTTTTGACTGTTAACAGCCTGCTAGTTGAAAAACTTTGCTGTACTACAGAGAGACAATTAAGTCCCTTTAACTGGGACTCACGCTAGGGTGAGGTGGTGACAACACTTACATTGCATGTCAAGCAGTAGGAAACATAAAAGTATGGTGATTGATAATCTGCTTCTCTCTTGAGCCACTCTCTTTCAGTGAAGCGCCTTATGAAAGGCTGCTTTCATCTGTTCTGCTTGGGTAAAGACAGCCAACTTCACTGTAGAGCAGAAAGCAAACAAGGTGCCTGTAGCCTTTCATACAATAGAATAAGAGAGAGATATAAATAGAAATAAGAGGAATTAGAAATAAGAACACTCACCCAAGAGATGGGAGATCTGGATTCAGTTCTTTCTGAAAAGGTTCAAATGTGCATTTCTCCACTCTGAGAGGAAAAGTCCTACTCACCAGTCTTTGCATTGAATTAAAGAGTTCAAAATTGATTGAGCCAGAAGGAAAACAATGAAAGTCTTTCAAGATTCTCCAGTTGCTGCCCTCCCATTACTAGTTCCCTTTGTTCTAGAATTCTCCTACTACTTTGCAAGCTTAAATTGAAGTATTTTAAGGTAACTGAGGTTTTTCTGCCATTAAGAAGGCTCAAAGTGTATTACTGCCTGTCAGCTAAGATATGCTGGCCTAGTTCCATGCTATCATGTAACATACTCTGATTTTAGTACTTACTAAAGAAGCTGGTTTTAAGAAGACCCTTTTTAAGGAAATGAATATCATGTAAAAGTTTTCTTTTGGAGGGAGGATTTAAGATATGATAATGAGATTTTTCACTTGTTCTTAGCTGGAATAGTAGTATACTAATGCCCTGGCATATCCTATTGTAGATCTGTATCAAGCTCTTTCGCAGAGAATACTTAACATCCCTTAACACCCTGTTCTTATAAGGGCTTCCACCTCAGCTCTGGACTCATGCGAAGTGTAGACTGTGGTGTCTTCTTTCTCCTCTCTAGTTGATAAGGACTGAAGTTCACTAGTGAAAACACACATCCCCTCACTCTCTAGATCCACAAGCATACGTACATGTTCAGAGATCTGTTGAATACCACTCTGGGCTCTCTGCCCATCTGTTGTCCGTGGCTGGATTGTGAGCTCTCTTAACTTGTTATACTTGACTTCTATTCACTGGTTAGTTCAGCTTCATTCTTGCTGGCAAACGGATGCACACATTCATCTTGAGCAGCCCCACACTTGCAGACCCCTTGATTATTGGCATGGACCCTCAGTCCATGCCTGGATCTTGGAAATCCTACTTGCCACCTAGTCCAGTCTGCCAGTAAATTATGTACACTGTGATCCTTCACTCCCACCACCACACCTGGGGATGATGTAAATTCCCGCTTTGCATGGAGCTGGTGTCTAGGCACGTTGTCTTGTGACCTACAGTCCCACTGAAGCTGAGAAGTCAAGATCCTCACTTCACCCACTGCTTTCTAGGCACACAGGCCCTAAGGACTGTGATCCTGCTGCAGTGGCCGATGCTGGGACCCTCACCTGCTCCTGTTGTAGGGGCCCTTTCCCTCAAGGTTTGACACTGGTTGCTGGCCCTGAATTCACCTTTTTCTGGTCACCCCAGAAACATGCTCTCCCTACTCCACGGCCCCTACAGCTACTCACACTGAGAACCCCCCATCCACTCCAGTTGCTGATCCCACAGACCCAGGGGTTTCTTATTCAATTCCTGGCTCAAATTCAGTCATGCTGATCTCATTTGTTAGCACCTCGCTCTTACTCACACAGGCTAGCAAGGGAGGTGACGTGGTGAGACAGTTAAAAGATTTGTTATGAAGTTTTGCACAGTCCCACTTGGCCCTGTCTTACAATTTTGGAAGTTCAGGTTGGGTCTCTGCAGATTCCTGACTGTATCCTTTCCTCCTTTGTGATTGTCTCTCTTATTCCTTGCCTGTTAGGTTTGTGTCACGTGTGTTTTATTTATTACTTTCCTGTTTTTATCTCACTTTGAGATGAAAAGGTCCTTGAGCTGATAAGGTTAATGAAGCAGATGCTGCCACATCCACCCTTACAGTGTGCTGCTTTTGTATAGTTTTAAAAATTGTGTTTTCCCATCAAGATACATTGGGAAAGGGGAATACATTCTGTTTCTTGAAGATACTTTCTATTATCTTTTGTCTTTTTTAATAGCTGGCTTCTGTTTATGACCTACAACTTCCAGCTTTCATGTTCAAAGGTTTCAGTTGAGGACTTTTTGCTAAATAAGTTTTGCAAAGTACAAATCTAATATAACATGGCATGATGGAAGTGTAAATGGTTTTCCTTGAGGGCTCCAGATTCCTGTGCTGGAAGCGCAGATTCGGTGGTAAAGAGCATTCATGGGACTGTGGATACAACTGATAGGCAATATGTGTTTATACAGTAGATGCAGTGTGGGTGTCCAGACAAACAGGAGGGGTAAAAGAAATATGAGTTTTTTATCACTGGGTAACCATCCACAATGCCAGTTAACTATAGCTTTTTGCGCTATGTATTGTTAATTTTCTACGGAGTCCCTTGAAAAGTTTCTCTTTGGCTTTCTTTGAATTTGCCTTTATCAATTCTATGATGACTTATGTTTGTGAAACAGTTTAAAAATGTTATTCTAAGCTCTTCTTTGATCCTTATGAATGTGCTTTAGGTCCCAATACTTGTGTAACTAAACTAGTTTCATTTGTCTTATTGCAAAAGGCTTTTTCCAGAGGACATTACTAGTTGCTGACTAAATATTCACTTGACTTTTATTAGTTTGGTGAGCTAAGCAGTTAACCATCCTACTGAACCATCCATTTTCTTTTCACCAGGAAAAAATAGATTGGTTATTGCTTGTTTTGAGGAGACCTTACAGTTTGTTCTCTTTGATCTGTTGTCTCACCCACTGGAGATGTGGTATGAAAGGCTTATGAAGTCTTTTTCTGTCATTAGGGGATCTTAGTGGATTACTGACTTGCTAGCTTAATGCTCTACTATCTGGAAGAATAAGGGAAGTAACACATTAGATCTGGCAGTCACTTCAGTCTGAATGTGTTTTGAATTCTTCTGGGATAAACACAGGCCCCAGCAGAACTGGGCTTTTGAATGCAAAGCTGAAAACTGATTTTTGCCACTTGATAAGAAACGTTTAATTGTTTAATGTGTTGTGCTGAGCATAGACATTGACTGTCTCAGGACAAGGAAGTTATTTCTTATTTTTGTTATAACCATGAGATGTTACTTCTTTTCGCAGACGGTCATAGATGCCCATATCTTCCCAGCTCTTATAAATATTTTGCAAACGGCTGAGTTTCGGACAAGGAAGGAAGCTGCTTGGGCAATTACAAATGCAACATCTGGAGGCTCTGCTGAACAGATCAAGTATGTAATAGTTCAAATCTTTCAGTGCAATTGACTGAACTAGTGTTTGTGCAAGAAATCAAACTCAACCTAGAAAGTGGAAAAAAACCCAACCCATTCTGTATGCTTTCAGTGTTGTATCCAGTGAGCCAGGTCTTTGTACTGAGTTGTGAATGAGACATTCATTCCTTTAGGGAGAAATCACAGAAGTGTTTCGGGAGCGCAATGCTCATTTAACTAATTGAACTATTTCTCTTATGTGAAAAAAAAACTAAATGCAACTTTTAAACTAATTTCTTAGTGGTAGTTGTAAAGTATAAAAAAATATATTAACAGTCTGGAGAGGAATGGCCTATTGTGGGCATTTTGTGTATTGTTTTTTCCTGCTCAACTTACACTAGTATATTATGATTATATTGTATGCAATTTTGCATAAACCAAACCCATGAAGTTGTAAATGTATTAAATTAATATAGTTTACATCAATAGTAAATGTCTATAAACTATAGCTGTATTTTTATTATAAGTTAAAAAAAATATTTAATCTCTATACCTAGAGAGACAGAGAAGGTATTTTAAAGTTATTTTGTTTCAGCAGAAAAGTGTATTGACTAGATACAAATAGATGTCTATACTTTCTCAAGTTGCTATTTTGTTTGTTTTTGTTCTTAGACCTTCATGCCTTTAAGTGTTTAAATGGCTACACCAATTATAATTTTGCAGAAAATTCACTTGGTTTCATGTGGTGTTCTTCAGGTATTTAGTCGAACTGGGATGCATCAAACCACTCTGCGACCTCCTTACAGTAATGGACTCAAAGATTGTGCAAGTAGCATTGAATGGGCTGGAGAACATCCTGAGGCTTGGAGAACAGGAATCCAAACGCAGTGGCACTGGCATTAATCCTTACTGTGCTCTTATTGAAGAAGCATATGGTATGAGAAAAATATAGTTAGGGGAAGTCAGGGGTTAAAGTGGAAGTCAAGGGTTAAAGCAATGGTCACAAACCCGTAAGAGTTTGAGCAGACCCATTCTCACTACTTCCCTCATCGCTATTATCTGAACATTAATATGTGCCAAGGTACTCCATTTGTACATTATCTTTGTGTGTAGATTTGAGGCAGTGTGTGCAGATCTTCTTTTCTTACTACTGACCCTGAGGGAGCCTCCAGGGTGTCATTCAAGCACTGAGATCTTCCCTTCATAGCAAATTAAATTTTGGGCGCTCTGGTCTATTGTTCAGGTTTAAAATCTTTCCCTGTAAAATTATGGCAGCAGCCCCAGCTTCACTGTTTGCCCTTGTTCTACTGCGGTTCTGGCATGTACCAGCATGATTTCATCCCAGTCCTGAGGTACTGCTGCTCTTAAGGTTAGTTTCCGTGTTGATTGGCAAGTCCTTTATTAAGAAAAATAAAAATGGGTTATTGAGGGCAGTATAGAAGAAGACAGTGTCACTGAAAATGGCTTCTTGAACCATAGTTCCATAAAATGGTTGGGTACCTTGACTTCCAAGGAAGAGTTGTATCAGTTGTATCAGAGTTGTATCAAGTTGTATCTTGCCTGCTTCTAGGTTTTAACTTCCCTTTTCATGTCAGTGTTACAGAAATGTCTACAGAGTATCAGACAATTGTTTCCTGGAATCTTCATACATAGTAAAAGGAGCAGCCAAGAAAGCCGCTGCAATTCCCAATATTAAAGATTTTCTAGAGTGGCTAAGAGTTGGATTTCATTATAGTATCATTCCTAGGTATTAAAGATAGTTTAGCTTGCTGCATTCTTTTCATTTGTTTCTGACTACAAGGCCTGAGTTTGCCCATCTGCTTAATGTCTACCCAAAAACTGGTTGCATGAGTTTAACTGCGTTATATATACTTGTGGTACAGATTACATAATGGAATCTCCATCCTTTTAAGCTTTGAAGATTTGCTGGGCAGAGCTGACTTTACCTGGTGTTAGTAGTAGTGCTGGGCTGGACTGCAGGTTGGACTAGATGATTACCAGAAGTCTCTTCCAACTTGCAGTTATGTGATTCTGTAGTCATGGTTCTTGTAACCAAAGCACTGTGAACACACTTTCAGGAAACATAGTTCTAAAGGTCTCTTCAGAAAACTTCTTTGAGGCGAGGCCCTGTTCTTTACTCATTCAGTCTTGCTGATACTTGTTTTTTCAGTGAAAGGATACAAAGCATGAAGCACATCACACAGTTACAGGGAACTTTGTAGTTCAACCTGTTTTACTTTGGTTGTGGAGAGTATAAGCTGGGTAAGGACATAGAGGCACCTGCTCTTCTGGAAGGTGGGAAGAGAATTATCATAGAACTTGATGTTCACAACCGACTGAAAATGATTGTGGTCATGTGCTTTCACCAAGCTGTAACTTTTATATACTTTTCTTTGCAGGCCTGGACAAGATAGAATTCCTGCAGAGCCATGAGAATCAAGAGATTTATCAGAAGGCCTTTGATCTGATTGAGCACTACTTTGGAACAGAGGATGAAGACAGTAGCATTGCCCCACAGGTGGATCTCAGCCAGCAACAGTACATCTTCCAGCAGTGTGAGGCTCCCATGGAAGGCTTCCAGCTCTGAGGTGCCCCTGTACTGTGTGCTCCTCTACCTAACCAGTCCTGTTGTCGAGCCACAAGCCACCCGTGGAGTGATTCTCTCAATGTTTTCCATAATCCTGTTTGCGCTCATTCGCTTGCCTTGTGCACATGCTCTTACATACGTCTGGAAAACTTTTGGCTCTCCGTGGCAGGATGCCCCCTCCTTGGCAAGGGGTCACCAGAATCACCCTTCTCCTCTAGATTCTGAACCTCTCCACTGTCACCTTTGTGGAGTTGAGGCACCTTTCTATACTTTGAGATATTCCCTGCTCTTATTACAGGAAAATAATCCCTCCTCCACTAGCCCCCACTCTCCTGGCATCCAAGATAAGGCTGCCTTTTTCTTCTATTTGCTGCAGTGTGTGCCTGCAGTCCAGGGAAACATTCAGACTTTCTGAGAACGTAGCTGAATTAATTCCCCATGTTCTTCCCTGGGTGCCTCTTTGGATGGCTGAGAGAGATGCATTATCTCTTCACATGCAATGTATCTACTTTGCTGTATGTGCCACCTGGGGTTATTGGCATATAGAACATGTTACAAATAATGGAGTAAGTTCTCTACCCCCTGCAACAACAAGCTGCAATGGACATGTTTTCTGGTTCTTAAAGAATACTGAACACATCTGGCCCCATCCCTTCTCAACACTGAGCTCCCAAGCTGGATTGCAGACCACTGTGGAGACTTCCCAGTTGCTCCTCTCTATCCACAAAAAAAGAGTCTGTGAATAGGTCACTCTTACCACCTCCCCAGAAATGACTTTCCAAATGACTTTCCAAACCAGCTTCTAGAATGGAGAAACTACCCCCACCTTTGCTTGCTGGCACAGTATGATCCAGCTGGGCCTTCCTTAAAAATTGAGCCCTTTCTGACTTCATGCTCCAGAGTCTGGTCCTTGGTATTATAGTTATGGCTGAAAAATTCTTGTCTGCCTCTTTACATTTTTACACAGTGTGACTTGAACAGATTTATCTTCTGAAAAATAACCTTCTGAACACAGAAATTTGGATTTGTAAAATTTAGCACAAGGAGCGTTAGAGTTTCATGAGACAAGAGCTTCTTCTCCAGCTTACCTGATAAAACCAGAATCCTCCTGGTCAACGCCCTTATTTAACAACTCAAATGACACTACGCTCAAGGATAATAATCTTACAGCCGGATCCTCCTGGCCCTTTCAGTTTTCCCTCTTGCTGTTTACTGGACTTGAGATAAATAAGCATGGAACGCATGGTTCCTACAGGTGACATCTATAAGGCATCGCTGACTGCATGACAGCTGTCATCTGCAGCTGTAGACTGCCATTCTGCTAGCAGCATGTTCTTGGCTCTGCGACCCGCTTGGATCACAGACATCTGATGCGAAGGCCAGCCACTCCTCACTGACTTCAGCTGAGATTGGCACCAGAATCTGCGTGCAACTGGAGAGATGCCATGTGATTGAAAGTGGCGGTTCCATTTCTGTTAATGCAATGGATTGTCCAGGCCGTCCGCTCCCCCCTGCATCGGGCTGTGTTCTTTCAAGCCCTTTTGGATGCTTGGAACCACATTTGTCCAGTGTAAACATTTCAAAATCACCACTAACAACTGCAGTGTCGTGTACCTGTGGTAGAGGTTAGTGGCAGAACTGTCTGCAAGATCCTCCTTCTGGCTCCTCTCAGTGACAAGTCACTGCAAAAGCAAAACCAGCCCATTGGATACAGAATGATAAAAACATATAAATCACTTGTCAAACTGCTGAAAGAAGCTAGGCAAAGGCCTGAACATCAGCTCTGTGTGACCATCATTTAAGTACAGTCTTCAGTTCTGTCTGTGCTTCAGGATGGAGACTCTGACCTGTGTGGCTACTGCAGCAGCCACCTGCTGCTTCCCTAGCTAAGCCAGTTGGCCTCCACCTTCCCTCTCCCACTTACTTTCTCTAGTGCTGCTTTGTGCTGAAGGAACATTTAGTTTACTGCACTTGATCTGTAAATGGACTTTGATTCTTTGTAATTTTAGGGGGTTAAATTTGGTGGTTAATTTAAAAAAAAAAAAAGGAAAAAAAGAGCAAGAAAACCCCTCAATGTTGCCTTTACATCACATATAAATAACTGTGTTTCTCTTTTCTTGAAGGGTGATAGAAGCACTGATTAGTAGCAAAACCTTGTTTTAGCTTTTGGATTTTTTTGTGCTGGATTTTTTTACGTGTAAATTTCCAATAACATGTCATTTCTATAAGATTTGTTTAAAATCATGTACCTCTTATTGGATGGTATAAAAATGCTACATATTTTGTAAACAAATCTGAGCAAAGTGTGTGTGCATATATTCTGTATATTCATATATGTATATTCTGTGTATATATACACTAGTGTGTATATATACATATATACACACACACCTATATATGTACACACATGCATATGTGTGTATATATATACACATATCTATATATCTATATATATATAAGTGTTTTCCAGGCTAGTGAAAACAATGTGGTGCATTGGCGTTTTCTTCCCCTGCCCCCCAAGAAAATAATGACAATTGCCTCTAAATGAGTGAATTAAAAGAGAGTCCGTTGAAGCTGAATGGTGTGCCTTCCTGTGTAAGGAGCCTGGCCAGTGTTTGTTACTTTTGCTGTGGATATGTGAATTCAGAGCAGATAAGTATAAATCTTTAAACTTGGTATGTTTGTTTGAAGTGACAGGCCTGGTTGACACAGGTAATCTTGTTGTCATATATACCTAGACTGTGTAAGGCATTTGACTGGTAATGCATAATATTTTGACTGAAAACTAAAACGATACAAAAATCAACATGGCACACATTAAATGGATTAAAATGTGGCTAATTCATAGGTCTCAGTTGAATTTTAAATGCTGCTTAATTGAGTATATGTCTATCAGGATTTTCCAGCAACCAGATCTTGGCCTTGCTTTACTTAGCCTTATTAATAGGTTGAAAAGAAACAAAATCCACTTCTAACAAAGGTTGTGCATCCTAGGGAGAGCAGACTTGTGAATGATGAAAGAAACAGTAGCTTGCTGATACAGACTCATCAGAATTACTTGGTATGCCAAGGGAAAGTTACCTAGTTGCATTTTAATAGAGCCAAACATGTACTGTGTTACCCATCTAATAAATAATATTCAGGCCACAGGTGAAGGACTCTGTTCTGGAGAAGTGCTGCTGAAAGTCTGAGCATCATTCTGCATCATCGCTGGAATGCTACTTCCTAACATGTCACTGTGTGGCTACTGTAATGCTCACAGGTACAAAAATAAATCTTTAGTAGGAGTGGGGAATTTATATTAACTTTATAATGGCATTGGTGAAACTTTACAGGAACACTCGTTGTTGCTGTCAGTCAAAAAGGGATGCTATGAAATTGGGAACAGCAAGGACTGTAAAAAGGTGGCAAGTTCTGTTTAGATGAGAAATGAGGCACTCTTAAACTGACACAAGGGTTATGTCCCCTGTTAGGAACATTGAAGCCAGTATTTGCTTTCCTAAAGGATGTGCTGGCTGCTCAAATGGGAACTCTAACATCTCTAGCTTCCACTTTGTGAAGGTCCTGCTGTGTTCTTTATTTTGTGTGCAAGTAGGAGGCAGCGTGGTTTCATGTGTGCAGGATAGGCCAGGGAGCTGTTGGAGTTCTTGTGTTCTTCTCTTCCCAAGCCAAAGAGGAGAAAGAAAAGGAAACACTGTTTAAGGGCTTAGTATGTTCCTCTCCATCAGGCGCTGTTAAAAGAGTGTAGACTAAAACTATCAGTTAAATCAGGCAATATGCAGTTTATTAAGAAGTGTTCCAGACAGCTAAACTGGCTGCATAGGCCAGAAACGTGTGCTAGTTTTTAAACCATTGTCTGTGTTTAGAAGTGCTTTCTTGGAAGCCATCACACTAGTAAAGAGGTGGTTTCTTTCATTGCCTCTCTGAGAAGGATTTACATCATTTTTCTAGTAGCCAGCTATTTGTGAAGAAAATACTGCAGTGGTTGGGAGTGAGCTGGAGACAGCACGAAGTCCAATGGCTCAGGCTTTTATTTGAGACTGGAGCCTATGTGGAAGCTGAAAGAAAACACAAAGGTATGCAGTGATGCACAGTCCTTACAGTACTGAAATGGTGGAGATACCAGAGTGGCTAGAAGGGAAGGATATATGACATCTCCATGAAGCTTTTGTCAAACCACTGGACTGGCGTTCAATTTTTGAGTAAATAGCATAAAGTTTAGAGAAATTTAATAAAATGAAAGCGTGGTGCCCATTGTTGCTTTGAGGTGTTGCTTTCTAAGAGGCATTTTACGTAATTCTTATTTGAAATACTTTAACAGCTGGATGAGTCCCAATGGTTCTGTTTCCAAAAGTAGATGAGTTACCTGCCAGTTCTGCTCAGAGTGCACTGGCAGGTGCTTTTGAGATGGATAGTTTTGAGATGGATGGTTTTAAGCTCTGCCATCATCAAGCATGAATCACAAGTTTCTCTTGGTAGCCTGAAATACTGTCTGAAGTGCATGTGCTTTTTGGTGTCATTTGGTATATATATGAGCACAGGCACACAATCCGGGAAGTTTTTGGTGTTGGTTTCCACCTGTGTGCCTACTGGTGTGGCAAAGAACCAGAGCTCTCATGGAAGATCTGTTCACCTACCTGCAGTGGAATTAAGTATGACTTGCATTCAGTGCTAAATGAGCAGACAAACCTCTGAAAGCCTGCTCTGCTCAAGGCAGCTGCCTTACAGAGAACCACGTTGTGGCATCACCTGAAAGTTTTAAGTTCTGTGGTGGAATGACAGCACAACTTGTTTGAGTGGTTGCATCTTGTCAATGTGAGTGGTACCCAGAAGTGCAGTTCATAGAAAGGACTGCAGCAGGTATTTTCTAGTTCTAGACCAAGTGAAGGGCAAAGTACTAGGGAGGAATGCACTATTGCTTCTCTTTTCAAGGTGTAAAGACAAGATTTACCCTGCATTTTTGTAGGGCTTTTAATTTATTCAGCAACAGTGCTAATTTTTAGTAGTACCACAAAAAGATTAAAAAAACAAACAAACAAACAACCCAGGATGAGGAGAAGGTTTCGAGAAAAATAATCTGTCAGACTGATACAAATGCCTCTTCTGTTTCTGGGGTCCCCACAGCCACTTAGCAGGCAGTCCTGAAAAATAACATAAAGCAGTCTTGACACTTCCAATCTACATTTCCCTCCAAATGAACTGAAAGGAGGAAAAAAAATAATGTCTCCATTTGTTTCAGGCTGTTGAGCATGAACAGTGTGTGGCTCTTGGGAGTTGTTCTTTGTAGGTGTTTCAGGGTCTGCTGCTTCTAAAACTTGTGGCAGATGATCTTTAAGTGGGCTACTGTGAAAGCAGAGATCATGATTTAAAGGGGAAAAAATGCAAATAAATCTAAATAAGGTTTGGCAAAAAGTTTCTCTGCAGCAGAGAGCAGGAGTGCCTGACTTTCCCATACTCACGGGCCTCTGAACAGTAAATCTGATAGCACTGTTTGAAGCTGTTGCTTCATATTCCTAAAAATAGTTATGTCTGTTGCCTTTGCTTGGACATTCTCCCTCACTACCAGCTCTGGTGTAAAAGGTTGTCATCTGTAGTACACTGGTTCTCTGGAATGCCATTTCACTATCAATCTCCCTCCTCTTTTTATCAAGGGAAGCAGTTCTTCACAAAAAGTAATCCTTCACTTAAACAAATGCAGCCTGAATATATTGGACCTAGAGCAGGTAAGCAGACTTTCTAATAACTTATGATTGTTTTGATAATGTTGATGCAGGTCATGCAATTCTTGACTCAAGGGCTTTCTAAATAATTGTTCTCTCTTGCACAAAGAGGAACGTATGGAATATCTGAAGCACCCAGTAACAACTTAGAATACATCTAGCACCATTCTTCCTCAAGGCACCTGAAAGTGAGCGTTAATGACTGCCCAGTGAAGGTTATTTCATTTTTACAAGTATGGATGCACAAGTCAAAACCGAAGGGGGTATCCTTTTCTGTCCCAGTTATCTTCTCATAAGTGGTAAGAGTGCATAGCACATGTGGGAAACACCCGTCTGTCCAGTTTGTTCACCTGTCCTGTCCCACTGACCATGAAGAAGAGAGTTTGGAGGCAAGGGGAGGTTGCTAGGAAAAGTGAAGTATTTCTGGTTTTAATGATTACAGGATAATGTATTAATTTTCTTGAACATGAGAGTACAGAAGTAACATACATGAAAGATGTGACTATGTTCTTCCAGTGCCAAGAGGGACAGCTTTTCTTCTCCAGTACGTGGTCTCTTCATCTCCTCCTTTAAGGTTTAGCAGATGTGCTCTGAGTAGCTTCTTCTCTCCATTGTGCTTTCTTTTCCAAGTTTATGCTTGTAAGAGTTTCATGCCTTTTTACAGCCTACAACATAATGACAAAGCAAGAGCAGGTATTACCTGAAGGACCCCAGGTACAAAACATGAATCAACAGTTCACACAATACCTGGCCTATCCTTTTCAAGGCACAGTTGTCAGCTTTAATGCCAGGTGGGAAAGGGGTAAAAGAAAGAGCCTATTTTGGCTTAAACCCATTACTTCTCTAGGAAGAAATGTGCCTAAATGTGCCTTTTGTTAAGGCACTAAAATATATATGGTCAGTGTTTAATACTCTGGTCTTGAGAAGTCAGAGGTACTGGAAACAAATCAAAAATGAAACATAATAGATTCCTGCTGCTGTGAAAACAAGGATCCCAGAGCAGCTGTCCTCTTCTCTTTCCAGTGTTTGCATTCATACTACCCCAGTATAAGAGGAAAATGTTCTGGGAACTGTCAGTGTTCAGTCTCTTAGGGTAAAAAACCTTTCCATTGTTACGTTTCAGAGTGCTGCATCCTTTTCATTTTGATAGGCAAATGAGGGTTACTTCTGGGGAACTGGGAAGACATAGTTTTGATCAGTGATAGAATTAAACCAACAAACCCCAAACCAAAACAGTGCTAACAATCCACAGGAGGAACTGAGGAGTTTATGTCAAGACTGATTTGCGCTCACCAGCCAAAAATTGTGCTTACCTGCTTTCCTCTAATCACCATGATTATGCATCTCACTATTGTCAAGGCAATCATCACATAGCTGAGCTTCACACGCCATGTGGTCTTTGCTGCTCGGATTGTATCAATCCTCAAGAAATAAAAGAACAGACACACTCATTACCAGAGACACAAATCCTTTGGCTAATGGTTATTTGTTAAGAGACAATATTGCTTTGCATTGCAGCCAAGTGATCTGGAAAAGGAGGAAGGCTGCAGTATTTAAGTATGCACATTCACTATGGAGATGACAGGAAAGAGAGAGGGATGGTTTTACTAATATGATGTTTTTCTTAATGTCAGGTCCCTCTCCGCTGACTACCACATTCCAGGATCAGCAAAGCTGGGGAACACTGCACCTGTATTAGGACTGTGGTGTATTTAGCATTGTAAAACATGCATTTTCCCTCAGCAGCAGAAGCAGGGTAAAAAACATTTGTCACCAGGAATAAAATAGTGTCTAGCAGTCGGAGCATCTTGGGCAGGGGGAAGCATTATCACAGCTTAGTAAGCCTGAGCTTCAGAATCATTTTATTTATGATGCAGTCTGTTTTCCAGCAAGAAGGCTTCCTCCACTATGGGATTTGATACTACTACAGATACACACTGGCTGCTGAATGAAACGCTCCTGAGGAATTCGGACTAGGACTTGGGAAAAGACCAGTAGTTACCACTTCCCTCCTGCCAGACTAAAGAGTGTGAAGGTAATCTGTTTTCCTGAGAAGCTAAGGAGGCATGGAGGATTGAAAGCCTTCCAACAGCAGGCTTTGAATTCCTTTAAATCTTTTTATTTCAGGGGGATTAATAGCCACACCAGTAGCTATCCTACTACTTTGGGAAAAACCTGTTGCCTAGTTTGCTGTTATTTTTAAAAAACCTTCCACAAGAAGTGTTTCTGTTATTAAAGCTTTCAAATGTACATGTGATGAGTTAAAACAAAAATATCAGTTATTTTAAGTTGGGTTAAACTCTAAAGATAATTCTACCCAAATGGTGGCTCAGTCAAATTTAAAGTTCCTCTTAGAAATGCCAATGCAAGAAGGGCCAGTGAAGCATAAAGGTTTTAGATGTGCTCTCCACAATAACCAAGGACCTGTACCTTATATGATTAATTCTCCTAGCAGAATTTAGAGCAGTTGACTCGCTTCTCAAGGAGATCTGATGTTCTCATGGATTAAATTTAGCATATTATAAAATTATGGAATAGAAAAGCATCAACATAATGTGATAAAAGAATAAATGCATCAAATTAGGTAACTATATACACCAAAACTAACATGAGTGAATATGGAATAATTTACCATATTTTGAACCTTATACTTGAAGGAAAAAAGCTACTGAAGTATCCATGATAGTTCAACATGGTAAATCACAGAGGACCTGAGAACTGAAGAGAGTTTTGTTCTTGTTTTTGAAGAGGAGAGCAAGAATGATGTGATCACTGCTCCAAAGTACTGATACAAGATTTCTGATGACAGGGAACATGCCCATCTACCATGAAACTAAGAGTTAAATTTAGCTTCCATGTTGGTTTAGCTAACAATCTGCCATGAACAAATCAGGCAGAGGAAGCAATGAAGCTGGAATGCACAGAAGTAGGATTTAAAAGCTTTCTTAAGTTACTTTTTGAAGTATCTTAGATGTGTTAGAATATACAAGAGAAAAAGGTAGCTATCTGAATTTGATTTGCATTTTAAATCAATTCAGTGGCTAAGATTAACATTTGTTTAATAAATGAGTTATTTCCTGCAAGACTCCCAAGTTCTATCACAAGCTCTTACAATCCACTCTTAGTTCAGAATGGGAAAAAAAGCTTTTGTGCTTTTCTAGTTCTTAGTTGCCTCCTCAGCTTTGGCTGAACTATTTGCCTAAAGGAAAACAAGAATTCCCTAAGCACTTGCAAAAATAGTCAGCTTTTATCCAAACTTGGTTTGTCCTTTCAAGAAACCACTGAAAATGACTTTCAATCACTCTGCTGTTTTCTTAAAAACTCTCATAACAAATCTTTGGGGGGCAAAACCAGATGAATGGGCAATAGCATAAGTTGTAATAATTTATGCCTCTATGTATTTCAAATGTAATTTTAAGAAAAGTGCCTCAGTACAGAATGGAAGGATTAATTTTTAACAATATTTGTCCAGTGTGATACACTTACAAAAAAACAGACACATGGGTAGATTTTCAGTTCCCATAGGGTGCATACAAACAGAGTATCCTTAGAGGACAGCTATAGTGATTTACTGTATCTTTTAAATTTAAATACATACAGATATTTAAAAGCATTACAAGCATGTTTTAAAAGGTAACTATACTACCACCAGAAATGCTTTTTAAGCTAATAATTGCCTGTTGTTAAGTTTGATCTTCATTTCAGGTAAGCAAACTAGAACATCCACGTTTATTTTCTGCTTTCCACACAGGGCAAAGCATTGACACAGCTCCACAGCAACAGGGAAATTTGGACTATACATATTTTTTGTTAGGGAGCCTTTCCACTGTTGGTTAGTTTAAATTCCACAAGTGAACAAAGCTGGCCCATGCGCTCTAGATGTTCACTAATAAAGATTTTAAATGAGTTTCAGTTATTTTATAGGTATATCATGAAAGTTTTGCACAAGGGGAGACTGATGTAGGAATTAAAACACTAGAAAAGCCTCACTAGTATTTGCAAAAAGCTTTTTGGATTGGGAGAGAGGAGTAAGAATTTGCTGGTTGTGATGTTCTAGTGAAACAAGTGATAAATGCTGGTCATGCTTTCAGGAAAAAAGAAATCCAAAGGGGTAGATTATCTCAGTAATGCAGAATTGCTCAGGTCACCTCATCTACAAGACAATAAACCAAACACAGCAGTGTAAGATTTTTTTAGCTTTGAAAACCCATACCATTTAAGAAAAAGTTATGGTGGAGTTGCATTCAAGTAACATTTCTGCATGGACAATGTCTCTTTTACAGCTTTAAAACTGGCACTTACGAGACAGTCTCTGGTATATCCTCTGTTTTTTTGAAATGGCCTGCCCACAACAAAAATCTTTTGTCCCAGTCTGTAGGCTTGTGTCCAGGCACCCTCGAAGTAGACCGACCTAAAAGAACCCTAACAAAATGCACAGACAAAGCCAAAACACCACTAAAACCAATACTCAGAGAAGCTGAATTGCCACAGCTGTAATGAAACCAGTTAGGGTGAGCAATGCAGAAGTGTGATTGCTAGAGTTGGTTAGGGGACAAGAAGTCTATCAGAATCAGATTAACAAACTTGTACATAGGGATTAAACTGAGGCCATGTAAGGAAAGCCAGATCTTGTCTAAGACTTCAGTATTTGTATCCTTAAATTTGCATAACCTACTCCAACATCTAAGCTTCTGAAGGTGCTGTGATAGTTTTCCCATTATATTAGTTTAAAAAAATAGGAATAAACCAAATGGAACTGCTACAGAGAAGCAAATATGCTGCACTGTTACATCACAGAATGTTAACTTTTCCAGGCAGATTTTATCTTATCTGGAGGCATAAACAAACATAACCATAGAGATTAGACCCGTAATTTTCAGCTCAGTTTTTCAAACTCCATATATAAATACTCATACTAGGGGAAAGTTACCATGCATAAGATACTAAAATCTAGCAAACAAAGTGCAAAGATGGACAGGTTGGGTTTTTTTTTAACAATGGGAGGTATTCCGAATGGATGCATGCTGCCTCATGGCTTCATAAATTATCTAGGAAGTAGGGTGGATACAGTTTGCTGACAGCACTGAGTTACTCAAAACCAGAAAGAAGAGTGTTACACGCAGAGAGCTGCAGGGCTTTGGAATCCCGAGTCAATGAGCTGGCCAGTGAAAGAAAGCCCGTGAGTATAAACAGGAAGCAATTCCAGCTGACACACAAAGGACAGACTCTAACCTAACCATTATTGCTGAGGAGCAAGTCCTCAGGGTTTCATAGAGTTTTTGGCATAGTGTTCAGTAATAGAAAGGGAAACGGCATTACTAGCAATGATTAGGAACACAGGCAAATCCAAAAGCAGTAATATGCCATTGTATAAAACCTCAACTGCAGCATTTGAAAAGCATGTCAAGTACAAATCCCTCATCTCAGAAACAGTTGAAATAGAACTGGCACAAAGAAAACTGGGGAGGACCACAGGTAGGGAATGGCCACCATGTAAGAAGCTGTATCATAGAACAAGACTGTTTGGCTTGGACAGGCTGTAATTGAAGCTCCTTTCAGCACAACAGAGGGCACCAGAATCTTAAATGACATTAACAGCATGAGTTATAATAACCAGGACCCTTTTTGGAAGGGGTACTGAATAAGGGAACTTTACATTGGAAAAAGCACACATTGTGTTTAAAAAACAGATACATGATTACATGTGTTTTCTCACAGCACAGTTCAGCTGAGGAATTCCTTCTCAGAGAATGTGGATGTTAAAAATACATCTTGCTTAAGGAGAATGGGCAGATTTATGAAAAAAAAAAATGCAGTAAGGACCATTAAACACAAAAATGCCACCTCTGGGACAGTAGTCCAGGGGTGAAACACTGCCCTCTTCCAATAGTCCTCCTTAGGTCCTTGCTATTGCTCACCGTTCCTGATAGTCTTCACAAAAATGCAAGTGATCTCCTTTACTGACCACTGCCGGAGACATCACACTGCTGAGGAGACCTCTGGTCTTACCCAGTACAGTTGCATTATGTTTTTAACATAGAAATATGCAAAGTGCTTCAGACCTGTATGCTTCTTTTATCCAGCGTCAGCAGACCCTGAAGGGAGCCTGTTTTACAAGAAGTCTGATTAGAGTATCAGAACTGTCCCATACATAGGGAAAAAATGTTTAATGGCTTGAGCTTTATCTGACCAGCTCCACCCTTGCAAATGAGCCAAGCCCATGATTCAGACTGACTCCTGCAGGGCAGGCACAATTTTTTTGAACAGCAGGAGCTGGTTGTACTACGAACAACTGCAGAAGTATTTTAGTTCATGTGATGTTCCTGAACACTAATAGTTTACCTCAGGGTTGAAGAGTCTGTTCTACAGCGCAACGGAAGAGCCTTAATGCAGGACTGATCACCAAATAAGATACTAGTGACCTGCTACAAAGCAAAAACTGTGTTCTCAGAAGCAGAAATACTGATCCCTGGCTTTGTTTAAACCCAAGGTTTTATTGCTAAATTTAACACTCAAGTTTTTCAGTCTAAAGATCAGAATTCCCTCTCAAAAAAACCAGGGATATTAGCATCTATGCCAGTACAATTCCTGATTGCAGCCTGGATATCTAAGTATGTTGTATCATGAAACATAGCATGATTATTACCAAAAACTCTTACTTTTTGGCTGATGCTGACCTTCTTCATGGGGTTTAATGCAAAGCCTTCTGCTTATATTTGGATCCATTCCTTTAGTCATTCTCAGGATTGAGGGAATATTTCTCCCCAGAAGGTCAACAGCCCCACCTGGAAGAGAAAGCAGAGGCCAAATCAGTATAGTAGAAAGAATATTATCTTTTAAATGGAAGAATGGAACTACAAAACCCACCCCAACTTTGAAAGACAAAAGAGCATTTCTAAACATAGAAACTTAGTCTTCTTTATGGCAGCTGAAAATGCCTCTCCCATGAAAAAGAGCCGCCCTTCATTTTTTATGTACAATACATTCCACCCCTGCAAAGTTGACGTTTAGAGGCGGACAGCCCCAACCAAGCCCTTTCCAAGCTCTCCAGAGAAGAAAGGAAAGGTGCAAATCCATTCCTTTCATGTTCTTCAGTCAGTTTGGGGGCTGCCAGCCCCACACGCAGTCGCCAAAGCTTCCCTTCGTTTCGCTTCTTCCCCCGCCGCACCACCTGCAACTGGGCCGGGGCCGCCCGGGCGATCCCCGCTCCCCACCGCACAGGGCCCGGCATCCCCGGGCTGATAACACCGCTGACGGCCCCCGAGCCCCGCGGGGCAGCCACTCACCGGCGCGGCCCCGGCGCTCCTCAGTGTCCCTGCTGGGCCGGCACCGGAGAAGCGAAGGCGAACGCACCGCAGCGCGAAGCCGCCCTACGGCACCGCTATCGATGCCCGGCCGTGGGCAGCTCCCTTCGGCAGGGCACGCCCCTCCCCGCGTCATCCCGCCTCGCCGCTGGATTGGCTGGCGCCGCGGCCGACGGCGTTTCCAGTATGGCGGCGCCCGGCGGAGCGGGGACCTGTGAGGACTTCGCCGAGTTCCAGGTAACCCGCGCCGGGCTGTGCGGGTGGTGCTGGCGGTGAGCAAGGGCGCTCCCGCTGCATCGCCGCGCTGCCGCCGCCTCCACGCAACGCCGTGTGCGGCCCTGAGGGAACGCGCACCCCGCTGGGGGGGCGGCGAGGTCACCACTCCCCGCGACGGGCGAGATGCGGCGGCGGAGAGGGGGACCCGGCCCAGCCCAGCCTGGTCCGGCCTGGCCTTCCGGTTACCCCGGCGGCGGGAGAGCGGTGCCCTCTAGCAGGGAGCGGGGCAGGGAAACCCGCCTCCCGAGGGGGGACCCCGGGACGGGACGGGGCGTGGAGCCTCCGTGCGCGCCCGCACGTTGTTTAATGGAGAGCGAAGCGTCCCGCGTGCGGTGCGAGCAGTGTCCGGGGCGGCGGACGGCGGCGGTGATGGCTGGCCTGTTCCTTAAATACCGTATCCTAATGAAGGTGTTTCCTTTGTTTAGTTCGAGGTTTGGTGCAGGTTGTGCCCAGTTTCCCGTCTGGAAGCGTGGATCGGTGGCGATGGGGCCTTGGGCAGCGGCTCTGCGGGTGGGTTACCAGAGGGAGACCGGGGGCTGCTCGCTACTTGGCGCTCAGCAGCTCTGTCTCCCCTCTGGCCTTTGCTGCTGAGGAGACCAGTTGGTTTGCAGCACATACTGCTGCATATGCTGTATGCGCGTACTTCATATGTGCGTTTGGTGAGGGCTTTTTGTTGCTGTTTGTACGCAATCCACTTAGTTTTCTAAGGGACGGTTTTTGTAGTAGGTTTTTCTCAGGTATATGAGCAAATATGATTATTATTTTTTTAAATACAGGAGTTTCTCAGGGTGATGAGGACGATCGATGACAGAATTATCCACGAATTAAACACTACGATTCCAACAGCTTCCTTTGTGGGGAAGATTGATGCCAGCCAGACATGTAAAGAGCTGTATCAGTCTGTGAGTGTGCTCTCCTTTGACTCTTTGTCCTCTTATGGATGTTTTACGTGCATAGGCTAGTAAAGCATCCCCAGTCTCTATTGAAACCACTACCTTGATATATTAGAATCACAGAATCAACTAGGTTGGAAAAGACCTTTAAGATCATCAAGTCTAACCCTAGGACTGCCAATTCCACCATTTAGTCCATCCTCTGGTGTCACTGAGGGCCTTGTCTACACCGTGTGTGAACACTTCCAAGGACGGTGACTCCAGCACTGCCCTGGACAGCCTGTTCCAATGCCTGAGCACCCTTTGGGGAAGGAGTTGATCCTCATCTCCAGTCTAAACCTCCCCTGGCACAGCTTGAGGCTGTTTCCTCTTGTTCTATTACTTGTTCCTTGGGAGAAGAGACCGACCCCACCTCACTCCATCCTCCTGTCAGGTAACTGTAGAGAGCAATAAGGTTCCCCCTGAGTCTTCTCTTTTCCAGACTAAACCCCCCAGGTCCCTCAGCCGTTCCTCATCACACTTGTGCTCCAGGCCTTGCATCAGCTCTATTGCCCTTCTCTGGCCCCGCTCCAGCACCTCAATGCCTCTCTTGTAGTGAGGAGCCCAGAACTGAACACAGGATTCAAGGTGCAGCCTCACCAGTGCTTTATATACCTGTAATCGGCATGCTTGGCTTCTCTATGCATCTAAAGTGCATGCATGTAACAGTTACTGCAGTTTAAAACCACGTAGGGAAATTTGTTGTTCTGCAGCAGTGATACTTGAGGTGCACTTCAGGCCTCAGTGGATGGTATTAGCCCTGTCCACTTCTTCCTTTGCAAGACTCCTGCTCATGTGTATCTTTGACTTTTGATCAACTTGTTACCTGTTACTAAAAGCAGTGTTACTTCTAACGTAGAATCAGGGGTTTTCTATAGGCACAGCAGTGCCTTGACTTTAGAAAGTCTTTCTTTTAACTTGTAAATTGGAGTAATTTTATTATCTGCCGAGTTGTTGTGACTTTCTTTCTCTCCCCACTTAGTTGATGGATGCTCATACCAGCAGGGAGAGAATCATCAAAAACTGCATTGCTCAGACTTCCAATGTAGTGAAAACTCTCAGAGAAGAGAGAGAAAAGGCCCAGGATGATGCAGCGTTATTAAAGCAACTCAGGAAAGAGCAGACAAAGGTGAGTGGTGGAGCTTTGTAGAGATTACTTAGAGAGGAAAAAGAGTTGATCTTTCCCAAATGGGAAGACCAGTGTGATGGAGAGAACCTGAAGTGGATTCTGGCTTGGGCAGTCTTTTCTAAGGTTCTTGCTGGCTGGGTATATGAGAACTGTTTCCCTTAGCCCTCAGGAGAGAGCTGCTTTTATCCTGCAAGTGGAGCATTTTCTGAGATCGTGTTACAGAAATGCCATAGAAAAAACTTATGTGCTTCCCCATGGTGGGCTCTAACCTTCACTGGCTAACACCACTTAGCATATAACTTACCTGTGGCTTGCTTAGTCCTTTTAAAATGCCTGAAGGCTCATTTTGACATTTGAGATCTTGTAAAACTAGTATATCTGCAAACAGCAAATATGGGTGCTAAGGTGCAAACACCAGAAGATAATGAAATACAGCTTTCATGTATGACTCTTGCACCACACAGTTATGCAGCCTTGAAGCTGTCACCCTTAGAAGCATCATCTTTACTTGGTGTATTAAGTGGAATTCCTGTCCTCTAAGAGGAGCTTTCAGGCAACTTTGAATTCCACTTAAGTGACTTTGTCGTTCTTTAGTATTTCTTTGATTAATTTTATGAGTACCTTGTGATGGTGTGAGAGAGATTTCTGGGTTTGCATAGGGAATTTTAACTTGCAAACACCTTCTCAACCTTCTGGCCTCTGGATGGAAAGTGTAAGTACACTTACACCAGAGGTGATCTAGATGGAGCATTAGAAGTGGAGAAGGGAACCCCACTCTCTTGCCCCTGTTCCAGGCTCTCCTTTGTAGGCAAAAAGGTACTGCATATGTACTAGGAGTGGAGATTAGCTGGGATGTGAACTGTTCAGTTGATTTCTCTTCCAGACCTGCTCTGTATGGCTCATGTGCTTGCATCACATAACAAGACTGCTTGCTTATTGCTTTTTTATTTTTTGCTTACACTGGCTAGGTGTGTGTTATGTTCAGCAGTTTAGTGAGCCTTCCTCTGCTGAGGACTGTCATAACCAGGGTTTCCAATACAAGGGTGAGTTCTTCTCATAACAGCCAGATATCCCACCATCACGTATACGTATATATGGTCCTATATGCTGAGTGTGGCTTTCTCTGCTGCAGTAATTAAAGAATTGAAGAGACCAGTCCTAAAATTTTGCTGTTGTGGTGCTGAACGACTTCATAGAATCACAGAATGGTTTGGGTTGGAAAGGACCTTAAGCTCATCCAGTTCCAATCCCCTGCCATGGACAGAGACACCTCACACGAGACCATATTACCCAAGGCTCTGTCCTCTGTGGCCTTGAACACTGCCAGGGACGGAGCATTTACCACTTCCTTGGGCAACCTGTGCCAGTGCCTCACCACCCTCACAGTAAAGAACTTCTTCCTTGTATCTAACCTGAACCTCCCCTGTTATCCCTCTACCTCCAAGGGGAGCCACTTGTAGCCCCTGCTTTCAAAGAGCAGTTGGATGCTGACGCAGCTGTAGTAAAAGAACTTCCTGAGGGGATGATTTGAACTCAAGCATCTGATTTTTCCCAGGCACTGAGTGAACGAAATGTTTGTTCTTGTGCTCTTCAGAGAAGTGCTCTGTCGTGAGCTCAGATTTAAGAACCAGGTGGCAGGTGAGTGCTTTTGTTCTTAAAGCCTCACTTAGGGAACTGCTAATAAGCATCCATACTAGTTTGGAATTAGTATTTTCTTCAAATGTTGTTTGCAGAGCCAGTTTCTCAAATAATTTGGTTACTGAGCCCAGAACCTATCACTGAAACCACTGGGAGTATTGCAATGATAATGTTGAACAGTTGAAAGTGATTTCAAATATTAAAAGCAATCCATGATTTGGAAACATCCCAGAAAGCTTTTGATGAGATGACCTCAAATTTTTACTTTATGAAGTGCATCTCCCCCACCCCCTTTTTGGATTTTTTAGTTCTCTGAGAGTGGTGTTTTCTCTACAACTCCAGAAAGCTGTCTTGACAGAACAAATCCTACATTTAAGATTTTGCATTTCAAATATATATTCACTTGTTTGCAATACAGATCTGCTTTCTCATTTATATTTCTCTCATCCTGCTAATGGTACAAATTGGAGGATTTTATCCAAAATTTTTACTTCTGGGTCACTGAATAAGAAAACTTGGAGTAGTGCCAGTTTAGCAGCTAAATCTTTTAATCTGCTTACATCGAAACGCCATTTGATTATTGTATTAATTTGTTATTGTCTTAGTTTACTGAAACGAATTATCAGAAAATAGCCAACCAAATAAATCCTGGAAATCCAAACCATACAGCATAATGATTAACAGCTTTAGCAAGTGAATTAGTAAAGCTTGTCAAAACATGTCGTGGTTTAAGCCCAGCCAGTAATTTAGAACCACGCAGCTTGCTCACTCCCATCCTTCTTATCCCATGCTCCCTTGGGGATGGGGAGGAGAGCAAAAGAATGTGAATCCCACAGGTTGAGATAAGAACAGTCCAGTAACTAAGGTATAACACAAAACCGCTACTGCTACCACCAATAATAATGATAAGGGAAATAACAAGGGGAGAGAATATAAAACTGAAAGGGGAATTAAGGAAAAGAAAACAATAAACACAAGTGATGCGCAATACAATTGCTCGCCATCTGCCGACCGATACCCAGCCTGATGCAAGCAGTGATCTGGGCCTTCTGGGTGACTCCCCCCAGTTTCTATACTGGGCATGATGTGCTGTGCTATGGAATACCCATTTGGCTAGTTTGGGTCAGGTGTCCTGTCTCTGCTTCCCCCTGGCTTCTTGTGCCCTTCTTCACTGGCAGAGCATGAGGGACTGAAAAGTCCTTGGTAGGGGTAAGTGCTACTGAGCAACAGATAAAACATTGGTGTGTTATCAGTGTTGTTCTCAGGCTAAAGTTGAAAGCACTGCACTGCACCAGGTACTAGGAAGGAGAAAAATAACTGCTACAGCTGAACCCAGGACAGAATGTCAGATTATGTTTTAAAAACAACAACAAATTCCACTGTATAGCCATGTTCATTGATACTATATTGCTGTTCAGTTCTGCAACTCTAAGGAAAAGGCTAAAATATTTTTGCTTAATCTTGGTGTCAAAGGCAGTTAATCATAGAATCGCAGAATGGTTTGTGTTGGAAAGGACCTTAAGATCATCTAGTTCCAACCCCCCTGCCAGGGGCAGGGACACTTCACACTAAACTGTGCCACCCAAGGCTCTGTCCAACCTGGCCTTGAACACTGCCAGGGATGGAGTATTCACAATTTCCCTGGGCAACCCATTCCATTGCCTCACCACCCTAACAGGAAAGAACTTCTTCCTTACAATGCTACAGTCAAGATGATTGTAAATCTACTGACATGCACCAGCAGGAAAAACCTTTCTTTGAACTGCTAAGGATCTTCTGAGTGGTTCTTTTACAAGGACTAATCTGGGTCATCTATTCACTCTGTAGATTCTGGATGGTTATTTCAAACAGTTTGAAGTCCTGTTGAGTAGGTAAAGGTGCATCCAGCAGCTCTAGTAGTTGCGTGTGTCTGGACATCTTACTTGGAACGTTTTTGATGGAATTTCTGTCTTGGCTTGCATCTGGTCACGACCTCTAAATGAAGCCCTGTGTTTAAAATGGATAAACACTGATCCTTAGTTTGTTGAGACTCCAACAAAAATACATCCGAACTATAGGCAAAAAAAGGCAGATGGTTCTTAAATCCCTTGCTTCAGGGCCTCATGGCAGGGTCAAATTACTGCAGGTTACCTGAACACAACTGTTGGGCTTCCTGATGGGTGCAAATCAAAGAGAGTCTTACATTTCTTATGGTAAGTGCGTGTTCAAGAACTGTATATTGTGGTAGTTCTTGCTGGAGCTTTTGCATCTGTGTAAACCTGATTTGTCCTTCTGTGATCAGATAACGTCTTAACTGTTCATATATCATGAACATACATGTTCTTGTAGACCCTTTTTTGGTCAGTACACAGCAGAGACAGCAAAGGAAATGGAGAGGATCTATTTATGATCTGAATTCTAAATCTGATTCTGAGACCTGTGCTCAGTCGTAGCTTTGCTGCCAGCTTTCTCTAGTAATGCATGCATGGAAGAATGACAGCTCAAGGCTGCAGATCTAGAAAGTTGCAGTAGTGGTAAATATTGAAGACTACAGTCTACTGTTTGACAATCACTTCTTTATCTGTTTTTGCAGTTGAAATTGATGCAGTCGGAGCTGAATGTTGAAGAAGTGGTAAACGACAGAAGCTGGAAGGTATTCAATCATTTAAAATAGTGATGATGTTCTGCACTGCAAAGGAAAGAAAAGCATATGATTTAGGGGGGAGAAAGGACTGTGGAGTACTCCCTGTGCAGCTCCCTTTCTCCTCCTTGCCCAGTGGCTAAGTGACTTTTCCATGGTGGCCTATCTGAAAAGCTTTGCTGGGCCTCCAACAGTGTCAGAGAGATAAGTCTTTCAGATTTGGCTGTGTGGTATTGATGGTGCTTCTGAGCAGAGGACAGAGGAAGAGGGGGCTGTGGAAGTTGAACCTTTTCCTGATGGAGCTCCCTGGTGCAAAGGGCAGGCTTGCTGTTGCTTTCATGTGTCAACAGAGGGGGCACATCACCCTCTCGATTGATAGCCCCAGATGCTGTCTTGTTATAAAGTGATCTTGGCACTGAGCTTAAATTCTGAGGTGGCTCTATTCTGTCGCTGCAGCATTTCACACCTCGCATCTGGTTTGTTGTAGTTTTTCAGAGCTTTCAGTACTGTATAGAGAACCTCTTTTCCTCTCCAAATGCAAAAAGGACTTTTGTCTCCCTCTGAATACAGGCAGAAATGTCTCATTTAGCTGCCTGTAAAAGCATGTCACTGAAGGAATTAGAATCAGTCATAGTTGCGGCCCGAATGCTATTTGTAGCATGGAAGTGCTTATTGGTTTGCAGGTGAGGACCTCCACTCTTTTTTACTGTTGCAGACTTCTAGTTGGAAAGTACACTTACGTATTTACAGTAACCCTAACAAGCTGAAAAGTGACTGGAAAAATCTGACTAGGAAAGAGGTATTTGCCAGCATCGCTCTGGGTAGCTGTAGCGAAGAGTGGCATACAGAAAGATGCTGCTGGATAGAGATGCATGCAGTGGAATTCTGTTTGGCTAATACCAAACAAGGAATTGGCTTCCAAAACAAGATACTTCCATCAGCCTCTGGGAGGTATAACCTCCCCATTGGAGTTTATCCTTGAAGTGTATTATAGTATTATGTAAAAGACATCAAAATCAAGTTTCTACATAGTAGCATGAATGCTAAGGTTTCTCAGGCACTGTCTTTCCTGTCTGAAAAATGAGAATAGCTCTTCACAGATAGACCAATGGAGTTAAGTGGCCTGGGTACCACACTGATATCTGTGGGTCAATGATCCTAACAGTAGGAGGCAGTGTTAGTAGGATTGTAGCATGGATCTTCCTTCCATAGGCTGCGGAGTTACTGTTCAAAAAGCTTTCAAAGGTTGCATGATAGCAAGCAAGCTGGTGTGCTGCTGGATGCAAGAGACCCTTACAGTCTTTTAGAGTGACCCTTAAAATGTGACCAGTGACCCTTAAAATGTCTTTTGATAGACAATGGACAAAAATGGTGCAATTTGCTTATTTTAGTAAGAATTTGCATGCTTCTGAATAAGAACCTTTATGGCTCTTGATTTCTACAGTTTGCTTCTGTTGCTTAACTGATCTCAGACCACTGCATATTCTTCACTGTTCCAGAGGTGTCCACTGCATGTGGTAACATAATGTGACATGCTGTCTGTGTGAGGGAAAGAAACTGTATCACAGCTTTTGTTTTTCTGCAATATGAAGCCATTTGTAATACGTGTCTGTTTCTTAATGTAAATTACATTTGAAAACAAGTTGAAAATGACTCAGAAGTTGTTAAGAATCAATTCTAAAGCTGATGCATGCTCCAGACTTCACTTCTGTTGAAGCTGCCAGAGGTTCTGAACTCTGAAGAGGGGCATCAGCTGTAGAAGATGCTAGGAAGATACTGTTCAAAAGAATGTATTTATATGAAGTGATACATAGCTTCCCCAAGTCACTGTCCCACTCATTTTGCATGTGAAGCCAGTGGAAGAGTTCACGAAACTTAATCTCCTGACAGTCCTAGGCATTTGGATCTGAAAAGGCCTGGATACCTTGGAAACCAGGAGTGCTGGTGGGGGAGCTGGTAACTGCCTCAGCTTGGTGTTAGGTGCTGCTCGTGTCGCTTTTCAGGACATGTGCTGGACAAAGTTCAGAGCCAAAACAACAACTAAATTGCTTGTACAGAGCACCTGTAACTTTGGTGTGAGCCTGTGTGTTGTACTTTAGATTCAGACTGCCTGACTTTAAATAGTCACATTTGTTAGGGTAAGCAGTCTGCTTGACAAGGCCCAGAGTTCACGCTAAATAAATGTGATCTTCAGTCTCTAGTTCTGTGTGCTAAATTTTACTCAGAGAAGGTGCAGAGGTGAGTGAGGCAAGAGCAGTGTGCCCTTTGCATAGGCAGCATCACCTGCTCTCAGATAACTAACAGTATGAACATGGCTTCCAAGAGCCCTTGCACCTCTTAGCTGTCGTGGCAATGTAAAATGCATTTGCTCAGGAAAGAGAAGAGTAGAGTATCCAGATTTGAATGCCAGAGTGAACTTAACAGAACACAGCTGGTCAGTAGCCTTCCACTGGTGATTTCCCCTCCCTCTTTTAAAATAAAAGAAAAAAGGCATCAGCATCTTTGATGACAACAGACTGCCAGGATTATGAGCCTGCCTTGTCTGAGGGAGAACACCTTTAGTGCTGTGCAGTCCCCCAGCATCAGGCTGCAAACTTTGGATTCACCAAAGCCAGGAGAGAAGGTGAATGGAGACAGATGCTTTGGTAAGTACCATTTATTGGTACAGCAGGGCTGGGTATCTTGAGATGGGTGCTCAGTCAAGAGGGAGTTGCCTGAAGTTTTTCTCATCTGCTGGAGGAGGGCTGATTCGCTTTTGCTCTTCTGTTTTGGTGTCTCAGGTATTTAATGAACGTTGCCGAATTCACTACAAGCCTCCGAAGAGTCAATGATGTGGGGTATTTTCCATCAAGTTGGTCCATAACCGTGAGAGCCAAACTGGAAAGAGACCTTGGGTGAGCTGTGTTGCGACCCTCCAGAACCAGTAGAACCCAGTCTTGTTTTGTTTTGGACCTACTTAGCTGAAAGTTCAAGATGAAATGATTCTCCTGTAATTAAGAGAAAACAACTCATCTTTTGTACAAAATATGTGAACAAATGAATTTTATAGTATTAAAATAATTTTCAAATGGAATGCAAAACTGGCATCTTTCTTGCACTTCTACAGCTTCAACAGTCCTAGAGGGAAAGAAACAGTAAAAACCAGCTCTGAGCAGGGAGGACAGGGTGCCTGTTAATCAGTGAACATGGTATCTTTGTGCAAATAATACACTAAAATCTGAAAGGAAGTGACACATTGCAGAATGATCAGCAAGCGTAGGTTCAGCAGCCCTGAAAGGAGGAAGCTGTCACCATTGTTCTGAACTACTCAGCATCGGCAGCATTGGTTCAGAGCTGCATGCGGATGCAGGTTTGCCAATGTTCCCACAATGCTGACAGGCAGCATGCGTCACATACTGCCTTTGGTCTGCATTCCCAAGTTCTGTAATTTTTCTTTAAATAGGGAACTTTGGAGTGGAGATGAAGATAAGTCTCAATTCAGGAATGAGGCAGCTCGCTATCCCTCCTCCTGAAATTTGAAAGTAATCCCATAGGTGAATTGCATTTGAACTGGCAAAATAGCTGCGCATACCTGGTCCTGTTGCTTCTGGCTGTAGCTGTATATTTAGAAAGCTTTAGTGCAACACCTCTGCTGTTAAAAGCAGGTAAGTATGAAGAAGGCAGAATTGCTGTAATTATACCTTTATGTTTTGCTAACTAACTGGCTGACAGTCAAATAACAAGGTCTATGTGGTTGCCAGCTGGTTTTATTACTTAGCACTAAGTCTTTAAGAAGCCTTTAACTTGAAGAGTCTTAAAAATACAGTCCCCATCTTAGAAATGCTTTGGAATTCAGTAACAGTACCAAAATTACTGTATACTCCCACTTCCCTAAAAGCTGTGCATATATGGGGTGGTGGGAAGTAAATGGATTAATGTACCTGTGCTACTGGAAAGCGGGCAAAAATCTGTGCAGCATCATCTGGTTTATAGTTGTTTGTCCATAAGAGACTCGAACTACTTGGTGGCATTTATTTTTGGGCAGCAGAGACATTAAGTCTCACTTTTCTTTGAGAATGGGGCAGAAATGTAATTTAAGTCTCTGAGGCTATAAATCCTAATTTTCAAACTTCATTATTTTTCCCTTTTTCCCCCAAGGTACTGCAACTGCTCTAAGCAGAACTTTACTCCATTTGAAGTGCTAGTCTCGCTCTCGAAGTATCCTCATTGTTTTTCTGCATCTCTGAAAGCAGAAAACATGTTTGTTCTTCAACTGATAAATTCTTACAAGTGTTTATTCTCAAAGTGGAAAGCAAATACTGCTCAGAACTGTGGGCTGAATTGCTACCAACCTAATTTGCACAGGAGATGGTCCAGTAATGAGATGTTGAGAACAGTTAGTTTTGATTAAAAAGTCAGTACTCCTGAGAGTGACCTCTAATATAGGTGTCTAAAATACTTGTTCTGTCTGTGGCCTGGATCTACAACTGCAGGATAAATGTTCCTTTTAAGTCAGCTGTATGATAGAAACTTCTGCCAGTGTGTATAGACAGCTGGCATCAATACTCTGGAAATTCATGCTTGTATTTCTGTAGAAACTAGAGACTGCAATGAGAATTAATCGCTGTCCTCCTCTACCCATCCAGATGTTTGCTCAGCTGTTGTGGAAAAAATTCTTCACTTAAGCAGATGCTGTGAAAAATGACCTGTGGAATGGATGTGATACATACCTAGATTTGTTTTTCTCTTTTTTCAGTAGCCCAGTTTAGCAGTTGTTATGAGAAAACGATGGGAAAAACCCCAACAACCAAAAAAAAACCAACCCTAATGTAGCACTGTTTTTCATCTGAATATAAGGCCAAACAAGTAGACCTATACAAACCTATATATGAAGAACTTCTGACACCGTAAGTTCTAAGTCCCAAACCTCCCTTCTGCAGGTGTTTGCAGCATGTATACAGAGGTTTGCACTGAGAAGTTGAATTACTCTGTTTAGTTTGCTCTGAGCACAGAGGGATATCTCTTACAGTACATGGCAAATCGCATGGATCAGAGGCTGTTTGAGTCTTGCTGTTGAACATAGTGGAACATTAAGGTGAGTTACTGGAATTGCATGCCATGCTTTGGAGCACAGGGAAGGAGAAAATGACTTTGCTATTTTTTTTTGAGTATTTAGGATCTGCCTGCGAAGGGGGATGTTTTGTGATGGTATGCTAATGGCACTGGTATGACCTGTGGGCTGTACTAAACAAAGGCAGGTAAAATCTCTGTTCAGTGACCCTTGTCCATTCTAGGGTCATGCTTAATCTGCGATTGAATCCTGCTTCAACTGTACCATCAAGGTAGTCACAAAATTACTGGGCTGCTTGATGTCATATGAGAATCAAATCATGCACCCCACAAATACCAGGATTTCATCTTTTTCCTGGTTCTAACTTTTATTTCTGCAAGTAAAGGCACAACTGATGTCCCTGCCAAAAGTCTAGATCTCCTGCAGGTGGCTTGCCCCACTGGTGGGGCTTTCGCATTGTTTGGACGTGGTAAATACAGGTGAGCAGATCCTGTTTGCTTGAGATGTCCTCTCAAGTGTGAGCTGCTTTTTTCCTTCTGTGAAATAGAGAGATGTGTTTTTTCTGGCACTCAGCGCTGTTGTCTTCTGCAGCCTGTAGGCATGGAAGACTAATGAAACAGGTAACCTCTTTACAGAACATTTTTAAGGATAGAATTTGGTTGTCTTGGAGCAGACTGAGGGGAAGCGGCTCTTTACTGGTACAAGAGGCTCAGCACAGTCTTTGGGATATTACAGTTCTGTGCTGCTGAAATCTGAAATCAGTGTGAGAAGCAGGAGGGGAGACCTTTATTGCAGAGCAGCATATTAGAAGTCAAGACTCTTGTTACTGTGATGATGACAAACAGATCTTCAGTTGGTGAATGGAGGGCTGCTTTCTTTTGGCAGCTCTTAAAATGGTGCAGACTGTGTGTCATTTAATCCAGTCACAATTACGTGCCTTGTCGCTGTGAAACCAGAAGACTGACCTACTGACTTAGCTTTCACAATCATTCCTACAGAGGTGACTTAATTTCTGGTTTAAAAATAACTCATAAATTCATAACCCTGGGATTTGGGTTTTGTTTGCTTGGTGTTGTACTCATGTTTTTATTGCCTATAACTTGTGCTTCCTAAAATTGCTTATACAGGACCAGAGAATAGTGGCCTGCAGGCTATAGACATTTATTTCTCGATTACTGGGATAGTGCAAGATGTTACTCAGCTGTAGAACTATAAGGTGCTGTTCTCCCAGCACAGATTTTCCAAGTTAAGAGCAGTAGTTATGTGAAGAGAAGCTGCCATTGTGCCAGTGGTGAGTGTAAGCTGAAATGGTATGTAACATCAAACAGGTCTCCAGTACCGAAGTGTATGCGCTCACTGGCTTGTCGATGTTGTGCAGGAGATGGAATGGGGATGTCTGTTCTTCTCAAAACAGCATTCCAAATGCTGTTTCAGTACATCCGAAGCTTAATAATTAGAGAGAGGTGTAGATGCGGTTGCCTTGCATGTCCATTGCCACTGATCGTCTTTGATAGCAGGTCTTTGAAACATCAAGATTTCAGAGTGACTTCATGAACTACATGTGCAGGATGAGTACTGCATGCAAATCTTAGACATATCACTGGATTTTGGGGGATGTCCATTAGCATTCCCGTGGAAAGAAAACAGGTTTGCCTGTGTAATTTTTAGCATCAGCTTGCTGACAGTGTTGTTTTTCCTTCCCTTTTGCACAAATGTGTGCATTCAGGAAGAAAAAAAAAAGGAAGTTCTTACACTTGGAAGTCAAAACCCAGCCAACCCAGAAATACAGAATCCAGTGAATAATTTCCAGACAATGTTTTCTTGGTTTCACACCTAGAGGATTAAAATTTAATTCTCTTAGTCTTTGTGCTCATGTATATTGCCTACTAATCAGAATCAGTGGTTCTCCAGGGAAGTAGTGCTGCTATGGGGATCTTATCAACATCCCTTCCCAGGGCAGTTAGATCTGCACCCTGGAGAGTGATATGGAGAGGTTTATAAAACGCCCTGGTGTAGCACTGATGCCGTATGGTTGTTGAAACATCCCATGGCTTCTGGCCTCGGTAGGGTGAGCTGGCTCTTCCAGTTAGTTGGCTTATCTGTCCTGCTGTGTGAATAAGATACATGATAGTGACATGTTGGAAGATGATCAGCATTGAGTGAATCAGCAGGGTCTTATGCAACACAAGGCATTTGAGCTCATTAGCTTGAATTGTTGTTAACTCCCTGGACTGGGCTTTGAGGAACTCCTGATCTCAAGCGGTGAATTTGGAGAATGTGGCAGAATCCCAGTTTTAACACTTCCCTTCATTTGCAAGGACTGGGAACACTTTTTGTTCAGAAAGATGTTGTCTCAGGACAACTGTTTTTTCTCAAATGCCTTTCATCCACTCTCCTGACACTAACACCGATGTTCAGAGTTTGGGAAGTTCTGCACCATCTTCATTGGTAACATGCTGTTACTCTGATCTATATACTGTGGAGTTTAAGTCCTCTACAGCCCCAGTTTCTCAATCCTGGGGCCTTTATACCAAGAACAGGCCTTGAAGTTAGATACGAAGTACTTGTTTACAGTCTGTTCCATCACTTGTCATTTGAGGAGTGTTTGGAACCTGGTTAGGACACTGATAAGTCTGTGCTACACAGCCACCATTGCTGTGGCCATGAACATGCTTGTTTCTAGGAAATTCCCTAATGCTGATTCCAGCAGAAATGTCCATTGCCTGTGTGCAGCACATACCCCCATGTACCCCCACCTAGGGACTAAGATTGCCTGATCGCTTGCTGCTTCTCTGGTCCTAGCTCTGGAACAGCATTCCTCCCACTTGTTGGAGAGGGGGGTTTCAGGAATACTAAAGAGGAGCAGTTTTTTCCTCTGGTCTTGAGGTGTTGGTTCTTCCTTACCAGGTAGGGCTGCTAACAGTTGCCGGCAGTAGATTGAGTGTGTTTTGAGCTTTGTACGTTCACGTATGGTCACGAATGTGACTCTCATATGTTTGACTGTAACTGTATGCTACAGATTTCAGTTCTGTGTGAAATATAAATACCTTGAGCAGCTATTGTGCACACACAACTGCTGTAGTGAGAGGGATCATATTTTGTCTGCTAGGAAGTTGGCACAAGAGTTTCATAAAAACCTGTAAATAGTACTGCATATTCAGTTGTTATTATGACTGCAGCTATAGGTTTGATGTGAAAGAAGCAGAAATAACTCATTTGCACTACTTGATTGTAGGATTTAATTTTTTTCCCCTTCTGTTTCTGGTGTTTACCTTGGCACCTTTCTGGTTAGGCAGAGGGTAGCATAGTCACTAAAACTAAAATGCTATCTGCTTCAGTTTCTCCCTTGCAAGGATATTGAGAGAGTACAGTTTCAGTAAGATTACTGCATGCTTTCTTCTGATCTTGAATGGTGTTGGGAAATACTGGGTGTGACTAATCCATTTCCTAAGCACAGAGACTAGTCACCTGCACATGGGTGGAGGGGCAAGAAGTTCTAGCTGTGGCCCAAACCAACTGTCTTAAAATGCAGGTAGCTGGGGGCTGTTTTTTGCTTTTCTTATTGATGTGGAGCCTATACACACTTAAGATTTTAAAGTGGTTCTTACATTTGGTATTATCAGTGTTTTGCGTTGCTTTTTTCCCCCCTTTTCCCCCTTTGTCTCCTTCTCCAGTTCAGTAATGGTAGGCTCCGTGTGTTACAGGTCATATGATTCCATGACACATGTGTATGTATATATACGAGATGCCTGCTGACTCTGCTCAGGCTGCACTAAACTTCCCTCTTCAGAACCACCCAGCATTTCAGAGAAGTTACCTGCCACTATGATGCCTGGGGGCTTATCTGAGACCAAGCCTGCTACTCCAGAAGTCCAGCATATTGTTAACCAGGTGAGTTGTGACCTATCTGAAGATGAATTCTCTGTCTGCCAAGGGCAGCAGCTTATGCAAAGGCTGGGAGACCAGGTGGTGATAATGATCCAGTGTTTAAAGTGAAGAAGCTAATGCTGAACGTGTGAATTCCCTTGCCTGTCAGTATTTTCTCAGCATTCTGCATAGGTAGTGCTGTGGTAAGACTGAGGAGAACCACTTCTCTGTCTCATCCTTGCAAGGGATAGTACTGCTGGCTTCCGTCAGTTAATAACATTCATGTGTACTTCAAAGGCCAGCTCTGTTGTGCCAGCACTGAGGTCACTTGTTTGAACTTGGTATATTTGAGAGGAGAAGATTGTACTTGGCAGAATTAATTCCTCATTGAAGGACATGGATAGGACAAACCATGTGATAGTATCCAATAAATATATACACATGACAAGGCTATGGATAAATGGCATGTTCTCTGCTGGTATCTCTGGATTGTTTTCTGGAGTGACAGTGAAGATGCAGAGGCCGCTAGCGAGCCTGGCAGCATGAGTCTAGTTGCATGATGTTTGGTTGCTTCAGTCACGCTCTGGAAGCAGCTGTGTGAGCAACACTTCTGCAGATCCTCTAATGCCCTACAGTGCAGCAGCTCTTAAAAGTGTATGAAGTGTGTCCTGAGGAGTGGGAGGGGATTGGGAAGGCTTCTTTTGTGACCCACCCAACCAATCACCTTCACCCTCCCAGCTCTGTAAGAATTGCTCATCCCTCTTTGGCAACTGCATGAAGTGTAGTTTATGCCCTCCTTGAGGAAATAAAAATAGGAAGTAGTGAAGGTGAACATATTGGCCCATATGGCTGCACACGCCTAATGTGCAGGGATCCCAGCTTCCTCCTTTGCTGTGCCATAGAGGCCAGAGTTTGCACCAGCACCATTCCGTGTTTCCTGCTACCTTGCAGGCTGAGACCAGGCAATGATGAAGCCAAACTTGAGGTGAGCTGGGCTGTGCATGTGGAAGGGCAGAGCCACCAGGAGATATGTGTAAATAGGCTGTGTAGGCTGGTGTCAGAGTACTCCGACCAGGTTCTTTGAGATATTTCACATATGGAAGGTATACTGTTTAATATCTAATTTACTTATCTGATACTATTTGATGGTACATGAGGCTTTTGATTTAGCAGAGTGATACAAATACACTGGTAGCACAATACAGATATATTAGTCTTAGCAATAGAGCAGTTGGAATACAGCAGTTGGTGTGACACCACCAATGTGATCTCCATGTGGTCACTCTAGTATGCTCATTGTCATGACACTAGGCATCCTCAGTCACCAGGAAGGAGTACATGAATTGAAGCCAGTTCAAACCTGCTGTTGTCTTCAAAATTCTTTAGTTCATTGTCAGGCAGAGTGCTGTATTCACTCCCCCCAATACTGGCCTGCCTACCTCTGGGAGGTGTTCACATTCTTTTAATGAACTCAGAGTTACACCACCAGTTGATCCACTCAACTGACATAGCTATTTATCTAAAACAAATACTTTCTGGTCCCCTTTTTGTTGAGATAAAGTCAACCTTTGCAGAGGCTGTGGTCAGTCACACCCTGCATTTTCTGAGTTTCATAGGTGCATCACTCTTGCCCAGCTCCTCTGAGTCACCTTCCATTGTAGGGCTTTGTTGGTCAGTCACAGCTGGGGCTGCCAGAGTTGATTTGAACAAAGTATTGGTGCTTGGTCCTCTCACTTCATGGTGCCAGCTGAAGTTGCAGTGTTCGTGGCCAAGTTGGATGGGGCTTGCAGCAACGTGGTCTAGTGGAAGTTGTCTCTACCTGTGGCAGAGGCTGGCACTAGGTGATCTTTAAGGTCCCTTCCAACACAAATCATTCTATGACACTGATTAAATTACTCAGGAGCAGTATCATTGTTCCTGCTATGCCGGCACCAAGTGGTTGAAGGAGCAGCCCTTGCAGAGATAGGAATTCCCCTTTACCTGAGAAGGGAGACCCTGGGCAGGGACTTGTGGCATCTTTGCATATTTGCAGTTCCTGTTTCCTCGTGTGTAGGATGGGGAGGGCAATGCTTCATGCCAGCTCGGGACTGTGCAATTTAACTAATGAGTCTGTGAAGTACCTTAAGGGCCTCCTTTGAACACTTTGCTAGGCCAGTGTAGGATGCCAGATGCTCAGCTCTGGTTTTAATTCTTGGCTGTGTTAGGGGTGATCAAAAGATCCTAACCTATTGCAGTGTATATCAGAGATTAAATCCCAGTGCTCAAATGTCAGTGAGCAAATATTCACTTCAAAATGTGAATGCTGGTTTCAGGCTGTGCTAATGCTCACAAAGTACAGGCAAATATGGAACCTGAAATGCAGATGTACAGATTTCTGTGTGATTCCAGAAAAGGACTGATCTTGATTTTCGTGCTCTTCTATTGTCAGTAACCTCAAGAAAATGAAAACAAATTAGTCTTTGCTGTTTATTTTCTGCAAGGTGAAATTTCTGCCTTGTGCTGAAAACAGGAGAGAGCTCTCACTGGTGTGTGTCGTCGTCAGTCCTGTCCGTCCGTCCCCCCCCAATAGAGGCTTTCATATAATTCTGTAAGGAAAATATTCTGCAGGAACAAACCTTATATTGAGGCAACCCTTTCATGATGCAATTGTGTGGGATTTTATGCTCTGCTAAGCAAAGCAGCAGCTCATATGATTTGAGGGAAGTTGTGAAGAGCACCTGTAGACCTTGGGATGCCCAAGGTCCATCTGCTCTTGGGATTGCGTAATTATTTACTCAAGCCTCTGCCTTGTCTCCCCTGTAGTCACCCTTAGTGGGTTGGGCAATGTTATTTTTTCAGTTTCCTTCATTTAGAGCTGTTGCCTAAAACTGGGGAATGTCTTGGGTTTAAGGACCTGTTAGGAATGTTGCATTTTCCCATCTCAGGATTTGGGAGCTGTCTGCCTGCCTAGTTATACTGAAGGCTCTGTCCTTAAATAACAAATGGGGGGATGTAGTATGGGAGAGATTGTAAAACTAGACAGAACTCCCTTTTGTTTTGTTTTGTGCTAAGAGAAGACTAATATGTACCAGAAGTTGCCACTTTTGCAGCCAGAGCATTCTAGGAGCCTCCCAGCCCAGCCAGCTGGAAGAGGGTTGGAAATGGAAGTTTCCCTGGTTTGCTAGAGTCAGGAGCTCCTGAGTTGAAAGTATAGCTCTCAGTTCCCAGGGACAGAAATCCTGTGGAAGCTGCTTGGCAGAAGAGTAAGAGATTGAGGAGCCTGAATATGATGATAATTTCTGACTCTGTGGCAGTAGCTGATCTGGATGTTCCTTGGGTGCTTCTGGGAATCTGCCTGCTAGGAAAGAATGCCATGGGAGTGGCAGCCACTCTGGAGGTGGATGTGCTGGGAAAGCCAGTCTCCACTGTGGTGAACCAGGAGGGTGGTGAGAAGCTCTGAGGTGCTGCTAGTCCCTTCCAGGGGTTGCCTGAGGAGGCTGCCAAGGACGCGCTCCTCTGCCCAACTTCCGGAGTGCATCAGGCTGATGGCATGGGTGTCATGTGCAGGAGAGGCTGTTACTCAGCCTGCAGAGGATTGTTTACGCTTTCTACAAGACTAGGTTTTCAGGTTATGTTCACTGCAGTTGCCTTTCTATATTTGTGACCACATACATGTGATACGACAACTATGTGTGTCACATAATCACTATAGAAAGCCAGTTATGATCCTGCCCCTCTGCTCTCGTGCGACCCCACTTTGGAGCACTGTGTGCAGTTTTGGTGTCCTCGACGTAAGAAGGACATAGAGCTGTTGGAGCAAGTCCAGATGAGGCCATGAGGATGATCAGGGGCTGGAGCATCTCCCGTATGGAGACAGGTTGAGAACATTGGGGCTGTTCAGCCTGGAGAAGAGAAGCTGTGTGGAGACCTCAGAGCAGCTTCCAGTATCTGAAGGGGGCCTACAAGGATGCTGGAGAGGGACTCTCCAGCAGGGACTGTAGCAATAGAATGAGGGGTGATGGGTTCAAACTGAAACACAGGAAGTTCAGGTAAGATATAAGGAAGAAGTTCTTTACTGTGAGCGTGGTGAGGCGCTGGCACAGGCAGCCCAAAGAAGTGGTGAATGTTCCATTCCTGGCAGTGTTCAAGGCCAGGTTGGACTGAGCCTTGGGTGACATGATCCAGTGTGATGCATCTCTACTCATGGCATGGGGTTGGAACTGAATGATCTCGAGGTCCTTTCCAATCCAAACCATTTTATGATTCTATGATGCCTCATAGATGCAGGGGCCAGACTGCCCCTGCTGCTCACCCCTATCTCACTTGCTAGTCCCCTGCCCTTTCAGCCTAGTAATTACAGGACTGCTTAATCTTTGAGAGGACAGTACCACTGTAATTGGTGCTGAATCTAAATCTTGCTCTACACTTTGTGTGTTTCAGGAAAGACTATTCACACTTTTTTTGAAATATGTGTATCAACAGTCTGTAGATATCTGAACTGCATATTTTAAGATCCACAGTGCTTAAACTGGGTACTGTTCATAAACACCTAACTGAACTGTGAGTGTGAATGCTGTCAGCACAGGCTGTTGTTTCTTCTGGAACCCTATAGCCTAGGAACTACATCAGCTAGAAAGTCTTAAGTCTTGGGGAATTTTAAAGAATGCTGGAGGCAATGCTAGGGAAGAGGGCTGGAAGTCTTCGTGTAAATAGAATTATTTTGGGGGTTGTGGGTTTAGTTCATTAAGGGTGTGGTTTGAAAGTATGAAAACTGGAGCGGTAGATAGGAAAGAAATATGAACCTGCTAACTATTTTTCCCTTTCTTTTTACAGGTGAAGCCACAATTTGAAAGCAGGGAAAACAGGACATGTGGCATCTTTAAAGCCATAGTGTATAAAACTCAGGTGGTCGCTGGGATAAACTACTTTATTAAGGTCTGTATATGTTACAGGAGCTTTGTAATTATGGTTTGTAGTTAAACAATGTAGGTGACTTGCATAGTGGCTTATAACAAGAAAAGGAAGCAAATTTAATAGGAAACCACCTGATGTAACTAACAGATGCTTATAAAATTCCTATATTTGGCACTTTTGTAGAACAGGAATATGAAAACTTGTAAAACATTCACTGTGCTGCTTCAGATGTGAATAGTCAGTTTCACAGGATCGTCTCCAAGACTATGGATTGTTTTATCAGATCAGATTATTTAGTCTCAACTCTGCCCTCCTGTGTCCTTTCAAGGCAGAGCAGCTTTCCTGTTGGGTCTGTGTCCTCCAGTTGTATTTATTATGATGAATTTGAAGTCAGCCTGAGGCTCTGGTGGACAGTTAGAGTGAATTTTTTAATGAAATGCAAGCATCCCATACTCTGCAGACTAGTTTTTCATGCAAGCATGTGTGTTGATGTTCTGATTCTGTGTCACGTGCTGCAGAGGTACAGCCTGCCTGTGAGTTCTTCCTGTATTTTCAAACCCCGCTTTCTGTTGCAGAGGTAAAATGGGTAACACTTAATTTGGAACCCTCTGATAGCATCATCCTCTACTAGATAACCTTACCCAAGGATCTGAGCAGCTTTCAGCTGGGCATATTTGCAACTGACGGCTGGAAAGCATTGCTTAGTGGCAGGCTGGCTTTCTGGAAGTAGAGCTGGCTTTGCATGTGACTGCTGTGTCTTAACTCCACATGTGTGCAGACACATGCCCAGCCTTGACAAGGCTCAGAATCTTCATTAATTAAATTGACAGATAGATTGGGCTAGTATTGGATAGTAATTCTGCAGAGAGACATTAAGAGCATTTGCTCCACACTTCTCATATTTAGTTGAACCCAGGAAGGACAGATACTGCCAAACCTTCCTCTTTTCCAAGGCCTTCCTTAAAGTAACTCTTAAGAGTTATTTCTGCTCTGTGAGCATCATGAATTATACTGGTAGACTACCTATTATATGACTAGTCTGAGTTGTACTTACATCAGTGATGTTTTTCTTCCCTTGGTCCTGTGAGATGTGCTTTTGTAGGTGAAGTACTGAGTGATGAAGAGGAACAATTTACGGGAAGGCTGCAGTAAAGCCAGAAGTCATGCCCAGTTGCGTTTCTTCCCTTTGTGCATTTTATTGCTGACCTAGGCAATGTAGAATACTTGTCTGCTGTCCATGCTAAGCCTCATGACCAAACTGCTCAGAAATGAAGACTGACATGTTACTGAACTGGGAGGAAATCCATTTATGACACTGAAAATGGATTATTTGTCTCTTCTTTCCCAATCTGGCAAGTGACGGGAAACAGTTACTCGTTTTAGCATTAACTGGGATGAGCTCTGTGACAAGATTCATTATTTTATAATTCTGAATTTTCCACACCACTAGTATTTTACCAGAAGACTTAGAGCTCAGATGTAATCCAGACCAAAACAAACATAGTGTCATGTTGCAGCTACCAGAAAGTATGTAGCAACCTCTTGGTGCCTAAGGCATTAAACATCCCGTTAATACTATATAATTGGGTTAAGAGCTGTTGAAGTAAAAATGGACATATGCCTAAAATTAAGCTTCTGAGCAAAGATCTTCTTCCAAGTATATAAAGAACATCCTTTTGTTTGAACCTGCTTTGAACCCATGATTCTCACTTTCCCACTGTTTTGGTTTCTAGGTCCAGGTTTCTGATACCGACTACGTCCACTTAAAGGTGTTTCAAAGCCTTCCTCAAGAGAACCAAGGTCCCAGCCTTGTCGGTTTCCAGACTGGCAAAACCAGAGATGATCCTCTGACCTACTTCTGAGACACAAGGAGCAATGGTGTCTTATTTCTACAAGTTGCATGTGGCTTCTGCCTGTGTCAGTAAATGCATGAATACAAAATAAGTTTTGAAACCTATTTAACGTACCGTGTGTCATATCTAGGTTTGCTGCCTGGCTGAAGCTCCAATAGGCTATGAAATACTAATCAAGGCTATTTCCACTACCTCAGCTACTATAGCTAAGACAGAGCACACCCATTTCAGTCTCTCTTTCCAAAGCACTGTCAGGCATCTTCTGAAGACAACACTTGGGCCTCCCCGGTATAATTCAGGCATAAGAGCCTATGTATGTCTGCATGTGGCTTCTTGGGTTTACTTTAAGCATGCTAAATACAAATTATTTGCCATGCAGAAAGTGAGTGAGGTGGATTAGATGGATAGATTAGATAGATAATTTCTGGCCTGGGTGAACTGAGAAACCAAACTGTGTCCCCTTGTAAGTGCAGCTTCACTGTACAGGAGCAGGGTGGAGGGCAGGAATGAGCTCCTTGAAGGAGCAGAAAGATGCCCCCCACCACAGAGCAGCATTCAGCCCCTGGCGCAGGGAGGGGTGTCCTGATTCAGAATGTGCTTTCCTGGAGACCTGGGGAGCTCATGCCCTTTTGGGTAGCATCAGCCGCCCTCAGTGAGAGCGGCCTTCAACTGAACTCTGAGGTGCCAAAGATAGAGGGCAAACCCAATCCACAACAAAAATACTTCCCATTTCCAGTTAGCAGCTGCTCAGCTAGGGACATGTGCATTACCTGCTAGGGAGCTGGGCTCAAAGTACAAGACATTAAACAGGTTTCAGGCCATGCCTTGCTTGTATTCATATTTTGGTGTTACAGTGAAGGATGGGTGTGTAACTGGCACGGGCATCTAGTGTGGAGGAAAATGTGGCAGCTGCCCCTTTCTCTTCATGCCAGTATCCTTTGTCAGATGCTTTAGTTCCTCAAAGTGTTAGAACCTTTGGCCTCCTGGGAGTAGTCCTTCACCTCATGCAGCTAATACAGTTTCCACAAGAGCTCAGAACTGCAGCCTAATGTTAGCAGCTCTCCAAAATGCAGCAAGTCTTGCATTATCACCACTGATACCCTCTCACAGCATTTGGAGGTAGTGCTCAGCTTTTTGAAGCATGGAAGCTCTTTGGGGTGGGGAGTTACCAGCACCAAAAAAAGACTGTCTCCAAACCCACTGTTTTAGCAAAACAAGAAGTGCCATAATAAGTCAGTGTTAGTGCTCCCTTTATTCCATATTGGAAGGGGGGTTCTTGGGCTCATATGAGCAAAAGCATGTTAGTCCCCCAATAACCAGGAGGCAGAACATGCTGCTTCTAAGCAGTTCTGGTTATACAGGCACACAGAGCACATCTTTAACACAAAGCCCTGTAACGTGCATGTAAGCCTGCTGTGCCCTCAAAGCTGCTCATTGTGCCTTCAGTCTGCAGCCAAGGACATGCAGCAGCGTCACCTCAAGGAGGGCTGTTGCCAGTTCAGAGGGCAGCAACCCCTGCCCAACCTCCAAACTGCACAAGGCAAACATCAAAACTTCCAAGTCTGGCTACCAAAGTTTCTGAGCAGGTGTAAATGAGTTGTATAAGCACAGAAATAAAACCAAAACCCATCACAGACTGGCTGTGGTTGGAAGTGTGAAATACAAACTCACTCCTCTAAACAAGAGAACAAGTTTTTATTGAGGTACAAAGTCAATAAAGCAAAAGCAACAGTGCTGGGCGCATGACCATAGCCAGAGGCGCAAGTGATTAGCATTTGTTACAGGTTTATATACTTTCACTATTACATTAGTTACATGCATATTCATAATTCCCGCCTATAGGTGGGGAATATTATAACTAACTCCTGGAACTTACTATCATAAGTCCCCTCCTCTTGGCGTCTGTGCACTGTTCTCTGGTGATTGTGGGCAGGGGTCTTGAGGATGAAGTAAGCAGTCTTCCTCTTGGGAATAGGGGTCTTCAAGATGAAGTAAGCAGTCTTCCTCACAGTGTACTTTTCACCTTCGGCACAGTTGGACCCCCCAGTAATCACACAACTAGCTGAAACCAGCTATATCTGTAATCCTGATAACGTGCAAAGATTTAAAACAGTGTGACCTTCCTGCAAAATTTATTGCAGGATAGGCAGATGAGTATCCCAAGCTAGCAGATGTTTGGGAGGCTCTGTCTCTAAACTAACTGATAAGTAGAAGGATGGTGTGAAATTACTCATTCATGTTTAATGGGGCCACTAAATCCTGTTATCTCACCACAGACTTACAACACAAACATTGTTCTTTAAAACTAAAGCTACTTTAGAAGACTAGTGTGAAACAATTAACTCATGTTTAGTGCAGCCACTACATTCCACAGACTTAAAATATAAACATTGTTCTATTTCTACAACCTAAATTAAGCTAAAAAGTACTTCATGTTTTTCAGGCACTAGCTTTTCTTATATCAAGCCCACCCCCCCTTTCTTTTACCTTTATGAATTCTTTTGCTATGTGACTCCGTTTTGATCAAGAGTTCTGGCCCTTTTTTAACTTGTTGTCTAATCTTGTGTCTTTAGCGGGCTTTGTTTCTGTTATTGTAAACTGGTACAGTTATATCCACGTAACCACACCTATGATTTGCAAAAGCCAATACATTTCTGTGTTTATCACAGAAGGGTCTGCTGGAGCTCAGAGTCCCCAGCTCCTCTGCTCAAAGCAAGGTCAATGAAAACAGGCGGCTAAGGACTATGGGCAGTCAGAATTCCAGTGCTCTGCATCAATGGAGCTTCTCTGGGCGACCTGCTCCTGCCTGACTTCAACCCTGGCACTTGTTGAAGGGGAGAAAAGCACTGTGTGTGTGTGTGACGGCTTCCAGGGGTTCCGTGGCCACGCACACCCGAACACGGGGTGTTCCAGAATCAGCCGCATCTGTGGTCACCATGGTCACCGTGGTCACCATGCCCCCGGCACTCTCCCCGTGGCCGCCGTATCCCCAGCACGTTCCCTGTGGTCACCGTGTCCCTCCATGCGGTGGCAGGTGGCCCTGTACCACAAGATGGCCGATGAGGCCGAGGACTTCCGACAGCGCCAAGCACATCGTCTGTAGCAGGAGCCCCCAGAGCACCCTCCTGAGCCCCCAACAACTCCTGAGACCCGAACCGCCCTTGACTGAGCCCCGAGCCCCCGTATGGCGGTCACCCCACAGCAGCCAGCCCAGCCTTGGGTGAAGCAGGTAAGCGTGGTCAGGGTTAGCCCGGAGACCACCCCTCAGAAGGAGACCCCAAGGAGAACAGCGGGCTTTTGAGGACCATCGGTGTCAACCACCAGCCTGCAGGGAGTTCTAGCTTTGGGTGGCCATCGTTCTCTGAGGTAGTGAGCGAGCTGCTGACATTTGTTCTCCCGCTAACGTGTGGGACTCCCAAACCCGCCCGGACGCGTTCCTGTGTTAAGGTGCGCTGGGCGGCCCTGCGCTCTCCAGAGCTCCCTTCCAGCCCTGGCGCTCCTGTGTGATTTCATTGTCGGCTCTCCAGCCGGCAGAGCTGAAGCTCCCCCTGCTGTACGAGTGCTGCCGGCTGGAGCTGGAGCTGCACCCCTCGAAGCAGAGCCCCGCTTCGCAGCATCACCTCGCCCCCAGCTCCTCTCTGCCAGCCGAAACTCAAGAAGACACCGGAGCGGGCCGCAGTCGGTGTGAAATCCCCTCTGCTGACCTTGGCCCGGCTGGCCCCAGAGGCGGACCCAGCTCCAAGAGCGAGGGCACTACCTCACTCAGCATTTGCCTTTCTCTGGGCAGCGCCTTAAGGGCGGGCAGCGCTTGTGAGTGAGTGAGGCAGCGCTGGTGAGAGAAGCAGTGAAGAAGCTGAGGGCGAGTGGCAGGCGGCGCTTGTGACTGATCCCGCGAGGGAGCGGGTGGGCAATGCTTGAGAGTGGGTCAGAGCTTGTGAGTGCAAGGCGCCTGCGAGCGGAGAGTGCTTGTGAGTGAAGAGCACTTGTGAGTGGTGCAGTGCTTGTGAGAGGAGAGTGCTTGTGAGTGGTGCAGTGCTCGTGAGTGGTGCAGTGCCCATGAATGGTGCAGTGCTCGTGAGTGGTGCAGTGCTCGTGAGTGATGCAGTGCTCATGAGTGGTGCAGTGCCCATGAATGGTGCAGTGCCCATGAATGGTGCAGTGCTCGTGAATGGTGCAGTGCTCGTGAATGGTGCAGTGCTCGTGAATGGTGCAGTGCTCATGAGTGGTGCAGTGCTCATGAATGGTGCAGTGCCCATGAATGGTGCAGTGCCAATGAATGGTGCAGTGCTCGTGAGTGGTGCAGTGCTCGTGAGTGATGCAGTGCTCATGAGTGGTGCAGTGCTCATGAATGGTGCAGTGCTCACGAATGGTGCAGTGCTCGTGAGTGGTGCAGTGCTCGTGAATGGTGCAGTGCTCATGAATGGTGCAGTGCTCATGAGTGTTTCAGTGCTCATGAATGGTGCAGTGCTCATGAGTGGTGCAGTACTCATGAATGGTGCAGTGCTCATGAATGGTGCAGTGCTCGTGAGTGGTGCAGTGCTCGTGAGTGGTGCAGTGCCCATGAATGGTGCAGTGCTCATGAATGGTGCAGTGCTCATGAGTGTTTCAGTGCTCATGAATGGTGCAGTGCTCGTGAGTGGTGCAGTGCCCATGAATGGTGCAGTGCAAATGAATGGTGCAGTGCTCGTGAGTGGTGCAGTGCTCATGAATGGTGCAGTGCTCATGAATGGTGCAGTGCTCTCGTGAGTGGTGCAGTGCCCATGAATGGTGCAGTGCAAATGAATGGTGCAGTGCTTGTGAATGGTGCAGTGCTCATGAATGGTGCAGTGCTCATGAGTGGTGCAGTGCTCGTGAGTGCTGCAGTGCCCATGAATGGTGCAGTGCTCATGAGTGTTTCAGTGCTCGTGAATGGTGCAGTGCTCGTGAGTGGTGCAGTACTCATGAATGGTGCAGTGCTCATGAATGGTGCAGTGCTCGTGAGTGGTGCAGTGCCCATGAGTGGTGCAGTGCCCATGAGTGGTGCAGTGCCCATGAATGGTGCAGTGCTCATGAATGGTGCAGTGCTCGTGAATGGTGCAGTGCTCATGAGTGGTGCAGTGCTCATGAGTGGTGCAGTGCCCATGAATGGTGCAGTGCTCATGAATGGTGCAGTGCCCATGAATGGTGCAGTGCTCATGAGTGGTGCAGTGCTCATGAGTGGTGCAGTGCACATGAATGGTGCAGTGCCCATGAATGGTGCAGTGCTCATGAGTGGTGCAGTGCCCATGAATGGTGCAGTGCCCATGAATGGTGCAGTGCTCGTGAATGGTGCAGTGCTCGTGAATGGTGCAGTGCTCGTGAATGGTGCAGTGCTCATGAGTGGTGCAGTGCTCATGAATGGTGCAGTGCCCATGAATGGTGCAGTGCCAATGAATGGTGCAGTGCTCGTGAGTGGTGCAGTGCTCGTGAGTGGTGCAGTGCTCGTGAGTGGTGCAGTGCTCATGAATGGTGCAGTGCTTGTGAGAGGAGAGTGCTCGTGAGTGGTGCAGTGCTCATGAATGGTGCAGTGCTCATGAATGGTGCAGTGCAGCTGCAGTGCTCATGAATGGTGCAGTGCTCATGAATGGTGCAGTGCTCATGAGTGGTGCAGTGCTCATGAGTGGTGCAGTGCTCATGAATGGTGCAGTGCTCGTGAATGGTGCAGTGCTCATGAATGGTGCAGTGCTCGTGAGTGGTGCAGTGCTGATGAATGGTGCAGTGCTCATGAGTGGTGCAGTGCTCCTGAATGGTGCAGTGCCCATGAATGGTGCAGTGCCCATGAATGGTGCAGTGCTCATGAATGGTGCAGTGCCCATAAATGGTGCAGTGCTCATGAGTGGTGCAGTGCCCATGAATGGTGCAGTGCTCATGAGTGTTTCAGTGCTCATGAGTGGTGCAGTGCTCATGAATGGTGCAGTGCCCATGAATGGTGCAGTGCCCATGAATCGTGCAGTGCTCATGAATGGTGCAGAGACCATGATTGGTGCAGTGCTCATGAGTGGTGCAGTGCCCATGAATGGTGCAGTGCTCATGAATGGTGCAGTGCTCATGAGTGTTTCAGTGCTCATGAGTGGTGCAGTGCTCATGAATGGTGCAGTGCTCGTGAGTGGTGCAGTGCTCGTGAGTGGTGCAGTGCTCATGAATGGTGCAGTGCTCGTGAGTGGTGCAGTGCCCATGAATGGTGCAGTGCTCATGAATGGTGCAGTGCTCGTGAATGGTGCAGTGCTCATGAATGGTGCAGTGCTCATGAATGGTGCAGTGCTCATGAGTGTTTCAGTGCTCGTGAATGGTGCAGTGCTCATGAATGGTGCAGTGCTCATGAATGGTGCAGTGCTCGTGAGTGGTGCAGTGCTCGTGAGTGGTGCAGTGCCCATGAATGGTGCAGTGCTCATGAATGGTGCAGTGCTCGTGAATGGTGCAGTGCTCATGAATGGTGCAGTGCTCGTGAGTCGTGCAGTGCTCATGAATGGTGCAGTGCCCATGAGTGGTGCAGTGCTCATGAGTGGTGCAGTGCTTATGAGTGGTGCAGTGCCCATGAATGGTGCAGTGCTCATGAGTGGTGCAGTGCCCATGAATGGTGCAGTGCTCATGAATGATGCAGTGCTCGTGAATGGTGCAGTGCTCATGAATGGTGCAGTGCTCATGAATGGTGCAGTGCTCATGAGTGTTTCAGTGCTCATGAGTGGTGCAGTGCTCATGAATGGTGCAGTGCTCGTGAGTGGTGCAGTGCTCGTGAGTGGTGCAGTGCTCATGAATGGTGCAGTGCTCGTGAGTGGTGCAGTGCCCATGAATGGTGCAGTGCTCATGAATGGTGCAGTGCTCGTGAATGGTGCAGTGCTCATGAATGGTGCAGTGCTCATGAATGGTGCAGTGCTCATGAGTGTTTCAGTGCTCGTGAATGGTGCAGTGCTCATGAATGGTGCAGTGCTCATGAATGGTGCAGTGCTCGTGAGTGGTGCAGTGCTCGTGAGTGGTGCAGTGCCCATGAATGGTGCAGTGCTCATGAATGGTGCAGTGCTCGTGAATGGTGCAGTGCTCATGAATGGTGCAGTGCTCGTGAGTCGTGCAGTGCTCATGAATGGTGCAGTGCCCATGAGTGGTGCAGTGCTCATGAGTGGTGCAGTGCTTATGAGTGGTGCAGTGCCCATGAATGGTGCAGTGCTCATGAGTGGTGCAGTGCCCATGAATGGTGCAGTGCTCATGAATGATGCAGTGCTCGTGAATGGTGCAGTGCTCATGAATGGTGCAGTGCTCATGAGTGGTGCAGTGCCCATGAGTGGTGCAATGCTCATGAATGGTGCAGTGCCCATGAGTGGTGCAGTGCTCGTGAGTGGTGCAGTGCTCGTGAGTGGTGCAGTGCCCATGAATGGTGCAGTGCCCATGAATGGTGCAGTGCTCATGAATGGTGCAGTGCTCATGAGTGGTGCAGTGCTCATGAGTGTTTCAGTGCTCATGAATGGTGCAGTGCTCGTGAGTGGTGCAGTGCTCATGAATGGTGCAGTGCTCATGAGTGGTGCAGTGCCCATGAGTGGTGCAGTGCTCATGAGTGGTGCAGTGCTCATGAGTGGTGCAGTGCCCATGAATGGTGCAGTGCTCATGAGTGGTGCAGTGCCCATGAATGGTGCAGTGCTCATGAATGGTGCAGTGCTCATGAGTTTTTCAGTGCTCATGAATGGTGCAGTGCTCGTGAGTGGTGCAGTGCCCATGAATGGTGCAGTGCAAATGAATGGTGCAGTGCTCGTGAGTGGTGTAGTGCTCATGAATGGTGCAGTGCTCATGAATGGTGCAGTGCTCGTGAGTGGTGCAGTGCTCGTGAGTGGTGCAGTGCCCATGAATGGTGCAGTGCAAATGAATGGTGCAGTGCTCGTGAATGGTGCAGTGCTCATGAATGGTGCAGTGCTCATGAATGGTGCAGTGCTCATGAGTGGTGCAGTGCTCGTGAGTGGTGCAGTGCCCATGAATGGTGCAGTGCTCATGAATGGTGCAGTGCTCGTGAATGGTGCAGTGCTCATGAATGGTGCAGTGCTCTCATGAATGGTGCAGTGCTCGTGAGTGGTGCATGAGTGGTGCATGAATGGTGCAGTGCTCATGAATGGTGCAGTGCTCGTGAATGGTGCAGTGCTCATGAGTGGTGCAGTGCCCCTGAGTGGTGCAGTGCTCATGAGTGGTGCAGTGCTCATGAGTGGTGCAGTGCTCATGAGTGGTGCAGTGACCATGAATGGTGCAGTGCTCATGAATGGTGCAGTGCCCATGAATGGTGCAGTGCTCGTGAATGGTGCAGTGCTCGTGAATGGTGCAGTGCTCGTGAATGGTGCAGTGCTCATGAGTGGTGCAGTGCTCATGAATGGTGCAGTGCTCGTGAGTGGTGCAGTGCCAATGAATGGTGAAGTGCTCGTGAGTGGTGCAGTGCTCGTGAGTGGTGCAGTGCTCATGAATGGTGCAGTGCTTGTGAGAGGAGAGTGCTCGTGAGTGGTGCAGTGCTCATGAATGGTGCAGTGCTCATGAATGGTGCAGTGCTCGTGAGAGGAGAGTGCTCGTGAGTGCTGCAGTGCTCATGAATGGTGCAGTGCTCATGAATGGTGCAGTGCTCGTGAGTGGTGCAGTGCTTATGAATGGTGCAGTGCTCATGAGTGGTGCAGTGCTCATGAATGGTGCAGTGCTCATGAATGGTGCAGTGCTCGTGAGTGGTGCAGTGCTTATGAATGGTGCAGTGCCCATGAATGGTGCAGTGCCCATGAATGGTGCAGTGCTCATGAATGGTGCAGTGCCCATGAATTGTGCAGTGCTCATGAGTGGTGCAGTGCCCATGAATGGTGCAGTGCTCATGAGTGTTTCAGTGCTCATGAGTGGTGCAGTGCTCATGAGTGGTGCAGTGCCCATGAATGGTGCAGTGCCCATGAATGGTGCAGTGCTCATGAGTAGTGCAGTGCCCATGAGTGGTGCAGTGCTCATGAGTGGTGCAGTGCCCATGAATGGTGCAGTGCTCATGAATGGTGCAGTGCTCATGTATGGTGCAGTGCTCGTGAGTGGTGCAGTGCTCGTGAGTGGTGCAGTGCTCATGAATGGTGCAGTGCTCGTGAGTGGTGCAGTGCCCATGAATGGTGCAGTGCTCATGAATGGTGCAGTGCTCGTGAATGGTGCAGTGCTCATGAATGGTGCAGTGCTCATGAATGGTGCAGTACTCATGAGTGTTTCAGTGCTCATGAATGGTGCAGTGCTCGTGAGTGGTGCAGTACTCATGAATGGTGCAGTGCTCATGAATGGTGCAGTGCTCGTGAGTGGTGCAGTGCCCATGAGTGGTGCAGTGCCCATGAGTGGTGCAGTGCTCGAGTGGTGCAGTGCCCATGAGTGGTGCAGTGCCCATGAGTGGTGCAGTGCCCGTGAATGGTGCAGTGCTCGTGAATGGTGCAGTGCTCGTGAATGGTGCAGTGCTCATGAATGGTGCAGTGCTCGTGAATGGTGCAGTGCTCATGAATGGTGCAGTGCTCATGAGTGGTGCAGTGCCCATGAGTGGTGCAGTGCTCATGAGTGGTGCAGTGCTCATGAGTGGTGCAGTGCCCATGAATGGTGCAGTGCTCATGAATGGTGCAGTGCCCATGAATGGTGCAGTGCCCATGAATGGTGCAGTGCTCATGAATGGTGCAGTGCTCGTGAATGGTGCAGTGCTCGTGAACGGTGCAGTGCTCATGAGTGGTGCAGTGCTCATGAATGGTGCAGTGCTCGTGAATGGTGCAGTGCCAATGAATGGTGCAGTGCTCGTGAGTGGTGCAGTTCTCATGAATGGTGCAGTGCTCATGAATGGTGCAGTGCTCGTGAATGGTGCAGTGCTCATGAGTGGTGCAGTGCTCGTGAGTGGTGCAGTGCTCATGAATGGTGCAGTGCTCGTGAGTGGTGCAGTGCTCGTGAGTGGTGCAGTGCTCATGAATGGTGCAGTGCTTGTGATAGGAGAGTGCTCGTGAGTGGTGCAGTGCTCATGAATGGTGCAGTGCTCATGAATGGTGCAGTGCTCGTGAGAGGAGAGTGCTCGTGAGTGCTGCAGTGCTCATGAATGGTGCAGTGCTCATGAATGGTGCAGTGCTCGTGAGTGGTGCAGTGCTTATGAATGGTGCAGTGCTCATGAGTGGTGCAGTGCTCATGAATGGTGCAGTGCTCATGAATGGTGCAGTGCTCGTGAATGGTGCAGTGCTCATGAATGGTGCAGTGCTCATGAGTGGTGCAGTGCTCATGAGTGGTGCAGTGCCCATGAATGGTGCAGTGCCCATGAATGGTGCAGTGCCCATGAATGGTGCAGTGCTCATGAGTGGTGCAGTGCCCATGAATGGTGCAGTGCCCATGAATGGTGCAGTGCTCATGAATGGTGCAGTGCTCGTGAGTGGTGCAGTGCTCGTGAGTGGTGCAGTGCCCATGAATGGTGCAGTGCTCGTGAGTGGTGCAGTGCTCATGAATGGTGCAGTGCTCATGAGTGGTGCAGTGCCCATGAGTGGTGCAGTGCTCATGAGTGGTGCAGTGCTCATGAGTGGTGCAGTGCTCATGAGTGGTGCAGTGCCCATGAATGGTGCAGTGCTCATGAGTGGTGCAGTGCTCGTGAGTGGTGCAGTGCTCGTGAGTGGTGCAGTGCTTATGAATGGTGCAGTGCTCATGAGTGGTGCAGTGCTCATGAATGGTGCAGTGCTCATGAATGGTGCAGTGCTCGTGAATGGTGCAGTGCTCATGAATGGTGCAGTGCTCGTGAGTGGTGCAGTGCTTATGAATGGTGCAGTGCTCGTGAGTGGTGCAGTGCTCATGAATGGTGCAGTGCTCGTGAGTGGTGCAGTGCTTATGAATGGTGCAGTGCTCATGAGTGGTGCAGTGCTCATGAATGGTGCAGTGCTCATGAATGGTGCAGTGCTCGTGAATGGTGCAGTGCTCATGAATGGTGCAGTGCTCGTGAGTGGTGCAGTGCTTATGAATGGTGCAGTGCTCATGAATGGTGCAGTGCTCGTGAGTGGTGCAGTGCTCATGAGTGCTGCAGTGCTCATGAATGGTGCAGTGCTCATGAATGGTGCAGTGCTCATGAGTGGTGCAGTGCTCATGAGTGGTGCAGTGCTCATGAATGGTGCAGTGCCCATGAGTGGTGCAGTGCCCATGAGTGGTGCAGTGCCCATGAGTGGTGCAGTGCTCATGAGTGGTGCAGTGCCCATGAGTGGTGCAGTGCTCATGAGTGGTGCAGTGCCCATGAGTGGTGCAGTGCCCATGAGTGGTGCAGTGCTCATGAATGGTGCAGTGCCCATGAGGGGTGCAGTGCTCATGAGTGTTTCAGTGCTCATGAGTGGTGCAGTGCTCATGAGTAGTGCAGTGCCCATGAGTGGTGCAGTGCTCATGAATGGTGCAGTGCTCGTGAGTGGTGCAGTGCTCATGAGTGGTGCAGTGCTCATGAGTGGTGCAGTGCCCATGAGTGGTGCAGTGCTCATGAGTGGTGCAGTGCCCATGAGTGGTGCAGTGCCCATGAGTGGTGCAGTGCTCATGAGTGGTGCAGTACTCATGAGTGGTGCAGTGCTCATGAATGGTGCAGTGCTCGTAAGTGGTGCAGTGCTCATAAGTGCAGAGTGCTTCTGAGTGCAGAGTGCTTCTGAGTGCAGTGCGTTCTTGAGCGTGGAGCAGTCGTGAGAGGGGAGTGCTTGTAAGAGAGTGGTCATGAGTGGAGAGTGCTCATGAGAGGAGAGTGCTTGTGAGTGCAGAGTGCTTGTGAGTGCAGAGTGCTCATTGAGTGCTCAGTGCTTGTGAGTGGGGAACTCTCATGAGTGGGGAGTGCTCCTGAGTGCAGTGCTTGTGAGAGGGGAGTGCTTGTGCTAGGAGAGTGCTTGTGAGAGGAGAGTGCTTGTGAGGGGAGAGTGCTCTTGAGTGGAGCAGCGATGGAACCGAGGCTGAGCCAGCAGGCTGGAGGCATGGCCAGGCCATGTGAGAACATGTGGCTTGGGATGCTGTTGCTGCTGTGGTGGCTTCTGAACTTCTGTGTAAGTCCTGAGGGTGGCTGCGTTGCAAGGACCCTTCCTGAGCCCCTTTTTCTCCTCCCTATTTCTCTGCTGCCCAGGATGGGGAGGAGAGTCAAAAGAATGTAAACCCCATGGGTTACAGTCCAGTAACTTAAAGACCTGCTGGGCATCCTGGTAGCCCTGCTCTGCTGCAGCTGAAACCGAGCAGCTCTGATATTTCCACTGCCATCTCCAGGGCTGCCTTCCCAGCCAGGCCCTCAGCACCCTTCACAGTGAAGGGGGAGCAGAAACAGTATCTCAAAGAGTCTTCTTGCCAGTGACACACAGGGAGGGGAAGCGGTGAGAAATGTTTGTGGCTGTCAAGAGTCACCCTACACACCACGGTCTTTGGTGTCTGTGGCATCAAATCTGTTTGTGTGTGGGGTTCACTCCTTTTTTTCCTGTTTTTCTTTAAACTAGGCAAATGATGGGCACAGACTATGAACTGGACGTTTACTACTTGATTTGCTACTGCCCTTCAAATCAGTCCACATCAGCTGAAATCAGAAAGACCTCTTTCAAATAATACCTGCGGGAAGAAGGGAGAAACATCTCCAGGTTTCCCAGATCACAAACCCATCCCAACCACATCCAGGGCAGCACCAGGCTCTCGCCATTTGTGGCCAGCAGTATGGGTGGCTGTAAGAAGCCAGGAAGTCTCTGTGGATTCTGTACAGGGACAGAAGCATCGATCTCATGCTTGGATCAGGCATTTACATTTTGTTACATGTCTCGGGGTCTTCTGGTAGTCCTGTCTGGCCTGACAAAGTAAAAGAATCACCTGGAAAGCAAAACACTTCCAAAGCTGCCTCTTCTGCTGGGCGAGAATGGAAATGTCCCTGTGGAGCTGCAAGTGCTGTTTGTGTGTGAGGTGCTGCTGCTGTGGGTACAGAGCCTGCAGCCAGCAGAGCAGGAGCAGATTCGCATCCTGGGTGAGTTGCTTGTGGGTGTGATGGGGTGAATATTTGTTTTTTCCCCCTCAGAATGGCTCACAAAGTGTTGATGCATTGCAGGGCTGTCTTGTGCTCTGATTTCTTCTCCTGATGTGAAAGTCTTCTAGCAGTTAGAGAGGAAGTTGCTGTGCAGGAGGTGAATTATGCTTGCAGCTACAGACCTGGTTTTGTTCTTGCAGGTCCTTTGACATTGCTGTCGCATGGGACGTTACTGTAGATGCTTGTGATCCCTCGAGGACAACAGTCCCTTCTGCTCTGTGTCCTGGAGCAATCCTTCCCAACATATATCCACCTCAGGGTGAGTGCTTTTTGAGTTTCTCTTCAGTAACATGTGCGTGTGTGTGTGAGTTGCAGTTTGCCTGCTCTCTGCACTGCTCCAGCACAGTGTCACGGGCACGTGTGCCATCATGACACACAATGTGAGGACTGGCTGAGAGGCTAATGACAGCCTGGGCAGGCCAGAGAGTAAAACCGGTATCAAACTCCATCCTGAGCATGAGGCCAGGATTTATGTTGCAGCAAGGACTTCTGGCTCTAAATGCTGGGAGCTCATCCATTACAAATACCAGGTAGGAGCTGTGCGAGGCGGTGGCAGCAGGTACCACATGGTCCAAGGGGTCTCTGGAGGAAAAGGGGGATCCTGCCATGAGCGGGACCTCAGGTGAGCTGTGTGTCCCACCATGCCCCAGGTGAACCCCATGGCTTGTGGGAAGTGTCTGGGCCTGGCAGAGAGGACCAGGGAGGGAGGTGGTGCAGCCCCTGTAGCGCTGGGGTAGGGGGTGGTGGCTGTACCATGGCCGTGGGAGCTGTGTCTGGGATCCCCTGTTATGCACTTAATGCCTTTTTGGTGCATTTTTGTGTTTTAATGTCCCCATGTGACGCGAGTGCTGCTGGATTTGCCACATCCCACAATGAGACACATTCTCCAATGAGTTCTCTGCGCTGCACCCAGAGTGTTTCCAGCCCTGGACAAGCCAGGATGGTTTGGGCTGCACAGGCTGGACATTCCCGCACACCCGGGCATGACCTTGGCATCGGAACCCCCAGCCTGAATGAGTGATTGACTGATATTCCTGGGGAGTCTCCATAGAGCATAGTAAATGAAACACCTTGTCTGAAGAAGAAATATGTAAATACAAACTACATTTCCCAGTACCCAGTGCCCAGTGTCTAAATGCAAAAAAGTCCACTATATTACTCCTTTAGGATCTATTGCCCTTGCCTAGGTTGCACTGTTTTTTCCTGCTGTGTTTACAATACATCCCAGAGTCAGAAACTTCCTTACATTCTACAAAACATTAGATCAGCAACCCTGAAGCATGTTGAGCTCCATTGGGAAAACTATACATACCTTTTATGTATAGGAATCCTGCTATTCCTGCAACTGCTGCTCAAACAGCAACATCCAAAATAAGATGATCTCTGCTGCTTCTGTGATGCCTGTCTCCATTGAAAAGAGAAGGATTGATTAGTTAGAATGCAACTGTGTGCTACACTACTTCAGAATAAATACAACCCTGAGTATGTTTTATAGGTATTTGGTTTTTTAAATGTAACCTCAAGAAATTACCAGAGTCCGTTATTAGCAAAACCCTACACCAGCTCTAGGAAAGTTAGAAGGTAAGTTCCTTAATACGGTGAAAGCACATTGTGGCTTGAAAGGCGATGGCCATTCCATTCTTTGGCCTATGAAAGGCTGAGCCAGACCTCAGCCAAATGAAATTTCAGCAAATACCTTGTATTGGGTTTGCATGGCAAGATTTGGGTAGAAGGGAGGCTTCAGAGGTGGCTTCTGTGAGAAGATGCCAGAAGCTGCCTTGATGTCAGACAGAGCCAATGCCAGCCAGCTAGAAGATGGACCCACCAGGCCAAGGCCGACCCCACCAGTGACAGTGGTAGCACTTCTGCAGTAACCTATTTAAGAAAGGGTAAAACCTGATATGCAAGAGCAGACAGAGAGAGGAGTGAGAATGTGTGAGAGAAACAGCCCAGCAGACACCAAGATCAGTGAAGAAGCAGGAAGGTGAGGAGGTGCCCCAGGCACCAGAGCAAAGATTCCCCTGCAGCCCATGGAGGTCCAGGGGTTAATTAACCACCACTGCTGGAAGTCTTCAGTGTAATTCATGGAACTTTGGAGCTTTATCCAAAGTAGAAAAACCCAAGCTGACACCTGTCCAAAAACTACAGGCTCTACAGTGTCTCACTGCATGCTTTTACCCACTCACTTTGCACAGTGCCCTGGGTTCGGCTGTACCAGTTATTTTTCTCCTTCCTAGTAGCTGGTGCAGTGCTGTGTTCTGTCTTTAGTCTGATAATGCTGATAACACACTGATGTCTTAGTTGTTGCTCAGTAGCACTTACCCCATCAAGGACTTTTCAGTCTCCTGCTCTTCCAGGGAGGAGGGGCATGGGAAGCCAGGAAGGAAGCAGAGACAGGACACCTGACCCAAACTAGCCAAAGGGGTATTCCATAGCACAGCACATCATGCCCAGTATAAAAACTTGGGGGAGTTGCCCAAAAGGCCCAGGTCGCTGCTAGGCTTGGGTTGGGTATTGGTCAACAGGTGGCGAGCAATTGAGCTGTGCATCACATGTTGCTTGTACTTTATCTTTCCCCTTTTCATTTTCTATTCTCTCCCCTTGTTATTTCATCATTATCATCATTATTATTATTATTACTTTAATATTATACTTTAGTTATTAGACTGTTCTTATCTCAGCCTGTGGGTTTTGCATTCTTTTGATTCTCCTCCCCATCCCACCCAGAGTGGGAGTGAGAGAACGGATGAGTGGTGCTGAGTTACTGGCCTGGCTTAGACTACAATTCCCAGTATCTGCTGCTATAGGCTTTGCAGTTGTCAAAGCAAGAGTGAAGCATAGAGCTCTCTTGGCATTATTGTTTCTTTGGGGTTTGTGATGAACAGATTGTTTTTTCTCCATAAGGATGTGAAGGCAGACAGTTGGGAGAATGAACTGATGTGACTTTCTGCCAGTTCCAGCAACAGCATTTGCAATGCCATTCCTATGTCCCTCTCTCCAAATGTCTCCTGCATAATGACTAAAGAAGAATATTTTTTTTTCTGTGAAAAATGTGTGTCCAATTTTATCTTGCAGTGAATGCAAAACTTGGCAGTTTTCAATAGCAAAGAGTAGAAGCTCACTCAAGATGCAGACAGCTACCTGTGGCTTGTGTATGACTGAAGTCCAGAAAATGCTGATTCTATTCCAGAAGTGAGCCTGCCCTCTTACACCCCACAGTCCCATCTCATGCTGATGGTGAGACTCAAAGTGAATAGAAGCTGCTGCTGAATACTTGTGGTCACAAGACACACCCCAATTGATTTCTTACTCCTCTTTTTATACTGTCTTTAAGCTTCAGAAGCAGTGCTTGCAGGAAATGTTGCTCCTCATTAAACCCAGAATAAATGAGATCGGAGCTCAACTGCTGGTGTAGAACTGATGTTATGGATTTGGGGCTTCAAACACAAACCACAGGTGTCAAGGCAGGTTTGTTGTGTGCTGAAGTGCACAGGGGAACTTTTGGTCATTTGCAAATACCCAGTCCTGGATCTGTCTGTGCTGGTTGGAAAGTTACACCGTTCCAAATTATCATTGTCTGAGCAACTGCTGGGAACAATCTCTTAACAGATTAACAGTGTAAAAGCAGTTGTGTGAGTTGAAAGCAACTTCATTGGTGCCCAAGAGCTAAAACTTCATACAGGGCTCCACAGGCAGAGCTGTGAGAACTTGGCTTCCAGGAGCAGTAAAAGCCAGGGACAGCAGGAACACCAACAGACAGCATGGTTATCTCCTGATCTGACTTATGTCTATGCCTTAAAACCAGCAGCTGATAACATGTGGCAGACTGCAAGGAGCTGATGGCATACCCTATGTGGGACACTGCTGCTGGAACACAGGCTTGCAACCTGCAGTAGCAGGTTAATTCACTAACACCAAAGCAGAAAGGGGGAGATGAGCTTGTGTGCTCCCACTGTCTCTGGGTTCAGTTTGAACTGTGGTGTAGGTACAAGGGCATAAAATGTTTCTATGGACTCAGTTCTGAGGAGCTTTGCCTTACGGTTGACCTCAAGGGGACTTTCCTCCTTGAAAGGTGGTGAGTAGAGTTGAACGTGGGGCACCATGTGGGCCACTGTGGCTTATCTAGTGCAGTCACAGGAGAAATCAGTGTATCCTATTCTCAAAGTTTCTACTTTGTCAAGTTTTATATGGCCCAAATATAAAACTTGGATCAAAACTTGGGCATAATGCACCTTCTGCTTTATCTCTGTTGGATATCTGAGGGTGGGCCTGTGAGTCCCAAAACTTGTTGTTTTTTTCCTAGGCAAACTAGCCTCTCTACTTACAAAAATGTATTCCTTGCCTTATAAATCTCAAGTTTATTTCCCATTTATACTGTCTTTTGTTCTTCTATCATATCTGCTTTGGCTTGTTTGCCATTTCTTTTCACTGGGGGATTCAGTGATCTTGAAGTATACATTTTTGATCCTGTTTGGTTCCTGGGGAAGAGAAGGGAGAGAGTGTAGAGTTGGACCAGGAGATGGAACTGAGGGCGACTGAGCAATGAATGGTAGCTGGAGGTAAGTGGAAATAAGGTGCAGAAATTCTGTGTACAGTACTGTGAAACAGACTGGGTTTTAGGGCTCAAAGGACAAATTTATCTCTGAATCATTTCTTAAAATGCTTGCCTTTTGCTGCAATAGGCTGTATCTTGCAGTCCTGGCAAAAAAAGGAGCCATGCCTTTCATTGACACTAGCATTTCCCTGCCAGTTCTGATTGAGAAATACATATTCAGAGGTTTCACTTCCAGTTGCAAATTCTCAGTTTTAGGTGACTGTTAGGCTAACCTGAATAACTAACTCAACCAAACTAGTCAAGGAAAGTCCTTGCTGGTGGTAGTGGTGGGGGTGTCTGTCACTCAAGCCAGAGGACTGATACAGGAAGACCATGCTTGAAAAGGAGGCGAGAAGGTTTCGGTGGCAGAGTGGCAGCCTGAAGCTTTGTGTGTCTGAGTGGTGTTGCTATTGCCTTTGGCTCTGTCATGGCTCTGAAGCACAGGTTTTACTCGACAGTGCTGACTAAGTATGAGAGCCCTCTGGTTCAACTCTGAAGCATATCGACAACTCATTTAAGATGCTTTCTCTAATCATTATGGTGTCACACAAGTATATGGTGAATTGAAACACTCTGATCATTAGTAATGGGCTCCAGATTTGTAATTATTTATCATCTGGTTGTTTTTCAGTTCTCTATTTCTGAAGCCAAATGAATTACAGCAGAAGTTCATTATAGTGACAAACCCAAAAGCCGAAAGATTAGAGAATGCTGAATTCAAGATTTTCTGCACAATCTTCTGTCATTCCCCCTGTCCTTAATGCATTCTGAAAATAGACAGTACTTTCAGCAGATTCCTGTCACTGGCAGTAAATGGACATTTCATTTGATTTGGTTGCATTGACTTTGCATAGCCCCCTGGCATTTTCTTTTAGGCATAATCTGAGATGTACTTTAAAGTAATTCTCTTTCTTTCAGATTTCTTTTTTAGTTATAATACAGCATCATAGCAATTGACCATTTTGCAAACACATTTTCTATGCTCTCAGACAGGTGGTGACATAGTCGCCTTTTAACAGATGGGCAAACTGATACTCAGTGAGATCACGACCAAGTCTTTCAGATGTGTTCACTGATTAAGGAGCACACATGACTAAGACTTGGTGTTCCTGCATGCATTTGTAGTCTCGGGGCCTTCACGTGGTTAAGGTAGAGCTCTGTTCACCTTCAGCTGCAGTTTCAAACCACTAGCAAGATGTTCCATTGCACACACAGGGAAACACAGAGCCCACAAACAGTTTCAGCATGGCAATCCATGCATGAATTCTGCTTGGGTGAAACTCCACGTGTTTAGGCAGCAGAGAAGATGGTGTCCCCTGTGCTCCTGTCCTCCCCTTCTGCTGGAGAGAGAAACAGTGCATTCAGGAGAAAAGTTTTCTATAAATGAGCTGTACAAGCTGGTGCTTTGGCTTGTTTGTTAGGTGAAGACCAATGATGTCTGGAAATAAAACACTAGCACAGGTTGCCCAGAGAGGTGTTGGATGCCCCACCCCTGGAGACATTCAAGGCCAGGCTGGATGTGGTTCTGGACAACCTGATCTAGTTGGAGATGTCCCTGCTCATTGCAGGGGTGGGACTAGATGAGCTCTGAAGGCCCCTTCCAACCCAAACCATTCTAAGATTCTATGTGTGTTCAAGTGTTTATGTTCTGCATATATGCATGAACATATGTGCGTCTGTGTATTGTGCACCACCTTACACAGGGGAGGGAAGAAGTAGATTATTAGCCTCTTAGTGCCCTGGAGCTTTTAGAGAACAATCAGTTTAAGTTACTAGAGTATTTGCCAGGAGATCAGTGTTTGTGCTGGGTTGTAATCTGTTTGGGGCTCCGTTTTCCCTAGATGTAGCAGTTTGCACTGAATTGTGCTGGAGCAGAAGTGGGGAGAGGGGTGCTTCCATCTGCTGAAACAGTACGATGGTTAAAATCTGTGCAGTTGCTGGTCCAATGCAGACATTTGGCCAGTGTCTACCAAAAATATGTATTCAACGTAATATTTTGGCTTATGTACAGCATGGGCAAGCTCAAACAGCAGTGCAGAGACCAACCAGTTCTTCAGAAAGGCATTTAACAGCCTTACCACTGTTTTTGTCTGCCTGCCCACCTCCCAACTACATATGCCTTGTTTTAGCTGAGGATGTAAAATGTCAGCCTGACAGTTCAAGTGTGGCAGAATGGCAAACAAATGTGATGAATGGGAAGTCTTTAGCTGAGGTTGCTTAACAGGGAATCATAGAATAGTTAGGGTTGGAAAGGACCTGGAGATCATCTAGTTCCAATCCCATGGCCACCACCTGCCACCAGTGAGAAAACAGGGATCCAAGAGAGAGTTTGCTGTACTGTTTCAGCCCCTGGAAGACCCATGAAGATGGATGCATCCCTTTGCCATTACCAGTTTTACCCACTTTAAATTCCTGTCCTAGGAGCAGGGCTCTGTGTGTTTTGTTAACTGTAAGAGCTTTAGGCTCAGGGGAGACATGATCCAGTTCTTCTGATAGAACTCTATTTTCTTTCATACTGTAAATTCAGGAACTACATAGTACATTACCTATTTTCTTTTGTTCATATCTAAGTTGTCTCCAGATCCTTGGGCTGAGGACAAAGTCCAGTATAATACATTGTAATACATCTCTGAATGTGGCAAAAGAACATTCTATTATATCTCTGAAGATTATTTCTTTGGGATTTCATTGTTTCAGTATTCATCATTTTGTGAGCACCCAAGAGACTGTCTCTGTGATGAGAGCAGTTTTACCCATAGCTTCATTTGTCCCTCCCAGCACATCATAAGGACGGTGGTTTTGGCACCCATTCCACCCAGGTTGCATAACAGTGGCATTATTGGCATTTTAGCATGTTTCTGTACGTAAAAGGTATATGAAATGCCAGACTTTACAGAAGCTATCAGTGATTTAAGGTGCTTTATGATCTTAACATCCAATGTTAGACATGTAAAGGAGATTGCTGGTATGACACTGCCTAGAATCTCAACTTTCCCAGGGAGTTGCATAATCAAAACTGCATCAGTTATACCAAAGTATATTGTATTGGGATTGGCTTAAAAATCATAAAACCTTAAGGAGAAAGGTGAGAAACGGCGTGGGGCTGGGTAGAAAGTGCTTGTGATTAGCGGCCAGCAGGCACCGCTCTAGCATCAGCAATTGCTTGGCTGCTGTGGCATCGCTTTGCAAAGAGCTCCCCGCAGTCCCTTCTGGCTCCCTTTTACAATGGAACGGTGTGGTTGTAGCTCAAGGCACAAGGTTGGCCTGGAAAGATCAGGAATGACCTGAGGGGGCTGTGAGCTGGGCAGTGAGTGTGTTTACACACTTCCTGCCACAGGGAAGGGGTGGCCACAAGATTTGCACTTGGTTACACTTCTTGGACGTCTCCCGGGTTTCAGTACCCCCAGCTATAGCAATAAAGTGTTACTGGCAGGTAGTCGATCAGGAGGGAGGTGATTTTAACAGGTTATTCGTTAATGCTCTGTGCTTGGAATGTTCTGAAGGAGCTACCTGAGTGGATTTTCAAAGAACTGGAAAAACAGATTTCCTAAGGAAAGGTTTTTACTTACCTGGGTTTCAGCCCTTGGGGTGCCCAATGACTTGCAACCAAGTGCAAACACAGTCTGCGTACCCCTCAGCCACATCTAGGCAGAACCTGTCCTAATGTGCTTCTTTCAATGCAGTAACACCATCGTGAACCCATCACCCTTCTCTCCACCTTCTGGTCACACAGGTTTTGATCCCAGGCTGTTAAAGCAGAACAAAGCCTGCACACTGCAGGCTAGCTGTAATTAAATGTCCCAGCCACAGGAGTAGTTTAAACAGGTACAGCTGGAACTGTGCCTTCTGGGCTTAGACCAGAGGGGTGGTCCTGCTGCCTCCCTGGAACAGGTAGGGGAGGAAGCTGCAGGAAAAGAGCAGAGAGGGGACAGCTTTGTCAGCTAGAAACTGATTGAGTGACCTTTCTGCTCTCTGGACTGAAGTGGGACCGTTTCCTCTGCGTGCTGACATTTGCTCCAGCCCTGTCCTTCTGCTTTCCTCACCTCTGCTTAACTTTGTAATTGCCTTTTCTATTTTTGACTTACCCCACCCATCCCCATGCTCCTTCCCTTCAGCATCTCCTCTCCAGGGATTCCTCTGCAAGAGCCTGGCCAACACAGGAGGCATAAAAATTGCTCGCCTTTGTTGCCTAGTCCTTCCCATTCCTGTAGGCTGGTTCTGTCTTACTTGAGATCTGATGCCACTTCTGGCTTTTGTTTGAGAAGAAGAAAAAGGTATGAGGATCCTTTTCTTTTCTGCTTTGCTTTTCCCCATGCAGATCTCCTGGGGTGCTCAGAGTTTGACCTCTGGGGATTCTCACACCCCTGGCTGGAGGCAAGGGAGAATCAACTCTTGAGCAGCACATAATTTCTTACTGATACTTTGTGCTTTGTTATGTTACCTGTGTTTATGCAACTGTTGCTCGCAAACAGCGCTTTGTGAGGTTGGTTCGATTTCCCCTCTCGTCTGCCCTGTTCTTGCCCTCTTGTCTTTCACTTGTTCTTGATTTTGTCATGATCTAGGCTTAGACAGACTGGAGAATTTTAGGATCCTGAAGACCTGCGTTTCTAACAATAAGGAAGCAAGTGGAAAAACACTTAATCTTTTTCCTTTGGACTGAAAGCCTACAGGCTCCTTTATCTACTGCAAAGGCACATAAAAGGCATAAGCGGCATTTCTTTTCCTTGGAAGGTCATCTTTAAGTGGGGGTGGTGAAAAACAATTCACTTGATAAAACAAGAAGCCAAGAGGTAGGATTCCTGACTTTGGCTCTCAGAACTCTTCTGCCACTTGTTGGCTGTCTCACTTGGAGTTTGTCACTTAAGTTTTGCGTCCAAGTTTACCTAACTGTTAAAGAATAGCTGTTCTACATTTTGTCTTGCCTGCAGGAAGTGATTATGGAAAAGGTAACGTTTCCCTTAATGCCTGAGCTGCACTCAATTTGCAGTTTATTACAAAACGGCGGGTACTGTTTTACCTCCCTTCATCCCCAAGGTGGGCAAACGGGCACAGTGAGTTCCAGAGATAAATAGTGAGCCAAATAATTACAGGCCGGGCTCCTAGGGGTGGCTTGAGGATTAATGGCTGTTTGTGCAGCACTTCAGGATCCTCAGCTGCAATGTGCTTTTAACTCTGGGGCACTGCGGGCTGGAGGTGATGAGTACACCTGGGCTCTAGCAGAGGTCAGCACTGGGAGGATAGCAGATCTTTTGAAGCAGAGATGCAGCTCCGGGGGTGTGGCACAGGAAGGAGGTTTAAGTTAGACCTGGGAAATACTTCTATGTAGGATGGGAGGGTGGGAAGTAGTCTGTCCCTTCAGGCTCATTGCTTTTAAGTAGATGTGGCTGCTTAAAAGAAGGAGACCTGAGGAAATAATATATCCACTGAATGCTTCTTTAGGAATCTCTTTGGTCTTTCTATCAATCAACAGTGACCCAGATGTAAGAAGAAGTTCATGCTCAGCTGTCATGGATATAAGAAGAAAACAGGTTGTTGTTGCCTTCTGATGCCAGCTGGATTGTCCTTGGTCTTTTCTCCTTGGACACCCATGGGTGACCTCATTGGTTACATTAAGCCAGAGCACTGCATTTAAAGTATTTTGGAGCTAATATGCTGCAACCAACCACAACTCATCTGTGCTGGGACATTCACTGTCATTATCACAAGTGAGGAAACTTCAGTGTCAGGTGCCTTCACAGCGCTGGAGTCCCAGCCTGGCTTTTACAGCCCTAGAAGGAAGTGCTGAGTGCATTGCTTTCTAATCTTGCCAGGGAGATGTTCAGAGGGGAGGCTGCGCTGTGGGAAGTGGTGTAAGATACAGACGGATCCAGCCAGCTTGCACTTGTTTGAGTCCACAAGCAACCGCCAAGGGCCAGGCACTCGGGGAAAGTTCTCCGTGTCCCATGGGAGGAGCACGTGCATTTGGAAAGATCCTGGAGCAGCCATGGGTGGTGCAGGAAGGGAGGGTTTCTCTCTGGGTGTCTCAGGGTGGTGCAAGGAGCAGTTCAATGCTCCCAGTGCCGTCCTGAGCAGCAGCTGGTGGTGCTATGTGACAAGGCTCTCCTGGCACCGAGGTACAGGGACTCTCAGGGGACAGACTGTATTAGCACAGTGACCATGGGGAAACAGGACAGGTCAGGTCATGGCTGGGGAGCTTGCACTGTACACGTGCAGTGAGTCCATCCCAAATCCTTTGCTACTCGTCTTACAGTGTGGGAAGGGAGAACAGTTTATCTCCTCTCTGCAGCACAAGGATTTGTGAGAACGTCCAGCACCTCTGAGCTACAGAACATCCTCCTTTCTCTGGTTGCCTCCCTGTAAGAGGTGTGTTTGAGCCTTCTGTCTGTTCAGTGCTCAGCCCACCACACAGCAGCAGCATATGTATGGTCCTTTGTCTTGTAGTACCTCATTCCTTGTGCAGAATATCTCTTCTTAGTATCTTCAACCTCCCCTTGGGGTTTGGAGACACCACAGATCCATGCCAGTTCCTGTCTTGCTAAATCAGTACTCTCTGCAATATGTCCAACATCTTCCTGCTAAAAAGTCTTTTAAAATGGCTGGTGGTAGTTAGGGACTTTACCAGTGTCAGTGTTGTCCATCTAGTTGGGGAGCAGACCTGTCATCTTTGTCAACTCTTTGTTTTTCTCTTTCTTTGTAATGGTTATGGGTAATGCAGATAGAAGTGTCCATCCCCACCACCCCTGCCTCTGCAGAGCAGCCCATAGGAGAGGAATGAAAGAGCCATGGGAATGCTAAGCATCATTTTGTTATTATGATCGTCAAGAAAGCAGTGGGAGGATGGAGGAGAAACATGAGGAAGTCACTAAAACAAGACCACACAGACAGCATTTAAGTGGGGAGAGCAAACCCAAAGGGAATTAAAGAGGCAAACAGGTGGAAGAAGAAGAAGAGGAAACAGAGCAAGACTGGCAAGGAATGACAGAGCCACCTTCTTCCAGTTTATCCAAGGAGCCAACGTGGGGGCTCTCCATCCATGAAAAACCAGCCTTCTGCCCACTGTTCTCCCATTTTCCTGAAATCTCTGCTTTTGCTCCTCCAGGCAACCATTAATCTAATATTAAGCCCCTTAACCTCTCTAATTGTTCCCTTTCAGTGTCAGCTGGTTTCCTATTAACCTTTCAATCTCTCTGTAATGCAGTTACTTCTGACTCCAGCCAGACCCGGCTCTAAAGCTTTACCTCCGGCAGTGAATTTTCCAAGCTTTCACTTTTTTTTTTTCTCTTTCTTTTCTGTAATGATTATTACTGTTGTTAAAGAGCCAGTTTGAACCAGCCTCTAAGTGCACAGGGCTGAACCAGTTGGAGTCTATAAACAGCCCTTTGCTAACCTTGTGCTTGATTTCATTAAGTTGATTGGCTTCCCTCTCTCCACTTCATTGCATCTCTGTCTCTCTCTACCCTCTCCATTATTGATGCTGGTTCTTTTGTTGCTATCTGAGATACCTGCTTGTTGATAGCAGGTATGATCACTCCTATATTTTTGTCTCCCAAACAAAAGTGTTGTCACAGAGGAAGCATCTCTAGAGCTTCATAACAGAGGGAAAGCAGAGGGTGAGGCGGGCCTGAAACAGCAGGTTGGAAAATGTACACAGCATGCAATAGGAAATTGCATAGCTGAGCCTCCTCAGTCACAGGAGCAAAGTTTGCTGCCTATAGGCTGGGTTCCTTCTTGACACGCAGTGTGGTTATCCTTGAATGCAAATCCTACCATGCAATATCAAAGCCAAGGCTCCTGCCTAAAGGTAAATGGCACTGCAGTTCAAATTGGGAGTGATGGCCTAAAGCAGACATACAGATCCCAGAACACAGTGTGCACTGTCTGCTGCATGAGGCAGGTCCTCTGGCAACTTTGACATCACTAATCAATATACAACTGCTGCTTGACCCTGTAACCTAGCAGTACATAGTTGGTTCCCTGGCCATCATTAAGCTGCAGCTCAACAGCATACTTGTGCTGTGCTTTCCCTAACTTGCCTGCTTCTTTTAGTGGTAATGCAGTTCCTGAATTCTGCTCAACACTGATCTCTCTCCCCAGGGCCTGAAAACTGCTGCTTTTATTGTAAAACACAATGGATGTTTGCAGCAAAGCCCGAGTTGACCTGAAATCCCTGGAGTCAGTGTAAATCACAGCACAGCACTGCAAGCCTGAGTCTGAGTGTCACTTGGAAACTGCTGGTGTGCAGTGATGCAGTGGGGCAAAGCATCTGCTGGCGCTTCACAAGTGCTAGGAGTGCTCTTGCAACACCATAACAGGTTTTGTTTGATGGACCCAGCACTGGCTTCTAGAGGTGGGGAAGCACTATCTCACTGCAGAAGAGCTGGGATCAGGGATCTAGTCATGCCTCTGTTTTGCTGCATGCTGAAGGGCAAGTTCTTTCCCTGTAGAGCCTCATGTTTTTCCCCAAAGAGAGAGACTTAGAAGAAATCTTTCCCCTCTGTGCTTAGGCTGACATTTACAGCCTTTTGCTGCAGCTCGGAAGCAGGATTTGTGTGTCTAAAAGCCCTTCTGTTTTTCCTAGCTGTATCATTTGTCTAACACCAGCTGTTACCTTTCCCCAAGTGTCCTGCCTCAAAGTCAACAGCAACTTACCAAAATAATAGGAGCTATTCTCTTCTGCTCTCTGTGCAGCTCTGTGTGTCCCTTCTTGCTCACTTACTGCTATTCCTTGTTGTTGGAGGGCAGATTCTGGCAGCAACAAGCCTTTGTCTTATTTTCTGGCAAACAACCTCAGCCTGCAAAAAGGCAGGAAAGACAGTGAAGAAACAAGAGCTGGTAAAGCTGTGGGTAAAGGAGAAGGTTAACTTCTGCTGGAATCTTTTTTAAACACCGAGTCTGACAGGGGGAAAGGTTTGTAAAAACACCATATGCATGGAAAGAACATCCCCCCGGACAGGCCTGGTGCCAGATGGGCTTCAGACCTGTTTAATAATATGAGTTCCCCAGGATGGCTGGGTGCTTGCTTCCCATCACTCACTGCTTCTTTGCCTTCATGTTCATCCTTTTAAATCCTCAGCCCCTGCCTTTGCTCCCATGTCTTTCAGGTGCCCAGGTCCCACCGGGATGAAGGAGGCGCCTCAGTTGCTGCAGTGGGGCCCCATGGTGGTCACTGGAGTGGTGCCTCCCTCCTGCCTGCCCCCAGCTACCATTATCACAGAATCATTAGGATTGGAAGGGAGCTCTTGAGGATCACCTCCCTCGACCTGCTGCCACACTGCTCCTGACGCACCCCAGGATACTATTGTATAGAGGCAATGGGAGGAGAACTGGGTTCTGCTTGCCCCTCCTAGGCCTACCAATGGGTACCATCTTGGGGTGCTCCCCTTAGTCCTGAGATGGGGCTTTGAGCAGCCTGGTCTAGTGGAATGTGTTCCTTCCTATGGCAGGGGGTTGGGACTGCATGAGCTTCAAGGTCCCTTCCAACCCAAGCCATTCTGTGATGCATCAGTGAGTTCTCCACAAGCTGTGTATTCTGCCTGTGAAGAAGGGTGGCCATCCTGCAGCTCCACCAGTGGGGGAAGACCCCGTGGGGACCACTGCTGTGGCTGTTGACAGGGCAAAGCACCTGAGGGCAGTCAGTACTCCCCTAACAGAGCCCCACCAGAGCAAGGGGCACAGCCTGGCCCCAGATGATGACTTGGGGCTGAGTTAAGCTGTGTACTGTTGAAGCTTTTGCTCCCCAAGCACCTGAGCTGGAGGTAGAGAGGAATAAAACTCCCCAAGGTTGCACCAGGAGGTGCCTGCTGTAGATGCAAATGAGTGTTTACTTAAGCACACCTTGGTTCCTCTCCACCTTTACTCCCCTGGAGAGGAAGAGGAGATATGGTGGTGGAGGGAAGGGTGAGGGAGCATGGCTGGTACCTCTCTCCTCCCTGCTGCTCACAGCCCCTGCAACACTTCCTGGCCCACATCCCATGCTGCCTATGGGAATGTCAAAACCCATGTGAGCCTGTTTGTCTCTCTGATGAGCATGCTGCCTTCTGTGCTGTTCCTCACTGCTGGGAGAGGGGAACAGGGCAGACTGGTGGGACAGTGGCACGTGGCTGCAAGGGTGACATGGACTGTCTTGCAGTGAGTCCCGGGTCAGTGGAGCAGAACACATGTTGGGAGGGGAAACCGATGGGAGATGAAACCCAAAGCAAAAGCTACCCCTGCTTTTTTGGTCTGCATTATGGCAGGCAAAGGGTATCAGAACTTGGCTGCACCCCAGTTGCCCGTTTTCCCTGGCTTCTATGGTCTGTCCCAGCTACTCCCCTTCCATGGGAAGCTTCCTAATTATTTATCCCAGTGATCAATCATATGACCCCACTGTGGCAATGTGATATGGCTTTGGCTGTGCTAATCAGCTTAGCGTGGGCCCCTTGACCCCTGTCATCTTATTTTAGGGAAAAACTTTACACAGTGCCTGGTGAGGGCTGTTCAGCCCAGAGGATTTGAATCCAAGGTGAAAAATAGCAACACAGACTTTTGCTTCCTTCTGTCATAGCCAAAATTCAGTTTACCTTTACAGCTCCTGATGTGTCATTCCTCTAGGAGGAGTTGAGCTTTGAATAATACAGAAAGGTTTCAATTGCATGGTAAAATATTCGACTCTTTCGACTGTTAAAATACCCCAAATTGCAAATGTTGAGTGCTTTGGCTGAAGCGATGCTCAGTCATCCAAATGGACTTGGACACTGAATCACTTCCCTGCTTTCTCCTCCCAGTGATGTCCTTTCAAGCAAAATATGCTCCAGAGAAAAGAACAGTGATTGGTGCAGAGGACTGGAAACATTCACCTTGAACCTCAAGGGGGAGATACCAGAGGAGATATGGGCCTGAAAAGGAATATTATATTCTTGGAGTGTTTTTCTCCTCCACAAGGAGACATCTCTACTCTAAAGCACCAGCAAAAGTTGGTTATCAGAGATAACCAGCAGCCAAGACCCCAGCTCATCAGCTGTCCAGCCAGTGGTGTGTGTGGGGGAAGTATGCTGGCAACTAGCTCTCTTTCCAAGGCTCCAAGAGCGCAGTGCAAGCCCTGTAGACATTATATAGGAGAATATGAACTACATCATGTCTGGAGGAGCTTGTTTTATTGTAGGGATGAGTACTCACAACCTTCTTTCTACTACGTAATCTCTGAAGGGAACAGACTGGCTTTGCGAGGGAGAGGCAGATGAGGGCACATTAACTCTACAGGTTAAAAGAATAACTGGAAAAGTGTTGCTGTGTAACAGTAGGGTCTGAAAGGAATCGAGTACCTTCCAAAGCCTGAGAGCTACAACCAGTGACAGCTTCTGTCATCAGCACTGCAGGTGAGCATCCAGTGTGCTGCCAGACCAGGAAATGTCTCCAGACCTGCCCCAGGGCTTTCCCAGCCCAGCCCAGCTCCCAAGCTTCTGAAGCACCATCCGGATGCAACTGGAAGATCTTCAAACTCTGTTTGCCACATCTCAAGCCCTTCCCCTTCTCTGTGGACCATGTTCTTGAGTGAGTTAATCATCCTGTGTTCTCAGCAGGTGAAAAGATCCTCCTTTTGAGCATCCCAGGGGAGAAACAGCAATTGCCTAGGCCTAGTAGAAGACTTTGAACATCCTCGAGGTTTTGAACTTGCCTTGAACTCTTGACACCCATGACTTGGATACAGTCTGGTACTGATTAACTCTGCTGCTTCGATCTGTGGAAGGGAATGTTCTTCCTGCAGTTAAATATTTACTCATCACTGTACATGGACCAAGCATTACAGAGCCTAAGGCTGCATTTGCATTTTCTCCCTATAAATTTATAGAGAAAAGAGCATCCTCCCGTATCTTGGTGCTGCAACTTCCACCCTTCATGGTAGTCCAGTCACGTTCAACCTAGCTATCCTGTCAGCTTCAGCACCATTCCTGAACCATGAGATCTGTAGCTGACGCCACAGGGAGCCCACATTGCACTCCCAATAAATACCTTGGTTCCAAAGTACATCCTTGGAGGACAGCATGAATCGCGTTTCTGACGATCACGTGTGTCTAGCACTTACAACTGCCTTTGCGTGGCATTGCTTTGGGAGAGGTAGAGCTCTCCCCTGCCCAGCCTTCCACCAGCAGGACTTTAATGGGAAAAGTAATTCCTATTTTAGGCAGCACTGCAGTGAAGTAGTTAAAATGGGAAAGCCTGAAGCATCAGTATGGGCTTTTAGAAGTATTGGGATATCAATCAAACCAGCTCCTACCTCCTGGTAGGTAAATGCTGGTGTGTCTGCCTTTGACATGCCGATACACCCAACAGGTACCTATCATGCTTCTTCACTGCTGTCCAGCCTTGGACTTTCCTATCCTGACTGTGGCAGAGCAGAGACAGCCTGGGAATAGGAGCAGTCCCTGGCTATGGTGGTGATGTCTCTGCCTCTCTTCCTGTTTCCTCTGGCTCAGGCGGGGGCTCCCAGCTGCTAGCTTACCATTCCAGGCACGGATGACAGCAACCGAAAAATAACACCACTGTACTCAGTCAATCCATAGGAAAATCCCACCTTGGCACACGGAACGTGGAGATGGTGCTCACGCGTTTTCCCCTAAGGGCCTTGGGCAATGGAAATTTTCTCAAGCTCCATTCATTAACGAAATAGATGAGCAGTTATGTAAGGTCATGTGAGGGAAGTGGTTTGGCTTTGGTCAATGAAAGGGTTAGTCACACATCATCGAGCCTGATGGGCCTGGGAGGGAATGTGGAGCCATCTTCTGCTTGTTCATGGACTGAAGAGGGAGGATTTTAGCCATAAATCCTTTATTACCTGCTGAGCTTGGACACCACCTTTACAGATGAGGTATTGCAGAAGGCATGTGGTGGTGCTAAGCAAAAAGCAAGGAGCTGAGAGCTGTTGATATCCTCCCCGCTTTCCTTTTTGCAGATCAATCACCCCTCCTCTGAAGGACTTAAGGAACCACCTGCAGATTCTGGGGTGTAAATGTGCTGTTGTGCATCCCCCCCGCCAGTGTGCTCTGGAAGCACTCAAGGGGGTAAGTCCAAGAACATAGTATGATTCAGCAATCACAAGGCAGATAAAATCTGCATCAGGGCTCTCAGGAATCACCAGAACATTACCAGGACATTCAGTTGGGAAGCATTTTCAAGGATCTCTTCTGAAGCTTGTCCACTACTGAAGTTTGTTCCTGGTTTGGACTGCGTCTCTCCTGCTTTGAATCAAAGATGATGCTACCATACAGAAAATTTCACTGAGACTGACTAGAAGATAGGGCACTGATTGGGTTCCACACTTTAGTGCCCAGTAAGGTGTGATCTGTAATCTTCTTGCTGGCTCTCATCCTGGTAGTCCAGACAGGAGTACTCCAGTCCCCTGAGTCTGGGTTACTTGGCTTTTCTTAGCTTCTGCTTTGGGGCTTGCAGGTCCGACTCTTAAGACAATGATGTCTTGCAGAAGACAAACCAGCTTTGTTTTCTCTTGTTTGCTCTAATCCCTGGATGCTGAACAACCAGCTTCAATCTGCTTTTGTACTCTCACCAACCTCCTGAAGGTCATTTCAGACTGTTGGACGAGCAGGGCAGCAAAGCTTGGCTGACAGCCTCCAAGGGACGTGGAACAGCAGTCACCAGGCACAAGCCATCAGCAGGACTCGTGCTTGATGAGTGCAGAAGGTGGAGAAGGCCTAGAAAGGCCATGAAGAGCTGAAAGGACTGTGTATGGGATACACCTTAAAATAGACAGAGATACAGGAACAGTTCAGGCCCCAGGCAGTGGGGACTTGTTGGCATTTCAGGCCTAAGTTCGTGAATGGAAGTACTGCTAAAACTACAGCTGCCTCAGCCTTGGCTGCAAGTGTCAAGGCTGACCCTGTGGTCATTTTCACTCAAGGAAAGGATTCTGGCTGAGATGTTGGTTTGTTTGGTGGTTTGTTTTTTTTTTTCCCAGCCAAATTCCTTTCTGTTTCATTGTTTTCTGCTTCTCTAAGAGCCACCCAAAGGTTCAAGGTGTGGTGGAAAAAGATCTATCTTGAATTGGGAGAAACATTGCAAAGAATTGATATTTTCCTAGGGAAGAAAAAAAAACTCTTTTTGAAATATTTTATTTCAGTAACCTTAAAATGTTTTGGTTTAGAACTATTTGAATATATTTAACTTTTAACCTGCTGTTTTTTAAATAATTAAGTATTGTAAACTTGTGTTGAGCTTTTTTTTGTTTTGTTTTGCTTTAAATACTGTCTAAATGTTATGATACTTAGAAAAGGGCAACAATATTTCAAAAATATTTCAACAATATTTCAAGCTGACAAGTTCTTTTCCCCAGAAATTCTTCGGTTGTGAGGAACCAGCATTAACGTTTGAGCAAAGTTTGGTTTCCAGCAACTTCTCCTCAAACCTGCATCCTTGTGCCGTAGATCTGTTCCTGGCCATTCGCAAACCAAGCAGTGACGGGTTGCAAGAGAGAGCTTCTTGACAGCAGCTGGAGAACTCAATGAGATGGATTTCACTTGGCTTCCTGTCTTAATCCCGCTACATAGTTTGGCTTTGCTCTTTGAAATAGTTCTATGTCCTCTACTGCAATAACACACCACATTGTCAGTTGTTTCTGTGCAGGGCTCACAGTGTTCAATGAGCTGTTGGGACAGGAAGACCCAAGCACGAGCAGGCCAGGGCACAACATCAGTGAGCAGAAAGAGACAGACAGCAGTGTTTCTTTACCCCCCACCCCGTGCTCAGCTCTCCAGCGGGCACAGCCTGCCTGCCTTGCAGTGTCTGCTGGAATGTGTGGCACCAGGCGACAGCGTGAGTTAATTATTAAACAAGAGGGAGTCATTATTCCCTGTGCCACTGCTGTTCCTCACATACATCTGCTGCATTGTAGGAAAATGATCCTGTGCAAGGAGAACAAAGTAGGCTTTCCAGGATGAGCACAGCTAGAGGTCTGTCTCAGTTCACCTCCCTAGAGCTAGAAGAGTGATGCGCTTGATCTCCATAAAGGTAGTGTTTGGGAAAGACAGATGAAAGCGATAGACTGGTGGCACTGATTTCCATGAATAACCTCCCCAGCTGTTAGCCTGAGTCCAGAGCCATTTCCTTATCACAGAACACATTTCTGCGAGCAGCATTTCAGAGTGGAAGGAAATGTTTAGAAGTTACCTTTGGCATTTCAAGACTAGCACTGTTTCCACCAAGCTTCCTTGAACCTCTAGATAAAGCATTAACTCGTGGACGATGTGCAGAGGCTGCAGCAGGCTGTCAAGCAGCAGCACAAATGAGGAGACAGACTCTGGGACAGAGAAGCATCCAGTAGTTTAAAATCCATCTGTGACTAATTTCACTTGACTGATACACCACATGTCTGATTCAGAGATGCCAGGCACCCAGGAAGGTGTCCTCTACCAATATAGCCTGTCACCTTAGGTTTGGGAGGGGATAGCAGGGAGCTGGTCTGGTTTCTCTGCTGCAAAACCTGTCTGAAACCCCTTCTCTCACATGGAAGGGCATGTGCAGTGGCAGGAAGGGTGCATGGGGCTGAGACCTCTGCAGAGCACTGGCATGCCCCCGGGTTGCAGAAGGGCCCTGGCTGAGGGGGAAGCAGGTGAGATGCTCTTAGTGGGGTGCATCAGGTTAAAGGATTCAGGAGGTGCTAAGATGTTTGGCTTGAGTCCACAATGTGGTGTTCAGGTTCTCTGCAGAGATAGATGCCTGAGCCTCTGCCTTTCACGACCTGTGAGGGCACAAAGCACTGCATGGTGGCTGGGAGAAAACAGATGGGCAACACTGGCTATTTCCCCGGGGATTTAATTCCTGAGGATCTGTGCTCCAAGCACTTTGGCAGGCAGCCCCTGTATGTGACACAGGCATTAAGCTTGCCCTGTCTTTGCTGGCCAAAGTTGAGTTGGTTTCTTTCTGCTCTTTTCAAGGGCAAGCGTCTTGTGGAAGGAGTCCTTCCCCTCTGCTGTAATAGCAGGGCAGCAGAAACACAGAGGTCTTGTGGCTTTGGCAAAGCCAAAAAAGCAAGGTGACTGGCAAGGCTGGCCATGGGAGCCAGGGCTCCTGGGAGCCAGCCACTAGCTTCTGTTACTTTTCTGAATGCTGTTTAAAGGCACAACACAGAGCACACGCTTGATCCTGCTGGGCTCAATCTGGTGTGCTTGTGGTGGCTCTTGGTTTTCTTCAGGAGCTTTCCTTGACTCTTTCCCTATTGCTTCACTGGCACCCTGTGAAAGGACTGCAGGGACTGAGGACTGAGCTGTGCGCGCTCCAGGCTGGCTCCACACTGGCTCTCTGTGCTTACAGCCCTGCTAACACCAAGCCATGGCTGAATGGGATGCGCGTGGTGCTCTCCTGTCTCCCTCCTTGCATGTACTGCAGTGCTGTGCTGTGGCCACCTTCCTCGCACATGACCCCACAGGCTGCACATGGTTGCCCACCCTGCACTGTAGCCTCTCCTCTCTTTTTCCTGTCTCTCTCTGAGCAGCTCAGAGGCTGTGTCAGTCTCAGTCCAACTCTTGTGGAGGAACAGACACCCCTCTGCAACCAAACAGCTTGTCTTGCCTGCCTACGACCAGGACCTTGCAACTTGTGCTTTGTGGACTCTCAGCATCTCTACTACTTCATGGTCAATTGGCATGCAAGCAGTTTCCCAGTACAACTCTCCATTCAGTGTCCCAGCAGAAGCAGGGTGTCTCCAGTACATCGTATCACTTAGGCTCAGCTTAGCTATAAGTCACTGTTTACAGGTGAGTTCTTTTACTTAGAATTGCAAATGAATCTGGTTCACAGACAGAGTCAAGTTACAGTGAAAACATACAAAAATCTTGCAGAGTTAGGATTACTCTCAGCAGAAAGAAGTCCCTTCATGTGCTCAGGATCGTGGCTAACCCATGAGCACGACTGCTCTGTGCCCTAAACCAGGACAAAAGTGCTGAGAGGGGTCCTACAGCTTCATCTTCCCTGCTTCTGGTGTTCAAGGTGACTGAGGAGATACCAGGGCTTTGGATACTCGCTCTGGACAGCCAGAGCCTAAGAGGGAATGAACAAGCCTTCTTCACTTGCCCCTTGCAAGCCATTGTGATGGGAAAACACATGGAATTAAATCAGTTTGTCTTCCCTCTTTCCCAAACAGCCTTTATTAATTGTTGCTACTTTTGACTGGATGTTATTCCTGAATTCAGACACTAAAAGCCCATGGCCTCACCATAACCATACAAGGACAGATGAAGAGATACCTATCACAGCAGGGGACCTGGCACAGCCTGCGTCTTTCTTCCTGTGCTTGGAAAAAGTGGGGACAGAAATTAGTTTGAGATGAAAGCGAATGTCTTCAGCTCGTTAGGAACAGGGCACTATAATGACTCTACCTCACATGCTTGGCTAGCCTTGCGCCATGCCCTGGGAGGCTGCCAACCTCGCGTTCAGCTGATCCCTTGCTATCTGTGAGGGAAGGCAGAGCCAATGCCCACTCAACAGGACTTTGTCCTCCTCATGGCAGGCGGCTTACGAACCGTCAGCCTTTGCGTGCGCTGGCATGGCAGAAAGGGACTGGCCTTCACAATAGCGGCGTTCTCTTTGGGCTCAGCTGGGAAAGGCTAGCACAAGGTTAAACCTGAGCAGAACCCGAAGCAAGGGCTGAGGGTTGGATGGGCTTTCCGCAGCATAAGCGTATGAATGACAATGGTGTGTGCCTGCACGTGTATGTGTCTATGCTTGCATGCATTTTACATGCAGACTAAAAGCCACAGCCTTTAAGAGCTGTTAATAATAATTCCCTTTGTATCATATATTCCGAGTGTGTGTGACAGGGCAGGGGGGGAGGTCGGTCCTGTCTTTCAAAGGACCACCCCATGCAGGTGCTGCTGCTACCACAGTGCTCTGCATGTTGCTGCCACAGCCCCTCGTTTGCATGGAGCACATCTTTGCCAATGCACTTAAGTCTTTCCTGTCCAGAGATGCTTTCAAACTGTGAGAAAATCCTGTTCTGGCTTCTGTAGTCCTTTCAAAGGGTGAGTTTAGCTGTTGCATTGATGCCTTTGTATTCAGATCTGCTGCCGGCAGGATCAGGTGCATCTCCTGAGCACACACTGGCCCTATGGCTGTTTGTAAGTGAGGATTATGAGGAGGTGGGGCTCTAAAGAGTGTAGTCTTGTTCCTGCCAGGATCTGAGCTGGGAGACTTAACCTGGGAGCTTACTTTGCACTAGCTGCTTGCTGAGAGAGCTCTGCCTGTGATCTAACTGAGAGAGCAGGACAAGGGTGCTTGAGGGGGCTCTCTCTGGCTAGGAGGGAGGTAATTCACTGCTATGGCTGCAGTTTCCCAAGCAATCTGCTCTTTTATTGGAAGTCAAACCAGCTGACACAGGCAGGGGGAAATGTTTGTTCAGTTCGAGATCAGAGCCTCTTGTTTTGAAAGCTGTTTTATCTTCAATCCTAACTTCTCTCCATACAGCATTAATCACTGCTCTGGGAACAGAGGATTTGAACTGTCTCCAGAGCTATACAAGCAGATTTGGTGGCTCTCAGTAGTACTCTGCAAATAAGTCCCAGCAGGCAACTGCGTAAGTAAACAGCTTCTTTGCGAGCACCAGTGTCTTTCTCCACAGGTTACTTAGGCTGGCGGAGGGGGCAATGGGAGGGCTCTGCTGGATGTTGCAGGGACAGCCTGAACATCACACACAGCAGGCAGGGACACCCTGCAACTAGCAAGTGATAGTTTTACCACTGCAGCTCAGCACAGGGCAGGACTTGCATCAGGGAGCCAGGAAACCAGCTGTGCTGCAGAAACAGCTGTGCTGTGACATGGTTCCTTGTCTGTGTTTCAACACAGGCTTTTTACACAAGTGTGAACATACCTTACCTGCAGGACCAGGTTTCTTAAGGAGCACTTTGTGCCTCCTGGAGGGAAGGCTTGGGTTTAGGAATGAGTGAAGGGCAAATTGGCTTTTAATTCTTCATGGTAGACTTCCATAGCAGGGCATTCTGGTGCCACTGAGACTAATGTATGCCTAGTATATGACTAATATATTTTTGAGTATTCCCCTTAGGAAATGACTGGTTTTGACAATTTGCATAGAGTATTTCAGAAATTCTTTCTGCACACATGTGGTTGAAAATTCAGAGGCATTTAAATTTAAAATTTAAAGGCATTTGAGTTTAAAAGTGTTCATTTCCATTAAAAGGCTGGTTTTCCCTTAAGCAATACCTGTTGTGTTTTGGAGCTTTTGTGTTTTGGGCTTTTTTCCCCCGGTAGACAATACTGCACAGCTCTCAGAGGCCTGATGCTATTGGGCAAGACTCAAGTTATTGAACCACCAAGGATATAAATAAATGCTGCTAGATGGCTTAGCTCAATGGCTTTTGCCCTTCCTGGGGGATGGAGCTCATCTTCCATCCATATGATTAGTGGAGGAGATTGTGTATTGATTAATTGTCCAGATTAATTTCTCATTAGCTGGCAGTAGCCTGTGATGCGTGATCTTTTCCATTGAAGTCAAAACAGCCTATTTCACTCCCTAGTGGTTTGGTGCCCAAATCCTTCAAGTTCTTGAGGTTCTATAATAGATTTGGTAGCTGTCTCAGTGAGGGTAAAAACCCTCCCAGATCTCCCTCCTCTGGGGTAGAGCTGAAGCTGCCTGTCAGGTCCTGGGAATGCCCTGCTGTTCCCTTGTCTCTCTGAGGGAAAGCATCCCGAACGCTCAGACCTCTGCCAAAGAGAAGCACAGTATACAGCCTGGTGTGCAGGTGTGCTCATGGCACACACACATAGCTCACGTGTTGGACAATGCATTGCTGCTGCTTAATCATCCCGTCTGGGTATTGTCTGTAAATCAGCGTTTTTCCTGCCGGGGCTGGGCGTTGCTGCTCTCCTGCGGAGGAACTCACAGTCCCACGGGCAAGGGAGTGCTGGTGCAGCTGGATGGGGCCCCAGCATTTCCAGCACAGCGTGTCCCCAGGCTTCCAGAGCTGGCACCTCTTGCTGCCTATTGTGTGCGCGGTGGGAGTTTCAGCACGAGTGTTAACCTGCTCTGGAGCTCTACAACAACACCCTGGCATTGCATGGGTGTTGTTTTTTCCGAGCCGGGCCTGGCCCTGGGACAAGTGGGATAAGGAAGTGGCATTCGTGAGCTCTATTCCTGTTGCTGCCATGCAGCATGACCTTGAGCAAGGCCAAAGGGAGGTGAGAGGAGGCAGTCCTGTGATGCTGCCGCCGTCCTTTGCTGCGCCGTGGCACTTTGTTTCTCAGCCCAGCAAGCGGAAGCATCATGTCAGTGGCATTGGACAATGCAACCCTACCTGTCTGGGATGAAAACAGAGGAAACTCAGGAGGAACCTACCTGAGCTATGCTACCCAGAACTGCTGTGCTGAACAGTGTTGTGTTCAAGTGAAAGAGGAAGGAATGCTGTGGGAAGGACTGTGGTTCAGGCTATAGCAGAAGGGAGTGAGAGGTATGACACTTGGACTAAGGCCCACTGTTTCTGCCTCCACCTGAGTTCATTGTTTAGGACCAGGGATTCTAGGCAGCACAGTCAGGGGGAGATACAACAGAGGCAAATCACTCCCTGGCAGCTCTCATCCAGCGAGGGGCAGGCGGCAGCAGAGTCTGTATCTATCTGCCAATAACAGCAAGCAGGTTACTTAACCTCTGTCCGTCAGCGTGATGTATGATGTGAGTAGTAGTAGCTGCCTACCTGTTGGGGAAATGAGATTCTTAACTAAAGCTTTTAACGGAAATTGCTGTCTGGAGATAGAAGCTGCTGTATGTTCTGGCCTCGTGCTGCTGCAGCCCACCCTTTCTGCTTTAAGTCAGCAGGCCACTTCAGAGCTGGGATCAGGCTAAATTAGGATTGCTTCTATACTGATGATATCTCACAGGCCTTTTGGGGAGCTTGGGTTTTCAGTGTGGAGAAGGATGCACTCACGTCATCCCTATCGTACCTTCAGAGCAGAGCTTATCAGGCAAGTTCTTCCCTGCTGCTGCATCATTTGAAATTCAAGAAAAAACTTGTGGACTGGGAATGCGGACGAAAAGCAACAAGGAAATCTAAACCCAACAGCAAATGAAAAGAGGAGATGAAAATGGCTTGAGGTCAGGGAAGCATAAGTCCAGGAAGAGAGGCTGCGGGAGGAGGTGCAAAGGGAATGGGGAAGGGTCAAAATGAAGCTCAAGACACCCAGAAGCACCAGGCAAGATGTCTGAATGAGTGGGGGCACTTTAAAACAAATCATCAAAAGGGGATCTGGAATTGAAAAAGGGCCTGATGGGAAAAGAGAATAATGCAGTGATTTCCCTTCATGTTGAGACAAATGAAGCAGCTGGATTCCCACTGAAATGGAAGGTTCTGCTCAAGGCACTTTACATACCTCTGTGAAACATGTCCAAAGAGAAGAGCAAATCCATAGCTCATTGCAGTTACCTTGGGAGCTACTGCCAGCAATGTGTTGTCTCTTTGAAGGCATCCACAGAAAGAAGGCTCTCCTTGGCAGCTTGAGTGTGCATGTGGAGGAACGCAGCCTGCTGGGAGCGAGATGTAGAGACAGGATTTAGTCTAAGATGTGGGGAGGAGAACTTGGGATTATGTGTGGGCTTTGTAGCTGGGACTTGTGTGTTTTCCACGCTGGCTTTTGATGTGCTGGTGGAGGAAGAACATAGGTATTAAGATACAGAGATGACTAAAGAAACATGTAAGAACAGGAGCGTAGTACTAATCTGAGTAGGAGATTGATCATCCAAGATCATATAGCCAGTATATATGGGAAACTGCGAGAAACAATGGAAATGCCCGAATACTAAGACAAGGAGCTCATGAGCAATATGCAGAGCTAGGATACGAAACGGTGTATGCCAGTCTGGGAGGCAGGATGGACAACTGGCATGGCTGGACCTCTGAGACTGAAGGATTTGTGCTGCTCAGAAGAGCAAAGTGGGATGTGTGGTGGCATTGCCTGTGCATAATGTTCTTGAGTGTGAAGGAGGAAGCAGCAGCAGAGGTGATAAACCAGAGTCTGGTTCAAATCACCTTGAGGAAAGAGAGCTGTAGTTCTGCTGCAGCTACCCAAGGTTTATGAAGGTGTCTAATGTGTTTAGAAAGTACCAAGGATTGTCATTACCACAGGTTTTAACTTCTTACATGGAGAAAATCTGCTGCTAGCATAGGCCGGGCTCAGGTATTCCTGGATTCACTGGCTGACATATTTCCTCACTAAAGAGGAAGCAAAGTAATCAGAGCTGCGGTTGTGTTTGACCTGATCTTGGAAACCGGTGAGACATTACAGAACAATGTGTCAGAAGATAACTTTTAACCTTGACTTTTCACTGACTGATCCTCTTTAAATTAAATGGAAGAGTAAATAGCATGGGGCCACATCCAAGATTTTTTAGCCTCAAAACTGGCATGGTCAGAGAAGCTATGGGGCGATTAAAGTCTCGAGTATGTGGAAGGCATCGAGACTCAGCATGACAAAAGCTAACTTGCTTTCCTCAACAAGACAGCGAAGGGAGAGCACGCAGAAAATGTGGCTCCTTGGTGAAACAATTCCCTTAGTGAAAGATGGGAGTGATCAGCACAGAACTCTGTATTGCAGAGGGCACAATGTTAAGGGAAAAAGACACGTCAGTTGGCAGAAATCAAGGTGAGATAGACCTGGCAGGGTGCCAACAGAGGCTCTTTCTAAAGGTAAAAAGAACAAGACAAGAGATCAGACCTCTGCACGGTGTGGCTAAGGTCAAGGTATGCCTCAGAAACTGAAGGGTTTGCCTCATCTTTGCAGGAAAGAGGGTATAAAGGAAGGGGACCACAAGTTGATGGCTGAAAGTGTCTGGAAATAGAAACAGTCCCATCAGAGGTCAAGCCAAAATTCACAAGGTTTATTCAGATCAGGAGGTTCCCAGAGACACATCAGGTAATAAATTCAATAGCATTGATGTTCAATAAACCTGTTTGACAGAAGGTTGGATGGGGACCACACAGTTGCACAGTATTAACAATTTTACCTAAATTTAACTAAGGAACAAAAAAGGGATGTGGTTACTTGCAGAGCCAAAGGTTTAGGACAACTTTTATTTTTATCCTAGAACAGGCTGGGACTAATTAAAGATATTGAAGTGCAATAGACAGTGGAATAAAATTCAACATAGATCTAGGAAAGATATTTTCAGTTATTTTTATGCTTAGGGGAAAAAAGATCATTTTTTAAACATCAGTTGTGGGGTATACGAAATAGTCCAAGTTTCACAGAAGGTGGTTGGGAAGTTGTGAAAGCAGGGGAGTGCAGAGCTTAACACTTGAACTGAAAAATGGGTAAGGAATTGTTTAATGAAGAGACCCTGAAACATGAAGTAGCTGGCGATTGCAAATGAAATTCCTTAGGGACTGGTTCTGGCACCAGTTAATTTCATAGCTTCACTGATGACCTTGGGGAAAACATGTTAGCTGAAGAGACAGAACAAGGAGGCATTGCATGTACTGAGGAGGGGAAAAGTACCATCCAGAGGAGCTGGAATAGGAGGGAGCAAACTGTGGTGAGTGCAAAGAATGGCATTAGAGTGATCTGGGGGAAAAGAAGGAGGTGATGGAAGAAGCCTAGATGGTCCTTGCTATTTTTAGCCTATCAAAAGGAATGTTAAGAAGGCATATGATTGCTGCCTATAAGTACATCAGACGGGTAAATCCCAGTGAAAGAGAACTGCTATTCCAGCTAAAAGACGGAAGAGCTCTGGCATGAGAACATGTATGCATCACCTGCTTAAAATAGAGACTAGATACCAAGAGGTCATTTTAACCACAATAACGCATAGGCTTCCTTCTAGCCACATGTAAACTGTTTCCAGATGTGTGCCATAAAAACAAGCTGTAGAGACAAACTCTCTCCCTTGACTGGTCTCAAGCTGAAGTTTAAGCCCTTCCCCTTGCTCTGTGTAGGAAGCCAAGCTGTAGGTAACTAACCACTCCTGCTGCAGAAGGTCAAAGCCCTCAGATGTCATAGATACAAGGGCATGTGTTTTTTGCCTGGTTTCACAGTCCCTGGTCTCATTGCTCCTGGGATCTGCATCATGGGTGCTTGCTATTAGCATAAAGAAGAAACTTCTTTGCTGACCTGCCCAAAATGTGCCTATTTGGCACAGCCTTTACCATTGTGCACTGATACAAATGGACACGTTACCACAGCTCCTCATGGGGCTCTGAGCAGTATCCCACAAGGTAAGTGAAATAAAGACATAAAGATGTCTTGCAACACAAAGTATCTTTTATATTCCCCTTTCATTTTCCTCCTGAGCTTACCCTACGTGTATGTCAAGTCATCTGGTCCATCCGTACTCTAGAACCATTCAGGACCCAGACCTCAGAAAAGAGTACAAGTTGTGTTCCTGAGCTGCCTGTGGGAGCCTCAGGACAGAGGCAGGTCTGTCCTCACAACTTGTGCACCAGTGCCTGCTAGGCTAAACGTGAGTCGTGTTGCCTGGCATCAGACGCAGCCCAAAGGGGAAAACTCAGCTCCCGAGGAGCAGGAGAGAGGAAGCGATCGTGAATCACGAGCCCCTTTTTTTACACCGATGTGGTCAGCTCCACCTGTTTAACTTCCATCCTGATATGTTCATCTTTTGTTCAAGGAAGGCCACTCCTCTTCGTTGCGATACGCTTGCACAAACATGACCTGGAGACATAGCTGCCAAAGATAGTTTGCCATTTGACAGCAGGCATCTCCCCGTGGTGTGACCTCTGTGCTGACACGGTGGCCAGCACGTGATGTTCCTACTGAGGTCTTTTCACATATCAAAAGTATAGGAAAGGCTGTGGCACCTGTGTTGGCTCCTCCATACACTGCTTTTTGCAGCCCTCAGGGCCCTGTTTTCTGAAACGGAGACACCGAAACATCAACTTGAAATCTAATGCACTATGCTGCTTCTGCCAGACTACCTCGGGGGGCAGTGACACTTGTAGAGCACTAGAACATATCTGTCTGTCATTATCTATGTGTACTGCTCTATTTTGCATGCAAGATCAGTGTTTTGCAAGTGGGTCTCTGTGTATATGTCTCTGAATGCGTCTTCTTGTATGTTAGGACCTGCATGCATGAGGGCATGGGCCCTATATTGTGTCTTCTTATGTTTCTGTACAGGTTCATCCCTCTGTACAAATGACATGAGAAATGTAAGGAAGGTGAAATCCTGATAAATAGCACTAGAATTATGGCTGGAATAATCCTGACATATAGCTCACACTGCGGCTGTGCAGAATAAACAGACTGGGAATACTGGGATTACATCAAATGGCTGTGCAGGTGCGCTCTCAGTGGTGGACTTGGCGGTCCTGGGGTAAGGGCTGGACTTGATCATCTTAAAGGTCTTTTCCAACTGAGCTGATTCTGTGATTCTACGATTCTATGATACTGCCCTACTGCGTGTGCTCTCCATTTACAACACGCAGATGCTGGGAGGGGAGACCTTCAAGCCCCAAGGCAGAGGGGCTACCAGTCAGAGGACATCTGAATGTGGGAAACGTGTCTTCCAGCTCAGTCCCTTGTCTGGAAGAGCCCTGCCACCCACCACAATGCCCTGCTGACTCTCTCCCTCTGCCAGTTGCTGGGCACAGCCTCTTGCCAAAGATCACCAGCTGAGAGGCTACCTCTTCTTGAAAAGCACGCACCGCAGGCTGGAGTTACCCCAGCAGCGGTGACTTGCTCCTTCTCAGGACGGCAAAAAGCTTCTGAAGTCTCTTCTTCCATGCAGAGGGAGGAAGAGGTCACACCTGGTGAACGCCAGCTAAGACTCACCAACACCAGCTCTCTTTCTCCTGCACTCATTGCTCTGCCAGGAGAGCAGAGTAACTGAGTGGCAAGTTCAGGAGGTGCTGAGGGTAACCAGAGAGGTGGATCAGAAAGCAGTAGGAGCACTGCACACCACTGATATCCTGCAGACCTGTCAGCTCAGAGCTTATGATCTACCTGGGTTTCTCTTAAATACCAATGGACTCCCAGGAGCACACAGCTCGATCAGATGATAAGGAGATGAGCCTTCGCCTGTGCTCTCCATGGAGGGCACCAGTGCGTGAGAGGAACACCTCCCAAAGGACAGAGGTGGTTGAGGTCCTGATGGGAGCTGGCTGGGGCATGCCACCCATAGCCAATATAGTCTTAAAACATGCACTGTTCCAACATGAGCAGCTCGAGGGAGGTAAAGGAAAGAAGGGAGCCCTTTGTCACTGCTCTGGGAACAAAGGCCAGTCTGTGAGACTGAGGGTAATACTGACCCAACCAGGATCAGCTGCCGTTGTTTCTTCCGTCACGCTGACAATGCACAGTTGCAGGGTTTCTTTCCCTGCGAGGAGAATGGGATTTAGTGATAGCATAAGTTAGTCAAAAAGCAGCCAAGATACCAATTCAAGTCCTGTTCAATGGATGCAGCGTTTGCTCTGTGTTGTTTTTCTCCCACTTCCTCTTATTTTGCACCAAGACTCATTTCCTCTCTCTTTGTAGCATGAGCACCACAAACACACACACACACTTTCACTCCTCTTGCTTCCATTTACCTCCTAGTTTGGAGGAAGCAGCTGTGCATTTATATTGCTTGGGAGGTCAAATGTTTTTGCCAACACAGGCCTCAGAGAAGCAAATAATGTTAAAACCACTGAAATCAGCATTGCTGTGTACCACTGGTATCATGTCCACCCAAGTGAGAGGGGCAGTGAACCTTGCTTTTGGGTAGACACTGGACCAGTAAGTTTCCTCTGGGGTTTGGGAGAAGAGGGGACAGGTCACAGGGACATCTGACTGCTGGTATCCACATCGTGGTACCTGGAGCAGTGCACACTTGGTGCCCGGAAGCAGCTTCCCCTTGCTCTTGAGCTGTGGTTGAGGCGCAGAGAGCACTCTGAAGCTTCCTTCTCCATCACAGATGTGCTTACAGCCTGCCTGGTCAGGAGGAAGGCATGCAGTCTGGCTGGATTTTGTCTCTGTCTGCAAGACACTTGCTTACCTGCTCCCCGTTGCCACATATTCCTGTAAAATCAGGACAGTTCTGCCTGCCTATCATCTGAAGTGCAGGAGATTGGCCACAGATAGAGAGGCAGTCTGGTATGTGTTCAGGCTGAGCTGGGAAATCTCTCAAGGATCACCCTGCTGTGTCTTGCTCATGTATCCAAGGTAATCCAGTGTCCAGATCTAAGACAGGAAAAAAATCTTTGGTCTGGTAAGGTTGGAAAGAATTGTGGGGATGTGATTTGGTCTCTCAGATCTAGTACTGCTGTTGTAAGGAACTGGGAACAGGCAGTCCTGTGGCTTCCAGGCATTTGTATCATAGAATCACAGGCTGGTTTGGGTTGGAAGGGACATTAAAGCCCATGCAGTTCCAACCCCCTGCTACAGACAGGGACACGTTCCACTAAAGCAGGTTGCTCCAAGCCCCGTTTAGCCTGGCCTTGTTGAAGGCTTTCCATCAGTTATAGTGCTGGGAAACACTTCCTGAGAGAGAAAAGGGGCAGGCAGAGTTTGCATGTAATCAAGGCACCTCCTTATAGACCACAGGAAGGGTCCTGTCCTGCAAGTTCATACCTGAATTATTGGGTAATCTCTGATGATCACACAGTGCCAGGAATACAGAGAAAACAGCAGATCAGAAGGATGGAGCACTTAAAGCTCTGCTGGAGCTTGGGGGCCATGGGAAGCAGCAGAGGAAGGTCACTGTTTCACTCTGTGACTACACAAGGTGCAAGGAAATCAGACCTAGAGAAATAGTCCTAGTTCTTACACCTACTGGCACTGATGTGCTTGATAGGTTTGGTAGTTTTAGGGGAGGAGAAAGGAAAAGAGGAGCATAGCCAGCTCCCTCAGGGGAACTGAAAACAAGGAGGACTGCTGGAGAGCCAGAACTAACCCTGGCTGTGCCAAGCAATACAGCACATCACCTCCAAAAGCACGGCTATGGATGGGCAAATAGTGTCCTGAAACTCTTTGTAGAGCTGGAGATCCACAGCACTGCAAGGAAGGGAGTTAGGACCTTCAGAGCAAGGTGTGTGGTCAAGGATGACTGCACACAGACCTGCGGGCCCTAGGAAAGCCATGCAAGCCATGCCAATGTAAACACGGCTGGATATAGCTGACATCTGATGCTATAATACGATAATGCATGAGACTGGCTACAGCTCAGTGGGTCTGTGGTAGAGCAGTCTGTACAGAAGAGATTCATACTGGTGCCTGCTGATGCCTATCATTGCCAATATGGAAGAACGGACAGAATGGAAAATAATCCTACTTTTTCTGGGTAAGACCCAAAGAAGGACCTAAACTGGCTCAGAGACTTGCCAAGGAGCTCATCTCCTGGATGCCCTGCTATCAGAGTTTCAAGGTCACTTCCATTGCAAAGTACTGCAGAGCAGCTAGTAATCTGCAAGTAGTGTCACGTGTGTAAGTATAAACACAGATTACAGAGGGATATGTATGTCTGTGTAGACATTTGTGTTTATATATGCATGGATATATACACACGCTGACAGGCAATACATACTATGCACATCATATACATGTTACAATATATATGTGTTACAATAGAGCAGGTAATGAGGAGCATGTTTCTGCCTGATGGCATCCCCTTCAACAGGAACCTGAAAAGAAAGGCCCTGCTGTCTGGATTTGAAGCAGTACAAAGAGACAAGGAAGGTGAAACCAAAACCACCCCCAGGATCTGAAGTTAGGGAGCAGGGAAGTGCTACAGCAGAACAAGATCCCTGTGCCCCACAGGGGACACGAAACACCCTACTCCTGGGGGAAATTGCCAGTGTCCTTGAGGAACCCTGCACGTCTGAACAACAGCAGCGCTCAGGTGTGTTGCCCTGGCTGTGATGCTCTACACTAATGACCTCTGCTGTTACTCTCCCAGTTTGATCTGGAAAGGAAGATGTGGCACTGGGCACGGTGCCTGACAGACACAGACCTGGTGGCACTGCAAGCTGTGCTGCGAGCTGTACTACACATGAAAAGGTGTCCAGAGGAACAAGCTCAGTGCCGCAGGGTGAGGGTGCTGCAAAAGAGGAGCCCCTGGGGTACGCAGCCCAGGGTAGGTTGAAGCCAAAACTAACATGCTCCTTGTTGCCTAATCTGTGAGGACTCATCCCAGGAAGTCCTGGAAAAGCCTCAAGCTGTTGTACACAGGGGTGGAGAGCAGAGTAGCGCCTTGCTTGCATTAACAGTACTATCATGTGTTAACCTAGGCAAGGGTGTGCTTTTGTCACCGTTATCACCGGGGTGTGATCGCTTACTGAAAAGCTTTCTTATCCTGGAGTGCAGAATCTAAAGGGAAACAGTTGGATTGCATCCCCGGATCCCTCGGCTTCGGCACACAGAACAGAGCTTCCCAAATATTGCTTTAGCAGAAAGCTGGACACACAGCAGAACAAGGAGGGTGTCTCACACGGCGCGGTGACACCAAGCCCAGCTTCACATAGGTCAGTGTAAAGGAAGAACAGCAGCAAAAGCATCCTTGAGATTTAGCCAAAATCCACTCAGGAGAGAGCTTCATGTGCCACTTCTGCTGGGAGGACAGGCTGACATGCACAAGGTCAAATTCCTGTCAGGGGCAGGAAAAAGGTTAAGTGAAGAAGAGTGGAAAAGGTAAAGCCACAAATACCCCCCATGAGAAGGACGGGAAGGGAACATTCTGCTCAGCTGCCTAGGACAGAGGTTTATGATTTTTTCCTATGCAGTTCACCAGCGTTATCCACTATGAAAAATCACTGGCCGTGGAGATCTCTGATAAGAACTGACCTGGCATCAGTTGGAAGAACAAAATGTCAAGAATGCACTGGGCTGCACCCCCACTTTAACCAGCAGGCAGGACCTCGGGCTGGGAACAGCATGTTGCTTGCCCTTATCGCTGATTGTCCTGCCTGCCTCGCTTCTTTACTGCCTCCTAATGAATGCAAATATGATGGTTTGAGATTTGATCTTCTAAGAACCCCTTATCCTCCTACCGCTCACCCCCCATCCCGTGTTCCCTAATGCATAGCCTTGGCTGGTGATGGGAAATTTAAGGGAGCTGGGAATGATGTGAGTACAGAGGATTATCTCTGATTTGGCTAGCTCTCGACTCCTAGGCCAAGGGGGACATAGTTTTCCCCATAAAGTTGCCATTTATAGAAAAATCTCTCTGCTCCCAAATGCTTTACAGTGAAGGAAAGCAAAAATCCCCTTTCTCCCTTTTTTTGGCAAGAAAAAGGTATGAGCTGAACAGCCTCAGCCAACACCATGACTACCCAGGGTGCACCAAAGATGTGCCCCAGGCTGTCAGGGATGAGCACCAGGAAGAGGAACAGCTTCAAGGGGAGCCAGTGGCCTGAAGTGGGATGCATTGTGCACTCCCTTATGGGGCTGCTGCAGGGCTCAAGGGCTTTTCTTTTCCTGCTTGTGCCACATCCCCTTCCATCAAACCTAACCCTGAATCCTGCCTCACCTCTGTGGGAATGGAGGGTTGTGTCCCCACCATACACAGCGAGTGCAGGAACTCACCCCATGGATGTGTGAAGAGCTGACAGCAACACAGAACATGGCATCTGAGGACACATTTGTCCCTCAGCAAGGTGGGACAGGCTTTGTTAGGGCTGGATCACAGATGTTAGCCTGACACAGTAGAGAGGGGCTGACCCCCCTTTCCCTGCTCAAGGCTTGATGGGGGTGATGCTGTCAAAGAAAAAGGCTTTTCTGTGCTTCTTCCTTCCTCAAGCTTGACTCTAGCAGGGTGCCTTTCTCAAACCTTGGGAGGCTTTGCTACCCCCCATCGCTTTTGAGCCATCACATACTTATGGCCCCACAAGCACATCCTAACCCTGCTCCCCAGGGCTGCTGGCAATTCAGGCAATTCCTTGAAAGCTTGGGCAAAATCTCTGCCTCTCCCTGTGTGTTTGAACAGAGCCCTGTCCCTGGGGCTGCTCTGTCCTTCGCAGGCTGCTACTGGAGGGTATCCAGAGGCAGCGCTCTGATCCCCTTAGGACAAGGCTGGCATGCTGAGCTGCTGGAGGCCAAGCTGCACTGATATCCTGGGAGGAATAGCTGTGCTCTTCGTGAAGCACTGGACAAGCCTCTTCAAGCCTGAAAGGTGGTCAGGCAGGAGAGGGTTTATGTAGCTGTACTTATAGAGCTGTACCTGTAAGACATCTGTGGTCATGTATTTAAACAACTAGATCTTGCCTGAGGGTTCAGGTGTTGATATTCCATTGATGTGAGTGAAGGCAGAGTCCGTAAGGATAACACAAGCAGAAAAGTCCTCTTATAGCACAGCTGTTTCATACCACTTGTGTGTGTTTCAGGGAGGTGGGTTCCAGCTCCAGCAGCCACGTGTCTGCAGCAATATGAGTGGAGAGCTTCACACAAGGGGCTAACTGAAGGATGACGCACAGAGAGGAGGAGATGATTAGTTCTTCTTCTAAATTCGGTAGTAATCTGGTGATTTCCCATAACCTCATTGGTAAAATGAAACCACAAGGCTATGAAAAAGGACCCTGCTGACACCAGTGCATGTTTCTTGATGCCAGCAATGACACATGGAGGGTTAAAGGTGATGAATTCGGACAGCTGATTACAAAACCACACTGAAATCCAGAGTGAAAAAGAGGAAGGTTCAGGCAAACTGTGGCTGACTGACTGCTTCCAGAGGAGGTAGTGAGCATCCTGCCTTGACTGCTCTCTCTGTGACCAAAATGGATCTTCCGCAGCGGATCCTGAGGGTGCTCATCCAAGTACTAAGTTTTCTTTCCTATCACGCCTTCATATTTCCAGGTGATCACAGTTTCCAGCAGCTTGTGCTGGATGCCAGCAGTGCAGCTGAGCTGTTCCCTGGTCTACAGTAATGAGAACACCTCACTTCTGAGAAATGGCTGAGGGGCCTGGGGGGTTTAGTCTGGAGAAGAGAAAGCCCAGGGGGGACCTTATCGCTCTCTACAGTTACCTGACAGGAGGATGGAGTGAGGTGGGGTCGATCTCTGCTCCCAAGGAACAAGTGATGGGACAAGAGGAAACGGCCTCAAGCTGCACCAGGGGGGGTTTAGATGGAGCTGAGGAACAATTCCTTCCCCAAAGGGTGCTCAGGCATTGGAACAGGCTGCCCAGGGCAGTGCTGAAGTCACCGTCCCTGCAAGTGTTCACACACCGTGTAGACGAGGCTCTCAGTGCCAGGGGTTAGTGGTGGCCTTGGCGGTGCTGGGGAGCGTTTGGACTGGATGAGCTTAAAGGTCTTTTCCAACCAAGTTGATTCTGTGACTGTGGAACGCTCAGGTATCTGCTGCTTTAGGAGTAATTCACACAAGAAGGTCACTCGGAAATACTCTTCTCTCCATGGAAAAAAAAAAGAAAAATCTCTTTGTTTCTATTTTTATCTCCTAAAAAACCTCAGAAGAGCAGAGAAGCAAAGAGTGCGCAGGCAAGCACAGGTGAGAAAGAGGAGGCTGGGGACAGCCACATTTCCACTGCCTGTTGCACTGGTTTGCTTTGAGAAAGTGTTTTTCAGAAGAAAAAAGCCTAGAAGTTCCTGGATGCTGATCTGCAGTTACAGCTGGAAACAGCTGCAGAAAACACCCTCACGGGGGAGGAGACAACCCAACTGCCTGCTAAGCCTCTTCCCCTTCTGCTCTGCTTTGGGGCAGCACCGAGCTGCGGGGAGGCTTTGCTCAGGCATTTCAGGCTGTAGCTTGATGATGTGGTAAACCTTGACTGTAGGGCTGCTGACATGAGATCAAACACACCCTGGCCATGCCATGCACAGGGCAGATAAGTATGAACTTGTTGGTTCCAAATCTCTTGTGAGTTTTCAAGACAATAGTTCTCCCATAGCCAACCTCATGCTGATTCCGCTCTGCTTTTATCCTCTATCAGGTGCTGTCTTGTCCTCCCAGACATGGGATGAAGCCACCATGCGATGCTCTGGCTCATCCACCAGCAACACAACACCGTTCCCGTGCTTCAGCCAGAGCAGGTTTTTAGGGATGGATACTGCAGGTTGGCATTGTTGGGTGTAAACGATCACGTCCTCACCACCTAATGCATAGCACCTCGTGGATAGGCAGGTAGGTGTTGTACGAATGAAGGGCTTCAGGAGGTTGTTGGAAAGCCAGGTCACCAAGGGCCGTCACAAGTTAGCTGGGTCAGTTTGCCTGGGCAAGGGCCCACAGCCAGGAGCTCCTTTGGTTGGTGCTGTTGCTGAGAAGCTGTGTGAGGCTGTACCCTCCATAATGGCGTGCCTGTCAATGTCTTGTTCATCTCTCCATCAGTCCCAGATCTGTTTAGCTGTGAGCCCTGAGAGCAGTATCTTATGTCCGGCGGGTATGAAGACCAAGGTAAATAACCCTCCATAGAAACCACACTTGTGTTAGATTTCACAATGAACCTTGGGCCTCATTCACTGAAGGCTGCTCTCAGCCCGTTAGTGCTGATGGAGCTGTGGTTTCCGTCAGCCATGGTCCCAGTCCATGCACATGACATCCTGTCAAGAGTCCTTGGTTTTTCCCCTTTTCTTTGCATTTAAAAACCCTACTGTGATTTTTCCCTGCTGGCCGTTCAGCCTCCCCTCTGCAGCACTGCGGGGAGGAGGGAGCTGCTCTGCCTGCACAGAGCTTTCCCATTCCTCCGCGATCCTTCAAACCCTCACTTTCTGGCTTGTCTGCACCAGTGTGGGGGATCCGACTTGGCACCAACCCTCCCAAGGGCTCCTTAGGAAGCACAGCTCTTTTCCACTATAATAGGAAAGTTCCAGTGGCATTCCACTTCTTGTTATCTCCCTCCCAATCAGATCTCCCCTCTCGGCTGTTTGAACTGGCTGTTTGCCTGACGGTAGTACAAGCCTCTGGGAGGCAGAGGGGATTTTTTTGTGTACCATGACAGGAAATTTGGGGCCTTCTAAAGTGAAAGGAACCACAGAAATGCAAGATCCTATTGCTGCTGATACCAGAGCTGGGCAAAGTGGCCATTTTGGCTTTCCAGTCTGCTTAAGAGGGCTCAAAAAGGTTCAGGCAAGTGAAGACGTTATTGTGTTTGGGAAACCAGATGGAAGAAGAAGGGAGACAGATCTCATGGGAGAAAAGGTGAGTGGGATGAAAGGGATTTCTATCCCTCCTTATAAACTTTCCATAGACACACATCTCTGCCATACTCTTCATAAGCAAAGCCCATGAGTCCAGAGGCTCTTGGGGTGGCACATGGAGTAAGGGGAAGAGAGGAGGGCTGTGGAGGCTGGAGGAGGAGAAGAGAGGAAAGGAGAAGACACAGCAACATCTAAAGCAAGTGCGGGTAGGGTTTGAGCAAGTCTGCAGCAGGCAGCTATGGGAGAGCACGGAAGGGGCCCCCCAAGCATCAGTACTGCTTGGGAGCTGATGGAATACGAAGCTGTGAGCTAAGGGAGATCCCTGGGAGGTGTGTTCAAAGCCAGGCTCCTGGGGAACGTGTCCAAAAGGCTTTACTGAATATGTTTGTTTAAACATTTCCACCTAATTGGGGTTAATCTGCTCTGTGTCCTGGCTAATCGGCTGGGTCAGAGGCCTCACAGGTTGGAGGGCTGTGCTCTGCCCTCCTTGTTTCAGGCTGTGGAGTCAGGGGACAGCAACCGCTGTGGAGGGGCTCGGAGCTGCCTGCTGTCAGGTCTGGTGGAAAAGTGCTTTATCCCTTGAGGAATGGTGCTGGGAGCAGGTCCCCAGCAGGGACTGGTGCCTTTCTTCTCGCTAACTGGTGGGTCTCATGGAAACGAAGGATTACTGGGGATAAAAAAAAGCCTCAGCAAGAGCCTGGCACTAAGGAGGTCCCTGTGCTTCAGGGGTCTGCTGAGGCTCCCTGGATATCATCCTGGATACCCCATGCCTTGCCCTCACCCTCAGGGCCCCATCTCCAGCAAAGGGGATATGCAGGTCAGTCACTTGCCTCTGCTGTACCTCTGTCCCCTGTGAACTTTGCCTTCTGGGAGCCCTTCTGTGCCCATCTGCTCAGAGGCCGTTTCTGTTTCAGGTCACTTCACTGGTAGGAGAAGGTGAGTCACAACACATCATGCAAAATCTTCCTCCTTGGTTTCAGTTAAAGAAGGTGCTGTTGGCACCAGCATGTTCCACGCTCTGAGGGTGGAAAGGATGAGCTCAGCTGAGGTGTCCAGGTGAGGTGTTACTCCTGAGCAGCAAGTGTAGCCAAAACATATTCCTGCAAGACATGCCTTGGACCTGGCTGCAAAGGAGCCTCAGCTACACTACAGAGCAAGGGCAACCTAGTGAGGAGCAGCATGAGCATGAAGCACAGGTTCAACTCTGGCCCAGGAGCTGAGAGGTATGAGAGCCCTGCCAATACTCGTGAACAAGGCCATCAGCAGCCTGTCCCTGTGCACTTTGGAAGCAGTAGCACTTGGGAGTCCCTCCCCACACCTTGTATTCTAGCAAGAGGCCCACTGCCAAGGCTGTTTAAAGCTGAAAGAGCAGGGGAAGAGGGGAAGAACAACAGGTTCCTTTTTCTCCTCTTGTGCATCAGACAAGCCACCCTTACATTGCAACTCCATTGCAGAAGAACTTGGAGGAGTACTAATCAAAAAGTTCAAGTGTCACACGTGGGTGGAACAAGCATCATCATCATCAACACCACCAGAAGTCATCCCACCTTCTTCCTTCCTTCCTCAGTAGAACTCCTCATCTCCCCTTCCCACCTTGGCTCCCCTCAAGCCCAGTTGCATCAATGCAGCTGTTACCATATGCAGATTCCAGTGAATGGAAGACTTTATTTTTTTAATATAGGGGTTCTACATTGAAGTATCCAAGACAAGTTAAAACAGTTGCCACCCTTGGCCTCTCCTTTTCTCCCCTCCCTAGTGCTATTAAATTTATATTGTTCAGTACATGAGAGAACTTGGCTTTAAAGTAATCTTAAGAAAAGGTAACCAGGAGAGATGACAACATGAAGTTTTAACTTCAATCATTTCAGTGTTGTTTGGAGTTGGAGTGACCCTTTGCAGAAGTAAATACTAAGAGGGACACAGACCAGCAGTTCAGGAATAGGACCAAGGACCTGAAGCGTTTCCAAAGGTGGCTTTAGCACAACAGCAGTAGCAGGAGCATGAAAAGAGACTTCATGGTGACTGTCCACATGCGAAAGGCCAGCACCTCCACCGAGTTCTCAGAAGCAAGCCAGACAAGCATCATTACACAGTAAAATGACTAGGCCAAGGGAAGCAGCACAACTCACTTGAGCCCAGAGAGCCAACCTGGAACCCAGAGATGCCTTCCTCAGAAGTGGAAGGTGAAGGATCCTGTACACTTCTCTCACTCCACCGCAGGCATCAAGATGGGGCAAGCACCATGCCAGAGCAAGCACGTGCATGCACACAGGACACTAGGAAACATTATCCCTTACTTGGCAAAGCAAGCAGGAAAATCAGCGTCAGGATTTTGAGAACAAAGCTGTTGGGATCCAAGTGCCATTCAGCAGAAGCCTGCTCTCTTTCTGAGCCCAGCAAGCAAGTTGCAGGCTCCTGCAGCAAGCCAGAGCAGACATCCAGCCACCAGCTCTTCTCTCCACTCAGTGCTGTATTAGGGGGAAGCAGCCAAGATGCAGAGGCCTGCAGGCTTCCTGAGCTTTAGACTTTGAAAAGCAAGTGCCTGGAAGCAGTTCATCACATTAGGCACTGAGCTAGAGGCAGATGCACCAGTGGTGGTAAAAGCCACGTGCTGTTGTCTCTGGGTCAAGCAGCTCTGCTTCCCTACTATACAAAAGGGAAGCACCAAGGGCTAGTCATCACCGCACCCTCATCAGGGAAGGGAGATTGCCCTGACCCAGTTTTTGCCTTGAGAAAAACCATCCACCTAAGACCATGTGGGGGCATCCTCTTATAATCCATCTTTATTTGTAAAAATCCACATATAAAATCTTCGGTTTCCTTTTACAAAAACAAAAAGGCACATAAAACTACTCAAACTCTCATCCCCATGGACTGATGGTCAGACACTCCCCCCACCCCAACCTCCTCCATTGCTTTCTCCTCCAGTCCATGTTTCTTCAGATTTCCTTTAGTTTCAGCTCACTCCTGCCCAAGCACAGTTCTGCGCTTGCAAAGATGAAGTACACACACAGGGGAGGTGGTGGAGAGGTGGCATGGGCTGTGCGTAGAATGGTTTACAGGCGCTTTTTAGTAGTAGGTCTCTTTTTCCACCCAACCTAAGAGAAAAGAAGGGAGAAAACAGAGTTAGTCCTAAAGCAGAGTAATTAGGAGGCTCATGAGAGGTCCTTTTAGGCTCTGCAGACTTGCAGTGTAGCACCTGAACTAGTAAGTGACCCATCACAATGGAAAAGTCTTGCCCAATTGCTGATGTGCTGAAGCTTTCAGGCCCTGTTCCGGCTGTCTAGAATTACCCAAAGCATTATCAGTCTTTTCCATCTATGTCAGTGCACTGGTACGTTCATATGCTGCACAAGAATGCAGGGAGAGGAACAACACGTCCTCAATTTGAACTAACTGCACTATTAGTGTTGAGGAAGGGAAAACACAGCACTGCACAGTGTCTGCACTGGGGGTCCCTGAGCACTGTCAGAGCTTCTACAGAGCTCAGCAGCCTGAGGAGGCAGGGAAGGAAACACACAATTAGCATCATGTTCTTACCACCAGGGTTGCGTCTGATGATGAGCTTTCTGATTTCATCATACAGGAATATGAGGAGGGAGTACGGGAAAGCACAGAACCACCAGGTTGGCCTGTTTGGGAGAGAAGACAGTAAGAATGCAGGCAGTAAAGATGCTCTGTGCCTAGCAGAGCTCTGACTTCATGGCACAGGAGTGCAGGAAGGCTGGCAGGCCCCTGCCTGCCAGTGCACCGGCAAACACAAAGCTGTGGTTCAGCTGAGAACCCTCCAAGCCAAGAATTACCACCAAGTTTTCTGCTGCAATAGGTTAATCCACTATTTGGCTATTAATTCCAACATGAGGTGCGTCACAGCACCTTTGTGCTTCTCTGTACCAGCACCTCCCTACCTATTAATCTAGCAGCATTTCCTCCAAGTACACATAACCTTTGTGCCCACAGCCCTGCTCACTTGAACTGCACTCATTTCCCTTATGATTTACCTGTGCTAACATCTAGCTGCTGCAGGCACTGGGCAAAGGGCAGCACTTCAGAACCAAATTCTAGATGACACTTCTGAATGGGACACAAGGTGTACCAGGATCTTTTTGCCATGAAAATTTCATGGCACAGAAGCTAGAGGGGCTGTTCATAGTTTGAAACTAAACCCTGTCATGAAATGTTGCAATACTGTTGAGCAATGCTTAAGATGTTGGCACCCTTCCCACTGTTACGAAAGCTTGTCATCTGCACTATGCAGCATCTTCCCAGAGACTCCGTTACTAGTACTATTTCTATGGGGGACAGAAAAAGGCACAAGACATCATCATCATCAGTTAGTAAAGAGTCACCTGGCCTGTGTTTTAGAGCAATTCAACTGTCTTTAGAGATGCAGTCCCCTACACATAAAAATACCCCCAAGCAGCTGCACTAGAACACAGCGGTACAACTGAGGTTGTGCTGCTTTAAGTGGGGCACTGAACTGCAGGCTCCCTATAAACATTCCATAAGCAGTACAGAATATCAAACCCCTGGTGTGCCACACTACAGCAAAGGATCACTTGTACCCTCCAGCCTGAGCTCTTCTGGGTTAAAACTAGGCTTCATGCTTCACAAGCTCATAACCACTTTTATCCATCTCCCCATCCAAGCACTGCTGTTCAGTGGTACTGCCTGCTGCACAAAAAGCATGATGCAACTTACTTGAGAGGGTACATCCTTAGAGCAACATCCATGCCAGGGCAGTAAGAGAGGAAGGCAGCCAGAGCAGTCTCCTCAAAGAGACCAAATATTAAGATCTTGTTCCTAGTAGAAACAGGAAAGCAGTCAGAGACAAAGTACTTTTCCAGCTGATATCCTAAAAAAACATCTAGTTTTTACATGGTAGTGAACAGAAATAGATATTCTGGTCTAGCCCAGAAATCCACCAGATGGGGAGTACCAGGCCATTAAAGCTGATGGCACAGCTGTTGCAAAGGTCTTCTATGCTCCAGAAAAAGATATTCCAGATCACAGCTAAGTCAGCAACTAACCAGCAGTAACTTTCACCACAAATCAGAAGGAGGCTGAGGTTCATGCCACCAGATCTCTTGATCCATCAGATGCTCAGCTGCCCCACAAGACTGTGTAATGGACCGTATCACTGTCCTTTGAGGTGGGCTAGCTCCCACAGACAATGCCAGAAGAAGTCATTTCACTTTGCCTCAACCATGGAAGGTATGGCAAGAAAGAGAGCCCCACTCCCTCTTTTACCTACTACCAAGGCACCAGATTGTTGAAGACTTATGCCAAAATGCCCAAACACTGCTGGGATGAAGAACCAGAATACTGTGTGCTGGAGAATACATCCTCCTTGGACAGCCTGACTTACTTCATTCCCTGCTGGAAGACGGAGTTTCTTCGGGTCTTACAAATGATCAAGTCTGCCCACTGCACAACCACAATGCTGACAAAGAAGGCTGTATGGCAAGTGAACTCCACTATTTTCCTCTGTTCGTAGGTCTAGGAAGCAAAGCAGAGAGCATTGGTTCAAACACACTGCCTTTGCTCTCTGGAACTTACACTAAGTTTAGCAGGCATTAGTATTTTGGCTCGCAGGCTCTAAGCTGTGCCTCAAAACTTACCCACTGCTGCCCGTAGCTGTCTTCCACATCATTAATCCATCGGTCATCCCACTGAACTCTGATCCCTAGCAAGCCATAAGGCCAGAACCCATTCTCTGCCATGATTACAAAATAGGTGAAGAAACCCCCAAGGGCCTGGATCATACCTGAACAGGTAAGAAAGGATAAGACTGATGAAGCTACTGTGCAGTGCAATTACAATGGAAAGCAGTCTCCATGAGACCCCAAACACCTCAAAAATTGCTCCTTGTGGGGCTCTGTCTCCCAGGCAACAGCTATAGAAATAGCTCCTGCTAACATCAAACTCAGCTGCATCCCTCTTGCTGAGCAGCTTCTCCTCCCAACTTCGTACAGAGTTACTTCTGTTCTGCCCTGTACTGTGACGGCACAGTACTCAAGGACACAAGATAAAACACTCTTTGTATTCTCATTAAGCCTTGCCCACCCCCAACCCTTGCAAAAGACAGTCAAGAAGGTTCCCAAGGTCTGCTGCAATTAAGCATGAGCTCCTGTCCTGCAAACTGGGCACGTCTCTGTAGCTGCCTTTAATCAAGGCTCCTAATACTGTGTGTTTAGGGATACGCTGGAGAGAATCCTTTACTTCTAATTAAACTAACAATGGGATCTATGTTCTTGCTGAACAAGTCTGAACCAGAGGAGAGCTGGTTGTCAGCCAGTTCCTTTACAGCACTATGCAATTAAACAACGTTACTGTGAAAGCGATTCAGTGGATCAAGCTGCGCAAGCCACCGCTATGTGGCATGGGGCAGAATCACAGCAAGTTCTTAACAGCCCAAGGTTCTGGCTCACATATCCCAAACCTCAACCCTACCAAGGTAGCTGGAACAATCACTGAGTTAGGGTGGTGTATAACCCCTGCTACCACCAGAGAAAACAGACCAGCTTACCAATCTGCCCATAGGCCATGCTGATCAGCCGCTCATTCACCAGCTTGTCTGTTTTGGGATTTCTAGGCTGCCTCTTCATGATGTCACTTTCTGCTTGCTCATATGCCAGGGAAATAGCAGGGACCTTTGGAGGTAGTAGGACTGCTGTTAGAACAGTTCCAATATCCACTGCATATAGCCTTCCCTGCACCATATGTTCCGTCTGAGAAACAGCACTGTCTGAAAACCATAGCTGTAGCATTCAGGAAGGCCTTCTCCTCCTCCCCATTCCCAGTTTGCCCTTACATGGAACTGAAGGGCCCTCAGTCCTCTCAGACTCAGAGAGCTAGAAGACAGGGAGTATCAAATGGTACTTATTTTAAATCAGAACACTAGAGAAAACTCTATTTAAGCATTTTCCTTCCACCTGGTTCTTTCTTTAGGGTACCCCAAGAACACCCACATTTCTTCTCAAGAGAAAAAGACAACATTCACCATGTCAGTGCCCAAGTCAATGCAGAGGATTGTGACTGTTCCCAGTGGAAGGGGTATGTTTGCAATGATGAAGATCAGGAACGGCGTGATTTCAGGAATGTTACTGGTCAGGGTGTAAGCAATAGACTTCTTCAGGTTATCAAAGATCAGACGCCCTGGGTCAAGGAAGAGACAACAACTAACATAACTCTTAGTTATCAGCAGAAGGCAGCCAAGTAGCACATGGGCAGCTTCAGTATTAACACTGAAAAGCAAAATGCTAGCGCAGCAACCTGAAGGGGTTCCCTGCATGTACAGGTGAGACTGTGCTCCATGCACAGCATCACCTATACAGAGTAACGATTCTGGGCACAGCAATCAGGGTTCACTGCACACAGCAGCAGGGTATTAAGCCCTGGGCTCTGAGGATCATTAAGAACCCCTGTAAGCACCCTCTGTTCTGCTCCTGTTTGAGAGCTATTGCTCCATCAGGGAGGGAAATGTGTCAGACTCAGCTGGCAAAGATGACTCTAGGCTCACGTGATAGGGAAAAGGACAAAGTAGCTTTGTTACTCAGCTGCTTCCTCCAGCTACCCATCTCAAAGGCTTGTGCTGGTCCCATGCAAAGGGAGAAGACTTCTGAAGGGAGGAGGAAAGCCCTCCTTGAAAACACTTGCTGTGGAGATAAGCTCAAAAAACATGAGAACCCTCCAGAAACCTCTGTTCCACAGGGCATCAGTAACACTGCTGGATTATGCCACTTTGCCACCACGTTATAAACTCACCTTCTTCAACCCCAGTGACAATGGAGGCAAAGTTATCATCCAGCAGAATCATGTCAGCAGCCTGCTTGGAGACATCTGAGCCAGAAATACCCATAGCAACACCAATGTCAGCCTTCTTCAGGGCTGGGGAATCATTCACACCATCACCTGTGACTGCTACAATGGCACCCTAACCACAAGGAGAGGGATAGAAAGACTGAAATGAAATCATCATGTAACATATTTCAGGCAGAAAAGCTTTCTCCTGTCTTTCAGGTGATGAAGCACAAAAAAAACTACTTCCACTTTGTTGGAAGACCTCAATTTCTCCTTGTCCTCCCTCACCCCTTTTCCCCATTCTGATCAGGCTTGGAGAGCAGCATGGTTAACAGAGATGCTGGACAATATATAAACATGTCAAATCCTCCTCTCCCAAGTGCCTCCAAAGCATTTAGGAATCAAATGTTCAACATTCTAGGATCAGAAGAAAGCCTCAGTACAAAATTAAGATACTTTCCTGAAAGACCCTTATGTATTGTAGAGCAGCCTGACATCAGCAGCTGGTGGCTGCTGACAGACTGAGATCTCAGTCTGGCCCTTTACCTGATAGCACTCAGAGGACTAAGTCCTGAGACATCAGAAGGCAGCACTGCTTAGGAGTTTTTTTATATATACACACATATACATACATATATATACATCTGGGAATTCTGCCATATGAAATCCTTGGACTCCCTCTCTTTACCTGGCGCTGGCAGCCTTCCACAATGATAAGCTTCTGCTGAGGAGATGTCCTGGCAAAGACAATTTCTGTATGATGAGTCAGGATGTCATCCAGTTGCTCACTACTCATGTCCTTCAAATCTGTGCCATGAACAACACAAGCTTTGGCATCCCTGCAATTAAGAGACAGTATGATGTTTTACTTCACAAGTTAAACTAAGTTTCTCATTAGCTGTATTTGCCTACTACAGCTTTTCAGTGCTCTAGGAAGAGACTGGTTCCTGCTGTGCTAAATACTAATCCAGGCAGGCTCTGCACATAAGTTTGATGATCCAAGTTTAAAAGGTACATGAGGAACACAAAGAAAAAGACAGTGCCAAGCAACAGACAAAGAGCCCCAGAGACTCATAGAGAGACTAATTCTCTGTATGGCTTTTTAAAATGAATCAAGGCACAGACTAGTTGTTTCCACAGCTCAGCCTCTCTGCAAGAGAAGAGTCCCTGGCTCAGGCTGTTGGCTTCCAACATCACAAGAGATGCTGTGGTCTTCTGCAGGCAATCCTTTTGCAACAGACTGATGATCTACATGTGGCTCTTCACAGAGAGCTCACACTGTATTACTTCAGACTATTTCACACTCTTCAACAAAAGCATGCAGGGTTATATTTAGACTGGTTTGGTACCCTGCATGCTACGGCAAAATACCACCTCTCTAACCCAACATACCATCCCTTATAGGTCTAGAAGACTCTTCACACAGCTCATTACATCATTCGACTGGGAAATTCCTTCCCCACCCTTATAGCCAGCTGCTGACCTGCTCAGTCACACAGCCCAGTGACCCTCAGCCTGCACTGCTAGGTTGTGAAGTTACCCTTGAGAAGCAAGTAGAATTCAGCCACAATACTCATCTTCCGAAGCAATTTCATTCTACAGGGTGTCTATTCACAGTTCATAAACTACATGGCTACCCTCCAGGCCAAACACAGGCTGGGTCAAACTAAGCAATGCAGACAGCCCAGCCATTCTGCAAACAGCCTGCTTATGCCAAAGCACATTTTCTGAGGATGCCTCAGTTCTGCACTAGGCTAGGAGGGCTAACATTAACCCCTGTGAGGAAGGGATTCCATTTTCACGTTTATTCTGCTTGTAGCTACTGACTAGTGTCAATTACCCTACCCAGTCCTAGTCCTGCTCCCTTTGACCACCTGCAATCAGACCCAGAAGAGAGTTTGAGAGCAAGAGGGACAGAACTGGGCTTTGAGTGATCAAGTTTAAGAGGCATTGCAACTCTTTTCTCTGAACAATATAAAACAGTTAAACAATTTACTTTCAGTAGCTCATTCAGTCTGGATTGTGACTATAAACAAATTCATTTTCTTTTTACCAGAGTTTTCCCATTACCTGTACGTTACCTCACCAAATAAGCTTGACTAAGTACATGTCTGATGGCAAAACTAAACCTACCCTCTACTGAAAGATCTGGAATCCCAGGAGGACACAATTTCAGGCCCTGCAGCATCATTGCTCAAAAAAGTCCCAAAACAGCCAACCCCCTCCCCTGTGCCACTTTGGATACTTTTTCCTGTCTGCTACATTAGGCTAGTACATGGTGCTTGTGCCATGACATGAACCAGGCAGGGCAAATGCTCAGCTCAGGGGAAAAAGACTTCACTCAGCCAGTTGTTTCCTTCCCCCAGTGGAGGGACAGACCATCAGGACAGGCAGCTATGGGGCAGGGAAACAATGGAAGAAACTGCCAGCTTTCTGTACAGTCCTTACTTCTACCTACTTCCCATTTACAAGAGACATGCACAGTTAGGACAGCCTTGTGCATTCTTCATATAACCTAACCCATGATACACACTGAAGAGCCACAACATGGTAGGCTAAGCAGATGCTAAGTTTTCATGTCTAGGGAGAGGTGCTGAGGCATTATCCAAGGCAAGCAGAGAGGCAAATGCTTAATTCTTCAAACAGCTCTGGCCCTCCCCACCAGTCAGTACCTGGGGTTGACCTGGCTGACAGGAATGTTGAGTCGAGCAGCAATATCTTCTACGGTTTCATTGCCCTCAGAGATGATGCCAACACCCTTGGCAATGGCTTTGGCTGTGATGGGATGGTCTCCAGTAACCATGATAACCTGAAATGCAAATAGACTGCTGTGAAAGCCGTGCCTGTAATGCAGAGCAACACTGCTCAAAGGCAGGTCCCTTGAGATCAGAAAGGCCACGTGGCTTTTGTTCTACAAGTAAGCCTTGGCACAGAGCAAGCCTGAGGTACAGGTAGTGATCTGTTACCAGTATGCAGGGGATTGAGGTGGATGGAAGACAAAGAAAATTGTTAATTCCTAAGTCAGATTCAGTTCTATTTCCAGCCTGTGCTTCGCACTCTCATCTCAGTCAGTGCTAGGGGACATGCAGAACACACTCGAGCCAAATCACATGCTTGCTTTGGGACACCACGTCATCAGCACCTGTCAGTTTGGAGTCCAACTCTATTTTCAGTCCATTAACATACAATCATTTGTATTTAACTCAGAAATGAAGCCTCAATTAGTAGTAGTTAAATCCTGACCAATACTTCACTCACTCTACAGCAACACGGAGAGTAAGCAAAGCCATTTATATCCACAGGCATAGAGCAAAGTTATTGTCAACCCAGGAATAAACTACCTTGATCCCAGCACTTCTGCATTTGCCAACAGCATCTGGCACAGCAGCACGAGGAGGGTCAATCATAGACATCAGTCCTACAAAGCAGAGTTTGTCTACAGGGAAGTTCAGTTCGTCTGTGTCAAACTGGAAGCCTTCAGGGAACTGATCGTCAGGCAGAGCCAGGTGACAGAATCCTGTAACACATCAAATCCATGTTTACTCTGTTCCTACGCATCAGGAGGCAAAGAGAGCAAATGCTTATTGCTTCTGCAAACAGCTGCACAATAACAACAGGGGTACTGAGGCAGGAGTCACACTCATGTTCTGATAACTAATAGGTGTTGCTAGGTGCCCAGGCACAGCTTGGTTCACATGCAGTGGAGCAAATCCATGTGGCCCCATATGCTTTGCTTCATTTTGATCTAGGGGACTCAGCTGCTGGGCAAGATAAGACCCTGCAGGCTCCCTTTTAGATTAAAGGCTGAAGCAGAACTGTTCCTATACGCATTGAAGCGACCTTGACTGAACGCTATGGTTACACTGCGGGAACAGAGTACAACCCTCCAGTAAATCTATGGGGACTTTGCACAGGAGCACAAGGGACAGATCTTTTCAATTTAAGCTTGCATTTCCTTACCTAACACTCTCTCCCCAAGGCCTCCCAATTCAAGGTAGGCATTCTGAAAAGCATCTTTCATTTCCTCATCCAGTGGTTGCTCTTTGCCATGAATAAGAATGGTGCTGCAGCGATCCAAGATCCTCTCTGGAGCTCCCTTCATCACCAGCAAGTAACGGGATTCTGATGGGTTTGCATTTTTGTGGATAGACAGCTAGGGTGGAAGAAATAAAACTGGTGTTATAGACATGTACTGCAAAAGTCAAAAGTAATCTCCATCACTCAATGTGTTGTCCGTTACAGCAGCTCAGGACAGTTTGTGATATTCTGCTCTAGTTCCCATTTACCTGCACCTTAAATAGGTTCAACAACTAAGGAAAATTCCTATGTATTCTTTAACATTAACATATATAACCACAGATGTTGCAATGACTTTTTTTGTATCCAAGCTCTACCTTTTAAGGTTATTTTCAAGCAGTTCATTCCTACTCCAAGATTTGAGTTCTTCCATTCTCTGTGCACTACTGCTGCACAGGTTGGAAACATGTCTGGTCCTTTCTCAGCAGCTGACACCTTAGTGTCGAGGCAGCTCCAGAACCTCTTAACTGTATGGTCTACAAGCATGTAATGGCTAGACAAGATTTTAGTGCCAAAAAGTTTTGAGGCACACTGCATACAAATTTACATCAGTGCTTCACAAAGCAGCTCTCCCTTAAGTGCACATGCTTACCTGGTACTTGTTGGTAGAGTTAAATGGTATTTCCACCACTTTGGGATACCTATCTCTCATCTCCTTGACAGAACCACAGCACAACTCAATGCATTTTAGAAGTGCAGACTCAGAGGCATCTCCTGCCACTGCTCTCTGGGGAAAGAAACAACTGTCAATGCGTACATCCCAGCAGACTCACCACAGATGATCAGATATTTTTAAAGAAACATGTATTCATCTCAGGTGTATTCATCTCAGCTTCTACGTAACACAATATGAGAGTGAATAAATAATTCTATTACCTAGTGACAAATACTGCATTTCAGAATGCCAGGCCTCCTACTCTGAGACAGCAGCAGTCTTGTGGTGCCCAAAGGCAAGCAGCCCTTTAAAAGGGCAGAGAAAGTCAGATAACCAGATGCAGCCAGAGAAATAGAGCTGGAGGGTAAACTTTAACTATGTACATTCCTTGCAACGAAGAACAGCAAATGTGACATGAAGACTGATGACATGCATACAAACACTTGCATGTGCTCTCCCACCCTAACACAAGATCAGTTTAGTGAGCCTCTAGCAGGGAAGATTTAATCTGTCCCTACCTCTTGTCCCATTAGGTTGGCACTGATAGAGATTGTAGATGGGGGTTCTCAGCCCTTGAGATCTGTGTGTACTCAATGTCCTGCTTGAGTTGTCTTTGCTGCATTTTAAACTAAGTATTTCTTGCCCTTCTGGTCTCTCCATCCAAGAGAATTTGTTTTTTTTTTGGGGAGGGCATTTTCTGGTTGGGTTTTGTTTTTGTGGGTTTTTTGTTTCCCCTCCTTCCTCCCTTTTCTTCCCATTTTTCTATTGCTTTTTGGTATCTAAAGACTTTTCAAAGCTCCCCCCTCCCAAGTCTTCCTTAGATGGGAAGAACTCCAGCTCTTCATCTTAGGTCTAAAGAACATGACCTGAGGTTACAGTCAGAGGAGTGCTAGGGAAAAATAGTTTGTTCCATCATTTCTATTACCAGAGTACCAGAACACCCCTGGGAAGTTTACTAAGCAACATGACTAGTATTTGACAGATAAGCACCATTCAGTTAATTTCAGCCCTGGCTGTGTCACAGTTCAGAAGCAGGAATGTGAACTGATGTTCTGCTGGCACTTGCACCAGTGCTGAACCAGCAAAGCTTAAAAAAAGTCAAGACTTGCCAGTGAGAACAGACTGGCTAAAGACAGTCTCTCATGACTGCTGCCCTCCCAGCTCTGGTGTCTACTACTATGAGCTCCCAGAACTGGATGTTTGTAGCTTTTAAGTGTACAAATGCCAGAGATAGAGACTGTTGGAACAGCCAGACACTGTGAAATGCCTAGGGAAGCTTTTTTGTCTTTCCTAGACCTGTCTGAAGCATCTGACCTCCCACACAGACTGTTAGTGGATGTCCAGAGTCTGCTGTGGGAAATGTATCCTCCCAGTCCCATCTCCTACAACAGTACCAAACTGCAATAAAGACTAAGAGTGGCAGATACCTCTACTTGCAGGTTCCTGTCACCCACAGGATGCAATCTCATTACCATTATGGGAGGGCAGTGGTAGGGAACAGGACTTATGTTTCTTTTAGGAACTCACCTTAAGAATTGGTATATTTTCCTGGTTGGCCTGAAACACAGCACGGTTGCAGAGACCCGCAATTCTGGACAAAGCACTCCAAGTAGCTGAGCTCTTGTCAAAGGAAGCACCTGAAAGCAAAAGAATGTCAAAAAGCACACCCCTCAAAAAATAAGCCTGAAATCCCACAGTTTTAAGAGCAAGAAGCCTTTATCTCAGAAATCAGGAACACTTAGAGCCCATTAGCACACTATATCTCTTTCAAACCTCCTCCCTTCCCAGGTACTTGATGAGCAGTTGATTGTTTTAAGACCAGAGGGTGGAATGGCAACAGTGTAGAGAACACCTTTGCTTTCAAGTTTCCACTAACAGCAGCACCCAGCAGCACCCATGCTGACAAAGCCAAAGAATTTTGGACAGATAACATTCTTTCAGAAAGGCCTATTGAGAGCCTCCATGTTGCCTCACTTTATCCATCACCCAGGAACTGGAAGAAACAGCTCCCAAAGGAACAATCCTTAAAGAAAGATCCTGCTTTTCTCACACTGACCCTTAGGTTGGCTTCAAGGGAGATGAACTGAACAGCAAATTTGGTTGTACTGAACCGTTCTGGAGAGGTAAATACCTCTCTCAATTGCACAGGACACTGAGATTTCAGATTCTTATCAATACCTAGAAGAAACTTTCCGCAGAAGTCTTACATTCATTGCTACTGCTCTGCAAACACAACCAGGATGTTTTGGGAAAACCCTTGTTTAAGGGCAGCCATCTATTTCAACATGGGAAATTCCCCATCTACGTCCAGGTCAATTTATTACCAGGGTCAACACCTCTGCTGTCCACACTTGCAGCAAGACTTAAGGTGGGGCAACTTCATCAGATATATTTTGGCAAAAATAATCAGCTACTCTGAAGTACAGAACAGCAAACATTTCTACACACAGGACAAACAAAGGACTGAACATTCAAGAGACTCAAATTCCAGTGGAGTAACTCTGAGCAAAAGCAGCCTATGTGGAGTTTAGGGATTAAACAGAACTGTGGAAAAATGCAAGCTTTCTCTGTGTCACCTTAAGTCTTTTAATGCTCATTGTAGATCATACGTTTGAAATCCTTGCAGTGTGAACTTCACTTGGACTGGACAGCTAGAAACATGGGCTCTTAGAAGTACAGGTGTACAAGAAGCCCCAGGGAAACGCCTCAAGCACAAAGAGATGTTCTTACCACTCTGGTTCTCTGTAGTATCGGCCTCATGAATCTGATTGTCAAACCACATGTGTGCAACAGTCATACGGTTCTGTGTCAGGGTGCCTGTTTTGTCAGAGCAAATAGTGGATGTGGAGCCCAGGGTTTCCACAGCCTCCAGGTTCTTCACCAAGCAGTTCTTACGAGCCATCCGCTTGGCTGTTAGTGTCAAACATACCTGGAGACAAGGAAGAAGACAGGTTAGATGTGACTGCGCTACCCAACCCACTGTGGGCAGGGAATGATAAACTGCTTATGGGCCTGCAGCAATTCCCTAATTCCATGCTCGCCCTGCCAGTGCAAAATAAACATCAGCATTTAGGCCTAGCTGCTAGGCTTAAATGACATTTTCCAGAAGGACTCACAAGGATTTAGTTTCCATCTTTTCAGGGCATTCGGAAGCAAATAACATGCCCTGGAGTAACATTTTAGTTAAAGTTGCAGCTCCCTAATCATAGGAATTCTCAAAATAGATGGAGGGAGACCACATATGAGAAGGCCCAAAATAGCTTTAGTGATAGGGCTGCAACTTACTGGTGTAAGAAACGAGCAGCCCCAGTTACCCTTTCTTGCCAGAGGCTCTTATCTGGTTCTAGCTCCCAACTGTTCATTCCCTGCTTCAGTTGCTGCTCTGTTTCCTCAGGCTGCATGGAAGCCTCCAGCCCTGTCAACCTCCTCCACAGCTGAGCACACCTAGATATTCTCACTATGGTCTCTCACACTGTGTCTTTGGGAAACCAAATTTACAAGAACCTCTGCCAGACCCCAGATCAAGAGCTGAGGCTAGAGCAAAGCTTGCAGGATGCTCCACCAGCCCTTCAGTGTTGGAGGGGCTGGTGTGCATGTGGGTGTAGACACAGTTGTAACAGGAAAGCCCCTTTTTGCACAGAAAAGACAAGTCCAGAACTACCAGTCTTGCTCATTTCAGTTCTACAAAGCCAAGCCTCTGTGCAGGTCTAGCTTAGGGACCCGTCTTTGTTAGATAAAGAGCTGCAGAACTTGACATTGATTGAGGCAGCTAGTCTGAATACATCGAGTTCAGAAAGCCTAACACTACACATTCACCACAAAGTACCTTCTATTAGTTTAGTGTTTACCTCTGAATGCACACTGAGCATAAAGCACTCCACCTCCTCATAAGCCATATATGTAACTCATTCAAGCTTTTTTTCTCAGCTTCACTCACCGTGACAGTTGCAAGCAGCCCCTCAGGGACATTGGCAACAATGATCCCAATGAGGAAGATCACAGCTTCCAGCCACGTGTACTCGAGGATGAGTGAAAGAATGAAGAAAGAGACACCCAAAAACACAGCCACTCCAGTGATGAGGTGGATAAAGTGCTCAATCTCCATGGCAATTGGAGTTTTGCCCCCTTCCAGTCCAGAAGCCAGACTGGCAATACGGCCCATCACAGTGCGATCCCCAGTGCTAATGACAATACCACGGGCAGTGCCTAGACAAAAGAGAGGTGTTAGAAAACAAAAACCCTTCCCAAAACACACTAAACTGAATTTGTTCAGCCTGTCCTAGAGTTTAGCAAGCTTTGCCCAAGATTCTGCAGGTAGGCGTTACAGCAGCCAAAGTCTCCCACTGCAGCATTTCTTAATCTCTAGCAGAACGAGAAATACGTGGAAGTGAGTGCTGCACAGGATTCTCATATGACTGGTCGAGCTGTAAGCTCTCTCCCTTCCATGCCAGAAAATCAAGTGCCAATTGCAGGGAATTAGAAGATATCTTCAAGTAGATGATATCCTCTTCCCTCCTTTAGGAGAGGGCCCATTTTCTCTCCCCAAGGCTTTTGAGAAAGATTAAGAATATCCTTCAGTTTGGCTGGGTTGTTTTTGTATTGTTGGTTTTTTTTTCTTTGAGGGTTAGTGTCCTGGGTTCAGCTGTAGCAGTTATTTTTCTCCTTCCTAGGAGCTGGTGCAGTGCTGTGTTTTCAATTTCAGCCTGAGAGCAATGCTGATAACACACCAATGTTTTAGTTGTTGCTCAGTAGCGCTTGCCCCATCAAGGGCTTTTCAGTCTCATGCTCTGCCAATGAGGAGGAGGCACGGGAAGCCAGTGGGGAGCAGAGACAGGACAACTGACCCAAACTAGCCAAATGGGTATTCCATAGCACAGCACGTCATGCCCAGTATAGAAACTGGAGGGAGTCACCCAGAAGGCCCAGATCGCTGCTCAGGTTGGGCTGGGTATTGGTCAGCAGGTGGTGAGCAATTGTACTGGGCACCACTTGTGTTTCTTGGGATTTTTCCCCCCTTCCATTTTTAGTTTTGTATTCTCTCCCCTTGTTATTTCCTTTATCATTATTATTATTAGCAGTAGTAGTAGTTTTGTATTATGCTTTAGTCATTGGACTATTATCTCAACCCATGGGGTTTACATTCTTTCAGTTCTTCCCCCCATCCCTCTGGGGAGCAGGAAGGGGAAAAGTGGGGGTTTAAACCAAGACAGGTCAAAAAAAAGCAGAAAACAGTCTGCTGGTGAGAATCTGTCAGGAGATGACACAATAGGAGTCCTCTCCTGACAGAACTCTGCACCATCACTGAACAGTCACAGCTTGACACCCTGTGGAAATGGAAAAGATGCTCTGGGCTTCGGCACAAAGACTGCTTACCATCATACTCAGCTGCAACGGGAAGTTCTGCCAGAGATGTTTGAATTTCCTACTTTCTACAGCAGCTATAGTATTCCTTACAGCTCTACTTAACCATTGTGCTTTGTATTACATTATCCATCATAAGATATCCTTATTGCACTTTAATGCTGCTGTAGTAAGGCAGTCATGCTCAAAAACACACTACATAGCTGTGTGTGTCTGAGCAGAAAAGAACAGTGCTGTGGAGTCTTCTTGGGCCATTAAACATTATTGCAGTTGGAATAGACAAAACCTTTGCTAGGAACTTCCAGCCTGTTCCTGCATGGTAGGAGCATGCTACCAACTGAACTCAGACCATCTGCATTGCTTATCTTTGCAGTTCAATCACTAGCATTGTTGACACTTCAAAGAAAGTAGGACAGTCACATACCTTCCACACAGTTGGTGGAAAAGAAGGCAATATTCCTAGTCTCCAGTGGGTTTTCATGGGAAAAGTCTGGAGACCTGGTCTGAGGTTCTGATTCACCAGTGAGTGAGGAGTTATCCACCTACATGGAAGAGAATACTTTGTCATACACAAGCAGGCTGATGATTTCAGCAATGCAAGCAAGTAAAATACTAGTCACTCTCCCCCCTTCTCTTCCACTCCATCACCCACTGATATCATAGGAGACATTCTTTGAAACCAGACCAATTCATCATCCTTCTTAATGAAGCTTTCAGAATCTGTCACTGCTGTACCTTGCAACCATGTGCAGATATGATCCGAAGGTCAGCTGGGATTCTGTCTCCTCCTTTTACCTCCACTAGATCTCCAACTACAACACCTTCAGCATTTATGCTCATCTTCTCACCATTTCTGACTACAAGAGCTTGCTGAAAGACAGTGAAGAAACAACCTATGTCAAACAAAACTCTTAAGAAGGGGATCAAAAGATGAGTATCTTAAAATAGTTCTGCTATGGCTCTAAGAGGTTTCTACTTGTAGCAAGACATTTATCTCCGATATGCATGTTACTTAAGGAAAACAGCTATTTTTGTTTTCTTGATATTAAAGTTCCTTGTTGCCAAGGTGACAATAAGATAGTTATGATACAGACTGTTTGTGAAGGAATCTGAGTTTTAGTACTTATCACACCAGTTAATGAACTCCCCAGACAATAGATAAAGTGTCCTATGAATGTTAGTAAGCTGGTGGAACCCAAGAGTACCCTGGCATATTAGAGTTGTTACTTAGAGCATAAAGAGAAAGGAGTTTCACAGACCCTTCAAAATTAAGAGCTAGTAACCCACACTAATAGCCAGGCGTTTTGCAACTGAAATCAACATTTAAAACAGTTAATAACCTTGAGCACACTACAGCTTGGCAGATCTCAAAGAGATGAGGTATTCCATACCTGAGGCACCATGTTCTTGAAGGACTCCATAATCTTAGAACTTTTTGCTTCTTGGTAATAAGAGAAACAGCCAGTAATGATAACCACAGCTGCCAACACAACACCTAGGTACAGCTACAAGGAACAGCGAAAGTGAGTCAGAGGATGATCTGCCTGAGAGGCAGTTTGTCCAGATAAATGGTATTTGGCTTGGTATTTGAGTGCCCCACTAGAAAGCATGGAGGTACTTGCAGTCTCTGTACATTTTGTACACAAAGGCTGTCCACAAGCTAGTGTTAACACAACACAGAGGAAGCTGGCTGTTCATTTCATTATGTGGAAGCATTCCAAGGCATGTTAAGCTCACACACTGAATTTCCCCTGGTTATGGGAAAAGCTTCTGGACTGAATGCTTAAAGGAAGTTAATCTGCTTTGAGCCAAAGAGGCTGCTGAGCATGCCTTTGAGGTAAACCAGACATTTTTACTTACATTATCATTGTTGGGCTCTTCCTCCATCACACTTTGTATGCCGTAAGCCAGAAAACAGAGGATAGCACCAATCCACAACAGGAGTGAGAATCCTCCAAAGAGCTGCCGACAGAACTTTACCCATTCCGGAGTAGTGGGTGGGGGTGTGAGGGCATTTGGGCCATCACGAGCCAAAATCTCAGCTGCACGTGCAGAAGTTAAACCCTACAAGAAAGGTTCCCTTTATAAGGATCATGGCAAGACCAACTGGGGAAAGTAGCTCCGAGTTTGTTCCTGTTCTACCACAGCAACAAGGAGATGCTAAGAGGTAATGGAGATCTCCACAAAAGCCAGGGCTCTGCAACACAAGTGCAGGAGCAATTCTCTTCAAGAAGAGGAGCTACAGTATGTTGAATTCTGCTGGAGGAGCCATAGCACTACAAACACTGAAGAAGGGCAGGACAAGAAGGCTACAGCCGCAGACCTTGAGATCTGAGGAACAGCCCATTCTATGAAATTATGGAACAAGTGAAAGCTGGGGGCCATAAAGATGATGACACTTCGGATTAGCTTTCCAGGAAGTTCAGCTTTCAGAAGCCAAGGTCTTTGACAGAAATAAGCAAATCTGATGTTATAAAGAGCAGGCTTGTTGCTATACATGACCATGCAAAAAAAAAAAAATGCATTAGCAAAGCAAACAACAGCCAAGGTGCAAAGCCACTGCAGTACTTCTGTACCGGACTTTGAGGCTAGTTAGGCCATTTGCACATCTCTTACTACAAAAGGGTAATATTTTAACTGCTACTAGCCACCATTAAGTCTGTAGGTATGTGCTAGCTCACTAGACTACATCTGCAACTGAACAAACATTTGCCTACAAACTCCTCAGGAAAAAAGCCCAACATAAATCCAAAAAATCAACTTGACCTTGGAATAATTCAAATAAAGTCACTAAATTATTGCAGCCAGGTTCTACAGTGGGAGGATGAAGAGAATTATTTGTGAGCTCAACAGTTCTCCTAAAGCCTGGGAAACTCAACTGGAGGAGGGGAGATTAAACAAAAAAATGCAGACCACCCAGATCTCCCTTTGTGAAGTGCTCTGAACCGAGACTGCTCCTTTTCAGATCAGGGAAGGACGGAGGGAAAATAAAGTCTACCTACCCGACTCAAGTCTGTTCCATATTTACGATGAAGTTCATCAAGGCTCAGTTTGTGATCATCCTGAAAGATAAGAAAATGGCTGGGGTTAGGGGGAGAAGAGATCACAGTCCCTGCAGGTTGATAAGCAAGAACTCAGCAATTCCACACTCCACCCCAGGTTTCCCATTTGTAACAGTCTGATGAGAGAGCAGGACCCTAACACATCTTCTCTGTGAAGAGAATCTCTATCTCATTCTGCAACTCAAAGCGGTCCCATCGTAAGCATCCTTGTGGTTATTTGGGAATGACATGATGGCTTTTCAAACAAACTGACTATATCTCAGTGCTGCCTTTATACTCCCAGAAGATTCTGTGAAGCCTCAGTGGGTTTTGTTGGTTTTTCTTTGGTTTAGGCTTTCTTTCTGGTGGAGTTTTTGTTTGGTTGGGTTGTTTTTTTGGATTGGGGGCAGGAAGGAAAGGAGTTGGGGGGGAAAGTCAGAATGTACAGAATATTAACGCTGTAGTTTCACACATTTTTAAGTAATGCTGCCAGCTTAAGCAGTGTTTCTTCTCACAAAGAGGCTCCTTTTCACAGTTGGATCATGTTGGTGCAGAGCAGTGCCTCACTGAAGAGGTTCTACTAGAGGGAGCAGACGCTTTAAGTTGGCATTGCTACTGGGCACAATCGCACCTCCAAGCAAGCTTTAGATTTCTCTTTCCCTAAAAGACCCTAAGAGAGGGTCCAAAAACATGAAAGTCCAGAATCAAAACCACAGCACAGAAACAAAACCTGCATCATCTTTCAAGGAGATCATATCTAAGCTGGATGACACTCACAGACAGATGTACAGCATCATCCAACATTCACAGATGGGGACGGGAGACTCCTAACAGCCTCAAACATGATTAGAAGGAATAATACCGAGGTCTAAGCAGAGGCCAGCAGTAAATGGAGCTGTACAGACTCCAATCAGCTGGAATGAAAACAGCAGTCTTACTCACATGACAGCACAATAAAGCCTGCACCACTGCTATCCAGACAGTGCTTGCCTGGGTAAGGAAATGCAGCTAGACTGTGCTATGGGTAACAAGGCAAGCAGAGACTTGGGTTCTGTGTCAAGTGCCTTTTGAGGAGTGATGTTTCAGGGCCTACTATGTACCTGTCTTGATGCTAAAACATTTGCAGCATGACTGGCTTGGAGACAGCAGGGACAAGAAGGGATATCAGTGCTTTCAGTCACACCATGTTATCGGCACACCAGTCACATTAGGCACAGGGCTTTGGGGGAAGTGAACATTCTTAAAGCTGCTCTTTCCATGCCCTACACTCTTACCATTGAGACTTCCTTTTTAAGCTCATCCATGTCCCTCTCCTTCTTCCCCTTTTTCTTCGAGCCATGCTCTGACGTAGCAGTGGGCTCATACTTGTCTCTTCCAGCCTGAAAGAGAAGACAATACCATTAGAAACAGCCTCTACAGCAGTACCACTAACCATACACACAATACTGACAGGCAGACAAAACTATTATGGATTATTAAAGTTGTCTATAGCTAGACTTTACTAAAGCCTTTGACACTGTTTCTCACAGCATCCTCCTGGAGAAACAGGTGCTTAAACTCTTCAGTGGGTAAAAAAATGGTTAAACAGCCAAGTCCAAAGAGTGGTGGTGAATAGAGTTAAACCCAGTTGGCGGTTGGTCACAAGTGATGCTCCCCAGGGCTCAGTATTACTGATGATCCAGATGAGGGGACTGAGCATACACTCAGTACTGGTGAGGCCTGCACCTCAAATACTGGGTTCAGTTCTGGGCCCTTCACTACAGGAGAGACACTGAGGTGCTGAAGCGGGGCCAGAGAAGGACAATGGAGCTGGTGAAGGGTCTGGAGCACAAGTGTGATGAGGAAGGGCTGAGGGACCTGGGAGGTTTAGGCTGGAAAAGAGAAAGCTCAGGGGGGACCTTATTGCTTTCTACAACTGCCTGAAAGGAGAATGGAGCCAAGAGGTGGCTGATCTCTTCTCCCATGTAACAAGTGACAGGACAAGAGAAACTGCCCCAAATTACACCAGGGGAGGTTTAGACTGAAGATCAGGAAAAACTTCTTAGCCAAAAGAGTTGTCAAGTCCCAGGGCAGTGGTGGAGTCACCATCCCTGGAGATATGCAAGAGACATGTAGATGTGGCCCTTAATGACATGGTTTAATGGTGGACTGGGCAGCGCTGGGGTAATGGTTGGACTCTATGGTCTTAAAGGTCTTTTCCAACCTAAAGAATTCTATGACTCCATGAAAGATAAGCCACTTCAATAAATAAAAGAAAAAAACCCCACAAGCTAGTGAGCAGACAAGTCTGCTGAACAGCATCCCTGACAGATTAAAGCCAGACATTGTGCAAGTACAGCAGGGAAGAAAGCAAGCTACATGCTATTCAGTCAGTCTTTATGCACAAGCCCCAGCTCAAGCTGAAGGAGCAGAAGAAACCAAGACTCGGGTGCACAAGTACGTTCCCTTCAAGGCTTTAACTCTTCCCCCCCTCTCAATCTTCCACATCCTCTAGCAGGTTGCAGCCTATCAACTGAAGATAAATAAAAAGTGGTATCTCCGATGGCTCGAATCTGGGGGATCAGTTCCAACACTTTCTTTTTCAGTTTGGCACTCTAGCTGGCTGGTTACACAACAGAAATCTGCTTTCAATTTATGGCAGTTTGACCATTGAGAATGGCATACAAAGCCATAGTACACTTCTGCAAATCCAGCCTGGGCTCAATCTTGCTTACTCTTCACAGAGCAGATGATTTGCTTAAAGCTTCTTTATTCAGATGGATTTTCATTCACTCCTGTTGTGGTTAATTCTGCGTGAAATCACGCAGAGAGTTAGATCTTGTAATGATGGGGTAAACAAGCACCTAAGGACAAACTGTGACATAGCACATATAAACATCACTTAAAAGATGAAAAAGTACAGAATTACAGGCAGAAATAACCCTGAACTGCAAGACACCCTAAACTGAACACCCTGGAAGGTACCAAAACCAGGCACCACCACAGCCTTGCAGTGCAGTTCCCTCATCAAGTACTCCATACATTTCCAGCCTCTTGCAAGCCTCCAATGGCAACTTTTCCCTTCCATTCTGTGTGGGACCTACCACATCCCTGCCAAGTTTAACATGATGAGATTTTCACCCAATGAGCTCCGCAAGAAGTCTTTTGAGATCAAACAGCAGTTAGTGGCACCAGAGTCAAACTGTTAACACGATTAAGGACAGGTTTCAAAGGCATCGCCTTGCTTGATCTCTGCATGAGCACCTCAAATCACAAACTGGATTCCTGAGCTATCTGGACACAGAAACTGTTGTTAGGATGCAAGAACTGTCCTGTTGAGCAGCAAACATGGGAAAGCTTTATTATTTACTCCAAGAGAAGTAGAAACCAAAACCACAAGTGACACTAAAGGGAAAACAGAAGAAAAAAAAAACAAAACCCCACGACTTTTCTAAAAACAGCTGTCAGTTACATCAGGAAGAGGATTTTTATTGTTCTGAGAAAGTTCTGTGCACACCACTGCAGCCACAGTCCTACATTTCACATGCACAGAAGCCCTCTCTTGCCCTGTTCAGTAAAAGCAGGCTTGGCATCCCCTGCAGCCTTGCATACAGCTATAGAGCTGTGCAATGGAACAAGTTCTGAATAAGTGGAGCTGAGAAGTTTGCCTCCTCTCATCCAGGAAAAGGACACAGAACTACAGACTGTCAGCATTCCTTACATTCTCTTTCCTGCACCAAAACTCCCATTTCACTTCATTAAAAAAAGAAGTGAAAGCCAGAGAACTTAAATCATCAGGATACTTGCATGCCAGCATCACAAAAATTTGCCATGGGGCAAGTCAAAAACAGTTACCATGAGGCATTTCTCTCATTCAGTCTCCAAAGGAAACAACTCCTGATTTCTGCTAGAGCTCTAGCAGACAAGTCCAAACACAGTCCTGCACGTAATACATGCTTCTTGACTACTGCACGAGGCAATAAATGATTTCTAACGAAAGTGAAGGAGCCGATGCCTTGAGTAACAGTCCATCACCTTCAGTTTCACCCCCTTCCCCCAAGAAAAGCTTGGCAAGCTCTTCCTGGTGACCAAAAAGCCTCCTGGTTCTTTGAAACTTACCCAGCTTACAGGCTGGCAGGCATTTAGATCGTTCAGCTACAGAGACAAATGACAAGTGGGTAAGCATGAAAAGGTTCACCGCTCTTGTTTAAGCATGATTTGCTTAAAAAAAAATAAATAAAAAAAAACCAAACTCGAGCAAAACCCCCAGCGATCAGCTGCAGCCTGGACAGAAAGCAGAGTTACTTGTTTCTTTAAGCACCCAAGTAATTGAGCCTTAATGGAATCCATCTTCTGGAGCTCAGAGTTCCTCCCTTCTGTTGCTTTAGTACTGCATCTCACCCTTACACAAAACGTAAGTCAGTAGCATTGGTTGCAGCTCTTGCCATACAATCATTTCACACAAAGTATGAAACTTCCTGCTTCATCATTCAGATCTGAACTTGACACATCCCTCAAAGTCCTGCCCCTTTTCTGTGCCTTCAGGCCCTTTGTGTCTCTTCTAGCAAGATGAGCCCAACCGTTCAACAAAAGGCTAGTGCTGGCTGGGCTGCCAGGGGAGGAGGGGGTCATCCCACCCCTCACCACTGTAGGATTTCCCTGCCCTCTCCCTCCTTTTCCTGCCATACAATGTGAAGAAGGTTTACGGTACTCCAGACCCACATCTTGCTGAGAAATAATCACATGGCCTGAATACAAAGGAAGGCCTGTCTCATCAGACATGTCACCCCTGTTACTTGACTTGGCCTAGGAACTCTGACTCATCAAATGCCACAGAAAAAACATAGCTTTGGGGTGCTTCCCCCCCCCCCCCCGGGGTTAACCACTACATTTGTACATACCAGTGTAAGAAGTTTCGTACAGCTCCTGGAAAATCCTATTATCTGTCCGATACACCTTATGCTTTTCCACTCTGGACTAATTGAGCCATTGGTGGCTGATGTTCTCATCAACAAGGTCTGATTGACCAGGAAACCATTTGCACCAGGGAGGGGTGCAAATCAGCCTCAGAAGTACACTATTCTAACATCACCTAATCTAAGAAGAAACGTCAAGCAAGAGCCAAAACAAATTACACCGTCTCTGGAGGCCTGGTCTGTTCTAGTACTTAAGTCATTATAAACTGTGCAGAGAAAACAGAAAAGTTACTGTCCTGCTGCCTCATGAGACAGTCTTCAGTAAATATATTAACCAGATGAGTCATGATACAGACTATGCCTACTGGATTGGAAATACCACTCTGTGACCCTATATAATCCTAGCAAGGGATGTGAATACCTTCTCTGGATCCTTCTTACTCCCTCCCAAGAGCTGCATTCAATCTCCTATCTTTAATCAGAAGTCTAATCAACTGCATCAACTGACCAGCATCTAGGCCAGTACAAAGCAGCTTTTACTCAACAGCTAGTAATTGCTCATTGTGCACACAGTGCCACTTCTCAAATTATGGAAGGACAAATTTACCTCCCAACACAAGGTATCTAAACCTTGCAAGTGCTTTCATCATTAGGATAAAACCAGGAGCATCCACACACCTTAAATCTTCTCTGGATATTAGGACAAACATCTCTACTTCTCACAGAAGCTGCCTGAAGACCCAGCTGCAGAGCTTGCTTTCCAAATGCCACCAAACTGTGCAGCTGAGCAGCCCTTCCTGGCTTTTCAATGCTGTGCCAGCTACAGAGTGTCATCTCCCACACTTCTTTGCCTGGAACATTAGTACACCTTTCCATAGAACTAGACATCTGTAGGGGTTGTCAAACACATGAAGATGAGTGGCCTGGACACAGTTCTCTATAGGAGCTGGTGACTTCAGTTTCCCCTTGCAAAGGCCTGGGTGAAGCACAAGCTTCTGCACTTTTCAGCAGGTCAGGATCCCACCAGGTTGTGTGATAATCCACGGGGACAGACCACTTGCTAGAAACCCTTCATCCCATTACACCACACTTAGCAAAAAACATGGGCTGACTAGGCCCAAGGTTTTCCTTAGCAAATGCATATCCTCTAGCCATAGCGATACAAAGTTGGAATGAGAAAGGTGGTGGAAGAGTAATTTATTCAGATTTCTTAACTGCACCAGATAAGCACTTCTTTGATGAGTAACATTTCTCCTCAGTTGGTCCATTATGCAATAATCCTTCCCTAGTTTCTGACAGGCAAAAACCTTAACTGGGGTTCAAGCATTAGCAGTGAAACCCAGAGGCAACTCAAAGCACCCGCTAACGACTATGGCTATGCCTGTGCAGCCAGGGAGATGGAGTAAAACACACTGCTGCCTGCAGACAGCTTCCAGGCAGCCCTGAGCAGAAATGAAATCCCGTCTGCTTTCCTCCACTACACACACCCCCTTGGATAATCTGCTTTTTGGGCTGAACAACATAGCTGGGCAGCTCACAGCCCTCCCCCTGTCCCGTTACCATTTAAAGTAAAACAGACACCCCGCTCGGCTTCTCCTCACAGGCTCAGAGGCAAGGAACTTGTTCTCTCACACTCAACGCTCCTACTTTCTCTTCCAGCCCGGGCTCCCGCAGAAGGGAGGTTTTCTTTCCAGGCACCCCAACTCTGGGCAGACACATGCTGTACAGGGTTGCAGCTACACACTGCCTTTTTCACAAGCCTTGCTATCTAACATCTCCATTTTTCAGGGGGTCCCCAATTACCCACATGCATTCTCACTGCTAAATCTTGTGACTTGCTGTAAGAAAGCCTGAGGTAGCTGTACACTGTTGAATTATTCCTCTTGCTGGCACTTTAGTTTCAGGCCAAATGCTGCTTTATTATCCATGCAACCTACAAAAGCTGAAATGGAAGAGACACAGCTAACAGTCTTCTGGATCAGAAGCCATTTGTATCTCCTATTAGTGCAGCCAAAGCAGTGCAAAACCCCCAAAACCTTCTGCACTGCACTTATACATACACATGTAACTCCAAGGCTTCTTTGACAATTTAGAGCATCCAGAAGACTGCTGCACCACCAAATCCTCCCTCGGTGTTTTATCTTTTAGACGATCTCTTACTGTGCACACTACCTGTTGCCCACCAGACTGAACTACATCATGCTGGGCTGCCAGGCATCAAAAGAACTTCACTGAGGAAAAAAAATACACACAAACACATCCCCAAAGCCCACCCCACTCCCTCCTCACAATTCCCTTTTCCAAGTAACTGTCCCTTCAGCCATGTTCTTGCAGGTCCCCTACTATTCTGGCAGTTATGTCAACATTGCCGCCTGCTGTACCACCTCGATGAGGACAATGCAAAGCCAAGCCAATGTTTGAACAGTGCTTGGGAAGCACAGAACACCTGCAGGCAGGGATGAGGCTGCCACCTCTGCATCTCAAGGCCCTGCGTGGTTCACCCTCTCCTGGAGGAGCGGAAAAATCTGGGAATTTTCCAGGAATGAGTCTAAACCAAAAGTAAATAAAAGTCTATACCCTCCAACTATACAGGATACACAGGGAAGTGTTTGAGTGGAGGGGAAAAAGCAAACATCCAAACAGTAAAATCCAGAAACTGGTCTTTACTTTCTGAAAACAAAATAAAACTGGAGCAACCCAAGAGATGTTTCTGCTCCACACAGGCGCTTGATCACAACATCCAACTTCAGAAAGTCTTCACTCCTGTGTTCAACAGCCTTCACGTTCACTTTTCAGTAGTTAAAAGGTACGATCTGAATTAAGAACTCTTCCTTGCGGGCTACGAGATAGAAACAACGCTGGTACAGGGCAGAAACCATGGCATGGCCTTCTGCGAGGCTTTTACCACCTCTATTAACAGTAAAGTCAGGGGCGACCGCCACCCTCCTACCACCATCACCCCCTCACTGCTACCAAGAGGAAAATTAACCCTAATAATCTTGACAACTCTCCTTCCCCCCCGGGCCCTCCCGTCTCAACAAGTCTAAAGTACTCTTAGGGAGACACGGGAGCAGCCGTTCTCGGCTCCAAAAGGGCATCAGATAACACCAGCCCCGGGGGCTACGGGCCCCACATGGCCGGGAGGCTAGAGGCCTCTCTGAGGGAGACCTCGGCGATGGGGAAGGCGGCGGGTTTGAACCGGCACCCCCCCCCCCAATACACACACATCCCCACCCGGGCTCACCGGCACCGGGCCCCCTCCGCGGCCATGTCTGCAACAAGGCCCGCCGTGCGCGCCTCCCGCCCCGCCCGTTACTTCCTCTCCCGGAGGCGGCGGGCGGGCTGGCGGCCGCCGGGGCGCGTTGCTCAGGGGCAGCAGCACCGGCGACGCCCTCTAACGGCTGTTACCGTTTACCAGCCCGCCCCGGCCACGACGTGGCCTCCCCCTCACCCCCCTTCCCCGACACAGACAAAGCGGAGCCGCGCCCGCCGCAGCCGGAGGGCAACGGGGAACGGCCATGGTCCGGCTCCTTGAATTTCCCACTCCCGGCCGTGCGCTTCCCCCCCAGCCCCGCCGCTCACCCCTCTGCCCATGGTGCCGGGCAACGGCGTGCGGGTCAAGCGACTGCGGGCGAGGAGCGGGGCTCAGCGGCGGCGCCACGTGTCCCGGCCGGCGGCAGGTGCGGAACAATAGCAGCACCCCGGCCGCCGCTCGTTTTCTTCTTCTCCTTGTTTCTCCTCCTCGGCTCCTCTCTTCGCCTCTCTCCCTGCCCGGCTCGCTCCTCTCTGTGGCCGCAGCCACCCACAGCTCCAAGAGCCGCCGGCTTCCCGCCGCATAAAGAACCCCCTCCACACCGCCCCGCCCCGCTCCGGTCCGCCCCTCCGAGGCGGCCGGGAGGGGACGGGACGGGACCAGAGTGGCGGAGGGGGCGGAGAGCCGGGGCTGTGGGCGGGTATGGTGCCCGCGGGCCCGTCACCGGGTGCACCTCGAGGGTTACCTCGGGTGCCCCAGCCGCGCCGCTGCCTCGACAGGGAGCGGGGCTCCTTCCGCGATCGGGGAAGGCTCGTCCCGCCCGCCCGGGGGCGAGGCCGCCGCCATGCCGGGCCGCGCCGGGCCGGCCCCTCGCCGCACGGAGGGAATTTGGCGGTTAATCCTTCGGGAGCCCGCCCCGCCCGAAGTCATAGAATCATGGAATGGTTTGGGTTGGGAAGGAACTTAAAGCTCACCCAGTTCCAACCCCCCTGCAATGAGCAGGGACACCTTCCGCTAGAGCACGTTGAATGTCTCCAGAGACGCTGCACCCATCACCTCTCTGGGCAGCCTGTGCTAATGCTTTGCCACCCTTACTGGGAAGATTTTTTTCCTCCAATCCAGCCTTAATCTCCCCTCTTTTAGTTTAAAACCATCACCTCATATCTTATTGCAACAGGCTCCTTTTAAGAACTGAAAGGCCCAGTCTCTTCCAGGCTGAACAACCCCAACTCAGCTTTTCCTCACAGGAGAAGTGCTCCATCCATCTGATCATTTTTGTGGCGCTTCTCTCGGCTCTCTCCAACAGGTCTGTGTCTTTACTGAGGGCCCCCGAGCTGGATGCAGCACTCCAGGCGACATCTCGCCAGAGCTTAGTAGGAAGGCAGAACCACTTCACTCCACCTGCAGGCCACGCTCCTTTGCATGCAGCCCCGGATACGGTTGGCTGCCTGGGCTACAAGTGCACGCTGCCAGCTCATGCCCAGTCTTCCATCCCAGTACCCACAAGTCCTCCTCAGGAGTACTCTCAATCCCTCCACCCCCCAGCCTGTAGCTACTGGGGATTGCCCGGACTCACATGCAGGGCCCTACACTTAGCCCCACTGAACCTCATGAGGTTTGCATGGAGCTGCTGCTCCAGCCTGTCCCAAGTTGTTCCGAGTTGCTTCCCATCTCTCATGTGTGTCAACTGCACCACTCAGCTTCATGTATTGTGCAAGCTTGCTGGCAGCACACTCAATCCCACTGTTGCTGGTGAAGGTATTCAAGCGTACTGTTCCCAATATAGACTCCTGAGGGATGCCACTTGTCACTTAGTGGGCACAAGACCTCCAGAGACCCCTTGTCACCCAAACCTGAGCCTGTGCAGCTGCCTCAGTGGGCTGTGAGGGGCCATGCCACAAGCCTTATGAGGCTAAGGTGTGCTCTGTGCCCTGGAGATGCACATGTATATGCCAGAAACCACTTCAAAACGTGTTTAGTGATCACTACACTTGGTGATCAAGGGCTTGCTGAAGAGTTCCAGGGCATCTTTCTGTGCCCTCTGCAGTTCCAGGCACCCAGTACAGGCATCATCCTTCAAACTGTGGGAAAGGCGGATGCAGAAGTTGTGACTGTGTTTGATCACTTCGCTTTGTACTTCTGTCTTGATTCTCTGGCAAAGAAAATCAGCTCCTGCTCTTTCTCATTCTTCACAGCTTAGCAAAACCTCCAGGACCCTGCATGAGCCTGGAAATGAGAAAGTGTTTCAATAGCCTCTTCCCCATGGGAAGCTTCACCTGCTGAGGGCACCAGAAATGAAATAGGAACTTCCTTGAGGAGGAAGAACATAGTTATGACACTTCCCTGCTAAGCGGGGTTTGAAACTCCCCTCTGCAGAAGAAAAGAGCTGAACTCAGCCCTAAAACATCCTGCGCAAGAGCTTGTCCATCGGTTTGCCCGACAGGCCCATGTATGTGAGGGGAAAGGGGGCCGCTACAACTGCCACAGTGTTTGAAAAAGCAGTGGAGGCACCACACTGATGGTGGAGCTTTGTCATATCACCATGCCAAAGACCTGCTTTTAAAGCTTCTGGTGGATGTGGTGCTTGTGGACATGCAGGACACTCCATCTTTGTGATTCCATCTGGAGTTAAAAACAGCTCAGCCTGCTCAATACTGAGGTGCTTCTGGGCCTGAACATCCTGAACTCTAAAGTAAAAAACAACAGTGAGATCAGATGCAATTTTGGACAGCAAGCCAGCATTTCAAAGACACTTTCTTAGTCTTCTGCATAAGCTCCATTTGTGTCTCTGATGGTCTTTACTGGATCTGGCACTGTGTTGATAGAAGCTTTTGGTTTACCTAGATAATACATGGCACCTGAGCAGCCATCCCCCTCCCAAGCTGCACCGTCTTGACCCCAAGGCAGCACTCTCAAGCTCTCATTACTCATCTTTGAGGTTTTCTTTTAAGCCTTCCCATGAAAGGCCTGGCTCTTGCCGGCAGGCAGGGAGAAGGAGAACTGGGTAGAAGTTTCAGAGCCTGAAATCACCTATTCATTTCATTTTCACTCCTTAGCACCATTTCAGTCCTTAAGAGCAATCCACTGTGCCAAACTTGGGTTTCTTTCTATGCAGCAGTGAAGCATCATCAGTAGGACACTAAAAGAAGACTTCCAGATGACTTCTGAGCCATACTGCCCCTTGAAGTGCCACCTAACTATCGTGGCTGATTTGGCACACTGTCAGTTTGATCCATCTTTTGCCTTGGGGTAGTTGATGCATTTCTTCTCAACATGAAACTGTAGCATGCAACTGTAATTCTGTAAACTCAGACCTAGAGTCTCTTTCAGGAGAAAAAAGGGTGTCTCAGATCTGTTCCTGGCAGTGATTTAAACAAATTGCAAATCCATATAGGTCAAACTCAATTTTATTATGTCAAAACAGGCAGGGAGGGTAGAGTACTTGTGTTTTCCAACTGTAATAGGTATCGGTGAGATTAACTGAAGAAAAATCAGGAGAGCTCTGTTTTCAGTATCTACAAGCAATTACAAACTCTTTTTGATACCTTGGCAGGGTGACCAAGAGCAGCAGAGATAACATACAGGGAACTTCATTCGTGCCAGCAGGTCAGATTCAAATCAGGTTTTACCTGAAAATTCCTGCTCTTTGGCTTGTATTTCCCTCTCATTTCATTCTGGGAGTAACCGTGAATTGTTACTTTGCAGATTTGCAGCAATACATCGTTGTTCCCTTCGAACCGCTTGCTCTTTGTGGTGCGATTGTGGGCTGCTGAAGAGCAGTTGAATTCCAGGGGTAGGCAGCACAGCATGCACTGAAAGAAGGGTGGGCCTTAGGTAAACAGTGCAGGGTGTTAGATGCATGCCTGTTGCTGCTGCCCTTCTGCAGCTCTTTTTACTTTGAGAAGTGGTTTAGGGCAGAAAGTTTTATTATGGCCTGTTTAAGGACAGGAAAATGGAGTCAGGCATGCAGAAAAGCTTTCGTAGGTTCTAGTTAAGAGTCCAAAGATCTAAAAGACGTTTGCCCTTGCTGCTACATATGACAGCTTCTGCTCATTCATATTCCTGCTTCCAGTAGCACAGTGCATCCAGCTTGACACAGAGAAACAAATCTTCTTTATCTCTTTGCAACTGCCACAGCCAAGGGCTACATTTGCTGGGAAAACTAGGATCCCAGCAGTGGATACTACCCAGAATAGGAAAGAATGTCATCTCCTGAATGTATTTTCTTTCTGTGACATCTCCCATGCTCACCAGCATTTTGCATGTGTTGCAACAAGTGCCTCACTTTGGCCTTCACCTTGAAAACCAAAGCTTTGGTGGCAATGAATACATACATGGTGGGACAGTCTGCCTATGTTCAGTGCAGTGCCCTTCCTGGTTGGTAAGAAAATCTCCTGTGGCTCCACTTACTCAGCAAAACATAAGGAATGGAAGCTGGGCTGAAATAAGCTATTTTCCTTTATGCACTTGCACCTTATTTCACTTGTCTCCAGAGGGTGGGGAAGACTAAAGCAGGCAACAAAAGCAGTAGCCGTGCAGACGAAGCAAGATGTGCTCCACCATGATACCTCTATCAGTGTGGTTCAGAAAGGTGCTCAAAATGGATTTGTGCTTTTTGAAGGATAATTCCACTAACAGGGGACTCAAAGAAGACAAGGTGGTTGCATATAACTGTATTTCTATCGACCTTCCCTCTGTAATTACAGATTTCACACCCCCTGCTGTTGTGTCCCTGCTTTTAATGAGATCACTTTAAGAGATAAGGCAGTGACTCCATTAAAGGAGTGCGTGTGAGGGAATATCTGACTATGAGGTGAGCAAAGATCAAGATCCACTATACTGATTGCATTTAGTTAAGTTTCTTCCTCTGCTTTTTTTCTCCCCCCATCTGGGTGTACAAACGTTTTGCATTTTTTACAGTATTTTGTATTGTTCTGAGCCCTTCCGTGCCATCCAAATGCTGTTGCAAAAACATGACAAAGGCTCCTCACAAGGGAAAATGAGGGCTGCAGCCTTTGCCACTGCATATAACTGGTATTACCTTCCTTTAGAGCACTGGTGTTGAAGGCTACAGAGGCGAATGGCAGAAATATGCAGCATTCCTGTCATTTCAAGTGCCTCAGTGCTATGCCTGTATGAAATTCCTGGGCACTTGGCACTTCCGTAGGTGGGAGCTCCAGCTGCTCAGCCCTCCCCGATAGTAAACTCAAAGTGCTTCACCCCACAGCTAAAAACCTGGATTTTTTGCATTTTACCAGAGAGGAGGTGGAGGCCTACTAGAGTCATGCAGTGAATCAGTTCAATGTGTGGAATTTAGGAGAGCGTGGTTCCTGTCCGGCTGCTAGGAGATGGGTTTTACTACTGGTTCATAAATCCCCAAAGACTGCTTCAAGGAGGGGGTGTGATGTGAGAGCACAAAAAGCAAAGCCAACACCAATAGGTTGAAATCCACTATTCAAGGATTTGTGCTTCTCCAAGAAAAATGTTGAAGAATCCAGAAATGTAAGAAATAAAGGCTTCAATTCTTGCTCTGGGCAAAGCTGTAACATGCATCGAAGTGACACTTCTTTTTAAAGCCCATAATCATAACCTATCATTCCATTTTTAGTTACCAACGCTGGTTTTAGTTTGCTCTTCTTTGCCAGTGGGTTATCTGGGAGATAAAGCAGCTTTGTAATCCCTAGACTCCGTGGAACCACAGTGTATATCTCTGTGTGCATGTTGCCATTCCAGAGCAGATAAACTAAGTGCCATGGAGCTTACACCTTCTCTGCAAATCGTTTGAGCACTAGTGGCTGTAGGGAATATATCTAAAAGAGCATAAGGCTGAGCCAGAAATGTCTGCATGTACTCTTTGTTTAGGGTTTTTTCCTTTTCCTCCCCTTTGCACCTGCTTGTATTCAATGGCAGAAAAGTGATAGCATATAAATACATACAAGCTGGTGAAAAATGCCACTTTTTTATCCATACCTCGACTCTTTTTTACCCAGCTGAGAAGTTAAGTGGGTGTATTACTGATAAGTAAAAGGGAGTTGAAGATTGTTGCTCAAGGGTGGAGAACAAGAAATTATAAAGTGTATGTCACCATATGAAAACCAGTTTGACATTTTACTGTGCTACAAATATATTTTCAGGCATTGATAATTTCCCATTAAAAATTTAAAATTAGAAAAATATGATATTTCCAAAGAGAAAACACCTTAATGTCAGGATGTGCCAAAGTGCAACCTCTGCTCTCTCTACCTGACTGCGTGCACTGTGGTGCAGCCTTCAGTTGTAACATGTGAAATGCTGCACAATGAATGAGAGGGAGGCAGCTTTAATAGACAGTTTTAACTTCACCTGTCATCATGCTTCATTTTCCAAGACTAATGTTCTCTGAGTTCAAAAGCCCCTTTTAGCAGGACAAACGGAGGTATTAGAGGAAAGCAGGCTGACAGAGACCCTTGCTGGCTGCAACCACAGAGACCAAGGTCAGCATGAAGCTCAGTGCCTTCCCTGTTGACTGACAGCCAAGTAATGGTGATGGCAGAATCTTAAGACCTGGCTGGTGGTGCTCAACCACGTCAGCCATACCTTCTAATATCTGATCTGGCCTACAGGATGCTGTGCCTCACTTCCCCATACCTTAAACAACCAGTAGGGGTACTAAAGCTGAGCATTCCTGGTAGGAAACAAAGAGTATATGGCTAAAAATTGTTGATTCGAAGTAGCCTGAATGGGATGAGTTTCTAGGCAAGCTACATAAGCCATCAAATTGATAGGACACTGCGGGGAGGACTTAGAATATTCTTCCCAGCATGACAGGGATGGATTTTCTGGAGGTGGCTGCTTCTGTTCCCGTACAAATGATTACTTTAATACAATAAAAAATGAACAATGTGAGCTTGGGCACCTACAGCCTTAAATAGCCACATCTTTAATTTTCATTTAAGTCTGTATCCATCAATAAAATATTTGATATCGTTCGCTAGACAACTGAGTTCTGCACAAGATGTTCAGTCTGGCCCTGGTTCATCAAAACACTTTAGTGCTTTGCTGAATCAGGGACTTGCTTCTCATTAGAGCAGGCATTTTTTATTCAAGGAAGGAGAGATCATGGTGCAACCTCACTGTGTGGTCTCTTGGCAAGTGCTGCGCACAGTAATAGGTTATGGATTAGGACCCTATTCTCAAGGCCCAGACTCTCACTGTGGGTCTTCCACCGGACACATTTTTCAGCCTGTAGTTATCAAACTGTCATGGAAGTACTTGAGCTTTGGGAAGGAGGTAGTTGCTGTTTAGAAGTGGTATTGATTTGTTTTATTGGGGGTTTTTGGTTGGTTGGGTTTCCCTGAACCAAGGAAATCCTTCTGTGCAGCCTCAGGATTATAGAGAGAAGATTAAAAGTGCTCTGACACAGAATCACTCATTGTGCAGGTTCACTTTTGGGATAATCCAACTCCCGGGAAGACTTTCACAAAGAACTACAAAACCAGGTATTGTGATAAGGCAAACACTGCAGAGCAGACATTGTAGTAGTTCCTCTACGTAACTGTCTCAAAAGCAGTATGTGGTAAGGAAGAAACCAAAATGAGTAAAGGCATATCCCCAAGGTGCATTTGAAGGATGTGTCACTAAGAAAGAGGGAGAGTAATCTCATTCAGGAGTCAGGCTGTGCCTGGATGTCCCAAAACATCCATCAGCACTAGCAGGGCAAAAGCTTTGCCTCACCACCATAATCTCCTGTCCCTTCCTTCTGCTGCCATGGCACTTGCTATCTCTCCCAGCAACTGTTAACTCAAATGCTGTGAACAAATAGTATGAAGCAGGTTGGAGAACTGATCCCAGTTGAAACAAACATGTAGAAAGCATCCCATGTTTTCTCCTTGGAGTCTTTTACTCAAGGATCTGCTCTCACATCAGGTCCTCACAAACAGCAGTGCCAGCACGAGGCGACATTGCTATAAACTGGCATTGCCATCGTGGCATGGGAGCCAGGATCCCCACATTTGCTTATAATTGAGTATAGTTCCTATACAGGTCCCATAGTTTAGGCCAAGTGCTTCACAGTTGTTAGGTAAAGCACATGGAATTAGTAAGAAAATGCTCTTATCTGCCTGAAGCACAGTGGTAGGGCCTCAAGTAAGATGTCCCTGGGGTCCTGCAGAAGTGACAGAGCCAGGGAAGGACCTAGGAAACACCCCCTTCTGGATTTGGGACAGTCTGAATATGGTCCTAATCCCTGATGCTCAGAAGTAGTCCTGGAGTTTATGTGTAGAAAAATTGCTTGTCAACTTAGCTGGATGCATAAGAAGTCTAGCAAAGAGCAGGGATGTCACAGTAGTTCTCCTAAACCATGTTTGTAAAAGGGAGTTTTCTACCCTGGGAACCATGAAGTGCGTATGCATGGTTGGTGTTTATACACAGGGCTATTTCAGGACAATGCAACTGCTGGGAAAAAGGGTGATTAAAAAAAGGTTTTGAAATAGGCAAGACAGCTCCATAAAATCCTCCACTGCCTGAGATGGAAGGCCAGCAAAAATAAGCCTCACCATCAAATACAATTCATTTCAGCTCTTGTGGTGGTGAAATAAAACAAGAGAACTGCCAGAACAGTGGGTTGCAGTTCATGGCACGAGTGCATCAGTATCATTATAGCCTTAAGATAAGCAGTTACCCTTAGTAAGAAATGCACATTCAGCAGCAAGATTGTTCTGTGCAAATGGGCTATAGCCAAGGACGTGTTGTATTCCCAAAATGTTTACTGCCCAGAGCAACTCCAATAGGCATGAGCAAGCAAAGCAGTGACCAGCTATAGATTTTTGCTTCAAGTTTGTGAGTCTTTCTTGTCTGCAACATCATTTTAACTCAGTAACAAGTTCTGTTTGCAGAATATCTTTCTCTTCAAGGATTTTACAAACTACCTGTTTGCACTGATCACTGTCCCAGAGAAAAAGAATAGAGCTGCTTTTCAACACTGCAATATTACTCTATGGAAAAATAAGGAAATTCATGACAATAAGAGAACCGATGAGTGAGAGGGAGAACTCAGATGACAGACATAGCTGACAAGGTTGCTGGCTCTTACAAAAATGTCATTATAAAAATGTTGTGTCTATATGTTCAGAACCCAAACAAGAAAGCCTAAAAAGCAGCCTTGACTCATGATAACAGAAATTTGGAGAAGGGTTCCTCAGCATGATGAAAAAGTAGAGCAACTTTTTGAAAGCAAATACTTAGAAATCCATTCTGTTTCTTGTTGCAAGAGCTCAGCCTAACCTCCTCACCGTTACTGGCATTACTTGGGATTTCTGGTGTCCTCAAGGACAAGTGCTAGCCCAGAGATTTTTCCAGCAGTTTCACACAAATGTGTGCATATATTTTTGCTTCACATTTTAAGTAAATCATGGATGGCTCCTTACTCCAACAGTAAGGACAAGATGTAGTTCCCCTCCAGTTTCAGAAAGAACATACATAAACCTGCAGGTTTACCTGAGTGGCGGAAGTTTGTTAGACCTGGGAAAGTTAGAGCGAAGTCCTAGCAAGTGTTGTCTGTATTGTTGCTTATTCTGTGTAAAGACCAGAGGACACGGGAGCTACCATACTTTAATCAGGTTCAGCATGTATTGCAAAGAAAGGGTTTGAGTGGAATGGGCACGAATGTCTGACATACCCACAGGAGCATGTCTGGACACTGCTATCCTAGCACCCCACGTATGCTGAGTGTAGCTGTGGTCTGACTACAAAGCAGAGCAGCGGAGAGCTCATTACAGAATGATTTGGGTTGGAAAGGACCTTAAGATTTTCCAGTTCCAACCCCCTGCCATGGACAGGGACACCCTCCACTGGGCCAGGTTGCACCAAGATCCGTCCAACCTGGACTTGAGCACTGCCAGGGATGGGGCAGCCACAGCTTCTCTGGGCACCCTGTGCCAGTGCCTCAGCACCCTCACAGGGAAGAAATTCTGCCTAAGATCTAACCTGAACTTGCCCTGTTTCAGTTTGAACCCATCACCCCTTTTCCTATCACTATAGTCCCTGATGAAGCAACTTTCCAAAAGTTGGTGCAGCTCAGAAGTGGCTCAGACTCAGACCAAGGAAGGACCCATGTTGTCTCCTCCAGGCATGCAAGTCACCCCATCTTTTTTGGCAGCCAGCCACCAAAGAGAAGCTCTGGGGAGGATGCTGCTCTGTTTCTTTCTCCATCCTCTGGCTTTGGGCTCTGTAGACTGAGGGGATTTACAGCCCTGCTCAGAGATGTCCAAAAGGCTGCTCCACATTATCTGCCCAGATGTGCTTCTGATTTATAACTTTTACGCACTCCCCTGTATCAGCAAGACACCTCGGTGGTATCTCTGTGCTGCTGACGGGAATAGGGTGGCAGGTCTGACGGGCCAGACACCTCCACCCCATTGTACCAGGCAGACTATCATGCAATTGTCACACTTGAGTAGAGCTTCTGGTTGCCCAAGATAAGAGTTGCACATCAGCCAGAGGCTGTGATAGGTCCTGTCTGAGGGATTACACCCAGATTAAGAAAAACTGAAAAGCCTGAAGTACAAGCTGGCAGTTGACAGGAACACAGACCACGCATATGGGAACAAGTTATTGTTGGGGAAGATCATGTGGATGCATCAGTTCCCTTGGCTGCACAAGGCAATACCCACTGAAAGGAAGATGCTGTCCACTTACCATGAGTAATGAGAGGTACACATGGGTACACCCTTCTGAAAGCTCACTCATGCTCTCATATCCTCTTTGATGCACTGTATTAGCCACTTGTGGATTTACCCAGCTGGCAAACTGTGTCTCCAATTGCAGCCCCACAGCAAGAACCTCATTGTGTCATTATTTACATTGTACAGAAGGGACAAAGAAACACAGCATAGAGGGGCAGGGTGGGATTCATGATGTTTCCATACTCAATTCATTCTACCAACATCCACCGCTGAACTTAGAAGTGAGGTGTCACTCTGGAAGACCCCACATTTCTCCTCTAACTTTGTCCCTGTTCAAAGGCCTAATTTTTTTAAATAATATAAAGTTAGGGACAGCGAATTGCACCAAAACTTGTCATGCCCAAGCTTCTTGGAAAGTTTGTGGCAGAGCCCATCTTCTGCTTGGGATACCAGGCAAAGTTGAAAGCGCAGCCTCTGCTTAGGTGAACATCGTCTCTTCACCCAGATATTAACGGTTCTTTTCAGTGTCTTTCTGGCACCAGCTGCTTTTGGGCAAGTGCAGCTTCTTTCATGCAATGCATAGGTGTACATTTGCCATAATGTTGGGTTAATAGTGCCTGAAGTTGTGGTAAATCTGCTGACTTGTAGCTTGGGGTTTTCCCCTGAAGAAGAGTGAGGTGCCTACCATTGTGCTTTGCTCCCAGCACTCTCCTGTCATCCTCTTTGTTCTTTCCCACAGGCTGCTGAAAAAGCAGCATTCCCTGGGGCCATAGTGTTAGCACTGAGCATTCCAAGAGGCAATTACAGTGCAGATGGTAGACCAGGCGAGCAGCTCTGAGGAATAGCATGTCCCAGGAGAATGTGCTTTGCTCCTCCAGTGAACATTACTTTCTACAGCATGCAGGTATCTGCCAAGTACATGAAGTACATCAGCCCAACTCCCTATCCATCAGTGTGGGGTTTTTAAATGATTATATAGTGGTTTAGGTGCGTTTAGACCTTGGCTTGCCAGCACATAGCTATTGTCTGCATGGGCTTGTCCTCAAGAAGCAATGCAGAGCCCATTAAGGTTAGTGATAGACCTGAGCTGCATAATTGAGATCCACCCTTAAGCCACAAGATGTTCTGATCTAATGCTCAAACCCAGCAGATTCCTCTGTTGCAGATAAAAGCAAAAACCCACCAGAACCAGCATTTCTAAAGGCGATTTCTCTCAGTTCTAAAGAGCCTGAGGATTTTGTTTTAGTTTGAGGGCTCAGTGTCACTTCAGATCTTGTTCCCATCTGTGAGCGTTCAGGAGGACTGCTGGATGCACTAGCTTCTTTTGAGCCTAGTCTCTAGCTGCATTGTAGAAGTGTTTAGTGGGGAGAGGCTAATCATGAGCTGAGTGAATACCTGAGAAAATTAATTTTAAGGCAGATCTGTGAAAGTCTTTTCTTGTGCCAGAATAGCAATATTGTTAAGGAGCATCTTCCCCACACACACACGCCTCTCTTTTTGGCAGAGAAGTTGAAATTTCTGTAATAGTAAAAGCCTTTAGTGCAATGCTGTTGAATGCATTTATAAGTCTTTTTGCCAATATATAGTAATTTTTGTTTCACTTACTGAAATCAGCTAAACCAACAGAACTCTCTTGTGACAGCAAAAGCAGCTGTCCCATGAAGAAGGTTTGCTGGGATGCTCTTCTGGAATACTTACACCTGGAAATTTTAAAAGTAATACCTCCCTGAAATAAACATGTATAAATATGTATACGTTGCAAAAAGGTAGTGAGGAAAACAGCCTGAGTCATCTCCAGTCTATACCAATAGAGAGATGACAAAGCTTTGCCTTGCTTCCAGTTCCTACATAGCATGAGCTTCCTCTCTGTTATTTATGCCTTGATAAGTAGGAAGACACCAGTAACAAACACCACCAGCCTTGTCTTCATTCTTTGCAGCTTATTACTTCAGAGTGTGCCTCTCCAAGGACATTGCCAAACTCCCCAGACAGCCTCCTCGAAGTATGTTCTGAAGATCTAATGCATGTCACGCCCGTGCAATCCTCTTTTCCTGCATCTCCAGGCAAGGGCACGTACTGCCCATAAAAGCATGCAAATCATTCCCCAAGAACTGTACCAACAGGTGAAAGAAAGTATTTCCTTGCCCTAAGGAAGTTACCAGCAATGAAGAGATGGAAAAGACTGGGGAAGAACGGGAGGGGGTCAGCTCTTCCCTGGCTGAAATAAGGGGGCTGGAACAAGATAGGTGATGGAGAAGCCAAGCTCACTGTGCTGGACCAGGGAATGGTGCAGAGGGCTTTCCTCCTGGCTCAGTGTACCCCGAGCTGATCATCTATGGTGACCCTTGATGGGCTCAGGGTGCTGCTGGTCCAACGGGACCAGTGTGGCTCAGGCACTGCGCCTGGCCTGAGCTAGCCTGTCTCTCTTAGCCATCATGGAGGGACTTCATCTGGCCAAGCTGCCAGCTGCCTTTGGCCAAGGCTACTAGCTTGGACCTAAGAGACATGTGTGACTTCTGGGGCCTGACTTAGTGCCCAGGGCACTGGCAGAAACACATTATTTCAGCTGCAGTGGGCATGGAGGAGGCTGCTTGGAAGCAGTTGATGTTCTGCTGCTGGCCTGTACAGGCTGGAGTTACTGCAGAAACAGCCTTTTGAATTTTACAGCTATTTTCTAATCTTACTTAACAGCTTGCAGAAATGTCCCTTTTCCTCTTGCTTCGTTTCTGGGACGTTTCCCATGTATACTTCCAGTCTCAAAACATAGGCTTCCCTATGCAAGCTGAGCACATTGAGCAAGAAGCTGGCATTACTAAATTGGAGTGGTACCATCTTCTCCTGGAGAACCACAGCAGAGGAAACAAGCTTTGCAAACCTAATCAACTAGTCCTACGGGAAGTCACGAGACCAGCTCCACTCAAGCTAAAGCACTGAATGCTTAAACAACAAATTGCGAGGTTGATTAAAAGGAAAAAAAGCCTTTTAAATCTGTATTGGCCAATACAGTTCTAAAGGGAGGTTTATTGTTGTAAGTGTATATACTATAAATAAGGGGGTTATTTGATGTTCTGAGAGTTGTGCAACAGACTGTTCCATGCAATCTGTAAAGAAATGGTTTTAGCATGAGTGAAGTGGGTGGTTCTCGGGGGCGTTGGATTTCACCAATATGCCGAGGCTTCTGGGAGAGCTTCCACCCTAAAAAAGATGGATCTGTCATGTTGGGTTTCCTGCCTCTCCCAGGCAACTATGTGAGAAAAGGGCATTACCTCTGAGAGTAGAAGCAGGGGCAGGGAAGAATGTTTGGGTAAAAGAGGAGGGAAGATTCACTTACTGGTCTTCCAAAGGGGGAGCCTACTCTGCTTTGGAGTTTAAGAAATACTTTTCATCCATGTTGCCAACACATGCAACAGCGTATCAGGGGTCAGCTAGATTCTAGCAGCACTTTCAGAGTCCTTGACAGCAAAACATGAGTGCCTTCAAGATCTGTGGCCATCTAGCAATCCTGAAATCAGCTTATAAGATAGCAAGAAATAAATCACAGCACAGCAAAGACCAGTGTGTGATCAGACATGGGGACTCCAGACAGGGTGCCATGAGGCAGCTGTGGCAAGCTGGAGCACAACAGAAATATGTCAGCTCCCCTTCTTCACCTGAAGAAGGTGTTCAGGACTGCAGAGGCACTTGGGCATAACTGGTACTCCACCTCATGCTGTTAACTTCTAACATTTCCACTCTCCTGTTGTGCCTATGGAGCCCAATTTCTTCTGCAATAGATTGCAAAATGTCTCTTCCAGATGTAATGGTCAGAGAAGGCTGGGGTGGAAAACAACCACGCAAGCGGGTGCAGGTTACACATCTGATTCCTGCTGGCAAGTAGTGCTCATGCCTCTGTTGATGCAGGGTTGCGTTGTTTGTTTGATGTGGTTGCGGTGGGAAAGCCAAGCTCCTTGCTGTCAGTGCACCCAAGTTAAGGAGCGTGAACTGGGTCATTGCCACTATAAAAGTGAATGCCTTGAAGCAATATCGTAGTGTAATGAAAAAAGGTAATTAAAGTACTGCACCTAATTCTGTGCTTTGCACTGCGTAGCTGAGTAGTTACTCGTACTAGACCTTTACACCTGTCTGACCACAAGACTAGATTTCTACCCTAAATCTGAAGGGGAAAGAAAAGCTTGATCCAAAGGGTAGGGTTTAGAGCTGAACCATGAATAAGATCAAGCTGTAAATTCGTTTCCTACTGTGCCATGCACTTGTATACAAGGTGCGCCCATGCTTCCTCCTACAGAGGTACAGCCAGGACACCTCCGGCTCTCATCACCCAGCCCCACACAGAGCTGACTGAATGTATACCCCAAAAGGCTGCTTCTTCCAAGGAACTGGAAGATTCCTTGGAATCCCAATTGCCTCACCCATCAGTTTATGCTGATCTAACCCACCTGTTGCTCTGAGGCATTATCATACATACCCTGCCCTGCCTGAACTGCAGGGACTTTTAAGAACTGATGGAACTGGTGGGTGGCAGTGGCAGAGACTGTGAGTTCTTACTGGAGGACTGCTGACCCTTAAAAATTTGGAACTATCTCCCCAATGCCTACCATAAATCATTCTTACTGTAAATCAAGCCAGGCCTGCCTTGCTTCTGTGAAGATGAAGAACAATGCATCACAATATGTATGAAAGGGCAGGCTTTCTGGTCTCTCCCCAGTTGCTGTGTCCATAGGAAAACATGCCAGGCTCCATCACATGTTCTTGCTGCTTTCTCTTAAAGTTTTTCTCACCTGTCCAAGCCTTTAACCTGATATAATTCAAACTCAGTCTTGATTCTGACACCAACATAAAATTCCCCATGGCCTTAAGTTAACAATTCCCTGGTGGAGGAATAGAAAACTGAAATGTGGGCCCCATTTGTCTATGACAATACTTGCCCCTGGGTCATAACTTCATAGGGTCTTTTAAAAAAGAAAGACTGAGCAAAACTCTTGCCTTTAGCTGTCTCTAAAGCCTGGATAAGCCTACACTTGAAATGAGTACGTGGGCCCATAAACAGAGCCTGACACACATTAATTCCTGAGCAAAACATTAATAATTCAGGAGAATTAGAACTTGGGATGCTCAGCTTGATTTACCAAAAAGGTTATGTCTACAGATTGAGTTGCAGGTCTTAGCACTGAGGCTTGCATCCCCTCTGTGGTGGTGGAGCTGGAGGAGCCTTTGCAGATGGCATTCCTTCTCACCCTCACATGAGCATGCACAGCAGAAGACATGGTGTGCATTACTGCTCTGGGTTTCAGCACATCTACAAGTGGTAACCAGAGCAGCCATAGCAGAGCCACAGGAAGGCAAGCTGAAATCGATCCAGGAAACATGCTAACATCAGTTATCCTGTTGCAAATCCCACTGAGAGGATGTCAGCGCAGCAATATCAGAGCTACTGAAGAACAGGCCTTCCACGTTTGACAAATACAAAAATTAATGCAAATCCAACAAGTCTGCAGCTTATGTGTCCCTTTCTGCGGCATAGACATTCCAGGAGAACATGGAAAGTGACTGCAAGAGAGCTGAATCTCAAGGGTATCCTCTTGACCTCTGAAACATGGCATCCAGGAGGAAGGCTGACACATCCAGAGTGCCAGGTGATAACAGAGGAGGACATTCCTATCAAGCTGACAGTCTGAGTGTTGGTTGCACAAAAGTTCTGACTGGTGTAATTGCATCTCAGGACAGGGAGGAAAGTTAACAGCCTTACAGCTACCTACTACAGGCTAAAGGCACTGTATGTGCCAAGTCAAAGAGAAAAGGTAGACTGATGTGCCTTCAGGCTCCTGTGTTCTTAGAGAAAGGGACGGTTTCAGGGTGTCTGGGATGCCTGAGTGGCAGGAAACAGCACTGGAGAGCACACAGCAGCACAGGCACAGCTGCACTTTGTACCACTGCAGTAAAGCCAGCCCAGCTGCCCAGACAGAGGATGCTGGGCTGGCAGCTCTCAGACAAAGCCCTACCTGCCAGGCACCCTGCACCACACAGTCTGTGTGTCCTTCCACCCCTGGCTGAGCTATGGAGGGATGCGGAACCACCAGCAACACATGATACCTTGCACATGATACCTTGCCCCAGGAGCTAAGATACCTGGTGCTTCACCCAGCATACAGAAGGCTACATCAGCACCTACCTGCGTCCTCAGAGGGCTTCTGGTCAGCCTGCCACATCCCCAGGTGCTCAAGGCTCCTCCACAGCCTCAGACCTTGTACAGAGGGTGTGAAATCCACATCTTTGTATTCATCTGCCTCTCCCACCATACCACAGGGCTAGCAAAAGTCATGCTCCCAGTGCTGAGTTTATCTCCGGTTCTCAATGACTCTCAGCTGTGTCTCACTAATCAGAAAAAGGCAGTGCTGCCAGGGCTGTCTTGATGTTTTTAGGGTTCATCCCATTTGTGACCTTGCCTGAAGGAGAGGGGAGATAGAGGTCAGCCCCTGATGAGTGGTCTGACATGGGGTGGTGGGGTTGGGGAACTGCTCCTCCTGCTTGCTGGTGCTGGGGCTTCACTGAGGGGCTGCTCTGTTTCTAAAAGCCGTTCCTGGCAGAACTGCTTTGGAAGCTGTGGTTTTCCAATTGCAGTGGCTACATCCTCTCAAGCCATGCTTCTTGTTCCCTTTGCAACTTACTATAGCAATGAGACAAGAAACAGATAAGGCTGACACTGCTAAGGTACTTCAACTGGGTTACCTGGAAAGCAGTACCTAGATGACAACTGCTACTGAGATGGGATTGTTCTGACTGACTTCTGCTGGACTTGTCTCAGCTTTACCTGTTCTCTGCCTCTTCAGATGACAAGAGTTAATGTCCTTATTCTCCCCAAGTTGGGCAAATATCCAGCTGAACATGGGGAGGGAGAAAGGACAAGGGGTTATTAGCAGCCTCAGGATAATGTATGAGAAACTATGGGCTGTGTCCATCACTCAGCTCCACCACAGAGGCTCAGACTGGGTCAACACTGTTTCTGCACTTGTAGAGCATAGATAAACAGTCCTCCCAAATCTGTTGCTGGGAGAAAGTTCATTATTGCTCATTAAAGCCTTTGAGGTTTTTAAAGGGCAGGCTAGCTGGCCCAAGTACTGGAAGTCTATCACGCAGCTGGAAGGCACTCTGTGACTTGAAATACAACAGCCCTTTGCAGGGGGGAGGATCATAAATTCCACAGGGTACCAGATAAACTGGAGGAGGTAAAAAGACAAAGGGGCAACTGAAATGTCAAGTCCCTTCCCCCCATCCCCTGCCTCCTCCCTCCCACCTTTGCCATGCCAACACAACAATAACGGTGTGACAGCCCTCTCCATCACTGCTCAGGGTGAAAGCAGTATAGGGTTATGCTGCACCAGGCTTGCTGCCCATGGACTGTGTCTCTCCTTCATCCCTGTTCCTCCTCCTTGGTCAGCAGGTGGACAGCCTGAGCAGCCCCTTTCCTGGGAAAACAGAAAGAGGAATGGTAATAGAGGGGGAAGAAAGACAGGGTTGGAGGAAGGCAGGATGAATGGAGGGTTGCAGTATGGAGCGGGATGAAAAAGCTGGAACTGAGCAGAAGGAGAAAAGAGAGTAAAAGAGGAAAGGGGAGAAAGGAGGACACAGACACCTTTGCAAAAGAAAGGCAGTGGGTGGAAGCAGGGAGCAGGGTCTGGCAGTGGGAACTGGTGTTTGTGCACACTCCTGGCAAGTGGGAAAAGGTCACACAGAGCCTTCTTCGCAGCTCACACATCTCTGGGCAGGTGCCTTGCACACCCAGAAGGTAGCACTGATGCACAGTTACAACCTGCCACCTCTGGAGCAGAGTTTTGGGACCAGACCAGAGATCCACGAAAGTAACACCACCTTCATTTGGCACAAGCAGTGCCCACTTTGCTCATCTCCAGCCCTGGCTGTTTGCCTTCCCTGCTGTGAGGTGGTGATCACTCACCCAGTGGTCACCCAACTTGTTCTACTGCTTTGGTTGGACAACACGGAACAGTTGCAGGAGCCTGGAGAGTTCCTGTAAGGGTGAAGTCAAAGAAAACAAGTCTGTACTTAAAAGTGCTACCTGTGTAATCATTTTGGAAGGGGGCTGGGAGGAAGAGGAAAGGCAGCACTTTGTGAAAGAGCTGTAACAACCCAAGTCTAGGTACAATTATGCTGCAAAGGAGCACTTTTACCAGGAAAGCTTATTTCACTTGGAAATTCCTGCAAACAATGCCAACAACTGCTTTGCATGGAGAAGTATGTATACAGGAACCTAGATATGCACCCAGGCCACTGTGGCATAGCAAACTCCTGCTCGCCAGCTGCATATTGCCTGGGAAGGAGTATCTTGAGTTCAAAACACATGCAGGGTCATTGAACATAGACAAACAAGGTACAATCGTTATTTATTAGTAGTTTGTTGCCGTCAGTACTTTGACAGTGAGTCTAAGCTCTAAAATGTGTGCTGTGCAAGGAAAATGGAGGAGAACACACACAGCTTTGGGAATAGCATGTTACTCTTTAGTGAAGGCAAAGTCTGCGCTGGTTGCTTTTCAGTGCACAGAGGAATACCCCCAGTATGAAGAAAAATCCCTGTCCACACTGCTGGGAGACTCCTCTGCTACAGCTTCCCAGGGCAGGTACTAGCCACAGAAAGGGACAAAGCCAGGGAGGCTACAGCAGCTAGACTGACTGACTTCAGCCTGGCTCCTTATGCTCTTGGACTCACCTCCAAACTCTCCTTCATTCGGAAACATTAACTCCAAGCACCTGCTGACTGTATCCGTTTTTCACAAGTGATGCATGCTCAGGCTTGGAAAAACATGGGTCATTAATGGACCCGACTGGGACAGTCCAGGAGTGCAGGCTACTCACAGCCCAGAGGCTAAAAACTGCATTCCCCTGAATGAAGGGTAAAAGAATTTGCCTCTTTGTTTTAGGGATTGTTCTTCCCAACCCTAAGCACAAGCTGAATATTCATGAACCTCCTATACGAATTAGTTATCTTTTAAAGGCTAACACAAAGTCCCCATTCTGCATGGCGTGCCCAGACACCAGACAAAGCCAAGTATCTGCTGTAGCAGTGGGTTTCCCAGGGACTCTGCATGCTGCCTTAAACCAGTTTCGTTTGCGTATTAAAGCAGGATCAAAACTGAACAAAGACAAAGATCCTCCCAGAGCTGTTCAAGGCAGCTGCAGCTAGTTCTGTCTTCTATATCTCTTGACCTAACATGCTTCCCAGGCTACCACATTGTGCAGATGGGAAGCCAGAAGGGAAGCTAATGTGATTTTTATTGTAAGTGCTGCTCACCTGTGCAGTCATCTAGTTTAGGTGAAGAGTTCAGGTTGCTAAATAGCTTGCCAGCAAAGGTTCAGATTCATGTTTGAGCTGTATTTGTGGTAGGAACAAATGGGTGTGTATGAGCAGAAACGTCTGTAACGTCTCATTTGCGGGTGTATGTGATAGCATGCAGGAGGGAGATGGGCATCTCTGGGTGGGGCATCAGAGGACATCCTGAGGACATCGGACAATGGTTCATTATATACATGATGGAGCTGGCACAATGGCATTTAGGAAATGGGTATCACTGGGAAGGCAGTCCCAGGTCCAAATGAGATGGCAAGTGTCTAAAAAGAGGTGAGCAAGTGTGTGTACAAAAGAGACGAGCCATGCCTACTGTATGTACTAGGTTTGTCTGGGATGGAGCTGGCAAGTTAACTTTCTCCATAGCTGCCCGTATGGTGCTGTGTTTTGCATTTGTGGTTAAGCCAGCACTGATAGCACACCAGTGTTTTGGCTACTGCTGAACAATACTTGCACGAGTGTCAAGGCTTTGTCTCTCTCCATCCTGAACCCCACAGGCAAATAGGCTAGGGGTGGATGAGAGATTGGAAGAGGACAGCTGGGACAGCTGACCCAAACTGACCAAAAGGATATTATATACCATATGACTATACTGTGTATCATACTCAACAGTAAAATCTCAAGAACGAGAGGAAGGAGGGTGTTTATAGTTATGGCATTTATCTTCACAAGCAACCACTATGTGAACTGAGGCTGGGCTTCCCAGGACATGGCTGGACATTGCCTGCTGATGGGAAGTGAACAAATTCCTCTTTTAGCCTTGTTTCCACACCCAGCTTGTTTTTTATTGTTAAACTGTCACTATCTTGACCATAAGGGTTTTTTTCATCTTATTTTCTCCCCCTGTCCAGTTGGGGGTCCAGGTATCCTGCAGCCACCAAGGGGCAGAGAGGGGATGTCCTTGGTCAGTTCCCACTGTGTACCCTCCACTTGTGTGCAGATGGCAGAAAGACCCTAGTGCTCTAGAGAACAGTCCTGGCAGATGTCACCAAATTCAGAGCTTTTCTGGACTAAAAATGGTTGGACTCCACTTGCTCCCTCTTCCCAGCCCCTAAATGGCGGTGCCCTTACCCTCAGATGTTGAAGGACACCAGCAGGACTGCTATCTCCACGAGCCAACTCCACACCCCACAGAAGCCGCAGGCACAGACATGGTCACAGCATGGTTTATGGGGTCTCCAGACATAAATGCCTTCTGCATGCACCTGACGTCCCCATCCCCTCTCCTATCTTCCCCAAGGGCTATGTGTTTTAATCCCCACCTTTCTACCTCACCCTCTCCCCCTGCAGCCCCACCATATCACAAGACCTTGGCAGCCTCCTATTCCCTATTTCTCTCCTTGCACTCTGGATGTGCACAGGGAGAGGAGGGCATGAATGGCAGGGCTTTGCTCTGTGCTCCCCCCAGCTCCCTATTCTTGCATTTTTAACTCTCTGACCTTCATCCCTTCATTGCTCATCCAACATTCCTGCTGTTTTCTTTTATGCCCTTGCACCCCGACAGCTCTCTGGTTTGGTTGGGGTCAGCTGACACCCATGCTAAGGGGTAGGGTTTTCCCCAGCAGTTCTTGGCCAATGGCCACATAATGAAAAGCAGCAGGAGATGGGTGGTGGAAACCCAATCTGGCATTAATGAGAGCAACAGGAGCTTGGCCAAACAGTGGCATAACAAATGTCACCGTGTGTAGCAAAGCTCCTCTTTTGCATAACACGGATCTCAGTTACACTTGGAGCGTTCAGCCTCCCAGCTTTGCCTTTTCCCAATCAGCTGTCTTGCAGAAGGGAGCATGAAAGACCAAAGTCTACTTGTTATAGCAAAAAAAATAGAAACTTACATATCTACTTTAGTTGGGCTTGTGTCTTGTCCTTCCCTAGAGCTGATGGTGTCCAGATGGAGCTTTCATCCCTTGAATGTTCAAGGCCAGGTTGGACGGGGCTTGGAGCAGTCTGCTTTAGTGGAAGGTGTCCCTGCCCATGGCAGGGGTTGGAACTGGATGAGCTTTACGGTCCCTTCCAACCCAAACCATTCTATGGTTCTATTCTATGGTCAGGCTAAATAACCTGGGACTAAAAGGTGTGGAAGAGGGCTATCTTGCTTCTGTTTGCTGGGAGCCCTCTTCCCTTGTCAGCTGGTGAAGCTGTCAAGGTATCCATGGGCAGGGAGGACCAGGCAAGACACAAATCATTGTTAGGCTTTGCTAGGAAACAACTCACTGCACGGATCTGAGGTCTGCTTGGACTTTGTAGGACTCAGCTGCTTTGGGACCTGCCTCCATTGTTGCTCTTCAGACCACAGAACCTTTATCCTTTCTTTATATAGGTGCTTGGTGATGCTGCTAGCTGCAAAACACTCTTGGCTGGCCACTGTCTTGCAAGGTATCTGTTAAGAAACTCCTTCTCAAGGTAACTCACTGCTATATTGTACAGCAAAACACACATGGCTTTACACTATCAGTTGTAGTTTATTTCAACTCCTCAGTAAGCAAAAGTTCACGCTTCTTCACAACCTTGACTGATAGCAGGTGTAGCAAAGACCTGGTCCTGGTGTTCCTGATGTGCATATAATCAGAAGTAACTGTGTAGTTTAGCTATTACTATACCCCTACACACAACTTTGGTCCCTGACTGGAAGCTTGGAGGCAGTCCATAACCTTTGTGCAGCCTTGGGAATTGACTGCAGTCTGAGGAAGCCGCCGTCTACACAAGCCAGAGACATCAAAACAAGGCATTGCCCACATGTTCTTTGCACGGCATTGTTAACTATGGAATGACATATAATATGTGGTCATATCTATCATCTCTTTTGCTACACCAGCATAATTCAGACAGTCAAAGAAGTTATGTCAGTAAAATTTCCCAAGTGGACAAGCCTCATCATGGTTTTCTGACAACCACATAATACAACATTTTCACACTGCTCAGAGCAGCTAAGCAAGCATCAGACCTGGCTTTCAGTGTAAGAAACCCTCTGAACAAAAGCAGCATGTTAAAAGGTAGGTCACCTTCTGAGAGTTTTTCCACCTTCTGTGGGATAAGGAAATGCCTGAATGCTTCCTGCCCTTTTAGAACATGAATTCAGAATAAATTTGCCAGGGACTTCAAAAATTGCCATTTGGAGCTGGCAACCCGGTAAGACAGTCAGGCAGTGTTCGGTCTGTATGCATCAGGAGAGTTTGTATCGGCAATTGCAAGTAGAGATGCAACTTGTTCAGACGTCAAGTGCAAAGCAGACCGGCACAGGAGTTTGCACAGAGCATGTCTGTTTATACAGATCTCCACTGCAGAATTCTCATCCTGGGGCAGGGAATCCCACTGGTACCCTCAATAAAAGTAATACGTGATCATTCATGGGTTTGAGGATGTTTCTTTCTCATGCAGCCTGAGTAAGGATCTGTGAGGGCGACCACAGCTCCAAGGCCAGTGAGACAGATGCTTTGGCGGTGGAGATGAAACTGTTCAGTGCTGAGCACAGAGAGACTGAGCTGTCAGAAGCAGTGCTGTGCTGGTTGTGGATGACATGGTGTGGTCCTCACGTGTCAGTGACTAACCCAAAACTGCCACTGGGAGGGGGCACCCAACCACCAACATGAAGTACACCCTGATTTGCAGCGTGCAATTGCTCTGGTTGTGAAAAGCACTTACCTGCTCTTGAAAGCTTGTATGAGTATGTACTGAGGGGGATTACAAAGCTTTGTTATGCAATGACAACAGTACCCCACCAAAAGCCCCAGCGCAGGGGCTTCATACTGGCTGTGCACGGCCTTCAGGAGGCAGAACTCCCCAGCAGTAGCACTTTCATGCTAGCATGGATGCCATACCTAGCTGCATCTTTTCTGGTAGAGGCAAGGAGCACCTGGCAGAGGGAACCCTAAAGCTAGGCATTTCCCAGGTCACCTCTATGACCAAGGTCACCATTTCATTACCATACGATTGGTAGCTCAGAGGCTCCTCTTTCTGAGTGCATGAAGAGGATGATACTGGTACAAGCACATGTAGGTGATACAGGCCACAGTCCTGGCTGCAGGAGAAGTGCAAGGCATGCCATTAAGTATGTTTGTGTGGTGGCAGAAAGGATGCTATGACTCTGCAAAGCAGCTAAGGGGAAACCTGTGGAGGATGGGGCCAAAGTCTTATGTCCTGTCAGCAGGCCAAAATGAAGCTATCCACACTTAAGTCTCCCAAGCATCTTAAACATGCCCCAGGCTTCAGCCTGAATAAGAAGAGCTGTTGAAATGTTACCTGAAAACATGATTTTGTCTTGCTGAAAGCAGTGAGACAATACTTCTTGCCACTGCAATATTGATGGGGTGACCCCCAGGTCTTAAGCGTAGGAGGGTTAGACAATAACACTAGAGACAGAAAGTGTGTCCTTGCAATAGGTTGGATATGGAGCAATGTCCTGTCATAAACAAAATTTAGCCTCGCTTACGTAGAGGGGATTAGCCTAGGTTTATCATACAACAGCTTTGCAGAAACCATGGACCAAATCCTGACATTTCACCAGCTTCAAGAGTGACGCTGACTCAGAAAACAGTTCAGTGCAGTTCTACTTCTCTGTGGATGAAAAGAATTGATTTCTCTGTAACATGAGAGGAGCACTGTACCTGATTGCTTCAAGGCTGTGGTATTTGCAACAGGGATGGGACTTCGGCAGGCCAAGGAGTAGGAGGCAAGAACAAGCCGTGAGCTGTGTGTGTGAAGCCACAACAACAGATGGGGCTGGAGGCAAACCACCCAGATGAAAATTGTCCATGGGTGAAGCAAAGACCTGCTTGCAAAAACCTGTGTCTGAACTTGCCCACACAGAGTGGGTGCTTGAGTCTCAGTCCAAGACTTCCTGGAAGCTCAGTGGTGTAAGAGGTAAGAGTCAGAGCAGAAGAGATCACAAGGTTCATATCGGTAGAGGACACAGACCAGGTAACAGGGTCCAAACCCAGCAGCTTCTTTGTCCTGTGACTCATGAGGATGAAGGCAGTTTTGGGGAGCCACAGCTTCAAGCCTTTGGATGGTTTGCAAAAGGGCATCTTGGTGCTGATGCATGTGAATTGCTCTCAGCTGAGCAATGTGAGTGCAGAGCACTGGTGGCATTTGACCTGTCATGTTTTATCCACTCCCTCTCTATCATCACCATCACAGGCAGTGGAAGATCTGCAGAGAGGGTGGCCCAGCTGCTCCCACCACGGCCAACCCCCAAACTGCAATGGGAAGTCTAGAAAGCATGGCTTTTGTTTTCATCCAGTCTACAGGAGACTGAGAGGAGCCACAGTAATAAGCTTTGAACATGTGAAAGGTCACTGCAAAAGGCAAGGGAGTAACCCATTCTCTTTTCCCACTGGGAAAAGTCAAACTCACGTGCCTAAAACACAGTAAGATCCAGCTCAATACCATGAACTATCTCTAAATAATAAGGTGAATGAATCACTTCCCAAGTAGGCTGGAGGATTGGACTGCTGTTAAAGACATGTTAAAAAACATCTGCCAGGCATGGGCTAGGTTTACTTAATCCTACCTTGGAAAGGTGGATGGGTTAGCTGATCCCAAGGTCCTGTCCTATTCTGTGTTCAGTGATTTCAACAATCCTCATAGTATCCAGGGACTAAAAGCTTTGTAAGACCCTTACTGGCTTGTGTTTCTTCCATTAAAAGAAAACAAAACAAAACCTAAACCAAAACAAAAACCCTACAACAGACTCAACCATGGTTTATTTAGGAAGGAAATAGATATTCAGGGAAGAAAAACATCCTCCATTTACTCTGTAGCCAATACTTAAGGGAGGACTATGAGAGGAACCAGGTCCTGCAATGCTTTCTAAAAGCAGGCAAAACTTCTTTGGGAATAAAAAGATACACCACAGCCAGCATAGCCATATCTCCTGTAAACACCTCCAGTTTCACTTACTGGTGGCTTTCAACCTTTCTGATAGATCTTCACAATATTTTCTCCCTTTGAAGGCACAAGCCCCACGCTGTGAATTTAAACTGGCCAGCAAGTTTTCTCCTTAGCTACCTTTCATGGACCTTTCAGAAACAGCGTCTGCAGGGCACAGGCCAAAGGTGACTTTGCTGAAGAGAGTTCAACTCTAATCTCTTTAAGACCAAGCGCAAGGGATCAGGCACCTGAACATGCTAGTGCCTGGGGCTCTACCTTGGATTATGCTCCTTGTGTTTTGAAGCTCTCCTTCAGGACAGACTAAAACAGGAGCAGTTCAGAGTCATGAGGATTGTGGACAAGCAGAGGGAAAAACGATATCTTTTGGATGACACACTGGTGTATGAACCCCCCCCCGGGGCTCATCAACAGCCTCATCCTAACTGCCATGCCATTTCTCACGCACGCAGAGCTGTGGCTGGCCGCTTGCTCCGATGCTGCACATGGTGTCTTCCTGGGCCGTTCGCAATCCTCACGTGGTACCCTGGCACACTCATCTCATGACGGTGTTACCCCACAGCTCTGGAGTCAGGGCGAAAGCCTCATGGTGGTTGTATGTGTTCCTCACTGCTGCATTTCCCAGGGGCTGCCAGGAGATTCTGTTTCAGCTCATGCTCTGGAGGGCTGGAGCATGGTGTAGTGCAGCTCGAAGCATTGTGAGCAGAGACCGAAATGGGTTGTGCTTGGCAAGCACAATGGAAAGGAGAAGAAGGGTGACCTAGGAGCATTGCTGTTCTCACTTCATTTTTCCATTGCATCTGCTGCTCTTTCTTTTTTTTTTTTTCCTATCAAGTCCAAAGAGAGAAACAGAACAGAAACAAAATATAAACAGGTTCTCTCACCATACATACTGCAGGAGGGGAGCACTGTCAGGGAGAAAAGCAAGAAGGTCTGGGTTACGGATGTATCTCCATCCTTCTACTCACTCCCTCTTCTGTCCTTCCAAGCCCCCCTATGCTGGTCTTGCTTTCTCTCCAGCATCCCACCACCACAGCCATTCAGGGAGCTGAGTTGATGTTTGCACTGGTGCTGTGACAGGGTACCAAAGAATTCTATCACTCACAGGCTGGCTCTGAAGGCACATTTTGGAAGCTCCTCAGCTCTCCCCACAGCGTATTGTCAACAGATACAATGGCTCAAATACGACAGCAGTTGAAGGCAACAGGAATGTTATTGTCGTCTGCGTTGCTGGGAGCAGCTTCTGGCTGCTCTTTGTGTGCCTTTGTGAGGTGTCGACAGGCCCATTGCTCAAAGCTCAAACCATAGAGAAGGTGCCCATCTCCTGCAGCAACACCTCCAAACTGTCCCTGGCAGAAGGTGAATGTCACTGGCGTTAACCTCCCCTAAGGAAACTCAGCCCTTGCCAACTGGTCTGATGTGGCCCCTCTTTTGGCTGGCTCAGCTGAACGGCCAAGGAGTGAGTGGCAGATCCTGTTCTGAAAAGGAGCACACAAAGGGAAAGATCGCTTTGCCACTGCCTGGGCCCTGCCTTACCTTCCCAAGGTGCAGTGTGGGGCACAGAGATGTGATGTGTCCATCAGGAAACCTGCCTCTCCCTTCCCTGCTGCCAGGTCTCCCCCTCCCCTTGCACCTGCCTCCATCTATTCCCATCCAGCAGGAGAGCTGGAGCACATGGGTTATCCACTCCAACGGTCCGGCAACCTCAACTGCCCATTTCCATGACAGTATCATGGCCCACAGAGAAAGGTTTGCAGAGTATGCCAGAGAAGTCCCTAGAGAAGGTCTATTTGGAGAAGATTCTCTTTTGAGCCAGAATCTAACCCAAGGGACCCACATGTCCTAGAACCGGATTCAGGGAAAAGGCATTTCTTTTCCTGTATTTGACTGGCAGTGTTACTGTCCTGGCAATAGGCACGAGGCAGACCCCTGAACTTGGCTCCCCCTTCACTGGCAGAGCTGCAGGGGCTGAGGGAATCACAGCTCCCACAAGCCTCAGGGCAATTGTGTGCTTGCTTGCAAGAAACGTCTTGGAGCTGGAGAGCCCTTTACTTAGACCTGGAAGCAGAAAATCCAACATTTCTTCCCTCCATAGCATGGCTCTGAGAACAGTCACCATGTGATGAAACCAGACTGCAGCCAAAGAACACACCAGTCCCAGCGCAGGGGAGGAGACTGTTTACACCCTACTGCTGTGTGTAACCTCAGGAAAGTCATTGCCCCATTGTCTGCACCTCAGACCTCCTCAAAGTAACCTTTCCTGATCTTATCATAGAATCAGCTGGGTTGGAAAAGACCTTTAAGATCATCAAGTCCAACTGTTCCTCAATACTGCCAGGGCCACCACTAACCCATGTCACTGAGGGCCTCGTCTACACGGTGTGTGAACACTTCCAAGGATGGTGACTCCAGCACTGCCCTGGGCAGCCTGTTCCAATGCCTGAGCACCCTCTGGGGAAGCAATTGTTCCTCAGCTCCATCTAAACGTCCCCTGGTGCAGCTTGAGGCCGTTTCCTCTTGTCCTATCGTTTGTTCCTTGGGAGAAGAGACTGATTCCCCCACTCCATCCTCCTGTCAGGTAACTCTAGAAAGCAATAAGGTCCCACCTGAGCCTTCTCTTCTCCAGACCAACCCCCCCAGGCCCGTCAGCCATTCCCCATCACACTTGTGCTCCAGGCCCTTCACCAGCTCTGTTGCCCTTCTCTGGCCCCACTATGTGCTGCGGCTGCTGTACCCCTTTAAATGCTGCTCCTTTATTCCAAATGTCTCTCGCAATCTTCCTGTAACCTGAGCAGCCAAAATTGGGTGCTGGCACTGGAAAGCATTTACATAACATCCCTGAAGTGAAACCCTTTTGGCAGGGGGATGTGAAAGGAGATAGAGATGGGAGGCTCCAATCCCTGGGGCTATCACCCCATAGCTCTACCTAGGAGCCTGGGAAAGAGGAGATGGACGGATCCACTGAATGACTGTCTCACTCCCAGCTGTTGTTCTCCCAAACCATCTCTTCCATGAAGCATGGACAGATCTGGACAACAAGGTGAGGGCACTGCTGATAAATGAAGCAAGCCAGACCGTCCGAGTCTGAAAACAGGAGACCCACACAGACCCTGTTCACCCTTCTCAAGCATCGCCTTTTGGTCTCCAAAGTTGTCAAGTTGGCCACGTGTTCACTGAACTGTACCATATCTTCCCTCTCACGGTACCACCCCAGCGTGAGGAGCGTGCAAACACAGGGAACCCCCCCAAGCAAAGCAAAGAAGGTGCTTGGTGATGCACAGCCTGCAAACCTCACCACACTTTGGACCAACAAACATGCCGTGCCATGTTTGTGTGGCTCCTCCACCAGCCAGAGCCCCGCTGCTGCTGCCAAGGGCAGGGCTTGGCTGGCTCTGGCACGTGTGAGGAACAGGGCATGCATCCCACCCCTCTGCATGGGCTCGGGCTCGCTGGCATGTGCACTGCTGTGCGGTGGGACCGTGCAGGCTCGAGCTGCCCTGTCTCCTCCGGGTGATATCTGAGGCTGGTCCCACCCCTGCTGCCTGGGTAACCGCTCCGACCTGTCAAGGCAGGAGTTTGCCTGCAGCATCGTTTTTCTCCCGCCATGCAAATTAATCTGCTCGTAATCTAGAAGCGTGATCTAACCGGTGCTCTGCACCATCTACCCTTGTGGGGGCTGCTGGGGTGCCTGTCCTCCTTTTCCCCCTGCTTAAAAGCCCTGCAGTTGCCAGCTCTCCATAGCTTCCCATCCCCATCCAGAAAGACTTGGCTTCCAGCACTGCCAGCTCACCTGTGAATGAACGAACGCATGCCCATCAGCTGCTTGCTGCTTTCTCCTGCCTGAGCCATGCAAAACACTTTCACCTTGGCTGCAGAAAGCCTTGTACCATTCTTCTTCCTAGCCCTTGTAAGAAACTGCCTTGCTTTTCCCTGCTGGGTTGAGCACATTCCTTCCTCCCTCCCTGCTTCGCTCTATCCTGCAGCAATTTCCAAAGCATTTTTGTGGTATCTGAGACCCAGAGACAAATTTCATGAGATGTGGAGCTGTGGTTTCTGTCACATGCTCTTAGCTCCATGTCCTCCCTACTGCAGGGGGTGGTGGGTCCACAAGGGCACGGACACCAACCGTCTTCCTCTCCTGAGGGTCAGGGCGCACTTACTGTTTCACAGCTGGCTCCTTTTAAGTAGAATTAAATTGTTCTGATTGGGAAAATGTGGTGCCTGTGCTCTCTCCCCCAGGTTCCTGACAGTCACAATAATAATTATGTGGCCTGGGAAACAATGATTATTAACCATAAGCCTGGGAAACTGCTTTTGCTATTCAGCTTTACGGGAATCCATACGGCTCCCATCGAAGGGGATTATTTACCCTAGGCCCTGAGAAAAAGCTGAGGAGCATCCGTGCTCCTTCTGGCTATTGTATTGCTGAATCCCACACCGGTGCGGGTGGAGAGCAGTTTCCTCTGGCTGTCATTAATCCTCGCATGTTTGACTGCCTCAGCACGCGGCATCCTTTGGATCGCTGGCTGCTGGGAAGCGGGGCCATTGTTTCAGGGGTTTTATCCCAGACGGAGGACTTGCTGGAGCTGTGGAACCAGGCTTTGCAGGCGTCCTGCTGTTACAAAGTGACTGGCTTGCAGCCTGATGGTTGTGCAGCCCCTTCCTAGCTCTGCTGCCAGGAAGCAAGCTGGATTTGGCCCCGTTTTGATGAGGATGAAGGAAGGACTGGCTCTGTATGTAAGTCAAGTATATAGTATAAGTATAAACCATGCTTGCCCTGCAGGAGCAAGTTTCCCCGCATGGCGGCGAGGGGGTGGCTCCACCACAATCCCCGTGAACAGAACAACTGGGACCCCCCTTGCTTCCTCCTGGTCCTTAAACCCCAGCCCGGTCTTCTAATCATAGAATCATAGAATGGTTTGGGTGGAAATGACCTTAGAAATCATTTAATTCCCTGCCACGGGCAGGGACACCTTCCACTAGACCAGGTTGCTCCAAGCCCTGTCCAACCTGGCCTTGAACACTGCCAGGGATGGGGCAGCCACAGCTTCCCTGGGCACCCTGCGCCAGGGCCTCACGACCCTCATAGTAAATAATTTCTTCCTTCTATCCAACCTAAATCTCTCCTGTTTAGGTTTGAACCCCGGGGTTTAACCCCTACAGGGCAGAAACGGGAAGACACAGTTTCAGTTCAATGCATGAATTGAAGTGAGGGAGATGTTCTCTTTCTCCAAGAGCTACAACAGAACTTACAGAGGCTTTTTAACAGGGATGGTGCCCATGGCATGCATGTGCACACATGTGCATGGAAGGAGTTGAGGCATGCAGGGAAATCCAAACAGGCCCTTCATTCCTTGCTGTGGGCTTGCAGAGCCCTTTGTGTTTCCTCCTTCTACAAAAGATGCTTGCAGTGGCCTTCAGAAAAAGGAAAGAGGAAGACGTGGGAGATCAGTATCAGTGATTCAGCCATCACCAGACCATCACCGTTACACACAGAGGAGCTCAAGAGCAAACCTGCAGTAATGAACCTGCACCTACAGGTCAGCCATCAGCAGGATCTTGAGCTGCCCTACAATAACCAAACAGTGTATCTTCTGTTGGATGCCATCAAACCAACCCACTGCCTCCCTGGCCAAGCTAGAGCAAGAGGGCCAGTGGTTAGGAAGGGCCCCAGCTTACCAAAGCGCAACATCGATCCCTGCTAATCAAAACCTCCCATACTGTGTCACAGCCCCGAGCTGTGAAGCAGTGAGCTCTGCAAATGATTTTTACAGTGAAATCCTTAGAGGAAGGAAGAGAAATCTGAGCGTTTTCCAAGTCAGGGCTTGAAAGGGGGTTTATAGCCCCGATGGGAACATCTCTTTCCAAGGTTGCCTCTGCCCCAGCATGAATTACGCTTTAGGAGCAGCTTAGAAGGAAGCTGTGATTTTTTCCCCTTTGATAATGGCAGGTAACACACTGATCAGCCTGGAAAGAGCTGCCTTTTGTTTCTCTAGGTGGGACACGCAGCTGGGAATGCCTACACGAGGGCAAACCCCCACATTGCTCCCAATTCCCACCCCTCCCAGGGCTGCTGCAAGGCCATGGAGCAAAACAGCTAGCCCCTACTGCCCATCCAGGTCTGCCATTGCTATTGGCAGCTCTGCTGGCAAGAGGAGCCTCCCTCCTCCTTCCCTCTTTGAGAGCCTTGGGTGCAGCCACAGCTTTGCAAGTGGCAGCAATGTTATTTTGATGCCGCATTCACTCCTTTACGGTACCTCATAGCTTTGTAAGATGCTAATGGATGAGGAGAGGGCTGAGAAAGCCCCCTTTTATACCAGCCCAGCAGTGATGCCAGATGCCGAGCCAGGATCAGGTCCGTCTGATGGCCCCCATCAGTGGAGCTGTGCTACTGATGGCAAAGGGCATGGGGAGAGTTTGTGGGTCTTCTCAAACTGCACAGCATGGGGCAGGTGCAGAGACCCCCAAGCTGGTGCATCTCATGGCCCTGTGCATGGTATTGGTCCAGGGCTGGGATTCCTGGGCTCCTTCCCCATACCTTCAGTGTGGAGCTGCAGGGACCCAGCTGTGTACCTGGCTTGTAGGGATCACAATGCACTAGGATGGCACAAGATAACTGGCCCAAAATTCCCCTGGGAACCTGTAGCAGAGCAAAGGTCCAAGCTCTGCCAGCCTGGCAACTGCAAAGTCACCCTTATCCCTGGAAAGTGGTACCTGCCTTTGCAATGCACAGGGGAAAGAGGTGATGCTGGTCTTGGACATTGATCCCTCCATCCTCTCCCTGGTGTTGTCCAGCAATCAGCATGCAGGAGAGCAGAGGAACTGCCTTCCCCTCCCACATGCTCAGCGGATGTGGAGTGCGGTGGCAACCGGACAGAGCTGCTTTCTCCAGCACAGTGCTGCTATTGTGTGGCCAGGATCTGGGGCCTGTCATCTCCGCCAGGCAGGCACAGTCGGGATCTTTCCAGCCCAGCGGCACAGATGACAAGGTGAAAGGAATGGACAAGCTTCCAGAATGGGCAGCCCACCTCTGCATCTCCCCATTACATTTTGGACTTCTGTGCCAAAGACAGTGTAGTGAGAACGCTAAGGTGGGGCTAAAGAAGGAAAATCTGAATGGAGAGGGAAAGGACAGGAGAGTGCACTAAGATGTGAAGGACAAGACTGAGCCAGCAAGGCAAAGCTGGGCTGGGAGCTGGAGAGGAAAAGCTGTGAGCCCCGTGGGAGCCAGGCTGTGGGAAGAGACAATGTGATGGAGGGGAAGGAGCCAGCTCCCGCTCTGGGCCACACAAGCCCTGCACAAGGCTGCAATTATTGAGAGGAGACAGCATGTCTGCCCTGGGCTGGGAAGTCTCTTGCCACAGACACAGGCTTGCACATGGGCTGATGCAGAAAGGAGCTCCATGCCCCTCTGCACAGCATCCCTTCAAATTGCACCCCCAAGGGCCCAAAACCCTGAAGGGTGGATGCTGGCAGCATCCGTGGAAATTTCCTCCAAGGTGCAGGAAGCTTTGCTCTCCAGCACTGGGACAAGGTGTCTGGTGGTGTTTTGCGCTTGCCATTGTGGCTTCATGGTCACACCAGAGCCCCCTCTCTAGGTCAGCCCTCCTCTCCTAAGGAGGCAGCCCCTTTCTGCCTCCTAAAAGATCCACTCAGATACCAACATCCTCAAGGCAAGGCATCCTTCAGCAGGCTTCTGGGATTTTCCCGGGCGAGGGATGCTTCAGACACATGCGACTCCCAGCACAAGCTGTGGTTTTAGTGTCCTCCTCTGCACTGTGATTATCCAGCCCCCACTGGAAAACTAAAGTTGGTTTGGAAACAAAGTCTATGGGTTTGGCTTGGAAAAGCTCAAAAAGTACCATGCAAGGGTCACAAACTTTTAACACCAACCACATTTGGCTGAGGCTGTACATGAGGAGGAAGTCAGAGAAGGGATAGGAACACACACCTTTTTCTGGTACCGCAAAGCTTGGCTGGGAAACTCTTATGTACCTCGCTGTCTCTGGACATAAAGGTACAAGCAAAGGGTTAGATACTCTAAAAAGAAAGCAAACAAGCAGTGCAGCCGGAGCAACTTGTTTCCAAATTTGCTTTTACAGCTCACCGCCCAGCCAAGAGGCAGATGAAGCAGAACTCTTGCGACCTTCCGCTGGAGTAGCAGCAAAGGGAGATGCTTGAAAAGAGCCATCAACTCACTGGAGGGAAAGAAGAAAGAAGAGAGCCCTAAGTGGGGTTTAAAAAAACCCAACAACAGTGGGGTTTTTTAAATGTAAAATAATATACTTCAGACTTGCAGTGGTTTTCTGCTTCCTGCTCGACAGTTTTAAACCAGTACAACTGCTTTCCTCTTTTTGTGGTCATTTAACCCAGGGGAAATTAAATATGAGGCACGGGAGGAGACCTGCAGCTTTTCCTGCCATTCTCACCTGCGTGGGAGCGGGGTAGCAATGAGTTAAGGCAGCACCACGTATTGACCGACCTGTCACAGGGGGAAGCATGGAACACGACCGCAGTGTATCCAGAGCTGCGCAGCAATAACAGCTAATTTGTTTTTGCCTAAAGAGCGGTTAGGGTTGGTTTTGTTTCATTTTAAATAAAGACACTTGGGCTCCAAAGGTCATTTCCGTGGAATAACAATGCTCCTTTCAGCAAGGGGCACCGGCAGGGTCTCCGTTACACCCAGTGTGCCTGGTCTGGTTTGAAAGCCAAGCCACAGCTCAGCTGGGCGAGTGTCCCCATGCAGCAGCTGGCTGCCCTAGTGTCCCTGCCACAGAAAGCACAGGCACTTGGGAAGGAGTTTTGCCTTCTCCACTGCACTGTTTGCAAGCACGCTGTGCCTATTTGAGAGCAAAATGAGGATGGAATCCAGCCCCTGTCCCCCTCATCCCTGTGCCTTCTGTGTGAACTGGCACAGAGGATGATGCATCCCCAGGGTTGTGCATTTCTCTCATCCTCATCAAGTACAGCATGAGGATGAGATATGACCAACAACACTGATATTAAATATAGTCTATTTGCAGCGTGTGAAGCTTTTCCAGGTGCTGCTGGCTTTAAATGGCAGGTGAACATGCCTCACTGACTCCAGTGAAGTTGGTATCATGATCTGTATCCATGCAGGTACATCAAAGCAAGGTGATTTATCCAGCTCACACAGAAAGCTTTCAGCAGAGCTGGAAGAAAAAACAGGCATCTTGCTTCCCTGTTCCAGTTAGATTACATAGTTCTTTACCTATATGGTTCCTAATAGCTACTCACTCAGGCTTTCAGCAGGCAGAAAGTGATGGCGCTCTGAAAGAGAAAACTTGAAGCTTTGGCTGTTCTCTGTCTTACAGGCATAGGTTTGCCACAGATTTTCTCTCTGCTGTAGCACAGTCCCCAGCATCACTTTCTGTGAGTCAGATAGTCTTCAAATTTCAGGTCATTTTGCTCTAAAAGTAAATTATCTTTTATTCTGGGTGGGGAAAGCATCTGCAGAAGGAAAAAACCTTTGGATTAAAACCAGCTCCAGCCCTTAGTGAGCACTGCTGTTTGTCACCCTCTTGGAAATTTATAAACTCTTTTCTCTGTATTTATCTAACTTTGCTATTTTGGGATTTGCCATCACTGTCTGCACCCATGATGTCTGGAGGGAGGAGAGAGTCTGTGCTGCTTGGCTGGTATTTTTGGCCAGTGCATTAGTCATTACTGGGAGCTTGGGTACCACGGGAGGATGAAGAATGGAGTCCTGATCCCCTCATCTCCCTGCCTCCTCTTCCTCCATGGCATGCAGTGCAGTCCCCAACTGAGATGGCCAGTGTAGGTGCTTCTGGAAGTGCCAAGGAGGAGAAAGGAGGAAGCCAGGATGGGTAGCACAGCCAGCTGCAGTGGCACTGTCTGCACCTTTTCTCCCCACCCCAGCTCTCTGATGGCCGCAGGAAGGCTCACTGTGGCAGCTCAAAGAGGTCTGCACTATTTTGCCTCCCAGGAGCACAGCAGGACCGTGATGGTCTGTCAGAGAAGGCAGTTTCCTCCTCTGCTTTTCCCAAAACTGCCCTGGCAGCTCCCAGTCAGCTGGCTCCAGCATGGGGCAGAACAGCACAGGACAAACATGGACACTGTGCATAGAAAGGAAGGAGCTTCATCAGCCTGCACCCTTCCACAGGGAGGTGTGGGTGCGCACATATTGTGTGGATACATGTGTGTGTATGTACCTTAATGTACTCCAGCTTACAAAACACTCATAGCTTTAACTTTTTTGCCTTGCCAGGGGCCTTTGCAAACCAGCTCCAGCCATGGTTAAACCAGGCTGCCCTGTGCTGTGCCCAGAGGTGGGCTGCAGAGGGAAGAAAGGAGGGGGAAAGTCACCTCCACCCCTTTGTTTGCAACTAGGGTGCCTCAGCAGCAAGAAAAGAGATTCGTCTATATCCCCTAAATAGCATCAGTGCATGTTTACAGCTGAGACTGGGGATGAACCCCATCATTGGGCAGCAATTCACCCCTGTCCCCACAGGCAGCAGGGCCACAACAAGGAGATGCCACCATGGCTCTCCCATGCTGTCAACAGATATATCCTACCCCAGCCAGGGTCCCGGTGAGAGCCGCTGTGCATCTACTAATCACAAACACTCCAGGTTTCTTGGAGGCTTGTGGGAGCAGCTTTTTATACTCCAAGAGTTTTGATTAGGGCTTGTCTTCCAGTAGCCAGGAGGTCACAGTGTCTGGATAGATCACAACCTGAACATCTGCATCCTATTACACAGCACCGTGATTATTTTTCAACATTCCCCATGTCTTCCAGCAGTGACAGTAGTGATTAAAGCCTGGAGTGGATTCCTGAGTAGCATTTCAACTTCCTTTACTTTTGCATCCTGACCGTAAACAGGAGAAGAGGGCTTTCCTTGGGCACTAGGTCAGGAAGCCCGTGTGCCTTATGGTGATACGATGCACTGATGAAAGTCCGGAGATGTCAACTGGTACAAAGCAGCTGAACAAACCTGCCAAAGGATGCCAACAATAGCAGGATGTCACTGCGGCTTGCAGGGAGGATGTTTCCATTCACTGGTTTGGCTCACGTGCCAAAAGCCATCCACTGGTCCAAGGAATAAAGCCATTGTCTCCAGGAAGTGACCACGAGCAGATCTTGGTGGCTCAGAGCGAGTGATGGGGACTTGGTTTCCCATCCTCAGTTCCAGAGCAGTGAGAGGAGGTGTGTGAGGTGAGCTCTGGGCAGGGCAGCCCCATTGGCACTTGCTCTGGAGCTCCTGTTACAAGAGGGCTCCATAAACCTTCCTGTTGAAGACTGGGACTTTATCATTCTCCTTCTTGGGGGAGGGAGGGGAGAGGGGTTGGAGAGATCAAGGAGCCAAGAAGAAAAGGATTAGTTGGGTCAAGCCTATAGCAAGAGGCTGGAGCTGCCAAGCAAGTATTCCAGCCCGGAGACAGCCTCAAAATGTCCTGACCAAGTAAGGATTTTACTTCCTCTCCTCATTATGCGAGGAGGCATTAATGAGCCCACATTTCTGGGCCGCGGCGTTTGGGCTTGTGCAGGTCAGCATTCGACATTCAACCAACTTCTTTCACGGTGATTTTTGCTGCGAGGTTTTGTAAGGCAGCCAAGGGCAGGAAACTGTCTATAAAATGAGCACAACTGCTCCGGGTGGGTCCCGGCGCTGAAAGCAGCCGCTGCCTATGCTGTGCATCCAGCCAGCAAGCAGGGAGGAGGCTGGACTCATCCAGCCACTCGCCCCTTCCCTTGGGAACAGGAGCTGTGGCACACGCCTGTGCACACGCCCTGCACAGCAGCTCCTGCCTCTTCCCCTCGCCACGTGCCTCTGCAGCTCTCCCCATCTTTACCTGCCTCCTATTCCTCTGCTTGGCTATGTCTGCCTGTCTTCTCCTTGATGTTTGCAGTTGTCCTGTCCCCATCTGCCTGCCTGCGTGTGCACACACATTTGCATGTCTCCTGTAGCCGCAGAGCAAGTCTTGCTCGGGTTGCCTAGTGCTACACGCACATCTACGTGCACACTGCTTGGTTACGCTCCGTCCACCTCCCCACGCCTGCCTGCATCTCTGCTTGCGTCTGTACATCTCCCTCCACCGGCTCTTTTTGTCGTGGTAAACAGGACAGACATGTGCATTCAAGCTACGTGCATCCAAGTCGACTGGAATACAGTCGGATAACTGGGAGCTGAGTCCCAGGGATGGGGAGGAGGAGGCAGAATGCATAGGGGAGTGAAAGGGCTATGGAAAAGGCCTAGGGGACAGTCCACCTTCCTGCTGCCTGTGTGCTGCTCTCATGGAAAAGATCCTGAGATAAGCCTGCTCATTAAGATAACGACTGGGTGCCCTGGAGCCACCAAGCTGGAGAAGAGCCCAGCTCTCCTTCACCCTCTGAGACAAGAAAGAGCGAGGGTGTCCTGGGGCGGCCACCTCTCTGAGGCTAATGGGGGGCACAGATGTGAATCAGAGCTCAGCCAAAAGGGAAGGGCTGCAGGGGGTGGGAAAAAGCAGACACAAGGCAAAAATACTTTTGTTTCAGAAAAATGTGGGATGAGCAATTAAGTTAATTTAAAATAGGAGTACTATTGCATCCCTCCCTCACAGAGAAAGGGCTGGGACTGCATGACCTAGCTTGCAAATACCTCCACAGAGCCTCAGTTAAAACTTTGCCCCACACACAACGATGCTGGACATCACATCATGCAGCAGCTGAATTGACCCCTGCAGTGGGGGACTTCCTTGCCTTGCCTGCAAGCATGGTGGGGTAGGGGGGATTGAAGAGGAGGAAGGATGCTGCAATGAAGGCATGGCAGGGCTAAGCATCCAAAAGCACTAGCTTAGGGCAGGGGAGCTGGGGTGACTTGAAGAGTACAGAGGACCATGATGGGCCAAATTAGAGGATGCAGAGAGATGTAGCTGGGAGGAGGGATGGAGCAGGCTGGCTCTCGCCTCCCACATGGCACAGGCCACAGGAGTGGTCAGAGCCACCCCAAGGCAATGCTGGTAGCGTTCACATGTGTAGGGAGGCAAGGCAGTGGTTGCACCAGCATGAGGTGCAGGGTGGGGAGAGAGGAAGAGGCAGCCACAGCCCTCAAAACAAGATAAACATGACTCAGCCATACCAGCTGATGACTTGGAGGGGTCCTGGAAGATGTCAATGTTTCTGTCTCACTTGCTGGAAAATACCCAGCCTCTCACACATTCTCTGATGGAAAACTACTGCAGCAGCAGTGGCAACACAGCCAAAACCCGGGCAGCTGGGAGGGCTGGTGAGACTGCCTGTGATGCCCTTCAGAGGGGCCATGGTGCTGGGTGGTACTGGAGCCAGGTACTGGTGCACACCAGCCATCCACCTCCCTGCATGGCTTTCCAAGTGTCCCTTGTCCCCTGCAGCTGGGGCCAGCTCACCCAGGAGCAGCCAGCTCCTGTGCTTGGGTACCTCAAGATGTAATCCACATCCTTGGCTGCTGCATCCCACCCTGCCTGTCTGTGAGCCCCACCATCATGAAGGGCAAATCCTGCTGGGTTTGGCCTTTTTCCTTCATCTGGCACACTAACTAAAGGGTGGTTGCTTTTCTTTCGGCATCATCCCTGATGCTTCTGGGGATTCAGTGAAAGCAGCAAAGCCACATGCAGCTCTCTTCCTGCCAGCAGAGAGGAACCCTGTCCCAAGCTCCTGCTCACACTGGACATATCAGCTGGTGGGCAGCTTGGATTTCCAGCTTATTTCTGGCCTTTCCTCACACATGACTATCAGTTAATTTAAAATACATTTAAAAGGATCAGTACAGCCTAGACTAGAGGTCAAGACAGGAGTGTCTGCAGCTACAAGTGCTCTCAGGTACAGCAACAAGAGAGGGCATCTTCACTGTCCTTGGAGGAAGGAAAGGTTAAAGTTTTCACTACTTTTCTTCCTCTTAACCATCCCATTTAACTCCCTGTGCCTTCCACTGGTTTCTTGCTATCTACATTCCCTCAGATGACTGTTTCAGGGCAGAAGCCCACAGGCACTTGCAAGGACAGAGCATGTGTGTGTATAGGCACTCCCGTGCTCCCCACATCCAGACTCCAGCTGCTTTGTATAGTTGTATGGAGACATACCCAAGGGCACATTGCAGGTTAGGAGATAAGCAGCCCTCCCTTAGTGAGGACATGATATACCTGGCAAGACTATACCCCTCATGGGGAACAACAGGCTCTTTTCACTCCAGGCACTGGCACAGCCGGGAGCAGTCACAGGACACAGGGAACCACAGATGATAAATCGGCTCAGCACCATCAGCCATAAGAAGCTGCCAGGGGCATGGGGCCACGCTGATGAGGCAGCCCCACAACAGTGGCTGTTGGGAAGCCCCAGGATGCCCCACGTTGGATCGCGCCAGCAATCACAGCAGGAGAGCAAATCTGGACAGTTACAGCTTTGTTAAAACTGGCTTTTTCAGGGAGGTTTAGGTGGGAATTGCAGCTTTCCAGCTCTGAGGGGAAAGCTGCATTGCTGCCTCTGGTATCTGCTGAGGCAAGCCCATCCCAGAGGGAAAGGGCAGCATTATCACACCAAGAGACTTCTGCTTGCTGCATGGGAGGCAAAGTCCCTACTGAAAGGGGCCAAATCTTTACTGTGCGTATCTAAAAGCACTGAATTATTAAGGAGAAGAGATATCTTAAGGCTGCAGGTGGAGCAGAGAGCCTTACAGATAGCTGGTATTAAGTGTAATGGACCTCTGATTGGAAAACCACCAGATTGCTGCAGGATTGTTTCTCAGCTGTGTATCAACATAAAGCAGCTGACACAAGTGTGGTACAGATCACCGTCACCCCAGGGAATTACTGGGTTTGATAGTCCATTGCAGCCTTTGGGAGCACTACAGTGAGCATGTGATGAGGAGATACCCCCTCCCACCCTGTTCTCTGAGAATATCCACACTCTAACTCTTGTTTTTGCTGGATGGGCCCAAAACAGCCTTGCCCTGTCTCACCAGAGCAGGCAAACAGCCCTTGCTAGCCTACAAAAACCCCCTTTCTGAGCATTGGGTAAGACCAACTGGTGATACCTGACATGGAGAAGCACCATCACCTTAAACAGGGCTTGCAAGACACACAGGAAAGAGAAATCCAAGCATGTTAAGATCCAAGGCTTAACATCTCTGAGCAGCTGGGATAGATGTGTGCAGCGTCTGTTCTGTAAAGCTCAGGCTGTTTTTCAGCAATGAGGAAGCCCTCAAATACCCTGGAACCAGACTTCTTCCCACCCTCCCGCTGCCACGTGATGAAGGTCATGCAAGAGCTAGCTGTCATTTCCAAGCCTTCTGGATTTGCCAAAATTAGGCTGGATTTGTGGAAACTGGCTTCCTGAGACCTTGGGTACTTCCTGCTTCGAATACCAAGCCAAAAACAACACAGCAGCGCTTGCTCTCCTAAGTTTTGGTATGATGCCTTTAGTCCCACACGGAGCCACGAGTTGCAAAACTCATTGGTTTTGAAATCTTGAAGGTCAAATGGTTTTTGAGCTTTTTTTTTTTTCCTTTCCAAGGCTGCTCAAGCAGAACATTGCTATGACACTGGGAACGGGAACATTTGGGAAGTCGATACCTCAAAGAAACCTCATCTTCTGGTTGCTAACACCAGCACCAGGTGAGCCTTTGCTATTAAATGACATCCTGAGGTCAAAGGCATCTCATCTAACATCAAGCACTTGCAAAAGCTATTGCTGTGTGTTATGGGGCTCACAGAGCCCCATAATCTTCAGGCCTAGGGGCCTGAAGAGGAGGAAAAGACATTGCAGCTGACTGCCCTGCCACACTGAGACAAGAAAGCCTTTGCTCCAAGACATCATAATTACATACAAGAGGAACAAGAAAGGTGAAATAAACAGGGTGGAGATGAAGCCAAAGGCTGGAAGAAAGCACGATGTATACCAGGGCTGCAGGGACTGAGGCTTTCAACTCCTAATTAACAGACTCACTTGTCTTATTTTCTGCTCTAACCACCATATTAGCCTTTAAATATAGAAGGCTCCTCCCTGGCTATGTACACAGCCAGCCCTGCACCACCACCCGTCTCAGCCACGTTGCCACAGGTTGTATTTTCAGAACCACTTGATGGCTGCATTAATGGCTGCCTTTTTCCTGCCAGCTCCTCAGCTTGCGGGAAAGGGGAGGAAGGGGAGTAATAACAGTAATAGTAAAATAAAATCATATGTGAGACTTTCAAGTGTCGTGAAGACGGCTAAAAACAACCCCAAGCATGCTTTCTAAAGGAATCTGGAGGATTTGTATTCGGTATTTAGTGAAGCTTGAGGCTCATTTTTCACACTTCTCCCTCCCCCATCCCCCGGGCTTGGAAAAATACTTTATTATTTTTAAATGAAAATGTGGTGTTTTCATAATTACATGGCTCCAAGCTCTGGAGCTTTACTGGAATGACTACGACTGTGAGTGCCTGTCAGTGCTGCCCAGTGCAGCCACCTGCACAGATATCCTGAGGTTTCCATTACATTTAAGATGCAGAGCAAGGTCTGTCATCTTCTCTTTAGTGCTTCAAGGAGTAATATTAAATATGAAAATGACAGAAGTGATTTACAGATAGTTGTGATTGACAGAGGGGGAAAAATGGTAAGCTAGAGCTGGGAAGGGAGTATTGGGGAGGTGGAATAGGCATGACTTGCTTTCTCCATCACCCCACAGAGCTACGGCAAAGCAGCGCTTTAGCTCAGAGATGAAGCGGAAACCCAACCCCACCAAAGGACAGGGCAGGATTATCTTAACCTCTCATTGAGAGCCAAGCCTCCAGCCGCACTGCAACAGGCAGCACGCTGGTCTGATGCTGCTCCTTGCTGCAGCACAGCTCCTGCTCCCACCCATCACACGGATCCAGCCGTGGCAGCACTCCCGCTGCTCACAGATTGGAGATGGTCCCTCGCGCTCTGCTTACGCTGCTCTGGACGCAGTGACTCAGCTTCACCCCGGCTTGTTGCTGCCAGTTGTGCTCTGGGAAAACAGGGCAACGTGAGTCATTTGGTCACAGCAGCGCAAGGCCAGAAGCTTTGGGCTCACCTGCACAGACTGTCCTCACCCTGCTGGCTGCAATGGGACCATGCTCATCATCTGCCGTTCCCACGTCTGCAGCTGGAAGCATCTATCCTACCATAGGGACACATGGAATCCCAGTGGTTTGGGTTGGAAGGGACCTTAAAGCTCATCCAGTTTCAACCCCTGCCATGGGCAGGACACCTTCCACTAGACCAGGTTGCTGCAAGCCCCCTACAACCTGGTCTTGAACACTGACAGGGATGGGGCAGCCACAGCTTCTCTGGGCACCCTGTGCCAGCACCTCACCACCCTCACAGGGAAGAACTTCTTCCTTATCTCCCATCTAAATCTGTCCTCTTAGTTTAAAACCATTCCCCCTTGTCCTGTCACTACATGCTCTTGTAAAAATCCTTCTCCAGCTTTCCTGTAGGTCCCTTTAGGTACTGGAAGGCTGCCTCATGGGGGCCCGCCAGCATGCTCACAGGAGGTACCCATCTCTCTGCCAGCAGCAGCAAGGGAGCATGCTTTTTACTGCGACTCCTTTGAGTGGGGAGCACCTGTATGGGCCAGGGGCCAGGTCCTCCCTGGCACTGGATGTACTTCCCACGCCCCATCACCTTGCTTACTAGGAAGGGCTGACTGCTGTGCTGCAAGGACATGTGGGAGAACAGGTATCCTTGCCAGGGTCACCCCTTCCCAGCTGCACCCAGGGGATGCTGCGGGGTTTGGGGCTGATGGCAGGGCAGGGGACTGCTCTTGGGGCACATCGCAGGGGAGCAGCAACCCAGCACCATCGCCAGGGCTGAGCCAAGCTGTGCCAGCAGGGAGTCACACCAACCCCCTGCTGCTCTTTGAGCCCAGCCGTACTGCCTTCAGGAGTCACATTACTCAGGGCTGGGCTGACTTGCTGACACAGGGCATGCCCTTGCTTAGCAATTAATTTGGATGCGAGTCGCATTTGCATGTTAATCACCCTGCCAAAGTAACAACACGTGTGGAGTAAAGAGCGAGCGCTTTTCTCCTACTCTGAAATAACTCCATTTATAGACAAGCATTTCAAGATGGATGAGGCTCAAACCAGATACCAAGGTACTGCCTATGGTTTCCCCACGCATCACCCCAGCTTCGTTGAACGGCTGTGTGAAATCAGGGGAGCCCAGGGATGATCCAAATCAGAGCAGGAGGGCAGAAGGACTGTGCTAAGTAACGATGGCTCCTGCCCCACACTAGTTACCCTCATGCGTGGACTTTCCTTCATGCTGGCACAGCACCAGCTGCCTCCTTGAACTGGTATCTGGGTGGGAAGGAATTTGGACCCGGTGGATCTGATTACCATCGCAGAGCACTGCTGTTAAGGAGGCACTTGCCACCATTAACAAGCTTAATGTCTGGCTTTAGGGCAAGTGATTGCATCCAAAGTGCTTGGCTGCATCGGGACCCCACAGTGGGATCTGCAGCGCTTAGCATCCAGGAGCCTGCACTGTGTGGTCTGGGGAAGTGGAGGGCAATGAGTGTCCCTGCAGCTCATCTGCGGGTTTAAAAGCTCTCCCCGAGAGAAAGAACAAGAGGGAACTGTGTAAAAAGGCAGCTGAGAAATATTTAAATATTTCAGTTTCCAGCGTAACTTGAGTCATTTGGAATGGAAATTTTCCATTGCCCAATAAATCCAGCACGCTCATTTAAAAGGGAAAGAAAAAGGACAACGCACCACCCACTAGCAGGTACATGATGTTCTTGGCCCAGGCTGGTGCTGAGGAGGGGCATGGGGCAGGCATGGGGCAATGGGCACGTTTGCTGCCTGTGGAGAGCCTGCTCGGTCATGCTGGCACAGGTAACGCAGGGGAAACAATTCAGGCTTGGATCAGAGCAGGTGGGAATAAAAAAAACCTTTCATTTTTGGATGGAATTAAAATGAGGAGCTTTTCAGGAAGTTTCTTATGGAGCTGCGTCAGTCTGAAGCAACGCTTTGCAATACCTGACCATGAGGGCAGATTCAGTCCAGGGGTGCAGACACACTCAGCTGTGGCTTCTGCCCAGTGAGGGAAGGAGTTACTTTGGGCAAGTACCTACTGCCTTGGCTGGGATGCCTCTGGTGCTGGGTTACCCTGAATCCAGGAGCCCCTGTCAAAGCACAGGTAACAGGACAAAGGAGCAGCTCTACCTGCCCCAGGACTTTCTGCCACTCCCCACAAGTTGAGCTTGTTCCTGATGGTACGCTTCCCAGAGGACCACGTTCCCCACATCAGGTTTTGGGGGAAAGGAGGAGGCTTATGTGTGCATGAATTGCTATTTTCAAGCAGGCTTTGGCTACCTGATGTGGCTCCCAGATTCAGGATCCAGGGAGGGAAGACGCTTGTGAATTCTCCATCCCTGGCAGTGTTCAGGACCGGGTTGGACGAGGCCTTGGGTGATGTTGTTTAGTGTGAGGTGTCCCTGCCCATGGCAGGGGGGCTGGAACTAGATGATCTTAAGGTCCTTTACAACCCTAATTGTTCTATGATTCTATGGTGCGGTACCTTGCAGCCTCACAGAGCCAGCCATTGCCTGGAGGAGCAGACGACCCCAGCATGCAATGGTCTCCCACAAACCAAAGTCCCTGGATGCCTGGTGTAGGCTGCCCTGGGTCTTGTGTGGGGGAATAGGGCTCCCTCTGCATCCCTTGGAGCATCCTCACATGCCTCCCTGTTAACAGAGCCCCAGTGCCTGCCTGCAGCCAGCAGCCCTCCCAACACATTTAAACATGCCATCAACTATCAGGAAAACTTTTTCAGTATGAAAATCACTTTGGTGCCTGGAGGCTTCTCCCGTTACATGGTGTAATACCAGCAACATGGTGTAGCTCTGCTTCCGAAGGAAGAACTTGCACAAGGACTATGGGTGCAGGGGCTGCCTGCAGCTGGCATGGTCACACACATGTAAAGTTAAGTCAACGGAGCAAGGCCCATGGCAGTGTTCTCTTCCCCACTGCCAAGTAGATGAGGGGCATAAGGGAGAACACGACCGAGGTAACCTGGAGCCCCCCAGCCCCTTTGCCTCACGGCTGTTACAGGGGAAGGAGTGCAGCGGTTGCATTGTGGCACTCCAGAGGGCACGAGTGGGCACTTACCTGCCCCTTCCTCATCCTGCTCCCACCAGACCCTACAAGCTCAGGGAGCAGGGCAAGGGGGGGGGGCTCTTTCCAAAAGGCAGAGCTTGAGCTGTGGGAGCTGCACACCCACTGTCACCCTGATGGAGACCAGAGCACCCAGCTGCTGGCAGCAGCGATGCCCTGCCCCAGATATGGGGGAAACAGATACAGGGGGAGCCCCTCCACATGGGGATGCAGCTGCAGTGCACAAACTGCTCCCAAATATAACATTAGGCCCTGCAGTGTTTTCATGAAGCTGATACACAGGCACCCCACAGCGAGGCTCTTCCCCAGGCTGGCCAGGCCAGGTAGCAGGAGGGGGGCAGAGAAGCATTTATTGCCTCCCTGCAACAGGTAAGTGTGATAGTGTTCATTCACACACTGACACCGTGTTTCTGAGCAGGTAGTGATAATGGTACAGATGCTGTCATAGCTTCCTGCTCAGGCTGGAGGAACAGAATTACTGCAAGTATGGCTATTTCTGGTCAGTCTAAGAATCACCGTCTTTCCAGTCACTCCTGATCCTGCTGCAGGACCACCTTTTAGACAGAGGCCAGGCCAGTAGTATATATAATGCCCTTCTCATGACAGTCTTGCATTTACAGCCAGGAACAATTGAAACTAATGAAACCTATTTACATCCAAGGCACAAGAAACACTGCAAACAGAGCACTGCAATTTAGCAGGAGATGGCTCTATAATCACCAAGAAGGATTTAAACAAACAAACAAAGAACCAAACAGAAAGGAAGTCAGCCATAGTTAACTGTATCAAGTAACAACACAGCATCACTAACAGCAGCAGCTTTTCTGTATACAGGAGCAGCCATACAGTCACAGATAACTTTCTTAGCTCAGCACACATTAAGGAGTCAGAGGGCTGAGAGAACTGGGTCTAGGTCTCCCTCCCCCCCTCCGCTGCATCACCTTGGACAAGACGTTGGCCATCCTTTCACCCCATGTGCAAATACAGGTAAGGAGAAGCCTGGAACATGCAACACTGCAGTCATGCTTCCCTGCCCCCTCGCAAAATGATGCACAGTACTACCTGTGCCAAACGGCCATACGTGGAAGAAACTACAGCTCCCCCACCTTAAAAGCCCTGCTAAACCCAGTTCAAGTCTTACCCAGTTCTTGCATGCTCTCAGAGGTGAGCTGATGCTCATAACACACTCCATCTTGCCCAGGCCAGGATGAGGAAAGGGTCTGAAGATGCTTTTGGGGATGTTGTGGTAATGAAGTGAAGGGAAATGGAAGGAAGAAAAAGAGGGAATCCAGGTGATTTTAATGATCATCTTCTTTCAAAGCACTACCATGTGTCTCATATCACAAGTGTTTCAATGAGGCTCCAGCACCTGTATTTCCTTTGACCAGGGTTTTGTTATAGGGCTTTTCCAGCTCATAAGAGCAGACAACTGAACAAAGATCAATAAATGCCAAGTTTGAATTGCAGCCTCTTAAAGTTTAGATTGAGCTGCGGTCCAGTGTACATAGGTAAGAACCATTATATTGTTCCCACATAGCTCTGCTGTCAGCATTACAAGACTCTTGCTGGGCTGTCATTAGTGCTTCTGTCTATTAAGCACTAGTCTTTGGCACATACTGTAGTTTTCCTTTATTATTGGTCACAGACCAGATCAGTCTCTGTGAACTGAGAGATGTGCCTGTTCATATATATCTCTTGTTTTGTGTGAAATGTCAATGTAGGCTTAACACAGCAAGTCTGTGGGTACCTGACCAGCCTCTCCCAGGCTGCTTTAGGCTGGATGTGAAATAAGGAGTATTGCCAAAGTTTCTATGTGTTTTTCTGAGGTGTTTCCTCCCCAGAGCCTGCCTGTTCACTAACCATGTGTTACACAGACCTCAGTGAGCAGACACTGGGTTCGGATGCTAGCACTGCATGTATTTTGGATGTAAACACTGACTGTTTGTAGAAGCATTGTCTTCTGTTTTGTTGTTTGGATTGTAGGCTGAAAGTTCAAAGACTTCAACTGGAGAACAGCAAGAGTGGCTTTTGCTGTGGTTTCCTAAGTAAAAGGGGAAAGTTAAAGAGCATAACACAAACAAACAGGGATGTGGTCCTCCACTTTGCATGAAAAAACTCTGCTTTCTCAAATGAAAGCAGCCAGTTGCTACAGCTTCTCCATAGTATGATCACATTAATGGCTTTGCCCAGGCTATCTGGTGAGGTTGCTGCCAGCTCCAAGTCCCAACTGCTCTCACATCCCATCCCAACCTCTGTCAGTCCAGCTTGCCATGTGGCTGTTGCACATGCAGGAGGCAGAGCAGGGATCAGCTCAGGTAGTCACTCTTGTTTTGGATGTTTTTTAACAGCTCCTGAAGTACTTTGATTTGCTGGAAGGTTGGTACCACGTTTTTAGGTGTCGCTGTCCCCTTGTCATAGGCCCCATGTCTGTATATGTCATAGAGTTTCACTTCGTCAGCTCTGACATCTTACCACTGTGCCTCAAATTTCCTTCCCTCCATGCATGGAGGGGCTTCATTAAGCCATTTCCAAGTTCGTTCTTGGGTTGCAGCAGCTCCAAGAGGTGTAGTAAAGACCAGGGCCTCTCTTTGTGGGACTTTAGCAGGATCACTACCTTTAAGAGCCTCTAACACAGGGGCAGTGCCTGGGCACAGGCTCCTTTGTCTGACAAAGTCACCAGAGAAACAGGACAGTGTTTGATGGGGCCAGTCCCCTCCTCTCAACAGTGCTCTTTGCACAGGGGCAGCCACCCTTGGTTCCAGTTGGGTGCATGGGCAGAGAGCTTGGGCTTTGCCCTGAACACACATTGCCCATGTACCTTTAGAGAGTGATGAAGGAAAATCCAGCCTAGCTCTGTCTAGATCAGTTATGTACATTATATAATGTATATTGTATGCTTATCGCATATGATCATCATCCATTATTAAAACCTTCAGCAAGACCTGAGATGCCTTTGCTGGGAGCAGCCTCTTTCATCAGCAAGGATGTTTATGGGAGTGTCTTGTGCCACAGAGGGAGCAGCTCCTTAGAGCACACAGCTGCTTTCACCCCGTGCAGCACTGGACACTGCTACAGCCAAAGTGGGCTCACTAGCTGGAGCAGGATTTCTGCCCCTGCTCTGCTCCCACCATTGCTGAGCAGAAAAGCCTCTAAGTGCTACCAAAGGGATCTGCTTCCATAGTTTCCCTGGCTCCAACCAGGGAAACAACAAGCCAACACAGTGTGCAAAGGTCCAGGGGGCAGCCCAGGACTTTGGCTGGCCCAGGGGAAGCAGTGAGCATCCCTCGGTCCTGCTGCAAGGTTGAAGAGTGTCATGGCTAGATTTTTGCTCTGCCGTTGTGCGAGTGCCCTTTCTCAGTTTCTGTCAGGCACCAGGAGGAGAAGACAGTCTGCTGCTGTCTGGTTTTGGTTGTTAATGTTGGATGCATGTTCCCCCAAGCCATGTTCCGAGCATCTGCCACTGCTATCCACTGCGTGCTGGCACTTCGTCATCCCAAACCAGGGGATGTCATTAGTGATCTGCATGGCTCTATCACAAGGAGCAGGGCGTGAGAGTCTCATCTATCTGCTCCCCACCGAGTGCCTCTCCATCACCCCAGAAGTGGCTGGAAAGGCTCTGGTGGCTTTCCATGTGTTTAGAACAGGATCTCCTCGTTACTCTGAGGTTTCACTGGGGGGTTGCATTGTGTTAAGTTTCAGGAAGCACAATGAAACTGAAGATTTTCCTTTGCTAGGCTCCTGACATAAAGTACTTAGTCTCTAGGGAATGGAGAGCAGACAAAGGAGAAGAAAGTGGGTACAGTATCTGAACAAAAGATCAAGTTGATGAGAGAATATATTATTCATTAAGTATCTCCAGGACAAGTATCAGAAGGAGTACGGGAACAGAGCTTACACTGGCCTTAGGTACAGCTTTAAAAAATTTATATATCCATTTTTGTCTCCACTTTTTTGACAGCTGTTTACTTCATTTGGGATGGGACTCAGCCCAGCCACTGGTTTTTGAAAGTGGATATATTTATTGTTCCCATAGTTTTGACTCGTGATGATGAGATGTGTGCATGTGGTTATGTGAGTGCATGCATCCCTGCTAAACCTAGAGCTCACCTCAGCCAGAGGTGTTCTCGCCACAGATTTTGCTTTGTTGGCTTCTTGTTGACTACAGGGAAAATACAGGAGAGAGGTTCCCGAACTGCTCAATGGCAGCCAACATTATAAAAAGTCCTTCTAGCAGGGTTTGGGATGCCTGCTGCCCACTGCAATGCCCATGGAGCGAGCTGTAGAGGCCTGACTTTGTTTCTGGGGTTTCCCCATGAGACCTGCCTGTAAAATGGGCTCAGGATAGAGACCAGAGCTGCTCTGACCCATGAACCCATTTCTCACTGGAGGTGGCACAGATGCCTTTCCCAACCTGCCAAGTCTTCTCATGTTGCTGCTTTTAATACTAGGCCAAATCACATCAGAGTAGCTCACAGAAGACCACCTACCTGTCTATTTACACTGCAGGGCTCCTGCTGACTTTTGGAGGGTGTCTCCTGTCCCTGGACTGCTGTAGGACTCATAGGATGCTTTGCTGAATGTGCTGGAGTAGGAAGGATTTGAGGAACAGCAGTTCAGCTCAAGGACCTGGGCCTCCAGAACAGAGATAACGGAAATCAGGTGGCTAGAGCTAAGGGCATCCCCATCTCAGAAGTACCCTGCTTCAGTGCACATGCAGGTTTGGCTTCTGGCATCATTTGCACCCCCTGGGTTTTCCTTCTCCATACAAGCCCTCTGTTCAAGCCCTCATTTGGGAAGCAAAGCAGAGTGAACCAACCCTGTGAGGAGGGTGGTAGGGAGCAGAACTACTCCCTGTTTCACAGTGGATGCTAAACCCCTTCTGCTCAAAAGCAGGCAGGAGGCCAGCAAAAGAAATCCTCCTCCCCAGCTTGAGCCTCCGCAATTGTTTTCTAACTCCCTTTGCTGCCCCAACTAAAGTCAACCCTGCACTGTCACACAAAATTAAACTTCCTCTTTATTCTCCAGTCTAATCTTTCCCTCCACAATATGATCCTGGGGTTTAATCTGATTATGATCCTTCATATCACGCTATAACAAATGGCCCCAGCTGCCAAGCTAAGCAGTTTAATGAGATACTGTGTTGGCTATCAGACGAAAGGCAGAAGGAGGCACGCAAATAAAGGCATTGCTTGCTAAGTCCCATCCCTGGTGCACAGCCTGCAAGGAGACACTCATGCAACTGATGTCATGCCTCTTAGAAAAGAAAACCTGCCTTTCTGCAGAGTTTTGATGGAGAACTGTGCTTTACCAGGATGCTCCGTGACCAGCAGCTGAGAGACACAACACAGCATTCACTGGCCATGGGGGCCTGAACACAAGGTAGAGAAAATGAAGTTTGTCTTTCTTCTGGTGTTATTATACCTGATCTAAACGTAACAGCCTGAGACGTATCACATGGCAAATCAATATTGTTGCTTGTTAATCCAAAGGCAATCAGATACTTTCTCCCCCCCCCCCCCCCATACCTTCTCCCTTCCCCCTCAAAACAGCATCCATAACATAATTCCCTCTCAGAGGCTAATGGCATTCATAAATTACGCTCAAGACCTATTGTTCATTTAATCCTTTTTGCTACTATTAGCTCTGGTCACTGCTCTGTTGCCTCTCCAGTCTATGGTATTTTAATGACACAGCTAGAAAACAGCCAAACTCTTCAGCTTAATGGTAAAAAGCTGGATTTGCGTTACAAGGAGGGATGGTGTCTCCCACTGGCTTAAGGGGATGAAGTGGGGGAGAAACACAGCCCAGAGCCAGCTGTCAACTGGGGAGGGCAGAGAGGAACAGGCTGAAACAGACTCATTGATTCTGGCCTGAACTCAGCTCTCGCAGAGATGATGAATCTGTTGGCGCACAGCCTAGGGATTCAGTTCACTTCCAGGATAACCAGACCATGGCAAGCCTTGCAACCAGCCTTTCAACCTGCCTAACCTGGTTTGCCAAAGGAAATCATTGACGACAGGCGTACCTCCTTTGAAGCTGCAGTTATATTTTAAGGGAACTTGACACTTAGGTGTACCTTCCCCTTCAGCTGCATGGATTAGCACTATCTATGTGATGTGCTACCATTACAGGAGATACTGGAATATCCCCATCTGCAATACTGCAAACCACCCTAATTATCTGCATTGAGATGAATTACACTTACTGCAGAGCAGGACCAAAACAGGTTTTATCAGAGAAAAAGAGACCATGAGAGTTTGGCATATCTAGTCAAGCTCAGCTAAAGTCAAGGGAGCTTCAGATGGTTGGACAGACAGAAAACCCTATGGAGGGAAAGCAGCAGCTTGATCGTATTGGTATAAACCAGACAACACCGGCTGTGAACACACTGAGGCAGAAAGTTCAAAGGCAGCTCCCGATGATCTGTACAGGTCTGAAACAGTCTGCCTGCCTGAGAAGGCAGGAGCAATGTATTTAACCTTTACCCTGTTACCTTTAAAAGAGCTCTTGGTTCATTTGGGGGAATGGACCAGAAAGACCAGTGGATAGATTTGGTGGTTGATGAGATCCTTCCCAACTATGTGCCTTTACCCTTTTAAAAGGGGATCACAGGAATTTACCACTTGATGTTCATTTCCTTAACAATTCTTTTTTTTTTTTTGTGAGGGAAGTTTTTTTAAATTCCTGAGCTTTGTTTTCTTTTTGTTTCATTACTAGCTTGGTACTGGACTTTCGTAAGCTCTCTTGAATTAATAGTGACAATATTGGCACCAGAAGGGGCTGTGACCTGGCCTTTGCTGCTGGGATGTGCTGCAGAAGCAAATGGGTTTAAGGCTGCCTGCAGCTGCAGCAGAAGGGGTTTGGCTGTTTGGGTTGCTGGATAGCAAAGAGCACCAACCTCCTCCAAGACAACAGCAAAAGTGTGATGGACTAGATGCAACTGAGCCATGATTTGGCATCAGGCTCTGGGTCGCCCTGCTTGTGAAGTGTTGCCCTGCCAGGCTGAAGGAGGCTGGATGCACGTTCCTCTGGGATGTTGGCCTGTGTAGCTGCCTGATTCCACGAGTAGCTTCTCTAACAAAGGAACAAGACGGTATTTAGCTTTTAATCCAGAAGACTTCAAGCTGCAGAAGCCACAGTTGTGCAGCTGGTAATTGCCACCACCCGGGGGAGTCTGAGAAGATGCCATTCTTTTCTCTAATTACTACAAAGCCTTTCAATCTGATTAATTCTTTCCTTGATGCATTTCCTTGTTGTTTCTATTTGTGAGGATGCTAAGGGTAAATTAGAGAATCTTTCCTGTGGAAAATACATTCTGCACTCTCCACAGGCCTGGTGTCTGTTAGCATCTGTGCATTCCTCATCACCCATCAGGAGATGCTTTAAAAGCCAGGCTCTGATCTAGTTCTTTCTTTCAGACCAGAGGTGTTGCTTGGAGCAGAACTGACAAATACCTGTATCATAACAAAAGCATTCTCCACTTCTTTGTGCTGCAATAGCTTGGGTGAGAATAGCCTAAAACACATTTGCTACCTGTGCATATTGCTCCAGCCAGAGAAGTGAGACCCCAAAGAGGCCAAGGGCACCACACACCTCCTGCAGTGATGGAAAAGCTTGGCCTGATGAGGCGAGTGAGATCTTTTACCATGTTTTGAGCACTGATGCTGTGTCACCATCTTATGGGACAGTACAAGGGCCTCAGATGAGAGTCTTGGTGGTGCAGGGAGGGAAATAACACAAAATCTGTTTCTCCCTAAAAGCAACAATCCTAGCATTGGTAAAGAAAGAGATATTTAGTGTGAAGACAGAATTAGCCTGTTAACTATCACAATATTATAGCCTGTTATCTATCATTGTCTGTGCTGCAGTTTGGCTCAAGAGGGAAGGCTGTTTCCACTGGGAACATAGCTTGCAAGATACTCTAACTTAATAGCTGGGCATCACCCCAGACTAAAGACGGGAGCGTAAGGAGGGGGTAATGGCCTCTGCGTACACCTGGATCCCACGGCATAAAGCAGAGGTGATGTGCACACAGAAATGACAATTCCCACCAGAGCCAAAGGGGTAGCATCAGAAAAACTGTTCAGAGAGAATCTCTTGGTGGAGGGCAGGAGGAGAAAAAGTGGAAAGTAGGAGTCATGGTCATGTCTTCTCACCGGGTCCAGGGCCCGCTCTGTGGAGAGAAGGCAGGACGCGTGCTCTGATGAAGCAGAGTGGTGGCTATTCCCGCAAGTTCCCTCCTTCCCAGAACCCTGCCTGCACTTTGCTTGTTGGTGCTCTCCCCAAACCAAGGCTTTTGGGAATAACTGCAAGTCCATCTTTTGCTGCAGAAAGCAATAAATCCACATTCTGGCTCTTGGACTGATTCCCAGAGTTTAGAGACTTTTTTTACCAGACTCTTGCTATTTATTAGAAAGTTCTCCCAGGGTCTCTTTCCTTCTCTTCTTTTCGGCAGTAGAATTTAGCATTAAATTAATCGAGTTCATTTGTCTCAGTTGGACGTTAAGTAACAAGATGCTTATTTTTAAGAGTGAGATGCTGGAGAGGGAGACGTTGCCCTCTAGTGACTTAAAAGGCAGACAGCATAAATGGACGAACACCACGAGTTTTGTTAAGGTAGTAGAGCGACACATTTCCAATGGAAGTTTCTGACAGATGGAGGCTCAATGGCATTTGTAGTGAGGTCTGAGAATGCCTCATAGCTGTAAGGTGGCCCTTAGCATCCACCATGAGCCATCTCAGCATCCCTCGTCCCAGTTAAGGCTCCATTAAGGCTCCAGCACATGCCAGGAGAGCAGCGGTCATGCCCCGCTCCTGCCCAGCCAGCAGCTAGCAACAAGCTACCTTGAGCAAGCTACCTTTCAAGTACCTCAAATACCCCTCAGTTAGTGTTCAGGATGAGTGCCATCACTCTGTGCAATAACAGTGGCGCCCAAGGGCTCGGTCAGAGAAAATCCTCTCGCAGTTGCTGTCTCATGTCTCCTGAACGGAAGATTTCTGTAAACACTCATTGACCCCATGTCTCATCACAGGTATGCAGTTTAATTTATCCCTCTTTTGCTTATGTGAATGCTGTGGTAATGTCTATTGTTTTTAAGTGCTGTGCTTCACATAGAATTGTAGAATGGTTTGGATTGGAAAGGACCTTAAAATCATCCAGTTCCAACCCCCTGCCATGAGCAGGGACACCTCACACTAGACCATGTCACCCAAGGCTCTGTCCAACCTGGCCTTGAACACTGCCAGGGATGGAGCATTCACCACTTCTCTGGGCAACCAGTGCCAGCCTCTCACCACCCTCATAGTAAAGAACTTCTTCCTTACATCTGACATGCAAGAAAGACAGTTCCCTTTTGGCTGCTGTTTGCCCCTTCTTGTTTTAAAGGCAATCATTCAGTTAAGGACAGAAAGCAAAACTGAGAGGTAAGCAAAAAGTCGCAGCCAGCCGTAACAAAGTTATAGAAGTTAAGAATTCTCCTTCTTTCCCTGATAGTGCCTTTGGGAGTCAGCGAATACACATGAAAGTAATCAAAAAGGGGGAGAATGAATGAGCATCACATCCCTTCCAGATGCTCTGAACAAAGATAAAACTTCTGATTAAATTTAATGTACTTCACATAATTCTGTATTTGTCAAGGTGCTCACTTTCTTTTGGAAGAAAATTGGAAAATATGAAACATAAAACTTATTCTGTAGCTGAAACACAATGTGATATCCTTTCCTGGAGGAAAGCCTTGGGATTAGGGCATGACGTTGCAATCAGGCTGGATGTACAAGTGAAAAGCTATTGGCAGGAAGTTTATGGTGATAAGAAATGCAATGAGTACATTTGGCAAGTTGTTTTGTTTTTTTTTAATCAGAGACCTCCTGCACAACTTTCCCATCACCACAAGAAACTACCTCACATAAAAATCCCCACACACCCGACCAGACCTGCCCTAGGTGATATAAGATAGTATGTAGTATACCTCAGACCTATCTCTGATATAGGAGTATTCAACTGCTTCAATGAATGTATTGGTTCTTTGTTCAAAGCCTTTCCCTTCACTCCTTGCTAGTGGCCAGCTATGTCATGTCTCACTGTTCTGGAGAAAAAGATGGAGATGATTCCTGTGCCTTTATGGTCAGGCACAACTTACCTTCCAGGGCAGATCTTTATTTTAGAATGGAATCATAGAATAGTTAGGGTTGGAAAGGACTTTAAGATCATCTAGTTCCAACCCACCTGCCAGGGGCAGGGACAAATATAAATGGTCACAATGTTATTTTCCATGGCAGCGTATGCTAACTGATGCATTTGCTTGGGTATCAACACGAAGAGAGAGCAAAAAATGATCCATCATTCCATGCTTACTTACTGGCTCTGCTGATTCATTCCTGGCTGTGAGAGGCTGCTGCCCTGGCAGAGCAGCACCTTCCACCTCGTGACTCCACAGTAGGCAATGCATGCTCACGATTTTGCTTCATGGAAGGCTGTGAACCGCAGCAAGTGAGGACTCAGACATGCAGCTGCAGCCAAGTTAAGATATCACCACTGAAACACTTCCCCCTGGCTACAAAGGGATATAAGTTCGTTAACAGCCATAACTAAATTCCAAACAGATGATGCGTCAGGGCAGCAAAATATCAAATTTAGGATTAAGAGCTCTGAACATTTTTCACTGTCCTCTCAGTCTGCTTTTGCCCCTCTCCAGCTTCAGAAGTTAGCCTTTTGACCACAAGACAAAACCAAGGCAAAACAAGAGACACCACTGTCACAGCTGCCTGAATCTGCTCAGCAGATTGACATCTCTTTGTTCCTTACCAAAATAGCTCTGCTCACCTGAAACAGGAAGACCATGCTTTAAGGGACGGTGTCATCACAAAGCTGCCACTTGTGCCCCATTTAGGGATGACCCTGGAGAGCAAAGGTTTAGCAAGTGAAGTTACCGGTTCAAAACAGTTCCACACAATGTGGTTATCCACATAGAAAGATGACTTGGAGAGCATGCTCAGGTTCTGAGCAAAGAGGGTGCTGGTTTCATGGTAGGGTTAGGTCTGCACACTGGGATCAGATAAAGGAGACCAGTAGAAGAACAACCATACAGTTGGGATGAGGAAGCAAATAGAATTGACTCGACTATTCCAGTTGGAAGGAATACAGTGATCAGCTAGTCAAGCTGCCTCACCGATTCAGGGCTGACCAATTTAAAGCATGTTATTGAGGGCATTGTCCAAATACCTTTTAAAGGCTGACAGGCTTGGGGCATCAACCACCTCTCTAGGAAGCCTGTTCGGTGCCTGACCACCCTCTTGGGTTGTCTCTTCATACTTCCTAATGTGAAGTCTAAACCTCCCCTGGTGCAGCTTTGAACCATTCTCACGTGTTCTCCTCACAGGACATGCCCTTCAGCCACCCCTCTCCCAGTTTGTACCTGTGCCCAGTGCTACTCCATCCCAGCTGCAGGATCTGGCATTTGGATTTGTTAAATTTCATCCCATTAAATGAACTTTAATTAATTTCATTAATCATTTTCCAATGCTCCAATCTATCTAGATGCCTCTAAAGGCCTCTTGTCCCTCAAGAGAGTCAACAGCACCTCCTCCCAGTTTGGTATCACCAACAAACTTGCTAATGGTGCATTCAACTCTTGAACACACATCATTGATGAATGCATTGAACAGCACTGGCCCTAGAACTGAGCCCTGAGGAATATCACTGGTCACTAGCCAGATGTGGCTCTATTCACTACAGCCATTTGTGCTCTGGCTTTCAGCCAGTTCTTCACCCAGCACACCATGAACCAGCTCATCCCACAGCTGGGCAACTTGTCCAGAAGAATGCTGTGAGGGACAGCATCAAAAGCTTTACTAAAATCCAGGAAAACTCCATCCACTACCTTCCCTTCACCCACTAGGCAGGTGACCTTATTGTAGGATATCCAATCGGTTAAACAGGACTTTACCTTTGGGAACCCATGCTGACTGATGATTGCATTGTTCTTTAAAGGCACTTCAGTAATACCCAGCATAGTCTTTTCCATAATTTTTCCAGGAATTGAGGTTACACTAACAGCGCTGCAGTTCCCTGGGTTCTTCCCTCACACACTGGTTGTAGATTGGAGTAATGCTGCCTAGCTTCCATTCAGCAGGGATCTCCCAATATTCCTAAGACCTTTGGTGGATGATCGAGAGAGATCCTGCTGTAACATCTCCTTCAGTTGTGGGGTGAATCCCATCAGGTCCCATGGATTCCCATGGACTTGTGAAGACATCCCCGCGTACAAAATCAACCCAGAAAGCAGAGGTTGTGCTAAAAATGCATGGTGAGACCACGATTTGACACAAGGGGGAGACGCTCTACCGTGGATGGTCAATTTACAGCCCATCCACTACAGCAGCTCCCTGGAGTACGGGCTGTAAATGCTATCTCTGCACGCCCCTTGGCAAAGGAGATAATGACTTACTTTCCTGTGCTGGTGTAAGAAAGAAAAACCCAATTTGGTTTAGTTAGTGGTTTAATAGCATCAAAACCAACATCCTTTATACTCGTCCTAGAACTCTCTTCTTTTGAAACACTAAAAATGATTTTCTTTTTAAACATCCAGAATATTAAAAGCATGAGGGGGTTGGAGCGAACAGCCTGTGAAAAATATCCTCCCTCTGTGCACCACTCCAAATAACATGGGTGCTAACAACTAAGGAAAGACCTCTCCTCTTCCAGCCTAATGAATGGAGCCAGGAGTGGGAGTGAAATCTGCTCTGGCAAAGCCCCCTGGTATGGCACTAAAACAGCTGGCAAAGGCAAACATGAAGAAAACATCTTTGAAGCAATTGGAAGACAAGTGGAAGTGGAGGAGAGAAAAACTAGGAGGCAAAAAACCACTGTTCCTCTCCTTGCCTCCCTTGAGCTATTCAACACTAGCAGCGCGGTTATCTTCATACTGGAGCAGGATCCCATTGAACTGGAGATGGAGGCATCGATGCGCCTTGGAGAAAGCTTCCAGCTTCAGTACACTTCAGAAATGTTCCTCTGCTCTTCTGCAGAGCTGGCCTGTGAGGTAAGCAGGGAACTAAACCTGCTGTCCTTGTGAGAAAGGGGCAGGCAGCAATGCGCTAGGTTACACAGCCGGTAGGCAGCAGAGCTAGAGTTCTTTGCACCATCTTTCTGCTTAGGTGCCACAAGACTTAGAGACACAGAACAAGGCAGTTGCCTGCTCTGACTGACACAGAAAGTTGGGCTTCACTGACTGTGGCTTCCAGGCAGACTGTCACTACCAAATGCGAATTAGATCAGCTGGGCATCAAGTGATACCTCCCTTCGGTTTTCACCGCCCACTGCTGCCAACTTGATACTTCTCTTTCACGCTGCATGTGCCAAATGCCTTACAAAGCCAGCTGCAGCATCTACTGGAAGGACGTGAAGAACAGCCACAGGATGGGAGAGAAGGTGGGGGATCGGCTCACGACTGGAGCAAGGAGACCTTTTCCAGCCTTAGTCCAGGCAAAAAACAGGGTTCTCCAAGAAGACTGTGAGCCTGCTGGCCACCATGTCCAGGTCACTGGTGTTGGCATATTTGAGCAGATTGGTGTTCTTGAGAAAGTAATGCTTGAGGAAGTGCTGGCTTACACACTTGTGCAGCTTCTGTACCAGCCTCAGAAAGGCTTCAGGGAAGCAGCGCCAATCCTTGGTGCGTGGGTATTTTTCACACGTCCAGAATAGCACTGTCTGCAAGAAGCAGATGGGAGAGAAGAGGTGTTAGAGGTTCTGTCGAGGGCTCACACAGCTTACTAAGGCACTTTTAGTGCTAGTAAATGGCTGACAGCCTTGGAAATCAGAGAGACTCACACTGCTATCTTCCCCTGTTAACATTTCTGCGACACAGGGATCACAACTAAAGCTTCCTCTGCGAATCAGGCAAAGCAGCTCTGATGTGCCTGGTTAGGATCTCTCCCAGAGGAGCCCCTCTCCATTGACTGGGCCAGGAGCCCAAGGAAAATAGTCTTCCTAAAATAATCTTAGCCTATTTGCCGTCTTCCAGCAGTAACCTCTGTATAAATGCCAGGCCTGCTAGGCTGTAGAAAATAGCCCATTATACCAATGTAGAAGCCAGTCAGTGCAAGGAGGGAGAGAAAAACAACCAGATTAACAAAATTATTTGTCAGCTTCAGCCGTATTTGTGCTGAAAATGTGCACAGATCTGCATCCCAAACAGATTGAGACTCCAATCAGCTATAGCGGGTGCAGAGCACGCTTTCTGGTCAAGCGCAGCCTTGTTTCTTCTGACCTATGATACTTGCAGCATGTGCTTACGTTCTATTCCCCCCAAGTTTATTATATGTAATTTTACATTTGAGAAATCCATAGTTCAACTAACAAAATGCATATGATGATTGCTCTTAGAGTATTATTTTTACACTGCCCACATTGCATTTTTCAGACTCTTCTGACTGAAAAGAATTTTCTCAAGGTACTGTACCAAAACAGTCATACTGACTGCCTTGGTCAACGCCACACCAGTCTGTAAAGTAATAATTCAATAATTTTGCTAAGTTCCTCACTGTCCTCTGAATCCCAATTTAATTTTGCAGATTCAATGACCCCAAGAGACCCATAGACATTATAAGATGTGGCCAAACTACAGCCTTCAACTCCTCTGTTTCTTCAGAGATAGAATTTGTTCAAAATAACCCACACTCTTCTGGGTTGCCTGGGTTTGGTTTTTTCCTCCAATAGACCTTGAAATAGTTGTATTGCTGAAAGATTTCTTCTCGGACACCTTATCCAACGTGAACAATTTTGTGTTCACAGCTGCAATAACCACGAAGACTCTTTTTAAATGCTGCCAGGGAACAAAAGACATAGCGAGGCATTTGAGCTGGAACCCTGCAAAAGCTACTCCTTGGAGACTTGCAGAGCCTTTTGTCACACTAAAACTACTCCAGCATGATCCATGGACAGTAGTTACAATTAAGTTTCTGGAGGCAAGGAAAATAGTACTGATTTTCCAATCAGATGCCAAATCTATCCCCAGCATTTACTGCGCCATCCCTAACTGCTGGCTGTCTACTGGAGGCATAGAGTTGTCTTTCAAAAGGCACCTAGGTCTTTTCAAACTTCCAAGCATTGAACTTCATTCCTATGGAGGTGAGCATAATGAGTGTGCTTATTTGGTCCTCTAAGGCTTTTGCAGCTTCTGGGGCAAGGATTTCCTCTGCCATAGAGGGATTGTTTCATATGGAGCCTTGTTTAGTCATAATTTATGGATACCTCTGACAGGGGAAACCTGATAGTGTGAAGAAAGCTAACTGAGCCTCTGCTCAACTGCTGGTTTACCTACTGACTGTTTCTCTCTTGGTTTTATTTATTTATTAATATAAGTGATGTTGAAGCATTTCTTTTGTCTGGAAAACCAATCCTTTGCAGTAAAAGCCTGAAGTGCAGTTACAGTAAAGAACTGAAGAGCTTCTAAAGAGCTTTTTTATTTTGATCAAGAGTCCCTACAACACCACTTCCTGCACCTTTTCTCCCTTAGCCAAAGAAAGAAATTGTTACTAATGTTTAAATGGTTTTCCACTTCCTCCTTTTATCTGTGACAGCTTTTCCACCAGGTTGTTCTTGCAAGCACCGAGAAGTTTCATGCGCTGCTAAGCTATAACCAGCCTTGCCAACTCCTTTTTTGAGTCCGTCTTGACTTACATTAGTCCCATGACTGCAATAGCATCTGATGGCTGCAAACTTTACTTTAGGAGAAATCTTAGTGGCGTATCAGTAATGTGGAATCCTGCTGGCTTGAGGCTTTAAGGTAGGAGAACAGCCTCTCCCTGGTAGCTCCAGGAGGATGGAGGCCCAGAAAACAAGACTGCTTTGCTGTCTGAGAAATGGTGCTGCCTGTTTTCCATCAGTGTCTGCAGCTGTCAGATGTGGAGACACAGCCATAGCAGAGCCTTCTATCTCTTCTTTACAAATGTTGTTTGAAGCCATCTTGAACCCTGAAGCACGTGTGGGGGGAATGCTACTACCCCTTTACCTCTTTCTTCCTTTCCCACCCCAGGTGAAACAGCACCAGAATTGTAGCTTGCATCTCATTCATGAAATAATGCTCACCTAAGAGAGTTCTGGTTGCCGCATACCCACAAAGACAAGTGCACAATTTTCCTCCAGGCAGATGCACAGGCATGGATGGCTGGGATAGTCAAGAAGCAGTAGGTAACCATGCACTTACAGTTACAATGCCTACGTGAAGTCAAAACAGAGCAGGGGCCTCAACTCTAATATTATTTATGTTGCTGCAGTCACAATGTTCCTACAGACTTGAGTTTCCTGTTGAAGCTTGAAACCTGTATTTACTGAACATCTTGCCACTGTAAAGCAATGAAATGATACTGCAGTTTTGACAGTTACCTTAGAAGTTACATAGACACTACAGTGATTTATGCTATGATATTTTGACATTACTGGGTGGAAATTTTGACATTACTGGGTGGAAACCACTGCAACAGATACTAAGACTGTATCTTGGTATCACAGTGATGCCTACCTGCAGGTGATAAGCTGTGATGACAGGCTTATTTCCAGCACACCAGACATCTTCCTTCATCTGCCTCATGACCCTGAAGCACTTCATGCGACAACCACCATCTTCATCAAGTCCTTCCATGAGCATACGCTCAGCGCGGGAGAAGCACAGCTGCCAGTGGTAATTGGAGCGGGCCAAAAGGTCAAAACCAAGTGACTGTGGATAAAAGGGGAAGCTTGGTACTAGATCAGAAGCAAACTTCTCTGAGCAATGCAGAGGGATGTTATGAAAAGGATGTGTGACATCTCTCAAAGCTTATTCTAAGACAGTTTTAGCAAACACGAGTCATGCTCCCACCATAATTCTTAGTCAAACAAACGTGCAATGTGTTTTCTTTCCTTGTGTGATACCCGTTGCTCTGAGGAGATCCAGCTCTAGAACCACCAGGTACAGTACTAGCGAGGCTACTAAAGCAGAGGTGCAGCTCTGCTGGGCACTTTGCCATGGACCAGCTGGTTATGCATGAGAAGGGAGCAGGACTAGAAGGTAGAATGGGAACTGCATGAACATGGCAATAGGGCTGAGCTGGAGTGGCAGAATCCAGCCATGAACATTGTAGGGAAAGATGGGATTAGGCTGGAGCTGCAAGATAGCAGCTCATTTGCAGAAGGTTTACATGAGACAGAGCAGAGCAGCAAGAATGATGCATGTCAGCACTGAGCTATGCAGGCAGAGCTGTGTGCGAGAGACCCATCAGTTAACTCAGTTTTGTTTCCATAGAATTCACCACTCTAACAGGAGGAAAAGTCCCTGACAGAATACCTTGAAATGTCACTTCTTTAGAGAATACACCTTCCAACCATGCTGTTGCCCACCGTCACCATGCAGTTCAGTCCTTCATTGGGGAAACCACTGTCACACACTTGTGAGGTATATTCTGGCACAGAGCTAATGGTGCTTTTTACACTGCTCACCTTGATGCACTGCACTTTTTCCTGGGAAGGCCAACGCTTAAGGCAACGAGGCCACCGGGCTTTCTCAGGCCAGCAAGTTGGAATCTCCACAGCAGGGACCAGCTCCACCTCAACCTGGGATTCCGAGGTCTCCACAGCCACTCGGACCCCTGAGCTGAAGCTCTCCAGCATTGTCACTTTACCTGTGAAGGAACAGCAAGAGAAGATACTAAAGATTAAAAGATCCTTTTCTACAAGCCAAGCAAAAGGCTGTCTAGGGCCTTGCAGTTCTATTGGTCTGTTTGAGCACTTTCTCTCCAATGCCATAAGCAGAACACAAGGAAAAACTTATTGCCTAAATCTACCCATCTACCCTGGGGAACAAGAAGATGAAGGAATGACAAAGTTCTCAGTTTTACACTCCGTAACCATGCTTTATTTTCTGCTGTGGGTTCTCTTAAATCCTAGAATCAGCTTCCTAAAAATACAGATAAACAACTGGTGCAACTCAACATTTCTAATGACATGGTACAAGGAGATTACTGCAGATTAGAGGGGACCAGATGGACACTTCATATCTAAAGATGTCCTTATTCCCTCAGAAAATCTGTAATCAGTCCCCATGACTTACCCTTGCTGGTCATTCAGAATGTTTTTTGGGCTGTCTGTAAGTTTTGTTTCTGGAGATGCACTTGCCTAAAAGCCAAGAATTTGCCAGAATTTATGGCCCATTGTGCTGAGCAGTCATAAAAAAAGGGCCGCTTGCCTCACTGGGACTGCTGAGTGTCAAAGAGTGTTCCATGGTGGTACGGAGGAAAGAAGTTTCCTTGGTGAAAGTGGCTCATCTCCAGGAACAACATGCTCTAAAAGAGCAGAAAGGAATGAAAGCTGCAACTAATGGACTTCCAAGTGAGATGTCTCCTCTTGGTCCAGCTGAGCTCATGGAAGAAGTTTCTGTCCCCAGCTTTCCCTGTCACGCTGGCAGGGTCACTGTTCCTTCATCTTTGCCATCTGAGCCAATTGTGTGATCATGCTCTAACCCACTGAAGTAAAAGTCAGAGCACATTTACTATAACCAGTTTAAATAGTGGCATCTTAACCCACCTCATTTTGGCTGGCATGGGCTAAGGAGAAGAAGCATACACAACAGACTTGAAGGGGCAGCGATGACCATTTGGGATGGCAACCTTTCTGCCCTCACAGAGGAGATACCTGCCTACTCCCAGTAGCAATTTAGCATGTCACCCAGAAAGCACAGGGGTAAATAACCTTCTAAGCAATGGAGTCCATCCCAACCAGAACTTTATTACCTGCAGTAAAACCTGCATATTATTTCCCTGCTGAGTCAAGCCTGGCACCAGAACAGGAACTGTTCTGCTCCCAAGCCCTCAGCAGGGATCCCTAGCAGCTTAAAGGGATTAGAGCAACCGCTGTGTCAGCATGTAAATATGTTCACAGCGTTTCCAAAACCATTGCAATTGTGTTGCCTGTTTTTCCACTGATGAAAAGTGACACACCTCAAAACTGGTTCTGCTGGTGCTCAAAGACTTAAAAACAGGGAAGCAATGAAATCAGGGGAATTTTTCTTTATCTTTTCCTGTACTGTGTGATGGAGGAAATTCATTTTTCACAGAAACAAACAAAAATGGTAGTGACTCCTCTTGACTTTGTCTTAGTCCACCTCCTTTCAGCTGTCCTTACAAAAAGAGGCATTAGAATCATCAGCCCAAACATCACTCACTGGGTCCCTTGGAAGTAACTCTTCTGGCTCCACAACTTGATATACTGCTGCTGAACACAATGTCAGGTTTTCACTTCAACACAATGACTTTCACATAAGTAGAGCCTCAGATGCAAGCCTATTCCACCCGGGTCTTCCCTCTGAGCCTCAATTGTGACATTCCCATCCACCTTTCCATTTCTACGAGAACAAGCATTCCCTGGAAGAATGCAGTGATCTAAGCTGAGATTGACTTCAACTTGTTTTCTCCCACAACTAAAATTCAGAGTTCAATCAGATTAGTGGTAATGGCTCCTATTTCTCTGGAATACAGAAGACCCATATTAGGCTGCTGATGGGTAAAGTCATCCTGGAAATGTGCTGTGAGAAGAGGCACCACAGTCTGGATTTGATCATGTCACAGTGTGTTAATGCAAAAAGATGGGCATAGACTATTTAGTTTGGACCAAGCCAAATGGTCATTAGCTGAAGTCTGTAACATGCCTCTAGGGTGTTAAGAATTAAGCATGAGGATCACTGTTCAGGCAGCATCAGCTACAGATGTTGCAGCTATGAAGGCATGCTGCATGCACTGCTGATTGCATTATGGCAGTTATCAACACTTCCACTGTAAATAGCCAGAGGAAATAAACAGGCACAAGATTGCTCAATATACATATACAAAATAAACAAGATTGCTCACAGAGGAATCAGCACCACTACTGAAAGCAAACTTCCCGAGTCCCGTTCTGCTGAACAGGACTGGAGTAACTTGGACACCAAGGAAAAGAGAGCTTGTCCAATAGAGTTTGCTTAAGTAGAAATCCTTCTACTTAGTTCCCACCACCCTATGATGGAAGGCTATGGACCGCTAAGGTTTCCCCAGAGCACTATCTGCCCTGTGCACATCTTCAGACACTTTCTCCTCAGACTTGTGCATCTTCCCTGTATTCAGTTTTCCTATACTAGCTTTCTTGATAGTCTAGATAAATTGAAAGTGCTGTAGTAGAAAAAGATTTTTCCCAAACAAATTCCTTGATGTTCTGAAAATCTGGGCTGCATCGTGGTTGAACTGTGAGGGTGATGCTGCTGGAGACCATACCCACATTCCTAAGAAAGGAGCAACAACTTGGGTACAAAGGATCCAAGAATCACTTAATTCTATCTTCAGTGTGGGTCTATATATACATCACTGCTCCCTTAACTTTGTAGGGGTTTAATGTTTCTTGACTTCTGATCGTGTGAGCTAAACAAACACTGTGAGTGGGATTGTTTCCCTCTATCAGCGCGGAAGACATCTAGTTCCTGTGATACCTGTCCCCACTAAACTCACTGGAGAGGTTACAGGAGATAATCGACTTCTCCACCAGCTCGCGGAAGACGATAAGGATTTTGGCTGGAACCAGATCACCTTCGATGTTCACATCCTTTTCATGCCACTGCTGAAGGCTTTTGGAGAACTGCTCCACCTCCAGCCATTGATGCAGTTCCTCAGGGTCCCGCACGGAAGAGAGGAGCTTGGCTCCATGCACGGTGTAATAACGCCAGTGCCGTACCTGGCATTCCCTGTACCCGGTCAGGCCACGCAGAGGAACTGTGATGAGGAACTGGCTGGGTGCTAAGACCTAGGAGAGTGCAGAGACATTGAGAGAGGAGACAAGGGCAAATCCATAAGCCTGAAGTAAGGGAAAGAGGCTTAAGGAAGTAATAGGTAAAACTGGGGCTTTGGAGAGTTGGAAAATCCATGGTGTGATGGGAGCAGTTGAATATAGCCAGGACCTGTTCTGTGCCTGTCTGAGGGTTATTTGGAGGTACACAGACTAAAATGAAATTGGGAAACAAAATAGTGCAAATTGCTGCCTCAGAACTGTTACTAGAGATAAACCTAGATCTCAAAGCAACAATAACTATGGCAAGGAGTGCACTTTCTGATCTCTTTCAAAGTCCCACTACAGGCATCAGAAAATAAGCATGTGGCCCATTCATTTTAGAAGTGTTTCCCTATGTATGGCTGTCCTTTAAGAGACAGAGATGTGAGGCAAGTGACACACCTGAGCCTACGTGGGCAATGGCACTCAGAAATAAACCCAGGTCTCAGCCAGCTACAGTATGGAACAATCTCCTGGTGAGTGGCAGCCACAAACAGTGCAAGAATGGAAATGGTAACCAAAGGAAAACTCTCAGATAGGCTTGTTTGCAAGCCAGTTAATTGACCTCACTTTGGGAATCCCCATTTTCCAGTGAAAACAGTGCTGAAGCAGTATTTGCAAAGAGTGAATAAGGCGACACAAATACCATGAAACCTCACACTGACCCAGGACACAGCCAAACATCTCCAAACACTAGTTTGGAACCGTCTGACAACTGTGGCTCCAGAGAGGGTGTCCAAACTCCTTCAGATTTTTACCGTGTTGACTCTGAAGCTTTTCACCTCCACTTGCTACCAAGCATAACTTACACTGACATTAATAAAGTGAAGTTGCTGCACGAGCAGGATGTGAAGTGACAGTTGTTGCTGCGAGGTGGGTACACCAGAGGTGAATAAGCACTTTGTCACTCTCCTGTAATAAACTAAAGCATTCTGGTGGCTCAGCTGAGTTAAAATATTACCACAGAGGTACCAGTGCCATTACTTGAGGGCACTAACAGGCTTTAGTGACCCTAAGTAGCCTTTCTGAGACTTCTACTCACACCTTCTGCCCCTGAGCCTGGGACCCTCATTTCAGCTCAGCCCCAGGCTATGTCATAGGAGTGCTGGTCTCCAGCTGTGTGACAGCTATGCCTGCCATAGCCTGGCCACGATGTTATACCTGCAGGCTGCTTTCCCAGCCTGAAGGGAAGGTAGGTCTGAAGACTCAGACCTACTTGGCCACTATGGATTTGCCTGGTGGTGAATAGACTGCAATCTGACCCTGGTTACCACCATTGGGCTTGATCCTGATCCCGATGAGTGCTTCCTGGCCTGATCTCACCTCAGACCTGCCTTATCAGCACAGATCTGCCTGACAATCCGTACTCTTGGCTCACCCCAGCTACCCTCTCTAGTTCTGCCTTGCCTGGGGACCATGGTGTTAGGTGCTTCCATGTTATCATGCTCACCTCCTGGCTCCCTTGCTCACAGGGAGTAGCTGGTCTTCTTTGCTCCTTGGCAGTGGATTGAACATACAAAAGATGGCCAGCAAGAAGCACAGAAACGGCAAAGGAAACACGAGAAAGCCCTTCTTTTGTCAAACGTGAACCACCTAAAGGCAGGATGGTACTGGGAGAATGACACTGTAGACCAGGCTGACATGCACAAATAGGTTTGGTGGGGCTGAGAAATCCATGTGAGCAGCTCAGGAACAAAGTGCTAGGCCCCATAAGGGAAAAATATAGTGGCTGTCATACACCTGCTGCTCATCTCACTGCCTTGGCCACATTGCAGATAAACCCACTGTTCCATGCTGCCTTGTATGCACTGGCACCCAACAGATTTTAAAGGGAAGAGCTGCAGGTGTTCTGTGAGTCACAAGGCTCCTCCACATGGGGCTTACCAGGAAACGCCAGAAAGCACAAGGCTGGGCAGCCGGTGTCCTCTTTGTGTGAACAAATCCCAGTTTCACACCTATGTTCTGTCACACTATGGTCTTGCATGTTATGTGCCGACCACGGGCCCCAGCAAGTCACAGGCTTGAACAAAAGCCTCACATTCTGGGGTGTGTAACTTAGGACCAAATCTGCTGTATTAAAAACCTGCCTGCAGCATGCTGGGCAAATGAAATACAGCCTCGTTCTTGCAGTCCTGGCCAGGATATCCCAGGAAGGCAGAATTATTAGGTCAGAAATAAAGCAAGAGCAAAAAAGCCAGTCTCTCACGGAGAGGATGAAATAGCCATGGGAGGATCAGTTAGGTGGGTGAAGAAGAGGGTGGGTGAGGAGGAAGCAGGCACATGGACCTGCAGGCACCAGGAAGCCTTTGTACCTGGATGGATGGGTGGAGTGGGCGCTTTCCCCGAAGCATAGCTGACCACTTGGCCAGTAGAGCTGGCTGGTCCTGAGAGAAGCAGAAAGGAAAACAAGAAGAACAGAGAGAAAGCATATGCCAGGTCATTCATTCACAGAGCAAAGCTGCAAGCTTCCTTCGAGCCTATTTATTAAAGGAAAATCCACTCCCCCTCACCACCACCATGATTACAGAGTTAAACACTTGGCAATGCCTTTGGGCAGCATTGTACTAGTAATTACTCAGGACAATAACCTGCTCATTCCAGCCCACTGAAGCCTCCACAGCTTTTGCATCAGCCCTGCAAAGTTGGCAGCTGCAAAAATGATGGTTCACAACTAAAACAAACACTTTAAAGTTTTTAAAAGATCATATTTTAATTTTATTTCAAGGTTTTTTATTAAAGATTTTGACTTTTTGTCTCCCCAGGTACAGAAAAACATTGACTATCTATAACCACTTTTCTTTCTATTCCTCACCCAGCCCTGCATATTTGAAGGAAGTTTGTAGCTTCTCAACAAATCTAGACCCTTCACCATGTTAACTTGATTTTTTTTAACCAAAAGCAGAATGTTCTGAGAAGTCACTGTAAATTTGAGAGAAAGAAGAAGTTGCAAAATTAAATAGAGAAAAGTTAATACATTGGCTTTCCCTTGAAGCAAGTCCCTGCTAGGTTACATCAGCAATGATATTAAAGATCCTATTTTGTGGAAGCAGAGCAGCACAAGCCAAAAAAAAAACTTTATCATTAACCCATTCTTTGCTGCTTTGTAGCTACTAGACCGTTTCCCAGGCCCTCCTAGTGTGACTTCCACAGATTTATAGCACTGAGTTCAGCAGAATAACAAATCTGACACTTTAAAATACATTTTGAGGATTTCTTTTAAGCAGAAATTGTTCAGGTCAGCCTGCCATAATACCACATTACTGCTCAGTAATGGTCCCCTTGTTTTTGCCCTGTTAGACCTCTTTAGCTAACCAGCTTTGTTCAAGTGTAAGAAGTGGATGGCAAACTGTGGCACTAAGGAACACATGAACCAGGATGTGACACCATTTTATGTCACTGTGGTCATTCCTATTGGCAGGACCACATGCCCTGGGATACATTAAGTTCCAGAAAAGATATAAACCTGAATGTGTTTGTCCCCAGAGCAGCGTTTCAGACTAGATGATTATACCCTGCCTCTACCTCCATACCCTTCCAGCAGCTTTATACGCACAGAGCTCTTCCCTTTTAATCCTAGAGAGCTGCAAAAGTTGCCTCATGCTTTTATATATTTGCTATGCTTTGATCCATAACAAGCTACATTTTAGTATAAGGGTTGACAGAGCAAGATTATGTAAACTGGTTCAGATGAAAACAGTCATTTGCATTTGAAGTTGCCACTGCTATAATTGTTTCTTATATCATAGAATAGTTAGGGTTGGAAAGGACCTTAAGATCCTTGCACTTGCATTAAGGAGTCACAAGAAATAACCAGCCTTCTCCTGTCACAGCTGGAACAGGACATTATCATTTTGGTATTTGATGGGCTAAAACAGGGAGGCATTTAACTTCTCCCACTAACCAGCATATTTCTTTCCAGTAAAAAAGAACTTTTCAATCCATGACTAAGTAAACCCATATTTCTCTGAAGGAGCTTTCTAATGTTCACAGCGGAAGAAGGATTTTTTTTTCCCCTCTTTTTTTTAGTGGGTTGCCAGGTTTTCCACCTGTGAAAAATGTGACTCATAGCTCGGGAAGACATACATGAGTGGTTTTCTTCTACTGCTACTGCTGTACAGGTTTTTCTTTCCATCTCCCAAAGAGCTTTGGCTCCTGCTTGCAGATTGACAGCTTTGGCAATAGACATTCTTTGTAAAAGCTGCGGCTGTAAAAAGAGGCTCTGCCTGATTCACCCATCCCTCTCTGATCCTCCTCTAGTTGTAAGATGCCCATGAGTAAGTGCCTATAACCAAGTCAAGTCACTAGAACCTCACAGAGAACCATCAATGTGCATCAATAGTGGCATTTTGGATGAGGTAACTGTCTATGCAAACACCAAATGGAGAAATCACTTACTGATTCCTACAGGCTGCCAAAGAGCACATTAGAGCTCTTATTCATACCTTAATATTCTCATTGTGAATGCCAGAGTTGGAGATAGCCTGGAAACGTGTGGCCTTATAGCTGATTTCTGCAGTCAGTTGTTGGATAATTTTCTGCACCTCCTCCACTGCTTTGGAAACCAGATAATGTCGCCGTTCTACCTGTCGGTTCCAAGAAAGACACTTCATATTATAGGTAACTGCAGTCCCTGTCTCCAGTTGGAAACAGAGACAAGCAACTTCATGCATCCTGAAACATTTGTGCCCATGCTGCACTAGGAATAGAACTTATCGTTACTGGTGTGTTAACAACCAACTTGCCATGAGACAGAGCTGGTAAACATCAGCTGATAAACGTCATCTGCTAAACACTCGAAGGCCAATACTTAGGACTGCTGAGCATTAATTGATATTTCCATGCTAATGCCATTGGATGGAAGAGAAAGAGTTCATTCCATGAAATTTCATGGAATTCCATGAATTTTCATGGAATGAACTCTTCGTATTCATTCCATGAAAATTCCATGAAATTCGTATTCATTCCATGAAAATTCACTATCAACCAGTCTCATTCTTTATCTACTTGATGCAGATAAAGTATCCCCCTGCATATACTAGCCCTTCTTAGATCCAGGATATGTTCCATTCCAAGAGCTAACAAGACTTCAAGAATCAGAGATACTGAGTGCATTAGTCAGGTTATGGGTATATGTGGCTGCATTTAGATCATAGAATCATAGAATAGATGCCTACATTATATGTTAAAAGTATTCATACTGTCTTCATATCTGAAATTCAAAGGAAAGTCTACTCCTAGATAGTGAGAAAGTATCTTTCCAAAGCTGGTCTCATTGTTCACTAGGTGTTGAGATGAATCTGAACCTTCACATACACCTGAGAAATAAAAAGTGCATAAGGGCATGGTCAAAATCCAAACAAGGCTATTCAACAGGAGGAACAGGAAGGAACCATGTTAGTAAAGGACATTTAAATGTTTCCCAAAGATCCTTATACATTTGCCAAAGTGAAAAGGAGATTTCACTATTGATAAATTTCATTAGCATATTCGTCATTACTTATCCATCCATAACTACCTCTGTGGAGTGAAATAGGAAGACTGTTTACTGTCCTTTTTTTGCATCCTAATGCTCTATCTCATTCAGTTTCAATTTTTGCTTTAATTTCTTCTTGTTTGTTTTTTTTTTTGTGTTTTTTTTTTCTCTTTCCTCACCATATTCTACTAAATCTCATTGTCTTCAGGCAAGAAAATGAATTTCAGAAACAAATGGGAAGTTTTAAGATCTGAAAATGAAACTCCACCTGAAGCTAGAATTAAAACCCCAATCGGGCTGTTTGCAGGTATGGAACAAGAGTATTAGAGCATTAACAGCTTGGCTAAAGTGAATGATCAAGCATAACTGCCACAGTCAAATGTAATTACTATAGTCTTTTGTTATTATCAAAAACCAAAGCAAAAGGAAGCAAAAACATATGGAAGAAATATTTTACAATGTGCTGAGGCGCTGGCACAGGGTGCCCAGAGAAGCTGTGGCTGCCCCATCCCTGGCAGTGTTCAAGGCCAGATTGGATGGGGCTTAGAGCAACCTGGTCTAGTGGAAGGTGTCCAACCTCTTGCTTTGGGCAGGGGACTAGATGAGCTTTAATGTCCCTTCTAACCCACTCTGTGATCCTATTCCATAACTTCTGTGTCCTGATAGCTTAACTTCTTCAGCATCTAAACAACACTCTTCCCTTTAGAGAATACCATTGACCAGCACTTCATTAAAAGTCCTTTCGGACACCTTTCTGTCAAAAGTTGACCTGTCAGACAGAACACTCAAGCATGCTGAAATGTTTCCCCAAGCCCTGGGAGGTGACAGATAGGTTCACTTCTTCACAACAAAGACCATACAATGGTAGAAAAGGATTAGTGCTTGTGTAAGTTCAATTAACAAATGAGTAACAATTGACTAACACTGAACTTGAAGATGAACAGAGTTTGAATACTTCCGCCTCCAGTTAGCTAAGTTAATGTAACTGCTTAAAGCAATTCAATAAGCTTGACTTGCTCAGCAAGATACGCAATGGTTTCTCTAACAAGAAAACGGTAATGTGTGATAGGGAAAGCTGTCCACCTCTAGGAGCTTTTAGGTACAAAAAGTAGACTTTTTCTGTTGAAAGTAAACAATCACTGTGGGTCAGCTCAAATGGAGATTTAAGAGTGCCTCTGTATGCATTGCTCATGTTATATTCTCTCTGAGGGGCTCTCTGCCACCTCTAGTATCCTGGTCTCATTTAGTTTGCCATCATCACCTACAGGCTACAGCAGTTGCCATGAAATCTTTAAGAGATTATATACTCTCAAAAACCTATTAAGGAAGTGCCACTGAACACCTCTTTCTACATGTGCTCCTCATCACGGGGGCAGGGATATAAGAACAAGGGGCATGTGACAGATGGTGCTAACTGTTGCTACCCATAATTAGCTCTCTAATCATGCTATTGGAAGATAAAACCTTCCTACAGAAGGGAAGGCATAAAAGAAGACAGAACATGACGGAGTGAATGCAGCTTCTGAAGAGCCAAAGAATTTATCTAAAATGTCTTTAGCACCAGCACAGACATGTTGGTAGAAGACACAAAATAAGCTCTTTGTGGGACTGCCATTTCTATACCTACTGGCTCTTTCTACTATTCCCTTTACCAGGCCAAAACAAACGCACAAAACCAGAACAACAAGGTCATTTAAGGGTTTAGTATGGTGGAAGGAAACAGGACTGGGATATACTGAGGACTGTTAAGAACATTTGTTCTTATTTACACAGTCACATCCACTCCATATGCACTTTCCATCAAGTTTTCCCTTTGTTGAGTGACTTAAGGAAGGCATCTTTGGTATCACAGGGATTCAGTGCATCAATTTGACCTGTTTTCAAAACCAGGCAGCCTTTGCCAAGCGGAATGGGGCTACCTGAAGGTTAGGCAGCCTCACTTGGACAGAAGACTCAGAAGCAGGCACAAATTCTGAATCCATCAGAGCTGGAGGGCTGCTAAAAAACAGACTCTCAGTAAAACCTAAAACATTGGCAACTCTGAGCCTCACTTAACTACACACTGCTTCTGTTCCCTGTACTTATGGCTGTCATATGAGCATCTTTCTGTGCATGGCTTCCCTCTGTTCCCTTCTTTGTGGCTCTGCTTCATAAACCTTCAGAGAAGTGTTCACTGTAATAGCTCACTGAACAGATTCTGATGGAATGATTTGCTGGTGCACAACATGGCTGAAAATGAAAGTTCTCACAGAATTATACCTACTTGTCACCAAAACATTTCCACAGAGAAAACAAGCCTTTCTTACAAGCCCCTTCATGGAACCAGAATATTTCCTCCTTTGCAGAAAAGAAAGCTTTACAGTTTTCCCTTTGGAAATTAGTTTTCACTTTGGCATCTTGCATTTTGTTGAGGAAGGCAGAATACAAAATAGGATCTAGCCAAAGTACTGTGATGAAACATGTCTGTTATGGCTCACTTTGAGTTACTTGTATTAAACAGATAGTTCCATTGATGATTTTACTCCATTTGACTTCACTTCATAATGGAAAAAAAAATTGAGTGCTGGAATAGCTCATAAAATAGAAAATGTGGTTCCAGCCCGCATGTGCTAATGAGACATGTTATTTTAATTACGGACTACAGAGAATTATCCTTAGCTGAGGTGACAGACTGATGAGTGAATTCTAACACTGTCTCTCTCTAGTTCTTACACGCATCTTTCTTAGAGGCAACCCATGGTGTAGTTTCAGTTTTCTTTCTGTCAAGCCAAGCCCACTGGACAGGGAGAGAGGCAAAGACCTTTTCTTAGATTAAATGCTGATAAATACATCTAGTCTCACATGGGAATTCCAGATCAGGAGCAACTATTCAGGACATCTGAAGAAGAAGAGGACAAGCACCTTGAAGAATCAGGCTACCAGCGGAAAGCCCTGATAACATGCTGCAACAGAAACCTAGAAATCTCATTAGAAATGCAGCTCTCATGAAACTTCACCCAATCTTGCCTCAAAAATGAAGACAGCAGGCGAGCAACTAACTGTCAAGTTTGGCACCCTTCAGAATCAACACCTAGTGTGGGAGACAGAAAATCTGGACAGATAAAGCCTTACCTTGCTCTGGATGTGGATTTCTACATCTTCATCTGTGAATGGTTTCATGGCAAGATGGTCTTCACTGCTCTCAAAAGTGTGAAATCACTCTTCACTCATTCACCTGCCTCTGGAAGCAGAAGGGCACTCAGAGCAAGCTGCTCAGAGCGTTCTTGCCCTGCAAAACTCAGGTCACCTAACTCCTCTGTGGACAAAGAAGAGGAGAGAGAAGGCAAGGAAGTATTTTTATTGTGGTTTGAGTTACAATGGTGACAGCCAGCTGCTTTGGAAAACTAGCTCTAATTATTATTTTCTATGGTCAATCATTATTCTTCTTATTACTTTTAAATGATGGGTCTTGCATGCAGGCATACACAGAAATATCCCAGCTACTGCTCTGTCTCAAGGCAGATCTGGAAGTGCCTTTCAGATCGCACTGGAGATTCAGTACACTCATGAGCAGCAGCATTATTCTCTGCGCCACAAGTACTTCCTTGCCTCACTAGTCCTTCGCTAAACCATTTGTTAAGCACTTTCAGCTACCCCTCCTTGACTTCAATCCATCCACAATTTCTGTCTGAAACTGCAAGGGTATTTTTACACTCAGATCATTTATTTGGGTTGCAATCTGCAGCCTCTGCTCCCCTCTCCTTATATCTCTCCTCTCTCTCTCTGGCTGTATTGACAGTAAATATCCTGCAGCCTGTCCCCTCCCGTAGTTTGCTTTGCTTTCTTTACAGTAAACAGCCGTGTCTCGTTTTCTGCCAGCAGCTCAGCTAACAACCCCATATGGATAATTCAGAGGGAAAAACAATTGATCAGGCTTCATTGATCCAGCGAGGGCTGGTGGCTATTAGGAAAAAGGGTACATCAGCACATGGAAGGGAGGAACAGAGTACAGAGATGAGATGCCATGCTGCTAAGTGTCCCTTATTAAGGCAGGCACACTCCACTTGTGAATAAAATCATTATTTCCTCCTGGAAACTGAACTTTGACATCCCTTGACTGATTTATTACCCCTATAGACAGTGGCAAAAGGCAGTACTTTGGTAGGCACTGGGTGCTACCTCGGAGCAGGTGCTGTTGTTGCTAATTATCCTTCATGATGTTCCTTATGAACAGTCAAATACTGAGTATGTTAGTGGAGTACCAATACCTGCAGGGCATCTGATTCCTCAGGATGTACAAATCAAACCTTTCTCTGTGTTGCCCAGGCATCTGCCTTCATCTTTTTTTCTGAGGGACTTGAGGACTCCTTCACAAAGACGTGTAGGCATTTACTTCCCAAACCAGCTTCCATGAGACCTGGGCACTGAAAAAGATGAGGTCCTCAGTATTTAGGGAATCATACCTCATGCTTGCTCAGTTCTTACTTACAGACTGTCTTTCACTTGAGGGGCTAGCAGCATATGTGAGCCAGGAAGGAAGCCAGAGAAATGGCAGGTTCTGAAAGTGAGTGAAACATTATGTTAGGAAGAACTTGCCATCCCTGGCAGTTTTTCAAGGCCAGGTTGGAAGGGGCTTTGAGCAACCTGGTCTAGTGGAAGGGACCTTACAGCTCTAGTTCCAACCCCCTGCCACAGGCAGGGACTGCTGAGACACTGTGCCAGAGCCTCAGCACCCTCACGGGGAAGAACTTCTGCCTAAGAACTCATCTCAGTCTCCCCTCTGTCAGGTTAAAGCCATTCCCCTTGTCCTGCACCTGAGGGCTCTTGTCCAAAGCCTCTCTCCAGATTTCTTGTAGCCCCTTTAGGCACTAAAGCTGCTCTAAGATCTCCCTGGAACTTTCTCTTCTCCAGGATGAACCAGCCCAGCTCTCTCAGCCTGTCTCCAGAGCAGAGCTGCTCCAGCCTTCAGACCATCTTTGTGGCCTCTCCCTGGACTTGCTCCAATAGGTCCAAGTCCTTCTTATACTGGGGGCCCTTGCGCTTAACACAACACTGCAGGTGAGGTCTGCACTGGGAATGGCTACCTTTCTGGCACCTCAGAACCCCCCTTCTTTTCCCTTGATTTTTGAGGAAGGTTAAGCCCCCGTTGGAGTCTGGGCATATTTCTGAGAGGCAGGATCATCCTCAGGTAGTTCTTGCTGAGGACACTGCAACCTTCCTTCCCTCTCTGGTGTTCCCCAGGAGGTTATCAGCATTACTTACATAGCTAGCTGACCGCAGGCAGTCCCCCACATTCTTCTTGATGAGCACCCATTGATTTATCCAGCTGTTTTTAAGCATTTTCAAGGCACACTTCAATATCTTGGGTCTTCTTAAAGCCGCAGTTCTCTGCCTGCTGATCTCCATAAGTTCATCTGAAATGATTCAGCTATGTTGCACACAACCCCTCCTTGATTTGTTTTATTTCCTACCTCACAGCACCTTGTAATGGAGTTCAGTTTGTGGCTAATTTCCTTTGTACCCGTGTCTTCATTTCCTGCCAATATTCTTCTAAGAGGATTTAGGGATTTCCTAATATCTGCAAAAATATTGAATCTATATTATCTTCATTCGAGCCTTTGGCAATATCCACAACTGAGTCTGATTGTGGATCTGTGAAACTCACATAAAACTGTTATGTGAGTATATACCTTGAATGGTATTAGATTTGATCTTGTATCTTCTGAAGCCGGCGATTATTTATGCTTTCCATGCTTGCCTGCCTTTCCTTTCCTCACTCTTCAGTTTCATAGATCTGACAGATATATTACAAAACTACAATCAAAACCAATCTGAACTGCGAACTGTACAATAAAAACATCACCTCCATCATGTGAATAACAGCAGTTGTATTCACTGGATGAGAAATTCCAATATTTTGCCTTTTTCCGTTTGGCAACTGTTTAGAAGAACTGCTCATACGGAACAGTAAGCATGTATGAAAAACCTCTACTAAATCACACAAATGAGTCAGCCCACTGTACCACTCGTGACTCACAGATGATCTGCAGTGGCAAAAAAAATAAGCCCTGTTGAAGATGCTGCCTTCCAGATGAAATATAATCCCTAATTCACAGTTGCTAATGATAACCCCTCACTTCTTGCTCTAATTACCAGAGGCATTAAGTCTGTTGCATTAACTGAAGCGTGTACTTGGGTCAAGAGAGATTACCGAAACAAATCATCCCAGTAGACTTAATAACCTCTGACAGTTCTCTTGCCTTCTTAAACTGTTACCCCATTTCTCCCCATTAGTGGATTAAGTGACTGTACAAAATGAGTAATTGCAGCTTGGATCCCCTATAACATTTATGCTGTGACAGTCTTTAGCAGCGGTGATTCAGTAGTGTTGAGGGTCTCCATTCAGATGATAGTAGCACAACAAACAGGCTTTTTTGGGGCACAAGTTCTGTGGATTTATTTGGGGTTTCGCTTTGTCTTTTAAACAAGTAGATATGGGCAAAGGGGCTGCTTCAATGACAAAAGCTTGGGATGGACTACAGGGAGAAAAAAGTGCTGCTAATTCACTATGACAGCATCAGAATCACATATGGATGCCAACTTGAAATGCTTCTCCACTCATTCCCACCCCTTCCCGATCAATACTCGGCAGGCTCAAAAATGCTCCACATGCCTACACTGCTTGTTCTCACTGCCACGCGTTCTCACATGAGCCTTGGGCCTGCACTTCATATCAAGTAAGTTAAAGGTTTCTATCATTTCCATACAAAGCATAGCATTGGATCTGGTCCAGTGGTTTATCAAGCCCGAGATCTTTTTTCCATTCGTGGCCAGTTCGGATATGTCAGGAAAAGACAGGGAGTTTTTGCTTGGAATGAGTTCTCTTAACCTGGGAAGAGTTTGAAACCCAAAATCATTTACAACCCTGAGTGGTTTCAGGCTGCAGTGTAGCATTCCCAAAGCATCACTACCTTAGGATGCAGGAAATTCTGACATGATGGTGCTGCTACTCACCACTGACCAGCCTCAACTTAGCAAATTCACAGAAGTCAAGTTTTGCAGCTTTTAAGAAGCAAGCCACTGTGCAGCAAATATAAATCATGCAGCAGGGCTTCTAGTATTGACAAGATCACTGGCACCCAGTGCGGTGAGCTTTTAGAGAGCCTGGAAAATCCCAAGTTCATTATGGACAGCTCAGATAGTGGCAGGGGTGCAGGAAGCTGGGAGCCCTGGGTGCCTCGGTTCTGAGGCTCCCAGGAAAGATGACTGAGATGCTGGGCAGAAAAACTAGCATTTTGAGTTCTAAATGCATATATTGCTCTTTGGAAGTTCACTGAAATAGTGCAAGTTCAGTGCATCATGATTTAAACAAACATTCCACCAGACCATTTCCAAGCATCTGCAAAGGATATTTTTTCCTCTATCACTGTTTTATCCATCACTAAACTACAAGTACTGATCTATTGTTTCAGTCAGGATGTCCCACCATCTTGAGAAGCTACCTGTGGCCAACAGTCACAAAATCAGGACTTTTATTTATACGCCCAGGTAAATGGCCTGAATGCCTAAAAGGAAGCACTCAATAAATGCCAAGAGGCTTGCACTGATTTAAACACATGGTTGAAAGAGCATCATCTGGAGAAAACATGGTGTCTGGCAGAGCACAGTGCAACTGGAAAAGCATTTAGCACTGGAAGTCTTGGCAGGTGAGAAAAAGCTGCCTCAATTCTTGATCCTAGCATAGGTTTGCCTGGCTCTTGGTAGCCTGATTATTTTTAGCTGTCAAGAAAAGGACCTTGAATCTAGAAGCACAATAACTCTGGGACAGACAGACCGACCACAGTCAAGATTTACAAGAGCCAAAGCAAGAAGCACAGTCTGTGTGAGGGGCTGAATCAGGCTGGAGCGCAGCATCTCCAGGAGCTGGTATTTTTCATGTGGTTACCCTCCAGAGCACAGTGTTAGCTTGTATTATTTTTACACTTTGCTGCTATGTCCAAATTGACCCACTTGAGAACTTAACTGCTCGAGTTTATGGCAGTTTGAAGCAAATTGGGTAAGTCACCACTACTAAGTGGGAATAGTCACTCAAACACAAACTTGGGGGAGAGAAGATTCAGCCTGGCATCCCTGTTTCTGGGCTTCATCCAGTGACTAGTAAAATACATACATTAGTACATTACTAGTAAAATATGTGTTCATTGGAGCCAGAACTAGAAACTAGGTCTACACGTCTCACAAGCCAGTGACAGCTACATACCCGTAAGATCTATTGCTTTCTCTTGATGAAAATATAATCATTGCAGAACAAATGGGTCAGCTTCAGCAAACAGTTGAGAAGGGTGTCCAGACCCAAAGAGCCACGTCCTTGGGAGCTACTTCTGAGTGTTGGGAAAGAGATTTGTGTGGGAGGAAAGTGAGATTTTAAATAACAAAAACCAGAGTGAAAAGGGCTGGACAAGCACATTCTGCAAGAGTTTGAACCACATTAAAGCAGCTGTGGTGTTTTATGATCTTGGTTAGTGGTATGGCCAATCTACTGTAAAAGCTGCCTGATCAAACATCTCAGCATGGGTCATCTCACAAATACCAGTAATAGATATCAAACTTTTACAACTAATAGGTGATGCCTAGGCTGTGGCAACATAAGGTGTTATGTTCCAAGGCTGACATGGCATGGAGGAGAGGATGGAAAGGAGAAGCTGAAGAAGCAGTGAGGGTAAAGGAAGGTTTTGTCAGTAGAAGTGTCTCAAGCAAAGCACAGGGAAAGAAAGGGCCAGACAACTGCATGCTTTGGGTGGGAAGAAAGGAGGGGAGAATCATTGACTCTATAGTGCAAGAGCCCCTGAGGGAAACAATTGCTACGAGAGAGCAAATACTATACAGATGAGAATGAAAGCACCAGCGGAATGAGAAGAGAGACAGTCTTTATTAGAAGCATGATATATGTACCACAAAGCAGATCAAGAGATTCAGCAAACTAGTGAGAACCAGCCTTGTGAGAGAGGATTTCAACAGAGGCTTCAGTAAAGTCTTTTGAGAAAATTTCTAGACAGATGAGATCATGACCTTCATTGCTACACACTCCAGCTTCAGTGACTGGAAAATGAGCTAACAGCCCTCAGTCTGTGTCTGGGAAATGTGTATGCTATTCTTTTAGTCAGTAACTTCTAAATACTTGTCATCATCAAGAGCAGGCAGCAGGAGAAACGAGGAATGTCACGGCATTCTTCAAGTGAACACTTCCCCCTCTATCTTGGACTATAAAACTATACAGCTTTGAGCTAATTCCTGTGATCAGCTCCCCAGCCCTATCCACTTTATTGGCTGTTTTGTGCAGTCAAATCCAAATTGCCACAGGGAGAGGGCCAATCATTCGTGCTGCATCTGCTCCAGGCAGTGATAGGACACAGGGTAGATATTCAGGGCCAGAACTAGCTACATACAGATTCAGGGCACTGGAAGCAGGAATGGGGACAGAGACACAATCCTGGAATAAAAGCACTGATGCAGAACAAGGTGCTTGGCCAGGCTAGGGCATGAGGTAGCAGTAGCAATAGGACAAGGGGTGATGGGCTCAAACTGAAACAGGGGAAGTTCAGGTTAGATATAAGGAAGAAGTTCTTTACTGTGAGGGTGGTGAAGCACTGGAACAGATTACCCAAAGGAGTGGTGAATGCTCCATCCCTGGCAGTGTTCAAGGCCAGGCTGGACAGAGCTTTGGGCAACATGGTCTAATGTGAGGTGTCCCTGCCCATGGCAGGGGGTTGGAACTGGATGAGCTTAAGGTCCTTTCCAACACGAACCATTCTATGACTCTATATATTTGCTCCTTGGGCTTTCATAGAGGGAGGGGAGGGCAGGCAGATGCATGTATGTATACTTACATAGGGAAACAAGATGAATAAACCTATGTGGTAGGAGAGGGAGGGACTGCTTTGCCACCATGCTGAATTTGGGGCAGAAGGGAAGAGGAAGTGGAACAGCATTCATAGGAGGTCATTCAATCCAATTCCTGCTATGAGGAAAAACAACAACAATCTCATCTGAGTGAATTTCTGCTCCATTCACCACTCTCTAGCAGCCAAACGCTGGCAAAGACCAAACAGCCACAGCTGAAATTCAGAGTTTTAGAGAAGGTAATGGACCCTCAATTCAAACAACCCAATAGCCCTGAGAAGAGGCCACTGTGCAAGCTGCTCTCTCCTGCTCAGTGTATGCTGTTTCTGAAAGCCACGCCAACCCAAAAGCTCACCCTCCCCATGTGCCATGCACAGATCAAAGCATTAATAGTGAATTTCCTAGGAATTTTCAGTTCCTCTATGACATTTTCATGCCAACTTTAACTCTGCCCAGCATCATCGTTATAAACACTAATTGAACATAATGTGATCTGGCAAATTCACACTGGTTCCAGTTTATAGGTAGGAGTGGGGGTCAAGGTCTCAAGAAAGCAACAAGAGGCTTAATTTCAGGTACAGTACTCACAGGTTCTGTCCTAATCGCTGCACTCGTAGCCTATGCATTGACAGGCCTTGCAGAGGCTTCAGAGGATTCTTCTCCACTTCTTTAACAAGATGTTAATCAAACATTTCACAGTGAATATCAACCAAACAGAATTGGGCCTGTGCAAGCGCAGCTCTCCCACTGTCATTTAAAAAGCAGCATACAGCAGGGTGGGTATTATGGCAGTTCAGTCATGCTGATGGATAGAGTCCCTCTGCCCTCCTGTCATACAAGGAGCTCTGCAGTGACCAGCATTCGGTTCCCTGATGCAAAGCATACTGCCCTACAGCTTCTACTTTCATTTGAGAAGACGCACCTCATATTTGAGGAAGAGGGAGAAACTGTCAGCCAATTGCTAGGACTTTGGGGGGGGAGTCCCTACTATTTGGTGCACCCACTGTCCAAAAAGAAGTAGAGTTCCATCAAATTCAAAGAGCTACTAAGAGCTCTGGGAGGTGACAAAGCCTTGCAGGAGCTCTTGGAAGAAGCAGCAGTTGGTCAAGAAAGGAATTACCCCACAATGTGCAACTTCCTGTATCAGCAGGTTTTACTTGCACTAAGCACCTGAATGCTGCTTGTGCTTGATTTACCTGCTTTACAGCTCTGTCACAATGTTAGAAAAGGCATCACCTTGTCCTGGCATGGCTGGTAAGCAGAGCAGCTGGAAAACAGATTAGGGATCAGGAGTCCTATATTGCAAGATGTGGCATCTCAGAACTAACAAGCCTAAGCCAATACTAAACAAACCACCTAAGCACTCCAGCTTTGGGATCAGGTCCATGGCTCAAACCATAGCTGAATCAAAATAAAGCTGAACTAGATTTTAAGTAATTTCTGAACCTACAGACTTCCAAGTAATCCCATCTGCATGGCTCAGTCAGCCTTCTCTTCAATGAGTCCTCATGGCATTCCCCATTGTAGTTTTGCCAAGCTCCTGCATGGATTATACAAAGTGCAGAGAAATGAACAAAAATTGCTTGCTTTTAGCTGCAGAACAGATTGCAGAATTGTCATATCTTAGCTACCTTTCAGTAACAGAAGTATGGAAGGGAAAATGAGCTCAAAAGGAATGCTTCAGTCTTTCTGGCCCATATTACCTCCTCCCTCCCTAAAATGGGGATAAATCTGAGCAGTTGCATCTTTGTCATCTTCACTAGAAAAGGGAATGGTAAGAATAAGTCACTCAAGAACCACTTTTCCAAGTATGACATTAGATTACCTTATATTATATATAGTTTCACCAGTAAGTTGAGGTTCCTCCTCCACCCTGCAGCAAAGATTGTTCACTGAAGTTGCTCTTAAATAAGCAATGGATGAGGACTAAAGACCTTTATTCACCAAGAGAGAATTTGATCACAAGTATTTGTCTTGTCTCTGTCATCTAGCACCTTGTAGGTTACACAACGCTGGAAAAGGCAGGAGTTGAGGCTTGGAAACGGTGTTTCCAGCAGAACTTCAGTTAAAGTTAAGCCTGGTGCAGCTTGAAAGAGTAATTTTGCCTCACAGCTGCTTAATAGGCAATACTTACTACTGCCACCTCAACACCAGTACTGGCTGTTATTGGCAAGCGACAAACACATTTCTCAATGCCCCTGCTTTTAAAGAATGGCACTATAGTTCCACACCTCCCATTTGATGACTTCCAGAGGTGTCTTCCTCTTGTCAGTGAGACAAGTTACTGACAGAAGCAGCATCACAACAAAGCAAAGGTTAAAGATACACTGACGAAACCCACAGTCCTTCCCACATGTAATCTGTGGCCTCTTCCCCCCATTCTTGGTGTCTCACCCTGTTTTCCCTTATTTTGGCTCAACAGACCACAATACAATGGCTTGGTAGTCAAACAGGCTCCAGTTCGAGTGAGATACAGCCAGTTCCCAGACAAAGCACAGGCAAGCAGAGCTGCATTTAAGAGCAGCCCAAGTTAATGCAGTTCTAAAAGAAAGGTACATCCATGTAAATCAGCCTTTAAGTATGGCAGTGGCTGGTCACCAAGGCACTCCTTTCTCCTCATGCAGATGACAACCAAAGCAGCCTTTGGGGCCAGTAGTTCCCTGGATGCAGATAAAATGTATTAGAGAGGAAGGAACAACAAATTTGTGTGTATGGGTGGAATTACGCTGAGGACTGAACTAGACACTGGGCCTTCAATCACCACATCCATGGTGAAACAGCAGGAAAAGTGAAAACTAAATGAAACCCTCAATCCTCTCAAGTATGATTTGGGGAAAACTCCAGGAACTCACCAACAAAGTTGAGAAGCAGATACTCTTTACTACGATGTCAAGAGACACCAGGGATAGCTCCTCCTAGTGAGTCTCATCTAAGCATCAACCAGGCTGTGATTATATTGTCCTTAAACATACATATTCTTTAGATTACATACATATTCATTGAGTTACTTATACATTACATCATACTTCTAGAATTCCTCCCTCACACACACTAAAATGCGGTAGTGGGCTTTGGGAGTCCTGGTTGTTATTTCTTCCTCGCCTTCCTCTTCATCACTCCATTTCAGGATCGTTGTCATGTCAGTAACCACCAGGCTGGTTCTGGCCAGTTCTTGCTATGCTTGTCTTAGTCATTTCCTTACCTCTATAGTTGCTGACAAAGCCTAACATCCTTGAAGTTACTTATTTACAAGCCCATTCTTCAATCAACCCCATTCTTCAAGTAGTAATAGCAAGGAATAATAGTAGTAATAATAATAGAGGAATAATAGTAAGGCTCACAAGCATTGGGAATAACAAGAACAAAAGACAGCCATTTACAACTTTAGATCAACGGATGAACAATACAATTTACTTTGTTGGTGTATGCTTCAGATATTCTAATTCCTCATTCTAGAAAGGCTGCTGATGAAAACACTGGAGTTCAAAAGACCTCAAAAATGTGTTTAAATGTGTTTAAAGCTTCAGCAGATTCTAGAAAGCATACAACAGATTAATCTGAAAAGATACTTAAGGCGTTTGCATTTTGCTTCTGCAGTAAGCAACTCAAAAAGGATTTTTCCAGTGGTCTGTGCCCAGGAAGCATGAACAGGGAGTTGTTGTTAGCTCCATGTTGAGGAAGAGTGAAGTGCAACATAACAGAAGGTCTAGTGTACCATTTAGACCACCTGCCTTCTTTAGCATGTACACTTTGAAATCCTGACAGATGAAGTGCTTTGGCACCTACTCAAGGGATTCAAGGAGAATCTTTAAATTACCTTTTTTTTTAAGCATATACAGAGGTATGGAAGCTCTGGTACCCAGTTTAAACAGAGGACTGGATCCCTATTTCCCCACAGTCGTTTTCCCCCTCCCAGATTCAGACGATTACAATTACTTTCTTTGTCACTGGCCAGTGGATAGGAAATGCAGTCAAGCTATTTATCACCTCACCTCCAGGTAATGAAGTGTTCAGTTTTGCCATTCCATGTTTAAGCAGAGGACAGTGAGTATGTTTTTATGCATATGCATATCACTTTATCCTCTAAGTGCCAACTAGTGTTCCTGGAAACTCCCCCAGTCCAAATGTTAGTAACACCACAGACATCTTGCTCTGCTAAAACCCCCCAAAGTGTTTCCAGTCTTTCCACATCAATCAGCACAACTGAAGCCAGTAGTAAATTGATTCTCACATTGCACTGGTGCCTGGTTTTGTTAGAAATGATTTGTGATAGATATGGTGGAATATATTGATGAGTACTGACAGTCCCAGTTTCCCAGGCGCTTTGTAGCGCTGCCATTCCCAAATGACCCGCTTTCCACCTTGTCAATTTTCTTCTGCAGAGTCCAGTAGAAATATCTGGTCTATTATGAGAGCTTCATCCCCCTCCAGAAAACAAAAGGATCAAGCAAGTAGAAGAATAAGCACAATAAAACAGGTTTGCGGTGTTGCAAAAGAGCTGCTTTTTATTGAGATTTTGTGTCAGGGGAAAAAAAAGGCACAAAATAAGTTACAAAGACATTAATATGAACTGTATGAGTCGGAGGCAGTATTAGAGCTGTTACAAATCACCTAGAAGTTGGTTTACTAACACAGATTAGCCTCTACAAAATGAGTAGAGAGAAACTGTATTTCAAATGATCAAAATAATTCAGAAATTGAATGAGACTGGAACGACCACCAATATTAGCTTTTGGGTAAATTCACATGGGCTTACCACCATCGCCTCTTTTAGAAGATAATATCACAGGAAAATATGCAGTCTTACAGAATTACTTTCAAAACTCATTTACCTTTTGTAATTTAAGAACCTGATATTTACCTTTCATACCTCCAGTGAAGTACAGCACATACAGGTTAGTATGCATAGGAATTACATTAGGAAAACAACAGATAAGTGCAATTATTCTGAATATTTCAACAGTTATTACAGCCCCTCACCTATAGCAAAGAGCATCTTAAAAAGATTGATCCACGAACATATGAGTATACCACCACAAAAGCTCCACTGTGGAAAAGCTTATGCTGTCTTTAGTTGTGACTTCCCAGATCAAGTATTCTAAACTCGGGCTTCTCAGCAGTGCAACTCTGAGTTAACAACAGCACACTAATACAGTTAAAGAAGAGGAAGTACTTCTGAAGTATTTCAGTCCTCATTTTAATGCAGGAAGGCTCATACAGTATTCAAGTAAGCCAAATTACAAATATTTAAAAATACACACACCAACTATATACAACTTGATTTTTGTTTGAAGCAGCGAATCTATTCCCCCCTATTCCCACTTCCCTGCTACTCAGCTGGCGAGGACTTCTGATTGTTGATTCAAATTAAACTGGCATGAGGAAGCAATACAAAGTCTCCAGGATAGAGACTATACAGAGATTTGTTTTCATGATGATAAAGGGTTGAGTAGAAAGAAAGTAGTTTACCCCTCTGGCTGCTCCTCTGGTCAAGTGGAGGTCTAAGTTCTGTCTTTTGAAATCAGCAGGGATGCAAATGTAACCAGACACAAAACTTGGCTATAAATGTCTGATTATATCCTTAGGAGTTTCCTTTACTTGACCTAAGACAACAGTAACACAGAAAGGGAATAGAGTACCAACTACCACTCACAAAAACTGCCATCCCAATGTGTAAGGACTTGATTTGCAAGAAACCCTTGTTCAGTCACGTGTTGGACATAACTGTCAGGGTTTTAGTTGTGAGAGGTCTGCAGGGTGTCGTGTGTGGGAAGAGGCCAGGGGCTACCCTGTGCTAGTCCCAGCAGCAGGGAGCACAGACATCACAGAATAGCTGAGGTTAGAAGGGACCTCTGTAAGTCATCTGGTCCAAAACCCTGCTCAAGCAAGGCCACCTATCAAAGTAGGATGCACGCATATAGACTCCGCAGTCACCCCCACAGTAACAAACTGCTTCCCTATGTCCAGGTGTTTAAGAAAGGGCACTAAGTGACAAGAAAAACAGATTACAGTGCTACAACAGTAGGAGGAAAAAGAAAAAGGTAAGACCATGTCAGCACAAGAGGGGCAGAGAGACAGCTGAGCAGGAGAAATGCCAAAAGGAAAGTCCTAACCTGAGCAGAGACAGAGCAAGACTCAGGAGGATCTACGACACTAAAGGGACTGTGGCTGGTGAAGAAACCCACGCAAGAGCACTTCAGTAAGAAACAAGGAGCAGTGAAAAGAACAGCAAGCACAACAGACTGGTGCCTATCTCCTGTGCTGCCTGTTGCCTTGCTGAAGGGACCAAGGATAACATATAGCCAAGGAACTAGAGACCACCACGGGGCTTATGGCATGTGGGGAGAGAGGGGAAGAGTGGTGTCTGGAAGAAAGCAGGAGTGTTTTTCAAGTGTTTCATTTATCTTCCCCTTCAATTCCAAAACCAGCAACTAAAAGCTCTTTAACTGGCAATAAATTAAATTGATGACAATGCCCCAACCCAGATTTATTGCTCCTGAAAAGTCATGCCCTCAGCTGAGATTATTACAAAAGGGCTTTCTGGCCTTTCTAAAAGCAAGTAGTACACACAGGAGAATCCATGCTCTAAAAGCGTGTCATTATTTTGCTCCTTCAAAACCTAACTACATTTAAAAGCTCTTTAAGAAAAACTTTAAACAGGAAGACTCTGTGTCTTCAAGTCACGGATTACCACTTAAATAAACAAGGAAATATTTTGTAGTTTCCTAAAACTCAATTAAATACAAAATTGGCAAAAAACTCAATATAAAGAGGTAGCTTAAAAATCAAAGTATTATTAGATTCAAGAAGGAAGATAATGCAATAAAAGTATCCACATGACAAAATACACTTCCAATTTCTACACAACTTACTCAAATTTTAATGAGAGCAGAATAAACCTTGGGTTAGACTTTGCAGAGTGACAAAGATCAAATACTCAAAAATCAGTCTTTTAGAGGCATACTGGAAATCAAAGGAACCACAATAAATTCTTTCATGACAAGTCATCCAGCAGTTTCCTGCCCTGTGTCTGCAATAGTGTGTTGCTTGGGTTTGGGTTTTTTCCCCCCTACAAACTAATGTCAGGAATTTTGTTTGAACAGAGATGTTCCAGATAACTCTCATGGAACATCTTTAAGTCTATAACTTCCAATATTGGTGGAGGTTTTCTTACTACCATACTTTTTGCTTGCCTCCTGATAAATTGGGTAAAACATGAGCACCTCCAATGTGCTGGTGGGAGGCAGAAACACACATGCTAAAGACTTCTTTCCTTTACAGCCCTTTTGTAAATGAGGATAGGCAAGCACTTGGTTTAAACATACTCCATTCTGCGAGGAACAGGCTGACTCACAGTGAACTTTAGTTGTAATAGGGACTTAAGCTCTAGACATTATTATGTAGCAATGCCTCAAACAGACTGTGCATGACAAATCTGCTAGAGCCTATGAAGCTCCAGGCAAGCTGTTATTAGCAATGCTAATCTGAAGGGCTGATGAATGATTTAACAAATTCTAAGGTGCAGTTTTCAACCAGATTTTATCAGTCTTGTAAGGCTTTGACATTTGCAACTTAGAAGCAAACAGGCTCCGCAGATTCCTCTATAATGGCTACATGGTATAAGTTCTGCATGTTCTACAAAAGCTACACTGAAAATCCTTCATTTAATTTCTTTGGTTTCACAGAAACAAAAGCTACTTAAATGAACCGAGTAATGAAAGGCAAGCAAGCAAAGGTAACTTACTTTCGTCTCCGAAAGCTCCGGAGATGCTTGTAAATACCTGTTTTATCAGGTTGTGTAGAAGAATTCCAAATGAATGCAGCTAGAACTAGTTTTGAACCATCACTTTCCAGCAGAAAACTGTCTTTGGCACTTACATAATCTAATTCTATGATGTTACATTACACACAGTCCCATGTCAAGTTGACAGAGGAAATTAAAGATGACTTTTGTAAAACAGGCACTTTAAATTAGAACAGGAAAATCTGCTCTCCATTAGGCAATACAGGAGCTTTTTTTCCAGCATGGCAGAAGCAGCATGAAGTACCAAAAATAAGATGGAAGAGTTCAGTAAATTCAGACTCTTGAGGTGAAAGTTTTACCCAGCTCGATTAGACTTAAATAACAGCAGCACCTGCAAAATCTGAAGGCTACAACAGACTGGGCAAGGCATTAAAAACACACAGCGCGGAACAATTCTGTATCAATCTATTCAGCCTCCAATTTACATTTATATCTGTCGCAATGATTTGCTACATAGGTATCCTTCTTCCACTTAAAACACCTTGTAGTAAGATACAAACAATGAGACTCAAAATACAGCTATATCCCAAGCCTCCTGTTTGGTAAATGGGTGAATACAGGCATTTCTGACACGGGTGTTGTGTCAGGCCAGACTAACTTCCACCATCAAATGACATCGCTGCTTTTGGGCTTTTCTGATGTATTTACCGTAAGGCTCACAGCTTGCATGCACAGACTGAGTTCTGTCAAAGAATATGATCAAAGAAACTCTAATAGGGTGAAAAAAGGTATACATAGCACATCATCCTTTAGCTAATACATAGTAACAGTAACGAAATAAGCATTCAGTGATTAAGCAGAAGACTGGGAAACAAGAGTTTTAGCTTAAATGCTTCCATTAAAACGCTAGGAAAAGTAGGTTTGTTCCTCACTTCCCCTTTTGCTCAGGGCAACAAAAACATGCTTTTACAATCTCCTTTTATATGTTTACTGAAATAGGCTGGAAAATGTACTGCTCAACTGCATTCCCTATGGCTCTGCAAAGGGTATTTTGCTAATCTCAGTACATCCATGGAGTCTGGAAACCCTGGCACGGATCACACACTGCAAGTAGATGAGCATGTGGCTGCAACCCTTAAAGCCACCTTCAAAGATGGCAACCAGCTACAACCTGCTCCATGTTAATGAGGTGTGTCTGGAGAGGTGTGGGCATGTTCTTCACTCAGCACCCCGACCTGAACACTGAGTCATCCGTGTCCCTCCTTTAATATAGAGCTCTTAAATTTCCCCTGTGTTCGGGAGTCTCTGAACAGCACTTTCCCAGTCTCTAAATGAAAAGCACTGGCTTTGTTTTCAGAGGACATAGTTTCAAAGAAAGACTTTTCAAATGACCTCCCTATTCTATTCTCTTCAACCTACCAAAAATAGCCACGTAGTAAAATCCTTTCAGAAGGCTGAGAAGTTGTGGAACAAAAATTACATCAAATAATTCTAATCTTCTTATTTTTGTAAAGGGAAGCTGGCAAATTAAGCTACAGCCAATTCTACAGCATTATCCAGAAGAGGGCTTCACAAATGTTAATGATTTTCGTGGCATGCCACTTCACGGAAAAACTGAGTCCAAAAGAAAACTGAAGCGTGCCCCGTTTTATATAGATCCAAAGAAATGTTTCATTACTAAAATAGTAATACTGAAGGAAGTTGACATGAAGAAGAAATGATGTCCCAGTAGGATACCCTGGAGCCAATGCTAGCTCTGAAAGAAGTCTCAAGTCAACACAAGCAGCAAGAAGGGTATTTACACCCAACAGCTACTATCTTGTTTTCACTTACCCTTGTCCTAAAGTGCTTCTTTTTACTCTCTCCAGCTAACTCTCCTTCACTCCTAGCTGTATTCAAGTGTCACTTGAGAGGTCTCCAGGTAGCAGAATCCCAAACCTATCTCACCTGAGACAGTATTAAGGTCTGACTAATCAGAACCACTGGAAAGCCTCTCCTCTAGCATAATCCCACTAGGAAGGAATTCCCATCTTGGGGGTAGGTATCTCAGTGCCTGCACAACACAAAAAACAGTTAACAATGCAGGCTGCTTAGTACACAAAGCTACTCTAGCAAAAAACTGTGGGTTAAGGTTGTCATACTTTACTGAACTAGCAAGGATGTTGAGTCCTAGTAGCCTTTCAATATGTCATAAACTGCGATCTATCTAGCGCTGTATCAACCTCTGCTCTCCAGTAGCTTCTCAGAGCAAATTTACTGCCCAAACACCAATATTGGACCTACACAGATTGCTTACACTACTTCAAAAAAATCACAAATTCTGTCTGGCCTTTTGACTTGTGCTGTCAAGTTGTGAGACCCATAAATAGCAGGCTCTGCTCAACTCAAGAACTTCTGCTCAGCAATAATGGTCCATCTAGATACAGAAAGCGTTGACCACATAGGCTACAAAACACTGTGAAGCATCTCTTCCCAGTGAATGCTACATATAGCACAAGTATCTTATTGCAAACCATTACACTCTATGGGTAAGAATAAAGTGATCCTACAGGCTTCTGTACCAGATGGCAACTTCTTATAAAACAAACTTCTCTGAAAAGAAACTTAAGCACCTAATAGATGTGGACTTCAGAAGATGAAGGGGGAGAGCAAGCAATTGTAAGAAGCCTGGTACTACACTGCTGAGCTCCTTTTAGAGGGACCCTCTTCTACAAAACTTTTGAATTAACTGGCCAAAAAAGGTAACAATAAAGAGTTTCTCTGGTAGACACAAAAAAAGATGCTGCCCTTTAAAATTCCAAAGGTGCCAACACAGGTCAGACTGAAGGCTAAAAATGAGCAGCAACTTTTATGGAGAAAACCCTCTGTTTTCTTCACCTTTGGTTTTGCACATGTATACTTATGATATAAAGGTGGACAGGTTAAGTTTAATGATAAGTTGAAGACCATCACAAAACCCAGCTCAGGTCTGGGTTTTGTGATCACCTCCACCTGAACCATTATAGCATCCTATTGTTCTAATGAAAATTACGTTGAGGTGTCCCATGACACGACCAGGGTCGCCAGAGGCAGACAATGGCAGTAAAACTATGGAACAAGAAAGGCTAAGAGCTCCGGTCTGCCTCTCAGGTGACTTACTCCACCTACTGTCCAAAGAGAGACAGAGGCAGCAAACACCTAATAAAACCTGTTGGGTCGTGGCAGCACAGAATCAGAATCAACCAGACTGGAAAAGACCTTTAAGATCATCCAGTCCAACTGTTCCCAGCACTGCCAAGGCCACCACTAACTCATGGCACTGAGGGCCTCGTCTACACGGTGTGTGAACACTTGCAGGGACAGTGACTCCAGCACTGCCCAGAGCAGCCTGTTCCAATGCCTGAGCACCCTCTGGGGAAGGAATTGCTCCTCATCTCCAGCCTAAACCTGCCCTGGTGCAGCTTGAGGCCATTCCCTCTTGTCCCATCCCTTGCTACTTGGGAGCAGAGACCGACCTCACCTCACTTCATTCTTCTGTCTCCTGTCAGGTAACTGTAGAGAGCGATAAGGTCCCCCCTGAGCCTTCTCTTCTCCAGGCTATACCCCCAGGTCCCTCAGCCGTTCCCCATCACACTTGTGCTCCAGGCCCTGCACCAGCTCCATTGCCCTTCTCTGGCCCCACTCCAGCATCTCCATGTTCCTCTTGCAGTGAGGAGCCCAGAACTGAACACAGGATTTGAGGTGCAGCCTCACCAGTGCCCAGCACAAGGGGATTATTACTTCCCCAGCATGTTAATACCACTGTTTGCTTCTAAGTAAACAGGTTTTATTTATTCTGAAGCTATTTCCCAGCTGTCTGTAATTCAGAATATGGATGAAAAACTTAAAAATTCTTTGAACAAACAGATTCAACCTTTCCAAGTATTTTGGGGTACCCGATTTGGAGCCATTTTCTTGCATACAAAAGGGCCAAATAAGACAGACAGACTATCCAGCTGGGTTTAAAAGTGCTCTGCCACATCTAAAACTATTTAGCAGTCTTAAAAAAACCCCAACCCCCAGAAGTGAACACTGGAAGCTGGAATTCTTCTAGTGAAGCTCACAACAGGCAAAAAAAATCACAACAATATTGACACATTCTCCACAGGGAATGAAGCTCCCAACTTTGCTCTCAGTCAATGCCTGGATTAAGTTCAGGTCAATTGGAAGCACTATGTGTATGCACCTGCAGTCTCTGGCTGCCTTCTGCACCAAGCAGGGTAGCTGCACTTTGCTCAGCGCAGTTGCCAGTGAACAAAGTTCAAGTTCAAACCTCCCATGCTCTTTCTTTACTTTCACTTCAGAGTAAAGGAGCTCTGATTTTAACCAGAAAATATTCAGCAGTCAGCTCTCCCTTAGTCTAACATGCACAACAATGGCTAGCGAGCCTGACAATAGACTTGCTGCCACTGTGGGGCTCTTTGCTAGGAACTCCATGTATAATGACTAACAAATGTTTCATGGAAGTCAATTCTAATCAGTAGAAAGGTACAGGTTAGAGGATGAAGATAGCAACGTCATCAAGAAAGCTGAACCCTTGTAAGGCCTCATCTTTGTAGCTGAAACATCTCGTATGTTTATGCTTCATATTTCAGTACTCCATATCCTTCTAATGAAGCACTCAGTGTAAACTGGAGAGTGAAGTTGTCTTCCTCAACAAGGTCAAGTAACTAAGTGCTTGAACAAGCACCTGGTTAAGAAACGACATCAAGTAACCAAATGCTATCTCAAAGAGGTTTTGCCTTCCCCCCCCCATTTATTTTAAATAACTATCTACACACAAGATTTTAAAATAAATACTAGCAGCTTCCTGGCAATAATCTCCAAAATGTAACAGCAACCCACAGTTCCTCGTATCACTCCAGAGTTAAGTTTCTTTCAGAAATAAAAGACACAGACAGGTGAACAAAAGATGAGCTATATATTCTAACACATACCTCACAACACAGAGTATGTGATAAATACTTCGCCTATGTCCCACCCAGGAAATTATATCCTTCACAGAACATTTCACTGCACAGAGAAATTGCTGAGGTTCAATATTTATGGCAAAGTGAGGACAAGGTAAAGGTAGGCAAAGCTACAAACAGCAGTGCTGAGACGGGGAGGAAGATGTGGCAGATGTAGGCATAACCCCAAGAAAACGCTTGGTAGATGAAAAGAAGGGAAAAAAGAAATCAGTAATGTCCTTTATTCTGCAGGCTTTATAGTTGCTCTTTTCTGTTGTCCTTCCTCCCAGCCTTCCATTATAACTAACCTAATGAATGCACAGCTCATGACTAACCAGCTGCACCCTGTAACTTTATACAGGTGCCTATGTGGAGAGAGAGAAACCTTATGTTCATAGTTGCCTCTCCCCTATTCAATATGCAGAAGCCATTTTAACATACAATTTCAGGAATTTGCTCCCACTGAAGTAGCAACACAGCACATTCTGAGACCACTTTCACAGTATATAAAAACAGTGGATGTTTCCAAGTTTATCAATTTATACTGAATCAAAATCAACCACCTTGAAAACAGAATACAAACATGTGCACTGATGAGCTGTCCAAACATGTCTAAGCCTAGGTGATTTCCCAGGCTTCACACACACACAGTCCTACCCTTGCTGTCCCACCTAGCTTCAACTGTGGTCCATGCACTGTCACCACGAACCATAAGAATTTGAATGGATGCCTGGTATGGAGAGCATCAGTGGTGCAATTAGTCTGAACAGTACTCAAACCCCTCTGCTAGTCAGGAGAAACACAGGCACTTGCCCAATGACATTCCTTGACAGGTGAGGTCCCCAGTACTCATCTTACAGCCGGACTGCCCAGACAAGTAAGAAAAGGCATAAAACAGGACAGTGTTTCTTCTTTTCATTACTTGATCATATGAGTCTCCTCATCAGCATCATAAAACTCCTCGTCTTCACTTCCACTCCCTGTAGAGCTGTCTTTGTCTCCAGACTAGAAATGAAAACAGAGTCACTGGTTAGCAAAGAAGCCCTCTCCAAAAATACATAAGCAATCGTTACACCTCTGTGGGAATGCTAGGAGAGAAAAAGTAAGAAAACCTAGGTCAAATCATGGTATTAAAACTTACAAAAGACATTATGTGAATTAATGTTTCTTTGTGACCTTGGTTCTTCAAAACATCTTTAGAAGAGATGGGCTTCTAATAGATGGTCTTTTTCTGCTCTATGAGTACACTAGAGAATACATGCAGGACAGAGACTGGAATGAAGTGACAATCTTTTCAGCTTTCTTAAATTCATTCGAAGGTCCCTACTCTGTGGTGAGCTACTGGAAACAGGCTCAGAACACTCAGATTACTCGATTAGGTAAAAGTTTCTCCATCTGAATTATTACTTCTCCATGTGTAGCATGGGCATTTTCCTATGCAAGTTTAATTAAGATCATCCTCCTGCAACACTAAGCGAAGAGGTTATAGGAAAGTGAAGAGAACATTAGCACTTTATACGTTCAGAGAGTAAATTCCCTATTATAAGCATACCTACTCCAGCCAGTCCTTTTAGCAACATAATTTATATCATATACAGAAACTAAAGTTAGCTATTACAGCTAGTTAATTCTTATTTGGCCAGCATAGCATTTTTCCATGGAACAGATACAAATCATTCCAGTTAAAAAGTATAAACTCCATCTAGTTCATTTAGGATTTTTTCCAGTATGCTTCCATCCACCCTAAGACTTCTGCCTGCTTAGTCATATGCAAAGGGTGAGAGAGAGGGCAAAAAATAGAGAAATGGAAATTATGTTCCCGACTGACAGTACCATGCAAGCAAAATCTGTAGCTTTAGATCTGTCTTCAGAGGGAGTTTTGCTACAGCAACGTGCGCTAACTGCAAAGGAATTTCAAACAGTTTGAGCACTAAGAACTGTCAGAAAATATAAAGGGAATCGTGTTATGCTTCTTTCTGGATTTCTAAAATTATTTGAGGAAAGTCAGGCTATCACTGGATGCTGTCCAACTTCAATATCACATTCATGTATGTTAACAGGGACAAAACCTCCATCCTGGGCAGCCAGAAAATGGGTTATCTTGAAAGTGGTACAAAAGGACAATGAATTCCAGAGGCGGAATTCAGAGTATGTGAAATAATTCTACGTCTTTCTTACCACAGCTTCATAAGACCTCTCCATGGCCTTGTCAAATAAGGTTAATGTTCAATAGTTTTCCCTTTTATCAGTCCTTTGTGAGCTTTAAAATAAACCCCTAATGTGTCACAGACATTCCAGATATAACATTACTTCAGTTACAGGATAACTTCAGGCCTGAACCAACTTTCATTTCATTTGGATTCAATAATTTTAATCCATCTGGGGAAAAGTTTTCCTCAAAAAGAGTCTTTTTTTTTTTCCCTTTTGTGGATCCTGTTCAGGTTAGGATTTTTAAGCAGCCCGTGACATAAGTGAACCAAGTTGGGCACATACTGATAGGCGATGATACTTATCCCCTCAAAGAGCAGTACTGAGCTTACTTGGTTAGAAAGGAAAATGAAAATGGACATGTGACTTTCCCCCACCTCTAAGTTGTAACACCTGCACTGTCTGCTGGAATTATTTGTTGTTAGTAAGCCATCTGCACAGTTAAGATGTAATAATGATATAATTACCCAAGTAGCAGCTGGTGTAAACTTGAAGTAAGTGCATGTGATGGATTTGTGTAGCCAGCAAGAGTGTGGTGCCATAACACATTACCAGTATGGTTAAAAATGTTTGTAAAATGTGCATGTAAAGTAGCTAAAGTATAAAATTAATCATTACAGGGCTGCCTCTTTCAAGCTTTCTTCAAGGATGGTTTTGTCACTAAACTGCACTGTCCTGTCAAGAAGTATTAAAGCTAAAACTGGGAAACAAGGCAGTGTGTTGAAGCCTTTGAAAAGAAGCAACTGCTCTCATTCTAGAAATAAGAGTTACTCTGCCTCCTGATTTCTGTGAAAATAAGCTTATGAATGCCTGCAAATCCCAGACTGCTTGACTGAAAATTAAACAAAGTAAAAGATGTCACAAGGATCCCATCTCATCACAGCCTTATGGAACAACAAGCATTTTTGGTTAGGAGTTGCCCTTCAAGTTTCTGACCATTTCCATTTGGATTAGCCCATAAATATTTAAAATTTTGGGACTGGGATTTAAGCATTAAAACCTTATCCAAATTCACAGAATCACAGAATCAACTCTGGTGGAAAAGACCTTTAAGATCATCAAGTCCAACCATTACCCCAGGACTGCCAAAGCCACCACTAAAATATGTCACCAAGGACCTCGTCTCCATGGTTTGTGAACACTTTCAGGGACTTCCAGAGATACTTCTCTCTACTCTCACTCCAATCTCAGACGTGCAGGCACGTACAAAGCCAACCCTTCACATGACTGGAATATGTGCATTACCTCAAAAGGTGTGCAGGAGTTAGACAAAATGAAGTATAAAGTGATATGAAAAAACAACATTCAAGGAAGCCCCACTGAAAAACATCCTGCTGCCACATTTCGTTATGCTTATGCCTGGGAGTTTTGTAGCTCTGATGTTTTCAATGAAACTCATTTCTCAGAATCAACAGTAGAACAGATCCTAGAGGTTAGTTTAGCCTTAACCCATTTAAAGACTCTCTAGGATAGACCTAACAACTGACATAGCAGAACAGCGAGTGCAGGTCAAGGCAGTAGCATGCTGTCTTTTAGAACAGCTCTTCACAAGCAGGCTTCTGCTTTCTTTAACACCTGAGGCTTCTCAAACTTCAACGGCCAGCTTTGCATGAAGCATGCTCCAGCAATCCTAGATATTAGAGAGGCTCTTATCCCAAAGGAAAAGATCATAAGCTTTTGGCCTTGAGGAAAGGAATTAACCCAGCTGTGTTTCAGCCTACAATTCCAGACACATTTCAGATGTGACAGTAGGGTTACTAAACTACCTTCTGTATTTCCCCGTGGCTTAATCTCCACAGGCCCAGAATCACTATCCTCGTCTATTTAGAGTGGCATATTCAAGCTGACAGCTGAAATAAACACAACAGAATAGTAGGAAAAAAAACCAACAAACTGTGAATATACCTGAGAGCCATCTAGGGCTTGCAATGACATGGCTTCATCACCCAGCCTCCAGTATGAGCATACTTGCAGGTCTGAAATAGTTTCTAGCAAAGGGCTGTTTAAGGTCTCTGGCAATAATAAACTTAAGAGTCCAGACAAAAGACCAGTTGCTCCAAAGACAATATAAGGCAGAGACCACTGTACAGATTTCTGACAAAAAAAAAGAAAGAAGAGAGTTAGGTTGAGATTGGTTCCCTCTAATTCATACTGCATATTAAAGCACTCAGCCTTGACAACCATTCCACCTGGCAAGTGTTTGCATTCATATTCAGCATAAAAGTTACCTATCCTACTCTTTTTAACCAATATTGTCAATTGTATCTTATCAATACTATTAGATCAACACAGATTTAGGGATGGACTTTAAAGAAATAGCTGCTGAATTTAGACTGAGTTCTTGTCCATAACATACACACTCTTCTTAATAAATGCAACATCACTTTGTAGTAGGAAAGAGGTATCACAGTCATAGACATGCTGGTTGGAAGAGATCTCTTGAGGTCACCTAGGCCAAGCACCTACTCTGAGCACAACTACAGCCAAGACTACACCACATCATCATGTAACCAAGTATTGAAAAGACTCCAAGGACAGACTCTCCCTCTGTGCAGGCTCTTCTAGGGCTGCAATAAGCCTCTAAAAGAGGCTTTCCAAATTTCCTATCTAATCCCCTGGCCAAAATTTGTCCCCCTGACCCCTGCTGAACTGTTCCACACTGCTGGGACAATCAAAGGTGCAATATTCCCTCAAGCTTTCATGTGAAGCCATGGGCCCTAGCCCTGACCATCTTGGTTTACCCTCAACTGGATCCTCCTGATTTTTCAACATCCCTCTAGAACTGGGAGGAAACTTAATCTGTGGGCTACACACCGAACTGGGCCTGACATAGCACAGTGTGAAGGTTGCCTGTTTGTGATGAGAGGACACTGCCAGCTCCCATTTAACTTGACATCCATTGCTGTTTCCAGGTCTCTTCCAGCAAGGCTGCTACTCAGCCAGTTGGTTCCCAGCCTGTACTGACCATGTAATAAGTCCATACCACAAACAAAATTTTATTCTTCTTGTTGGTCTTGTTGGCCCAGAAGATCCCACTCAAGATTTACCACTTGGTGTGTCAACCTCTCCTCCTTATTTTGCATCCTCTAGAAATAAGGGGAGGATGTATTCAGTCCTCCACGTGCCACCAGCTACCAAATACTGAGCCTGTCACTATTCCTTTGAGCCTGGTAAACATGCAACATTCAAATCAAACATTCCTTTCATCAGGACTCACCTCCTCAGCTTCCAAACAAGAATATTGCAAGACAGTGTCAAAAGCCTTCCCAGCCCTCCTCATCCATATTACTTTCTGCAATGAAAATGGCTATCAAACCAAACTGGCTGAGAGCAAACTGTCCTTCATAAATCTACATTTGCTGGTCCTGATTACCTTCTTGGCCTTCATATGCTCAGAAGCAGACTCTGAGAGGCCATGTCACATCATCTTCCCAAGATGAAGTTTGAGCTGCTCAGCCTGTAACTCCCTGGATCCACTTTCTAACCTTAAAGAGGCCCACTGCATCACCGGTCTCCCTCAGGAGTTAGCAGTGACCTCTCTCTCTACAATAGCCTGTCACAGATGATGGACACTTGCCTCACTACCTCTGCCAGCTCTTTCACCGCCTCTTAGGGAACCCTACTGCATGGAACAGAAAGCTTTCAGCTTTAACTGTTCTTGAACCTATCACTCCTTCAGTGCTTGCTGGCTCTTTGCTTCCTCACCAGTGCTGGTATGAAGTGTCTTGGGGTTAGGCTTTGCTTATGAAGACTAAAGGAAAATTATTTCAGCCTACTGCATCTCAGCCACCAACAGGATGTCCATCCCATTCAACATCAGTCTAAACATTTTCTTTAAATTACCTTTAGCTGAGAGAATCCCTATTTATGCTCCTTGCTAGTTTTAGCTTCAACTGAACTTTGGCTTTCCTGTTATCCCCACAGCCTAAGCAATGTTTTTACTCCTCTGATGCCTTTTCCTGTTTTTACATGGCTTGTTACAGGCAAAACTACTCTAGGAGATGGTGTGTGCAAAAATGAGTCATCTACAACACAGCTCCAAAATGTGTATGTTCACTGTACAACCGGTAAAACAGGCTTGTTTAAAAGGTAAGATTTTAGCTGTTTGTGTCAAAAAGCTCATTTGTATAGTAAAAAGCAATTCTAAATTGAGAAAATGACTGGCTGTGATCAAGTAGAAGAGCAACACTTCATCTCTTATCTCAGCAATTAACTTTTTCCCTTCCTACCCTTTTTATAATATCCCCAGACAAAAGATACTGAAAAAGCATTAAAATAGTTGAAGAAATTCCAAACAACAAAAATATTTCTTTCCTCAAATCAGTGTTAATTTGTTACTTAAACCGAGCTATTTTCACTTTAACTGGATGCCTTCAAACATTATGATCCAAGATTTGTGTCTCCTGCAGTGCAAAATCTCTGCTAGGCACAACATAATAGACGCCTCAAATGAGACATAAAAGCTGCCTATTAAACCTGCCTGGGAGACCTGCACCAGTCTTGGCTTTGCCTGCTGTACCCCAGAGGTGCTCACACTCTCACCTACCCAGTGGTTTATTCTGTAGATTAAAAGGCTCACTGTGCTCATCTACCCTTTTGCCAGCCCTCTGCCTGACATAAGGAGATGGCAAATGGCAGAGAGGGAAGTTATTCCAGATGAAATGTTACATTAAAGGAACTGTCACTTGACCTGAGCAAGCAGTTTGTGTGAAAAACTGGCACACTTTTACCTGCATGCCCAAGTCTATGAACACAGAGGAAAATAACAGTATCATGCCCATGTTTTGCTCTTCAGAATTTTCTCTGCCTTAACAGGCTGCTGTGAAGTTTGTGCACAAAAGCTTTGCTGGTGTATCAAGTCTCCACATAAAGACAATCAACTAGGTTGGAAAAGACCTTTAAGACCATCAAGTCCAACCACTCCCCCAGGACTCCCAAGTCCACCACTAAGCACCATCACCATCTCCATTCATTGGAGGATAAACCGGTTTGCTGATAACTATAATCTATGGATATTCAATGAAGTGCACAGATAGCAAAACTAATTTATTCTCAGATATATAAACTAAACCCATATGCTTTATATTGATGCAGCAGATCTTTTAACTATGTGGGTTTCTTGCTACTGCTCACTTAGGGTTTAAAGTTGAGTATCACCATTTTGAAACTGAAATTACTGTATTGCTAAAGTCCACCAGCTAAGTCCCAAAATTCTTACAGGGCTAAAACACCTTCTGAACTAAATAATGTTGATTTTTGTCTAATCACAAAGATTGCATTGCAATGCCTTTGGCCTACCATGTTACTGTTAAGACATGTAATTTACATATCTTAGTTTATACCCATAACTTATCCAAATTATTCCCACCTCTGTAAGCCTCTGCTGAGTCAGAGCCACAAACCAAAAACATATGTAATAGTAAGAAGTTCAGACAAACCAATGAAGGGACGAATGGAGCAATGATTCCACCAACCCGGGAGAACATGGAGCAGGCACCCATTCCAACATTTCTGAGAAGCAAAGAAAAGTCATTAATCAGTGACATTTGCATATTGAAAAGGGCCACTGAGCAAGGAAGAAACCCCACACTTCAACCATGACCCCGACCACAGTAACTGACAAAGTCAAATGAAAGTGAAAGAATCCCAAGACAGGAATTAAAACATGCTTTGTGCTTAGAAGCACAAATCCCTTTCATGCTCAGAATTCTAACATAGATACATATAGAGGCATACGGAAGTGCAATTTCAGTTAATGCATCTTCTCTGCCTGAAACTTTGGCTAAATTCCTTTATCCAAACCCTACTTATGAGCAGACTTGCCCACCCATGAAAAACACCACAGTATAGTTTCACTGGTGGCAGATCATCAACAACAATACCTGCTTAAAATACCCAATAAAATTACATCCATATGACAGATGCCTCTGTCTGCTCTGTCAGCACAAGCATGGGGTACTTCTGCTTCTAGTTAGTGAAACCTGTGGCCTATGAAGTATCAAGTTAACATTACAAAGCTTATTGACCAGTCATCTTCAGTGGTGCTGGTTAAGCAAGCATGAATGTTTAATACAGTTGTATGGCTTATAAAGCACTGAAAAAGTTAGGTATCATTCATTAAAGAAGTATCAGCAATACTATTGTTATCTTCGTAGCGGAGAGAGGGCTGTGAGCACACCAAGCAGCCAAAGGGATACTTCACTGTTATATAAAGAATATGGTTAGTCTGAAAAAAGCACCACAAATTTGAGGGAAGAGGAAATTAAAAGATAAGGGAAGAAGTTGAGCATGTAAACTACATATAATCATTATATGTAACTGAAAACCCCAAAAGGTATAGTTAAAAAAAAAAGTAAAAGAAGTAAAGGTGATCAGGTAAGAGACCAGAAAACATGAAGACCTTAAAATTAACTTGTGTTACCTGATCACTGTGGGATAAAGTTCTGATGTGTAGATGTAGACAATGTTAAATGCAGCACTGATTGTCAGTTTCCCCAGCAAAGACAGAGAGCGACTATTCACCACTGCGAACACTCCAGTATCTGACAGAGAAAATGTGATCCCTGTAAGGCTTTTCAGCACTCAAATATATCTCTAATCATTTCAATCGCACAACAGCATGGAGTGAAAGCAAACCCACTGAAGAATTTGCTGAGAGCCAAGCAGTTTTCTGTTAAAGGACAGTTTGTCCGAGGTGATCTATACCTTCAAGTACAGAACGAAACATGGGCTTGATATCGTTGGTCAGAACAGCCAGTGCTTACTCACTTATACCAAGCACATCAGAAGACACGTTACATGCCTATCAAGGAAGGCTACAGAATAAACCACTGCCGCCTTGAATAAATCGTGCTTCCTAAGGCACTTTGCTCCTGGCCAACTTCAGCAGTTCAGCATATGGATTATTTCCTGGGTCCTGGATTATTTCCACAGTCCTCTGCTCTGAAAATCTCTTTCATATGTTGTACTTGAACTAACATGCAAAATGTACCTGATATCAGCCTAACCAGAATATCTGAGTCTGGGCTCCAGCATCTGGGTTACTTCTGGAAACCCAAGTTGCTCCTCTTTAAAAGTTTCAACTATTAGATTCATAGCCATCTAGAGTAACTTTGGCACGCTATCATAAGCGTTTAATCTTTCTTAATCATGCTTCAAACCTTTGCAGCTTTCGCTCTCCTTACAGCAGGTGTTAAACATACACAAATCTTACAAGCTGAGATGAATTTATGCACCTAATTTTAAAAAGAAAAAACACTCATGGTATACTTTTGTTTCTATTCTGCTGAATAAATTTAGAAATGAAGAAATGAGCACAGTGTGTCTACAAGAAAAAAGACATTTTATTTCACATTTCTTAAAAACCCCTTGCTTCAGAAGATTTTCAGACTTCTCTCTTGAAGTATATGTGGCCACATTACTAATATCACAGTTATACCAGTCTTGAACATTACAGAGCAGTGAGGAAAAGATGGAAACTTGCACCAAGATTCAATTCTTAAGATCTTTTGACATCGGTGTTTCACTTGGAGAGATAAATACAAGTTGCATGCATACTATTTACACCAACATATCATTTGGCTTATGGAGAGTCCCCACATAGCATCAGTCTTTGGGTTTAAGTCACAAACACTGGAAAGAAGTGACTGATGTGATCAGAAATACAGGGCAGAATCCAAAGACAAAAGCTCAAATCCAACCCTTTCCAACAAGCTTTCCTTAAGATCTTAGGAAGGCTGCTGCTTAGCCTTTTTGTAAGTTACCTTCTCTGGCTTCAAAACTTGGGACTCACATGTGGTATGAACCTAATCTACGAGCAACCATCAAATTCTTAGATTATAGGATGCTGTGTTTAACAATTCTCATCACGCACTCCAGAAACAAAAGTAAGTATTTACCTTTCTTTTTAGGAAGGAACATGACAATAAGACAAGCCAATCCTCCCAGGAACAGAAATGTGCTCAGTGTTCGCTTCCGACCAAACCTGATGTGCAAGGATAACAAAGCTTTATTCTGCATTAGATCTGTCGTTTGCAGAGCAGTAAGTCCTCTAAATTCATGCTCTTTATTTGCAGTTGGGAATCCTGAATGCCATCTCCCACAAACACTTCCTCTCATGCTTTTAAACGGCTTCTACTGCCCTCTTAAAATGAGCACCAAGAAGTCTTTATATGCAGTGGCTGACAGCTTCTAGGATTTTGATTTGTTTCCCACTGCGTGTGCACGTTTGTAAAGCTCCTCAGGAGACACGGGCAGAAGAGACTGGGAGGTCAATTCTACATTGTCCAGAGTATCATGGCTCAGGAAAAGGCTGAATATTTGAATCAATCTCTGCTCACATACTAGTGCACACAAGCAAATATTACATGAAACCACACGACAGCTGCCGTTGAGTTCAGTTGCAACTGCTTTGATCTAATAGTGGGAATGGGGACTACGAGAGAGAGGTGGGAAGAATGCCATCTTGTGTTAGCATGGGGCTAGCACAGCTCGGTTCAACTGATCCACGGGATCAGCACCATCTGAGCCAAATTCAGACAGCTCGTTAGTAAGTGAGCTATTGAGAACAAGTTAAACTTTATTTGAAACAAAGACATATCAATGGCACCTTCAAATTGAAGCAGGAAGCTCCATACACAGACATAAACTAGGAGATGCAATATACAGGAAACCTATCTTTGAGTAAAATTGAAAGAAAATAAAACCCTGAATGGGTTTGGGTTAATAAATTTCATACTTACCATTTTTGGTTAATCAAGTAAATACAGATTGGGTATGCTGGGATTTCTATCAACCCTGACAGGGCTAAATTGGCATAAATACTTCCACCCAAGTCACCCACATTTAGGGTAAGACCATAGTAAACCAAGCTGCACACAAACCTGCAAAAAGGAGAAAAAGGATAAAATCAGAGCTGCCACTTTGCCTGCCAAATCAAAGCACTGGTCTGGCAAATCACCATAAACCATATTTAGAGTTTCAGAAGGTCTAACATGTTACCCTAACAAGTATATGGTGCTTCCAAGGGAAAGAAACCATTTTGCCTCTGCACAGACCCAATCCCTGACTTACTACTCAGTTAAGTTTAGGACTACACTTGAGAAGAATGGGCATAAACCAGAATAAAATTAAAATATGACTATATTAGTTGACCTGAGAAATTATGCCTTGGTCCTTTTTGGTTTTATCAGCTTCCACTTTCATCCATGCTTTTCCAGTTGTGTGTAAACCCTTTCCGAAACAGTTCGGACAACACATCCGCCTTCTTTTAATTTCTACACCCTGGTCTAGTTTTATTCATTTGTATCTTTTAATTTTTCTTTCGTATCACTGCCTGGCTGTCACCTTTATAGAGAGGAAAGGAACCGGTAACTAACTCATCTTGCAGGAAATCAGCAATTCTTATTTAAGGAACAGAAAAATCAACTAGCCTGCAGTAGCCATTCTGGAAAAGCAAAAGAAAAACAGCTGTGTTGTCTACCAACAACATGATGCCATTTGTTTTCTTCTTAATACATCTTCTTCAAATATATGCATTATAAAACCAAATGTATGAACAGAAATGCCAGAGGACTCACGTAACACATCATACACAAGGTTTATTTCAAAGTAGCAGCAAAAGATCTCAGGGCTAGCAGAGCTATCTGTAGCAAAACAGGCACTTTTGGAATTAGTTTTCCGCTGGTGACTAGAGCACCATGGGTTGAACATGTTCATTTCACAAGGTAGGCTACCCCCCCGTTAATGGTCTCCTTATACATAAAACCAAGAATGATCCACGTGACTGGAAGTACTGACACAGCATGGGACAAAGAACAGCCTGACTAACCCTAAGCAGCCTTTGAGGGTCAGAAGAAAAGAGGCAGTTAACTAATTTGAGACTCTCAAAGCATGACGAAAACGCAGAGATAAAACACCTCACACCTAGACTGGCAAAATGGCTTCCTGTTAAAAATGCACCAAGCAAATACTATAATAAAAGGATCATTTTTAGGTACAGTGTCCCTAATCATACAGGCTAAGTATAATCTGCAGGGTGAGCAACATTTCCTCTCAAAGACTCAAAAGAGGCAGCAGCAACACAGCTAGGCCTAGAAAGTATTTCAAGTACCAGGTAAACATCATGATCAATGTGCGTCCCAGGAGGATCTTGTATCGAAACAGGTCCAAGAAGCCGCCAGCCTCTCTGGAGCTCCTCTCTGCTGGGAGTTTTAATGAGAAAGTGCACTTCTGCTTGCGGTTCCTCTTTGCGATGAGGTAGAGGGCATCTTCTGCTTCATTCAGCCGGCCTTGGGAATAAAGCCAGCGGGGGGACTCTGGAATGAATCTGAAACACGCATACATACACACAGACAGCTTTAGGATTTTTTCTTTCTGTGAGGCTGACTTGCCTATGGAAATGAAGCTGAAACACATTTGAGTGTAACAAAGAATTTTCCAAACAACCCTTCAGGTATAAAATTCACTTACTGAAACAGAGACAAGGCATACTGAAAGGAAAGGGAACATAAGTCATATGCAGTTTAGATACCAGGAAGTTATGTTGAATGTATACATACATACACATAACATACATGCACAATACTACATGTTGCAGTATCATTAGGAGACCCTGTCTTCAGAGACTTAAGGATTCACCACGTTGTTACAAGTAACAGATGATGTTTTTGTAACACCAACTTGTTGTCTTCCATTTCTTATTTCCCAACTTTTCCCCAAATTCTCTCCTGTCGACAGGAAGGCAGAGGCTGTGCAAAGGTCACGCTCTTGCTCCCCATGTGCACTGTTCACTTGATACATCTATAACTCCAACACAGTCTACAAAGCAAATCTATTACTTTCAGATTCCCAGAAGTAATTTAAGCTTTAGTCTTTTGCCAGAAGGTTTGTAAGATTTTTGCCTTTGACCAGAAGTGACATTTTACCTTTAATTTTAAAGGAAAGTGAAACTGTGCTTTTATAAATGAAAAGAGCTTGGAAAGGAACAGGTTTTCTTTCCCACAATTAAAAAAAAAACCAAACTGGTAGTATTTCCTGCACAAAGTAATTTTTAAGCAATGTAGGAGGGAGGCTGTGTGAAACTTGGAGTACAAAAGTCCTTTCTTAGACTAAGATAAGCCTCTGAGCACAGCTCTGAAATCCCATGAATAAGGCACTTCAAAAGACTGTATTTATCAATCTGAAAGCTAAAAAACTTTAACTTCGCGAACAGCCTCTAAAGCTCTTCCCTAAGTTCTGATGCTTCCTTTTGAAAGGGTGTACTGACTCTTTAGCAAAGAGTTTTATTCAAGAAGTTACTGAAGTTAGAAGGAAAAAACCCTTAAGTTTAAACAGCAGCTGAAGTTATTTTCTTCTTTCAGTTACTGAGATTTTACTGTCAGGAAGTATGTAAGAAGAGAACACTGCATCATATAGCTTTCAGTGACGGAATCCACAAACACAGACCCCTGGTGTCTTAATAAAGAAGCCTTCTCCCTATTCCTTCTTAATCGCATTTGAAAAAATAAAAGGAAGCTACCTATTTTTAATTTCATGCTACCTTTAAGACTGTATGTGCAAGCAATTTTAACACTGTTCCTTCTGGGTTAGCACAATTGTAAGAGAAGCATCATGTTATCATAAACCCACATAAATACTTCTGTATCTCTTAACGTGTATATATAGCATCTTGTAGCATACCAGACCAGTTTAGACCTACGCATGCCAGTTAAAAAATAGGATGTGCTTCTGCACCATTCTTGAGACTGCATCTCATCTACAGTAATAATGCATATAGAATACAGTGTACACTTACAGTTTCAAATACTGCAGCAATACTATTTAAAGGAAGTACAGAACATGGAGTGGCAGAGGTTGAGAGAAATACCTTAACTACACCATTTCATGCCATCCTAAAAAGGCACCTTGACTTAGTAGTTTGGTTTGTTCAATGGTTTTGTTTGTTTCTTGGTTTTGACATCTTTCTTGATGGAACTCAGTTTGAAAAATAACTTACAGAGAGAGCAGGAAGACGACTGTTCCTTCCAGGTTAACCACAACAGCCAGCATCCTCCAGGAACGAATGAAGTACCCTAATAACGCATACTGGGCAATTCCCACAGCAAAGAACAAGCCACCAATAGATCCTAGTGTACAATTAGAAACAAACCAAAACATTATTACTCCTGTAAGGAACATCACCGACTCTCAACACATGGAATCAGACAAACTAACACTTCATTAAGAAAAAGTCACTCCGCAATACAGGCAAAACCACAGCTATTTGACCAAAGAATATTGTGTCCTTCACCGATGCAGGGCAGAAGTATTACACCTAACTGCAAAGATCAATGCAAGCCCAAATCACTCTTCTGAATCCTCCTCACCCAAAGAAACCCCATAAACAATTGAATCTTGCAATTCCAAATGTATGTTTCAGCTTTGTATGTGTAAAAATAAATACCATTAGAAAACTGGTACTTTCAGAAGTATGTAGTATTCATTTGTAGTTCTCACGACTTTTAAGATACTCTATTTTAAGACAATCTCAACATAGCACTTTTGGACTTCATCACAGACTGGATGAGGCCCCAGAGGCATAACTGAACAATTTATGCACATCACATCTGAAGGACAGCTTCAAACCTAAGAACCAAGACAGTTATAGGTGTTGATATCTTCTGTTCTAAATTCTAAGGTTGGTTAACGCATGGCAGTTGTCTCATCTTCCCATTATATAAAAACACTTTTGATTTTTTTGAGAACTGCCAGGAATGAAAGAACTGGTATTAGCACACAAACACTAAACTCCATTGTCGTGGTTTAGCTACTGCTGAACCCAGGACACTCCATTTAGCACAGTCCAACATTGTGATGGATAGAGCTCAGCTATTGCGAACTTTGGATGAGTAATTTAGCTGTCTAACATTCACAGGGGATGCTTCAACTGGACCTTTGTCAACTTCAGTGATGCAGAAATCTGAATGGCCCCAAGTCATCTACTGTGTTTGTCTAAGGTTCATATTAGACAGAGCAAGACTCAGACTGTGGTCACACAGATGCTCAAGCAGAGTTAAATTTGCAGCTGCTATGGTGTTAGCTCTGCTGTGTCAACTGTGTAAAACTAAAATCTACCTGGCAGTAAAGACATTGGCACTCAAACTTTACCTGCTAATGCCCAGTAAGCAGTACCCACACACTCATTCAGTAGAACAAAGGCCACCAGTGACATCCCACCATTCATCATCCCTACCAAGAAGCGAGAGATGGCAAAGAATTCGTATGAGGGTGAGAATCCATTTGCAATGGCAAACAAGATGTCAAGAGCAAAACCTAGAAAACAAGGCAAAAGGTTCCATTTCAGAAGATTACCTAAAGAAAACCAGAAGCATTTATCAGTATCTTTACTTGAAGTTCAGTGGCATCTGTCCTAAGTAACACAATCGACAACTACAACACAGGTTTGGGCAGAAATTTAAGTACCTACAGTCAGTATCATAAATTGAGGGACACAAAAAGGAGTGGTTTCTGACAGCTAGTTTGCAGTCCTAAACCTTCAAATTCGGTTCACAACAGATTTTTTTCATATACTCAGAATTACTGTCTGGCTCCAGTTAAGTTGGTTTGATATTTATCCCCATACAGAAGACACAGATGAAACACATGACCAAGTACCTCCTCTCATTTTTCAAAAGCAGTCTATGCAAACTAGAGATGAGAAACATTACCAGGGGTGGTATATGGGGAGTTTGCACTGCATAGCAAGCCCACCTTTATCTGCTTTGAATGAAGTTTTCCTTTAAGAAAAATAATCTGTTTCTAGCTCTACATGCTAACCCATTGACACACAACTTCATAAAGACACCCATAAAGCATGAAGTTCCAAATTTTGTTTGATCTGGGGACAATAAAAAAAGCTTTTGAGCTTTAAAACACAATGAAGAACACACATAAATAAAATTTACCTCCTGTCTGCATGATTTAATCAGTACAGCAAATTCCTAGCAGGTTATACATTAAGAACATCGCCAGTAAGTTCTCAGGAATATTAATTGCAACATGTGGAGATCTCATGAGCATGATATGCATGAGTGTATGCCCATATGGTATGATACCTAAATACAGAACACCTCCCAGATATTCAGATGGTGACTGAACAGACAAATATTAATTTCTTGCTCCTGCTTATATTCCTGAAGTATACTGGAAGGACAAAACAAAACCAAAAATTACAGCATATGATTCACTACTACACATTAAGCTCTTGGCAGAAACGGGGCTCTTGCCACCTCTTCAGAGCCACACCACCTCCACTTCATTCATGTTGTTAGGTGGCACTGGTTACCTGTGAGATAGACTTTCTTCCTCCCGAAGCGGTCAGAGAGCTGGCCAAAGGAGATTGCTCCAACGAACACACCACTGAAGTAGAAAGAACTGGCAGCACTCACTTTGTATGATGTGTTGCCGATTAAAAACCACTGGATGGAGGAAAAAGAGTGAATTAACCAGAATCCAAGCAGTTCAGCAATAGGTAATAGTTGGGGGGGGGGGGGGTGGAATGACACATACTTGAAGGAAGATCAAGCTTTGTGTAAATATCCTTAGCATCACATTCAGTCACCAAACACAACTCCTACTCGGTGGTACTAAACCAACTGCACAGTTCCTCCAAATCATGTGCAGTCTTTGATTCTAAAATCCAGGACAGATCCCTTGGAATACTGTCATTTTTGCAGCCTTCTCCCAGTCTTCCTTTTATTGCCTGTTCTCACATAAATCTAACTCAGACTCAGTCCTATCTCATGACACTACTGTAGGTACACTATGCAAAAATAAAAATTGTGGTGTATGTCCAAAGATAATCCTGCATATGCTCCTCCTTACAGAATAACAGAATGGTTTGGGTTGGAAAGGACCTTAAGATCATCCAGTTCCAACCCCCTGCCATGCACAGGGGGGCCTCACACTAGACCATGTTACCCAAGACTCCATCCAACCTGGCCTTGAACACTGCCAGGGATGGAGCACGCACCACTTCTTTGGGCAACCTGTTCCAGTGCCTCACCACCCTCACAGTAAAGAGCTTCTTCCTTGTACCTAACCTGAACTTCCTGTTTAATGTATATGCTCATACACTTCTTTATGAGTCTTGTCACTGAGAAACACTTTGGTAGCATTAGCCAAGTTTTCTGGCTAAATTTGCAAATACCCATCTCTTTTATAGTGTACTTCATGTCATTTCCAGTTCTTCTCCATTCTAAATACAAACCCGACCTGTTTGATTCTTACAGACTTCATGTCTCAGGTTAAACCTGACAGGAAATTTCCCTCCACACATCTGTAGAATGAACAGATGTCATGCTCTCACTGTTCAAAAGTTAGAGTTTTTAGAATACAAAAGGAAATACCTTGTGCTCTTTACTTTTTCTACTCTGCTTGTATCTTGAGATAATGTATCATTTTACTGACACCCAACTTTTCTTCCTCTGCTGGTAAACTCGTGATTATGTCATTATCCCTGTAATAACACTCTAATCTTCTCCTCATAATCTTCTCTTCCTCTACCAAAATCCCATTAGATATCCTTTCTAGCACAGCTTGTATTATTTCAAAGCTCAGTTATGAACTACTTCACCATGCGTGCATAGCCACGCAATTAAACCTCACCAAGATTAGGGAGCTAGCAAAACAAAATCATTCAGAAGCTCCAAGAAAATAACTTGCTTACTCTCAGTATATGCTTCATTTTGAATTGCCACTTTAATGGTGAGGTGTTTACTGATACAGTAGGTAATGTGCCCATAAAGCATCAACATTGACAAAATTCACTTCTAAAACCAACCACGTGACCAGAAATCAGCTTTAGAAGCCTCTCTAGATTTTAAAATCAATTCTAAGAAAAATACATTTGTACAATAATAGCAGATGAGATTAATTTTATCTTGAAATAACATGGCCAGTGTGTTCTGTAAGAGTTAGAAGAATCAGACCCTAACTTTCGGTATACAAAAGCTGCCAGAACTCAAACTCGAGATGCTTTCTGAATCATTCAGGGATTAAGTGATAATTTGGTTGCAAAGCAATATTTGTGCTGCAAATTAATCTCAACAGCTATGCAGCCCCTTAAAGGGCTCCAGGCTTTCCTCTTCTACATAAAGCATGTTACATATATATGTTTGATTTTCACAACTTAACCTTTTTACATTGGATTATATTTCAGTGTCGGTTCTCAATGGTCCCCTTATTTAGATGTAACGCCACAAAACATGCATGAAAAACATCCTCCTCAAATGTAGAAAAGACTTCTTTATACATCAGTAATGAAATTAGTGATGAGAACCACCAAGTAAGTGTGATCTCACTTTTTTAGCACATAACTTCCAAATACACCACATACTCAGGTAAAAACCTTTAAGGAAATGTATTTTAACAGTTGGAAATGGGAGAGGTAACAAGATTTTATACACATGGGCCTTTATTGAGAAGTTTGTTAAAGAGCTAAAAAGCAGGATCTACAGAAGTTAGCTTGGGATTTCTTTTTGGTTTGTATTTTTCAAGTAAACTTTGTTCTTTATCTGCATTTCTTATTTATGTAACTAAAAGGCACAAGAATATAAAGTTTAAGTCCTAAAGCGTTCATAGGCTCCATAAACGTGTCTGACTTGTCAAGTTGAAGATTCTTGGATAAATAACAAGCAAAAAAGAAAAAGCTTAGAGAAAGTTTGAAAACCTTTCTGAGCTTTAAATCACGCTTAAGAAATTCCACCACTCATTAGGGTTTTAAATTAAATTGTGGCATATATACTCATACTCTCTTTATTACGAGAATGAGCAGCAATACCTGTTGTACATAACTGCTTGGAACTGTTTCAAAGCTAGCAGCTTTTACTAATATGCTCCTAACCAATTAAGTTAAGTGCTTTGCAGGGCTACTTCAAATTGCATTAATACCTCTGGACAACACCCCTGAATTATCAAGTGGTACTACACTCAACTCAACTGTACAGCTCTAAATTCAGGTCCTTCAGAGATGTACTCAGGGCTCTTTCACAGAAGAATTCGACATTCACAGAGACTGAAGGGCCCAGGAAGGAACGGTGTTGCACAAATCAGTGCAGAGTCTTGAATCATTTCTGTAGGGACTGTGGCTAGATTATGAAAGAAGACACAAAACACAAAGGCCATGCCAATCAGGCTAAAGCTTGTTTGGAGATAGAATGGGAGGAGCTGCTTTGTCCACCTGATTCCCCACAGACCACATCTTCCCTCATATCTGCAGTTGCAAAAACTGCAGAAGCATCTTCCTCTCCAGTTCCTCCACCGCTTGCTCACTGCATGAGGGATGCACTACACGCACCTGACCTTAGCAAGGGAATCACAAGAGGTGGCCAAAAAGAGCTCAGGGTCCATAATGGATTTTGAGCATGCTAGGATGACAAATGGCATGATTCCAGCTCAGTTGTAGAACCAGACTACAGGCTACGTAACTTTGACATGGAAGAAGTGGGAAGTTTTGGAGCAGAACTTTGCTCAAGATCTGAACAGTAAAGTAAAGCTAGTTTTTGTTCCTGCTACAGATAGATTACCTGTTCTCGACCTGGAGGTAGCACCCATTTCACTTGTTAACCAAAACGTGCATTAGTATGACAGCAAGAAGCAGTACAACCAGCCCCTTGTTACCAATCCAGTAAGATTTCCTGCTCACACATGAGGCAGCAAAACCCATTTCAGACTTACCTCAGAGACTATCGATGTGAAGCTGCTGCCGAAGTGTACGTGCTTATGCACCTCACTGCCATTGGCGGTCAGAAGCCATTCCCCAAAAGCTCTCTGCTCGCTCACTGACTGGTTGCCATGGCTCTGATTAGCTGAGAGCTCTTGGAGATCCCAGTGGTAGGGAGGAGTTGCGCCCACCAACGCGATGAGGATGGCTTCAGTGGCCACATAGAGCTGGCATCAAAGACAAAAACCATCAAAGACGCTAAACATGAATCATCTGCAGCTGCATCAAATCCATATTAAGAAATAATCCTATTTTATATTCACCTTCTATCAATACAAGGTGCCATGTATAGCCCCCATTACCAAATATCACACACTACAGAACCACAACACAGTGGTTTATTGCACTTGTTAATCTGTTGATTATTGGAGAGAAAAGAAGTTCCCCTCCTGACACCCTTCCCTCAGTCAGAGGCCCCCTAACTCACACACAGCAAGTAAACCATCTGGATATTATTAGTACTAAGGAGATAAAATACAACTGTTATTTAATGCAAGTATATTACTCTGTTGTATCCTCTTCTTCCACCTGTGTTCATTTCTCTAATTTGATATTTGGAACAGATCTGCTCCTCATTATCCCTTATCTAAACTTTCCCAGTTTTACCAAAATTAAATCTTTCCTTTTTTTTTTAAATCTTCTGTGAACCTCTTTTACTGTAAAAAATAAAAATAAAAAATTTGTACTGACACGAGGTCTAAATAAAGCAAATTAATAATTTTAGCACTGTTTAGGAAAGAATAAATAAAATTGCTGGAAACCAGACATTTCAAGCCTGGTATAGAGCTGCCCCACTGCTGACTGTGAATGATGAGCATTCACAGGCCACTGCTTTAACAGACTACATTACAACTGGCTTAAAACCCACGTGCTTTTAGACCTGTTGGAACACAGAAGTGGCACAAGTTCTACAACACAAGACAATATAAAGGCTGAGAGACAAAAAGAGTTGCTGGTAACAACACAAAGACCCCTTACTCGCCAAATAAAACCACCTCTTGTCTCAAGCTCTCACTGTGGAACAGTAACCCAACACAGTATCTCCTGAAAAACAAGCAAACAAAAAGTCCTGTCACTTATCCTGCTATGTTTCCCATTAAAAAAACCCCAAACCCTCAGGCATGTCACTCCATCCCTCAAACGCCACTTCAGCCACCTCCTGAATGCAGTCCTTGCTCTGCTCTTAGCATCTCCTCCATTCGTTCTTGGGAAGAATGTACCTGCAGGGAGGTGTTCTCTCAGAAGGCTGCTACAAAAACAAGTCTCAAACCTGGAAAGACCATAGATAGGCACAAAAAAAAGTCTGAGGAGCACTGAATTTTGATGTAAGCACCCCCAGGTAATCTGATTCTGCTCTGTACAGCAGTTACACCCAGACCTAAAAGAGAATTGCCACTAAACTAACAGAGACCCTCCGAGTTATTACCTGAAAGCATTTTGTTTCCATGAGCTCCTTTTTGCATTCTACATGAGAAAACTATTTACCTCCCGCCACAGTTCAAGAAAATCAATCTGTTTCAACTTTTTAGCATGAAATTATTGAATAATCAAAATGAATTTAGAAGAAAATCCACAATCTCTTTACTCTGTTATTAAGCTAAAGGACAACTAGACAGACTACGATGAAAAGTACAAGAACTCATCTAGGAAAGAAAGCAATGACTAAGATTACATGGGGAAAGAGGTGTTAAAAAGCTAAGTGTCCATGCTGCTAGGGATGTGTGACTGCAGTACTCAAGAACAGTTTGAAATGAGAATTCCAGGTGATGATCAGTGATGCATCCCTGTGCTCTGACTCACTCAGACAATTCCGCATCAGGACTAAGTAATAACATCTTTGCTTTTGTCTTGTGAAATAATAAACATACTTTTGAAGTAGTTCAGGAAATGAAACCCTCAAAGCACTTGGTTTAGAGAGCACAAGCATAATGCTTTTCATTTTCGTTTTGAGGTGAAACCTACCCCACCTGCAAAAAACTAAATCAAAATACAAGTGGCAGCAGCACGCAAAGAAACACTACAGAGGGTTTTCAATGAAAAAAATTTACCCTTAAGCATCCTAGTGGCTACAGTAAGCAAGGATATGTAAGCAAAGATAGAAACACTTTCAACTGACCTGTTGAATCAGGAAATGCATGAATAAGGACATGTTTTGGTGTTACCCAATCGTAGGAATAGTCAAGAAAGTTAAATGACATTAAGTATCAAGACTCCTCAGTTGAACACCAGCAGTACAGCTCCATCAATGCCATGCCAGGAGTGCCACTCCACTCTTTTTATGTAAAGAAGGACTTATATGAGGCCCAAGCAAAAAAAGTGCCAGAAGTTCCCATCCCAGTTTACAAATACATTACAAACCAGCCCAGGACTGAACTCTCTCAATGGCATTATAGGATAACATGAAGAAAACATCAGGAACTGCTGGTAAAAGAAGGCAAAAATTGCGGGCCAACAAGTAGCAGGCACAATGTAGTCCTGCTTCAACAGGCAGGATTATTCTTCTGTCTGCATTTCACCTTTCTCTCCTATCTTTCAGCCTCCTTTGGCTAAAAATATAACTGAGTCACAGCTTTGTAAGAGGTCAAAGTCCTCACCTTAGCACTCTGGTCTGGGACACTGCCAAAGAATAGTGGGTGAGCCTCTTGGTCTCAGAGGGAGTTCACCTAAGACTATGAGAAAAGCATTCTCAGCTGTGCCTCGACTTCCTTGCTACCAAAGGACTAAAGCTTTTAACATGGTAAAAAGATGCAATAAAAGCATAGACCGTATGCTAAATTTTGGTGTTTATTGCATCAGAAGTTTCTGACATTTAAATATCCAGACAAAAAGAAAGACATTGCTGGTATTTACTGCGCGCAGTTCTGGTGTCCTCAGCATAAGAAGGACATGGAGCTGCTGGAACAAGTCCAGAGAAGGCCACGAGGATGCTCAGGGGCTGCAGCACTTCTCGTATGAAGACAGGCTGAGAAACTTGGGGCTGTTCAGCCTGGAGAAGAGAAGGCTGTGTGGAGACTTCAGAGCAGCTTCCAGTATCTTAAGGGGCCTGCAAGGATACTGGAGAGGGACCCTTCATCAGGGACTGTAGTGATAGGACAAGGGGTGATGGGTTCAACCTGAAACAGGGGAAGTTCAGGTTAGATATAACGAAGAAGTTCTTTACTGTGAGCATGGTGAGGTACTGGAACAGGCTGCCCAAAGAAGTGGTGAATGCTCCATCCCTGGCAGTGTTAGGCCAAGTTGGACAGAGCCTTGGGTGACATGGTCCAGTGTGAGGTGTCCCTGCCCATGGCAGGGGGTTAGAAGAAGATGATCTTATGGTCCTTTCCAACCAAAGCTATTCCATGATTTTATGATGTGCATAAGCTGCACAAGCAGAAAGCTGGAATAAGCTATGCATACAACTCTCTTCAGCTTTCCTTACCCAAGGATCTCAAAAGCTTCATTGTGCCTTCCAAGGCAAATTCTTAACACCCTTTCCCCTCAAAGCTCAGCAGGATTAGCAAAATAACCAGGTGAACACAAATACAATGTTTAACCTGGTTAAATCCCAAACTTAGAGGTAATACTGTAAACAGACAAGACCTAGAAAACAGATCCTATTGCTCTAGAGGGACTCCAGTCCCACTGGGCTGACACTTTGAAACAGCAAGCAGAGGTTTTACTCAATGCAAACAATGTGCATGAAGCACTATAATACCTCTAGGCAATATGTAAAGGTGTATATAATTATATAGTAGGTGTACAGAGGTTAACTACTTCAGAAAACTCCCAAAACCAAGTTGATGGTGTGGCTTGCTTATGGAAAAACCCAGGTAATTTATTGCCTACAAAACACAGGAAATTAGACTGTGTACGCATGGAAATGGAAGGGAGATAATGTGTCATAATACAAATATTTTTAATCCATAGTCTTTGCTATGCAGTAGAATTGTTAACTCCAAGGCTCATTTTCCAAGGGTGCCAAGAGGGCAGTCGGGCTAGGTGGAATATCTCAGCAGTCTACCAGGCTGAAAGCCATCTTGATTAATGCAGAAGATAGGATTGCTTCAGCTCCCACTGAATCCAAACACCAGCCACTGCAGAAAATATTTTATGTAACAATAACCTTATTGTTACCAATGTAAAAACATCTCCCCATACGTTTTACCCACACTCCATACGAAGACAACAATCACCACTGACATTGTGCCTCCCAGGCACCTTCCAACCCAGCTGTTAAAAAGACATTGCAAAAGCAAATTCAGCCACAGCTACAGAGCCCCAGAGCCAGTTCCTTCTGACAACTTCACTCTTTACACAGCACGCAGCCCTCACTTTTTAAAATAGATTCTTTTATTTTTTTAATAGACACAACAATCTGCTTCCTTCCCTGTGTTGCTAGGCCTTCAGAATGCCTTCTCCCAAAACTCATGCATCTTGCTATGCCCATCAGCAGTAATTCTGTTAAGATCTTTACAACAGCACACTGAACAGGCATCTTCTAGGACTAGACAGAAACTGAAGTCAGCCCGGTAAGTTAAGCTGCAAAAACTGACTGGATGGATGTGTTGATACAGATGTATACACACAGAACATGTGACTGCAATGTCTGAGTGAATCTAGTGATGATTAGAAGAGCAAAAGACCTAGCAGCTGTGAATGACACTTTGAGAACTACCTAAATAAAGAGCTCAATTACATGTGCTTTGCAGTTCAGATGCACCTGAAGAATGGAAGGTCCCAAAGCTGCAGCTCATGTTTGATGCCTCAAGCTCACTCTGACCACACTTTCCCCCTGAACACAAGCCATAAATTGGAGAGTGCACTGGGTTAGATTAAGACACAACAGAATTTTGAGGGAAGACTGAGATGTAGGCAGCTGATAAGGTATTCATGACACCCCCTTCACTCAGGATGATTTCTGGAAAAGTGACAACAAGTTAACTATTTAAAAGAGTCTTAGCACCTAAATCATTGAAATTAAATGTAACAGGTGACTGAAGTAGTACACTTTCTCCCTTCAGAGATGGGCCATGCACAAATGGAGCAAATGGGTTTTCACTTAGAAGTTCCACCAATTTTGAGGTGGAGATATTCTTAGCTAAATGAGCAGCAGTATCTCTTTGTGTGATTAGTTTACATACTTACACTCACCTTGCTTATTTTGCTTCCCAAGCAGGAGTAAGCTATACCAAAAGAAGGAACTACATTCAGTGATGCAACTACTCTAAAAGGCTTCATCGCTTCTGCGAGTAAAGCAACACCATCCTTTAGCATGTTCCAAGTAAGATGCAATGCACAAAAAGATGTAGGAATAAGAAGCTTACCTCAAGAAATAAAAATTTTGGCCCCTCCTTTTTATGTGTGTATTCATGCCATGTTTGAAACCACACCTCTGTGTAAGAGGCTGCACATCTGACACACATTCTGTAACTTTCTTGAGAATCTGAGGGACTTAAAACTTTTACTTCTCCCATAGACATCAAGAAAAAAAGCCAAACAGGAAGGTAATCAAAGGAAGGTACACAGCAATTCTGTAAATCATTTTTCTATCTGCCACCTTGCTTACATACCTTACAGGTACTTATAGTTGAACTCAGGCACACTGCAAGTAATTTTGGGTAAACAGCATACCTGTCATGAAGCCTCTGGAATAACTTCAACACCCTATACTAGCAATCTGTGCTAAAGCCACCTCTTCCCTTCATTTTAAATTGTTCATTACATTTCAGATTGGGTTTGTACTTTCTGTTCAGATAAAGCCCTACTCAGGGACTGGGAATAAGTTGCCCAGTGCATGATCACTTCTGGCTAGTTCAAAGAACAGCTTAATAGACTCACACAAATGTAAGTAAGACTTGCTGACAAACTATTTTATTACCATCATTACAACTACAGAGTGATGTCTCATGCCACTAAAGACACAGAATGTGTATAAGGGGGCAGTAGATAAAAATAATGCCAAGAAACAGAGTCATAGCCTTGTCAAAAAATGAGGCTATGCCTGGGATCACATCTCTATCCTGCCTGCAGACAGGCACCACTACTGTAGAATTATTTTGGGACGAGCCTGCCTTACTTAAGCCACAAGCCCCAGAATCTCCTTTCCCTTAAAACACTTGTGCAGTTGGGCTGTTTAAAAGCAGCTTTCTGCATTGGGATATTCCAATGATAGATATTATACATGATCTTGCTGCCAACAGCAAAGAGATATTAGCAGCACTACTCATTAGAGCTGCACTGCATCAAGAATGCCTTTGCCTTAAGCCAAACTATTATTCAAGAAACTTGATGTTACCGTCCTGTTTTTCCATCTTCCCTTCAGCTAATAATAAGTTGGAGAGAAAGAAACACCACCTTGGTAATTATCCAGACTGCTGTGCAATACACATTACCCAACTTCAGGCAAAACCTTTTTCAGCTGTGCAAACAATACCTCCCTTTTCAACTCCAACATGTTTTAACATGCCTTTTAATAGAGTAAAGCACATTTCCATTCTCAGATTTCTGCAGGTTTAAAAGACACCATTCTTTAATAATGCTTCAATAGAATTTCTTCAGAAGGTAGTGAACACTTTTCTAGTAATCAATAGGTATCAAGCAATGACTTTTAGTTCAAAGTAATGTCCTAAGTATTCCAAGAGTTATCAGCTTCCCTTTACTCCTCTCTCACCCTCTTAAAGATACAGTGGAAAGGCAAGACTAATCTGGCCTCAAATTCATGTTGTCAGACTATCCCTACATTCTTTCAGATAATTTCTGTCTTCAGGTAATTCCACAGATTTCAGGAAAAAAAAAAGTTTCTCTACATTAACTGTTGTCACTCCATTATGAAGTTATCAGAACATTCCTAGAAGTCTTCCAAAGTCCCATTAAGTTGGTAGTGGCTAAGCCAGGATTACCTTAATACAATAACAGCTCAATGAGTTAATGAGTAACACTGGCAGGTAGCAGAGCAGTAATACAGATCGGCAAAGAAATGAAAGCAGCAGCCTGTAAGACTTAAACTTAATCTAGTTTTACGCTGATGATGTGCAAACCCATTTTTGTGACTACAAGCAACCTGCAGGTTTTTCGCCACTGTCAGTAAGCTCATTCCACAGGTCAAGAACCAGTACACTGAAGCCCATTGACTACCATGTGGAAAGCCTCCCCCATGCAGACACAGTTGTTTGATACAACTTGGCTGAAAGAAGCTCTGTGAACTAAACTATGTTTGTAATTTGAATTCAGAGTCAAGATACATCGGCATCTCAGTACGAGTACATGGCAGAAGTAGTTTACTGGAGAAATCTGTACGAGCAGAAAACCACTAAAATGTTGGAAAATACCTAGAAAGTATGAAATTCAAAAGATGAGAAAGATGAATCAATGAAAAGGCACAAAAGCCTTTCAAGGAAAGCAAGAACATCTGCTGGGGATCTTATGGGGCGGGGAAAGCAGAGTTTAAGCTCAGTATATCAGAATCAGTGATGAAGGGACTTGACACAGTAGACAAAAGCAGTTCACACCCATATGGTATTCTTATCTCCAAGCACATAGAAAGGGTTTTTTTATACTAATAGGCAAATGTGAAAACACAAAGCAACTGAGGGAGAACATGGGAAGGGACAGGGAAACAAGCAATTGTGGCACCCATACCCACCTGGACAAAGCCCTCAAGAGCTTCCCACTACAGATAAATGCCTGGATGAGCTTCCCTGCATGCACAGCTCTTGTCCCAACCATGTGGTGAGCTGGTGGGTGCAGGAGTGAGGAAGTTGGGACCCTGAGCCCATGAGGGGCTACACAACCATACCTGACCACAGCTCAGATTCAACCAGGGTATAAAAGAGACCAGAGGCACATGGAGTCAGTCCTCCTTGGAGGAGTGGGCCTGAAGTTGGGGACTCTCCCCTTGGGTCAGTACACTATCCAAGGTAACATGACATGTTACCTCCCTTTTTAGGTGAGGGTGATTGCACATTTTGGATCACTGACCATGAAGTTTAAGAATCAGCAGTGTGGTGCCAAAACCATGGGACATACCGAATCTGCAGTCAGTGTTGGTGGAGCTTTGAGTTTGCACAAAAATTTCACTTAGCTTCAATTTATTGGTTCTGTGACAGCAATAAAAGAGAATAATCAGCTCATGGCAGAACCAGTGACAGAAACTAACAGCTCTTCTGCAGCCAGATGGTGCATCTTGTCCACTAAAGGAGCCCATGATTACCTAGCTCTATGCTGTCACATCCCAGTGACACATTATGTAACTTGGCACCAATAAAGGAACACAGAAAGCAATCAAACACCCAAGCAGGAACCAGTTGTGCAAGTCCAAATCTATTCACAGACTGACAGACAAACTTCACATCCAAATCCTCTACAAACTCCTGCGCCTGCATGATCTGAAGCAAAGAACCCTATCAGTCAGGGGATGGCAAAGTTCAAGAATTAAAGGTAACTTAAGAAGAAAGAAAAAGCCTGCAAACCTGACAACTTTTTACTTTAGTTATTCTGAATTAGTTCCAAGATTTGTAAAGATCTTTCTTTACTTCTGCCAGTAGAAATGCAAGCTAAACCAGTAAAGAGAAAAAGCAGGCATCTGAATTTTCTGTGGTCATAGAATCTGCTTAATACTTCTGTCTGTCCCCTAGCTGCCCAGAGAAGATTAGAGCTGTTCAGCATGGAGAAGAGAAGCTGTGCAGAGACTTCAGAGCAGCTTCCAGTATCCGAAGGGGGCTACAAGGATGCTGGGGAAGGACTCTTCATCAGGGACTGTAGTGACAGGTCAAGAGGTGACGGGCTCAAACTGAAACGGGAAGTTCAGGTTAGACATACGGAAGAAGTTCTTTACTGTGAGGGTGGTGAGGCACTGGAATGGGTTGCCTAAGGAAGTTGTGAATGCTCCACCCCTGGCAGCGTTCAAGGCCAGGTTGGACAGAGCCTTAGGTGACATGGCAGTGGCAGGGGGTTGAAACTAGGTGATCTTCAGGTCCTTTCCAACCCAAATCATTCTATGATTCAATGACACTTAAGTTTGTCCCCCTCTTCCCTCCTGCAGCTAGGTAGGTTTCCACAGTGGCAGTAACCCAGTGCTCCTCAGCCTAGCTGAATTCACTAACTGTTAAGTTTTAACACTGAGTAAACTAAACCTCTCTCAGATTTAAACTACACTTTATGTCTTGACCTAACTGTAGAGATGCACATATTATCCTCATCTCCCCTCCGCACCCCAAAGGGAGCAGGAACAAAAAGGAAGCAAAGCTGAAAACAAAGACAAACCTGGTTGCAGAGCATATCACTTGGTCATGGAGCCTCTGAACAACATTATAGCTCTCCACTATTACTTTGGACTCCAATTTTATTATGAAACTTAAGAAAGCCACAGTTGTGCATCTCACAGATTACAAATGTGACTACCCAAAACATAAAGCCTTGTCCAAACACCTGATGCTGAGACCCTACATCCTAAGAGTTAAGTCAAGGCAAACCAAAGCACCATAACCAATCACAGGCCATCAACTGATTAGATGAGAGCTTCCGCACAGAGGTACCTGCGACCTCTGCTTTTTAAACGCTTCCACCACAAACAAGCCACACACAACCTAGAATTCACTCCCCGAGGCCACCGCCTCTAGGTCGCGCAGGATTCCCAGCACAGCCTATGACAGCAGTCGCTGCCTTCCAGTCTAGCTCATGGAAACCTCAGTTTAATTCCACCCCACTGCAGCTCACAAACTGCACACTCCCAATTTGCTCACCGAGTGAGACAAAGCATAACCCCTAAGGCAACAGCCAGCGTCATGCACTCGCCCCACATTCACTTGGGTGCGTGCCCTCCTCCCGGCACCGCATCCCGTGGGGAAAGGGGCAGGACGGGCAGGCTATGTCTCACCTGCAGGAGCACGGCCAGCAGGACGCACAGGTACACCTGGTAGGGCCCCATCTGCCCCACCAGCGGGAACGCCTCCTCCACCTCCATCCCGCTCTCCCACCCGACGCGCAGCTCCGGCCGCCCGACAGCGCATTCCCGGCCCGGGGCGGGGCGCGGAGCGGAGCAGCCGCGGCGTCCTCACTGAAGAAGAGGAGCAGGAGGAAGAAAGGGCGGGATGCGGCACTCGCACGCAGGCGCCGGGATGGGGAGGAAACGGCCCGCCCCGGGCCGCGCGCGCAGAGATTCCTCCTTCCCGAGCGCCAGGCTGGGAAGCGGAAGCGCGGCCAGTGCCGCGTTCCTGGGATGAGGACCAGTGCAAGCGCACGTCCCCCGTGTTAAATGAGGGCGGGGGATGCTATTGGCTGCCCTCGGGGTCCGAAGGGGGGTGTGTGGATGGATAAGGGCTCTGGGGTGGGTGTAAGGGATGTGAGGGATCTGGGGTGTGGGTGAGCCAAGAGGTGTAAGGGATGTGAGGGATCTGGGGTGTGGGTGAGCCAAGAGGTGTAAGGGATGTGAGGGATCTGGGGTGTGGGTGAGCCAAGAGGTGTAAGGGATGTGAGGGATCTGGGGTGTGGGTGAGCCAAGAGGTGTAAGGGATGTGAGGGATCTGGGGCGTGGGTGAGCCAAGAGGTGTAAGGGATGTGTGGGATCTGGGGTGTGGGTGAGCCAAGAGGTGTATGTGAGGGATCTGGGGGATGTGTGGGATCTGGGGTGTGGATGGGCGAAGAGGTGTAAGGGATGTGTGGGATCTGGGGTGTGGATGGGTGAAGAGGTGTAAGGGATGTGAGGGATCTGGGGTGTGGATGGGCGAAGAGGTGTAAGGGATGTGTGGGATCTGGGGTGTGGATGGGTGAAGAGGTGTAAGGGATGTGAGGGATCTGGGGTGTGGATGGGTGAAGAGGTGTAAGGGATGTGAGGGATCTGGGGTGTGGATGGGCGAAGAGGTGTAAGGGATGTGTGGGATCTGGGGTGTGGGTGAGCCAAGAGGTGTAAGGGATGTGAGGGATCTGGGGTGCGGATGGGCGAAGAGGTGTAAGGGATGTGAGGGATCTGGGGTGTGGATGGGCGAGGAGGTGTAAGGGATGTGAGGGATCTGGGGTGTGGATGGGCGAAGAGGTGTAAGGGATGTGAGGGATCTGGGGTGTGGGTGAGCCAAGAGGTGTAAGGGATGTGAGGGATCTGGGGCGTGGGTGAGCCAAGAGGTGTAAGGGATGTGAGGGATCTGGGTTGTGGGTGAGCCAAGAGGTGTAAGGGATGTGAGGGATCTGGGGTGTGGGTGAGCCAAGAGGTGTAAGGGATGTGTGGGATCTGGGGTGTGGATGGGCGAAGAGGTGTAAGGGATGTGAGGGATCTGGGGTGTGGGTGAGCCAAGAGGTGTAAGGGATGTGTGGGATCTGGGGTGTGGATGGGCGAAGAGGTGTAAGGGATGTGTGGGATCTGGGGTGTGGATGGGTGAAGAGGTGTAAGGGATGTGAGGGATCTGGGGTGTGGATGGGCGAAGAGGTGTAAGGGATGTGTGGGATCTGGGGTGTGGATGGGTGAAGAGGTGTAAGGGATGTGAGGGATCTGGGGTGTGGATGGGTGAAGAGGTGTAAGGGATGTGAGGGATCTGGGGTGTGGATGGGTGAAGAGGTGTAAGGGATGTGAGGGATCTGGGGTGTGGATGGGCGAAGAGGTGTAAGGGATGTGTGGGATCTGGGGTGTGGGTGAGCCAAGAGGTGTAAGGGATGTGAGGGATCTGGGGTGCGGATGGGCGAAGAGGTGTAAGGGATGTGAGGGATCTGGGGTGTGGATGGGCAAAGAGGTGTAAGGGATGTGAGGGATCTGGGGTGTGGATGGGCGAAGAGGTGTAAGGGATGTGAGGGATCTGGGGTGTGGATGGGCGAGGAGGTGTAAGGGATGTGTGGGATCTGGGGTGTGGATGGGCGAGGAGGTGTAAGGGATGTGAGGGATCTGGGGTTTGGGTGAGCCAAGAGGTGTAAGGGATGTGAGGGATCTGGGGTGTGGATGGGCAAGGAGGTGTAAGGGATGTGTGGGATCTGGGGTGTGGATGGGCAAAGAGGTGTAAGGGATGTGAGGGATCTGGGTTGTGGGTGAGCCAAGAGGTGTAAGGGATGTATGGGATCTAGGGTGTGGATAGGCAAAGAGGTCTAAGGGATGTTAAGAGGTCATGTGTGTGTGTTTGTAAAAGTAAAGGACGTGTAAGGGGTGTGAAGGGGATGTGAAGGGGTGCAAAGGATGTGTAAGGGGTCTGGGGGGTATGTAAAGGATGTGTGAGGGGTCTAGGAGCAGATGTATAAGGGGTGTAAGGGATCTGAGGGATGTGTGTGTAGGGGTATGTGAGGGTTGTCAGGGAGGTGGCACAGAAGTGGCTGGGTGGCTTACAGTGAGCCAGACTGGGGAGATGGGTGCTAAGTGGCGGTGTGTGGTGTTCTTTATGAGGTGCAGCAGCTTTGGTCACAGTTGTTTTGGAAGGGGAGGAGGACAAAGGCATTAATGCTGGACCCTTGATCGGACCAAGTCAGCATGCTGGCCCTGTGTGCTTGGCAGGGAAGGCTAGTCTGAGTTCATTGTGGTTCTGGGTGTTGTGGCATTCTCCATACAGCAGCTTAGCTCTGATCTGGTTTCATCAGAAGAGCGCAGCTAAGTTACAGTCTGCCCTCGGTGGTATTGCATCTTTACTGAACAGTGCTAGCCCTGTGTGTGGGAAGCTGTACCCACATAGTTCATGTTTCTTGCATACCTCAACACACTGCTGACATACCTCAACTGTGATTATACTTCATAGCATATGTGCTGGTAGTTGAAAAAAGTGCATTTTATATGAAACTGCTGTAGCTGGAGTTCAGTTCTGGACCTACACAGATTGTGATGCTCCTGCTTTAATGCCTAATGAGGACATGACTGTCACAGCAATCTTCACAAATAACTGTAATGTGTGGTGTGAAAAGTATTTGCCATTTATTTGGAGAGCCTTCACTGTGAACATGCAGTAGAAGTTCTGATTTAGTAGTAATGGGGCTGGATTTTGAAGGAACATGAACTCCATGGAGTGGGAAGGGAAATAAATACATGTATGAAATAAT